>NC_134533.1:1312500-1912500 GCF_050624435.1 Tenrec ecaudatus | reverse complement strand
GTCAGACTCCCCATGAACCTGCACGGTGCTGCTCCACTGCCCCTCCCCTTACCTGTCCCTCAGGGGCTGTCCATGAGGACCACCACACTCCTCCTCTAGCTTCCTGGAGTGCCCCCACCTGTCTGTCAGGCCAAACCTTCCTGGGGTGCCCCTGTCTGTCTGCCAAGGGGCTCTGTCTTCCTGTGTACTCTTGCAGGGTCTCTGTGTGGATGGACCTTGTGGCGGCCGCATAGACGCTGCACAGTGGATGGACCTGTCTGCCCTGTCAGCAGGATGGCCTCCAGTCTGTGCAGAGCTGGCTCCCTGGGCCCTCAGAAGCTGACTTCTGTGTCTGCACTGAGGCCCTGCCTATATATGGCTGGTCCCCTGTTCCCATGGGCCCCTCCACCTCAGTCACACTGGGTATCTCTGTCCATGCTCCGGGGACCCCCACCAGAAAAACTCTCACCATTCCAGGATCCTCTACTTAGTGGGGGGGGTGTCTCTGGCTTCATAGGTTCAGAGGGTTCTAACCCAGTCCCGTGACACCCCACCCTGCTCTGGTCCATGCGTCCTGTTGGTCTCCCTGCAGCCTGTGGCTAGTGGGGTCGTTGTCCAGGGTTCCTGTCCAGGGTGGGTCAGGGATCAGAGGGGCTGGGATGAGCTCAGGAGTCATTGCCCTGCCCCCCACTTACCAAGTCCACCCACCACACACATCTTACATATTTAAACACTGAGGCTCCAGCAGCTGGGACAATGGCTGTCCCAAAGTCCTGCTTCTGCCCAGCAGGGAGCCACGGTGCAGGGGTTACTCCGCTGTCCACATCCCCAAGGGGGCCTGTCCAGTGTGGAAAGTCAAGACCTCAGTGTTGTGAAGCTGATGGTCTCTGCTTCCCCCCAAGACTCGCCCCCCTCCCATATAGTCTTGGAGAATCAGGGCATAGTCCGGGAAAGGTGGGGGGACGCCCTATCCTGCTGAGTCACTTACCTCCGCAGAATGAGTAGTCCCATCCCTGGACCCGTTTGTTCAGTTGCCTGGGCAGGGCCAGCACCAGCCTCTCCCCCTCTGGGAAGCAGGCCCCCTGGGCCCAGCCATGGGCAGAGGAAGAACCCAGAGGTGGTATGGCCTCTTCCAGAACTGGGCTGGGTCGGCAGAGGTAGAACCAGTTCTTCCAGAACTGTCCCTGCCCCAGGACCCAGGATGGGCTGGCTCCCACGAGGTCAGTCTGGGATCCTAGGGCCCTGGCTGGCAGGAGACCTCCCAGGTAGGTGACCTGGTGTGTGAGACTTCCCAGTGATGCAGGAGTTGGGGGCTGGCCCTCCCTCTCTCAGCCCCCAGGAGCCCCCAGGCCCAGAGGTTGCAGGCTGACCTTGCCCAATCCTTCCTGACACTCGGCGTGAAGAAACCAACAAAGCAGGACGGGTAGCCACTATGCTGACCGGGCCTGTCTCCTCACCCAGCTCAGTGCAGGGGACTGGGCCCAGTGCAGGGGACTGGCTGCCCGCTCTCCTGTCTGCAGGTTTAATCCCCTGCACCTCATGTTCTCTGGGCCCATACTGTACCCTGTCCTCTATATCCCGGGAGGTTCCCAGCTGTGTGGTGGGCAGCAGAGGGGCCGGGGGTGTGCAGGGCCCCGAGCTAAGGGCAATGGGACTTTTCTGGTGAACTGGAGGGTCTCACAGGGGCTGAGCATACACCATCACTGAATCGGGCAGGCTGACAAAAGACCAGTGTGTTAATCTGGGTATTTTAAAGAAACAAAGCCACAGAAACTCATGTATAAGAGAAAGTTTTATATAAAGGTTAAATGTGCATCAAGAAAACATCCCAATCCAGTGCTGCCCAAGTCCACAAGTCCAACATTAACCCACATGTCCAACACCAATCCACAAAGTCCTCTTCCACTTCACAAAAACAGATGTAATAATGCCAACTGCAGGAGGAAAGCCGAGTCAGTGAGTGTGTAAGCATCTCAGTGCTGGCAGGGTTCTCCACATGGCTGCTCCAGCACCCAGGGCTGCATCGGGGTAGGTCCATGTGGCTTCTCCTCAGGGATGTCTTGCAGGAAGTCAGCCTTGCCAGCAAAAGCAGGGAATTGGCTAAGGCAGCTGCACCCTGGTCCGACCATGACCTGAGAACTAGAAAGGCGAGGCTCCCTGAGCCATTTATCCCTCCACCCTTCAATTAACCCCACATGTGTTTATTGGCACAATTAACTAACTAACTCAACCAGCAAACCCAGAAGCTGTGACCGTAGCCCCCTACCCCAGCCTGGCAGAGGTGACTTGGCAGGAGGGACCAGGCTGGGGGTTGAGATGGGGAGGGTGTGTAGGAGTGCCCCCCAGACAGTGACTGGCAGCACCCTGCTGGGTTTTTCAAAACCCCACTTTGAGCCTGAAGGCGAGCAGCACGGTGCCGCCAGGGTTGTTCCAGAAGTCAGGACAGACGGGAAACGACTCGCCCTGGAGCAGTCGGGAGCCAGCCTGTGGCACAGAGGCCTTGGTGAGAGTTGGCTCAGCCTCAGGTTGAGGAGCCCCAGTGGCACTGAGGGTTAGGTGCCAGGCTGCTAGCTGCAAGGTCTGGGGTTCAAACCCATTAGCTGCTCTGCAGGAGAAAGTGGAGTCCGCCTGCTCCAGTAGAGATTGACATCCTCAGGAACTGCGGGGGTGGCTGTGCACTGATGGCAGGGAGCGAAGTGTGGAGTTGGGTTCCCTGACTGTAAACCTGGGCACAGCAGGCTAATCTGCCATGCTCCAGCCTGCCTCATGTCTGCGTGTCAGTCCACCTGCCCAGGGCACCTCTGACCTCCAGCCAGGACCAGGGACATGGGTAGCCTGCTGCCACGCAGGAAGCCTTGGAAGGTGGGCTGTGGCGGACGCAGTCAGGTTAAAGCTTCGCACCCAGTCCCCTGGCCCCTCATGATCCAGTTACACTTGTTCTACTTCCCTACTTTCTTTCCGATCCAGGTTTTTCTCTCTTTGCTCCCCACCCCGCTTTCTAATAAATCATTTTATTGGAGGGTTCTGATAGCTCTTATCACAATCCATCATCCATTGTGTCAAGCACACTGGTACGTAGGTTGCCATCATTTCCAAAACTTTCTTTCTACTCGGTTTGCTTGGTTTTTAGTGGTTTTCTGTGTACGGAGTCCAGGAAAGTAAGTCTCCATGGGCAGTAGCTGGAGTCGTGGTTCGCTGAGCGGAAACCAAACCCCCTGCCATCGAGTGAATGCCGAGTCACAGCCACCCTGCAGGACAGGGCAGAACTGGCCCTTGAGCCCCAGAGCCTGTAACTCTTGATGGACTGGGCGGTTCCAACGCAGCACCTGGAGACCGCAGTCCCGTGTGTCTGCAATACCGCCACTGGGACTCCTCGCTGGGGAGATGCGCACAAGAGCGAAGAAACTGTCCTCGCAGGGATAGCGCTGACCACTGGACAACCCCTCAGGGTGTGGTTGGGCTCTCTGTGGATTATACGCCCGGAGAGTTGTTGGGTGTTGGGGGTGGGGAAGCAGCATGGAGATACGTCACAACTCTGTCGTTTCATTTTGTTGGGGGGCAGATATTGTTTCATATTTTTCATTAATATGTGAAAACACTTCCTTATAACGCAATCTCGCCTTCTGCCCCTCCTTTCTCGTTCTTAGCCCGCAGGCACTCGCTGTGTGATCTATAAAGTACCCTCTGGCGTATCACTTTTTTGCAATTAAAACGGTCATCAGGGCGGCGGGCTGGCGGTTAACATTATCTGAGGCGCAGCACTGGTGAGAGTCCAGGCTGCTGGCTGCGGGCGGGGCCTGTAACCGGCGGTCTTGGGAGGAAGGCTGGCCAGGCCCCTGCTCTGAACACAGCAGCTCCAGCACTGTGTTGGGAGCAGGAGCGAGACCGGGCTCTCAGAAGCCACCTCCCCTGGAGGCTGGCAGGAAGCCGTGGACCTCACGTGCTGCATTGTTCTGGGCTTGAGACTGCCGCGTGGTGTGGGGAGATTAGGGACATGTGTCAAGGCCACTGCAGAGACGCAAGGCTTGCCAGCCGGCCCCAAGAGCTTGCTCAATTCCGACACCACATGCTTCCTCGCCTGTTTCCACACCGAGACCTTCTCCATCCCCGAGCGCCCCGCCCCCCCACTGCCCCGACGCCCACCCCCAACCCCCCCATACACTGCCTGGCTGTGCCAGCGAGTGAGCACCCAGGAGCTCCTGTTGGCAGCTGAGCAGGCTCTTCCCCTCCTGTGGGGTTCCTTCAAAAGACAGCCTGGGTCTGTGGCTGGGCCCTGGGGTAGGGTGGGAGTCTGTGGGACCCAACTCTGGGTGTCTCAGGGCTCCATGGAGGGGTGGGGAGAGGTTGAGGGTGCAGACAGCGATTAAGACTTGGCACCTGGTCTGGGGGACCCAACTCTGGGTGTCTCAGGACTCCATGGAGGGGTGGGGGGCAGGGGAGGGTGCAGACAGGGATTAAGACTTGGCACCTGGCCTCCCCACATACCCACCTTCAGCTCTGGGATGCAGAAGGGGCCCTAGACAGGTTGGTGGCCTGGGGCTTCCTCCTGCTCCTGAGCCCAGACCACTGAGGGCTGTAGTGATGGGCTGGGTGCTCCTCTGTGCCCCATCCGTGAATGGGAGCCATGGAGTGAAATAGCTGAGAGGGGTGAAAGGCAGCAGGCAGGGCGAGAGAACTGGCTCAGAAGTGACTGCCCCCTTCCTGCGCCCTCCTCTCGGGCTCCTGCCCCAGCTCATCCTGGGGACTGCGGCTACTTGTTTAGAGATCCCGGGAGATCCTGGAGAGTGGCCGCAGGGTCACTGGGGAGTGGACTCCCACCCAGGCAGAGGGACACAGCCTGACTGCCCTCATCAGTAGCTGACCAGGCCTTGCTGCTTACTGACCTCCCTCCAGCTGCTCAGGGGACCCTCTGCCCAGCTGTCCGGTGTCCAGTCTCCCAACGCTCAGGCCAGCCCCCCTTTCCTTCTTCACCATCAATTTCTTTCGGGTGGTGCGAGGAGCCCTGGGGAGAGAGGGGTGCTGCTCTGGCCTGCAAGCCACGAGGTTGGGAACCACCAGGGGCCCTGAGGGAGAAAGATGGGTGCTCTCCTCCCGTCAAGTCTCCGAACCTCCCCGGGGCAGGTCCACCCTGTCCTGCCGCCTCCCTGGGAGCCAACAGCAACTCTATGACAGTGGCTTTGAGGGGGTTTGTTTGTTTGTTTGCTTTCATTTGAATGCAATTTAGTGCCGTGCATGCAGGCGAGAGATGGGGTGCTCTCCTCCCGTAAAGAATTCCCGATTCCGAAAGTCGCGGGACCGCTCTACCCCGCCCTGCACATTGGGAGGCATGAGTCGGCCTTGACTTGATGTCAGTGATGTGGTTTTGTTTTCTGATTGGTGGTGAAAGTGGACTCACCCAGATCCTCACCGATAGTCAGTCAGCCAGTCAAGTGCCTCCCCCCAGCCCCTCGGAAGAAAGGCCAGGCCGTCGAGGGTCAAGCCCCACCGCAGCACACAGCTCTCCTCCTCTTTCATGTGGCTTCTACCTGGGAGTGGTCCCCGAGGACCACAGGGGCATTCCACCAGCTTCCTCAGTCCCACTGCCTCCAGCCAGCCCCGGCCGGTTGCCCCGCATTCCCGCTGCCCCTGCTGTTCACTTTGTGTCCACGGGTGTGTCCGGCATGGTCTGGGGTTTTCCTTGAGTTTCCCTGATGGCTCAGGGAGACAGCCGCCCTTTGCACGCAGGCACGGGCTCAGCCGGAAGCTGGCGCTGGCTTCACAAAACACCAAAGCCACCTCACTGTGCCACCGAGGCGATGCTGACCCGCAGCCCCCCTACCCCGTCACACACAACAGAACTGCCCAGGTGTTTCCGATGTTGTCACTGTTTACTGGAGTAGAAAGTCCCATCTTCCCCGCCCCCCAGGCTTAGTGGGTGGTGGGTGGGGGTGGTCTCCAACTTCCTGCCTTGCTGATCACAACCCCACCCATAGGCACCCTCTTACCCCCTCAACCAGTCTCTGCATCTCCCTAAATAGAGAGCAAACTCACCCTCCTCTCCCCCCCCTAGGAGGTCCCTTTCCAAACCCTGATTCCTCATCCACTCCACCCCCTAGCTCCCACCCCAGTTCCAAGCCACTCTCAACTGGAACCTCACACACACAGGTCCCCAGAGCCCACGCCATCCCAGATGGCCAGGCCCCTGCCTGTCATGGCAGTGCTCTCTGGGGTCGAGCCCCGAGGGTCCCTTTGCAGGGGCGCGCACGGCACAGCTGCCCCCTTGGGTGCGAAGGCTGGGAATGTGAATAGGACGATGAAGGACGGATGCTTTTGAACGGCGAGGCCGGAGAAGGACTCTCAAAGTAGACCAGTCCCTGGAGAGGGACCTTGTGGCAGTGACATCATCTCCTGTCAACTGGAGGAAGGGGTGGACTCTAGCCTGTCAATCAGGTCCCAGTTTGCTGACCTCATTTGGAGGCCGAAGGAGAAAAATAGCTCACTGGAGGCTGGACTCTCTCTCTCTCTCTCTCTCTGCTTTGTCTTCCTGCTGACAAGACACATGGAACTGTGCTGTTGGAGCCAGAGCCCTGGAGATGGAGGGGGCCACATGAAGGCCCACACCAGCGCCGAGATGCTTCCACCACCACTGGATCCACAAGACTTCCCACCCACTGGCCTGTGATCTTCCTGCATTCGGTGTCATTGCATGTGATGCCTGAGTCTGAAGAGGTATCGGACACATGGACCAATATTGGACTTACATTTTTTATCTGGACTGGGCTGGGATGTTTTCTTAATACAGTTAGGCTTTGGTATAAAGTTCTTTCTTGTACACATATAAGTGCTCTGGATTTGCTTCTCTCGTCCACCCAGACTGACAGACATCCTGGCCCCATCCAGTGGAGGGGCAGCGATAAAGAGGAGGGGCCCTCAAGGAGATGCCCTGACACAGTGACTATAGCCAGGGGCGCGGACATGAGACCAACCGTGAGGACAGTGCAGGGCCACGCAGTGTACATGGTCCCGATGGGTCGGGCCCCCTCCATGGCCCGGACCACAGGAACAAGAGCACACAGCAAGCTCACCTGATGGGTCGGGCCCCCTCCATGGCCCGGACCACAGGAACAAGAGCACACAGCAAGCTCACCTGATGGGTCGGGCCCCCTCCATGGCCCGGACCACAGGAACAAGAGCACACAGCAAGCTCACCCAGAGGCTACGCTATCTGAAATAATCCCTGCCGTCAAGTCAGCGCTGACTCATGGTGACCCTACGGGACAGGGTTCAAACGACCCCTGTGGGTCTCCAAGACCACAAATCTTTAAGGGAACAGGCAGCCCCATCTTGCTCCTGAGCCACCACTAGTGAGCTCAAACTGCTGACCTTGCAGCTAGTGGCCCAACTCAGAATCCAGGGAGACGTACCCTTGGGGGGCTGTCTAGCCATCCCCTCACCCAAGTTCCATCACATTGCCCCAGATGACTTCTCCCTCTACTGGGTTTCAAGCTCTGTGTGCACAGGCCTCAGCCTGGACAGGCAGATGTGTGTCTCCCACCAGGTTTCTACCTGGGAGTGGTCCTCGAGGGCCACAGTGGCATTCCACCGGCTTCCGCAGACCTGCAACGGGTCCCACCGCCTCCAGCAAGCCCAGTCCGGTTGCCCCACATTCCCGCTGCCTCTGTTGTTCATCTTGTGCCCACGGGGTGTGTCGGTGTGTCAGGCATGGTCTGGAGTTTTCCTTGAGTTTCCCTGATGGCTCAGGGAGATAACCACCCTTTCAGGAGGTTATCTGGCCAGTCTCCTTCCTATTCCTTCTGGCCTGGGAACCTGGGGCATGGCGGGCCACACCCCACCTGGCTCACCACTCCTCTTGAGAAAGATGAGCCTTTTGCTCCTGTGGGGAGTTGCAGCCTCAGAAGGCCCGGGACAGTTCCACTCAGACCTACAGGGTCCTGGAGGTGGAAGACTGGTGGCAGTGAGGGAGAGGGAGTTGCCAATGGAATGGTGCTGGGTTCTTCATCAGTCTCATAGCCCAGCCCCTGACGTGAGGAGGCTGCAGGACCCGGCTGTGCTGCCTTGTGTTGTGCCGGGGTCACTGCGAGCTGGCATCGCCGGGATAGCATCCAGCAACAGCCAGGCACTTTCAACCTGCATCGGACATCAGACATCGGACGTGATGAATCTACATTTCTGACTCTTAAAAACAAAAAAACACACCTTGGCTTTGAGTAGATGTCGACTCACAGATATCCAACAGAGGCTTTGCCAGGCTGCGTCTGATCTCACACACTCACAGAACACTCCCTCCCTCTGATCTCACTCACAGAACACTCCCTCCCTCTGATCACACTCAGAACACTCCCTCCCTCTGATCACACTCACTCACAGGACACTCCCTGCCTCTGATCGCACACACTCACAGAACACTCCCTCCCTCTGATCTCACTCATAGGACACTCCCTCCCTCTGATCTCACTCACAGAACACTCTCTCTGATCTCACTCACAGAACACTCTCTCCCTCTGATCACACGCAGAACACTCCCTCTGACCACACTCAGAAAACTCCCTCCCTCTGGTCTCACACACTCACAGGACACTCCCTCCCTCTGATCACACCCACAGGACACTCCCTCCCTAGAGTCAGTCCCAACCCTTTAATTCTCAGCACAAAGAGAAAAGCTGGTGAACTTTCCAAGTTGGAGCCCTGGCAGCTGAGTGGGGTACACATTGAGTTCTTCACCCCAAGGTTGGCAGTTTGAAACACCAGCTTGCTCCACAGAAGAAAGAGGAGGCTCTCTGCTCCTCTCAAGAGTCACTGGCTGGGAAGCCTTCAGGGCAGTTCTGCCCTATCCGGTAGGGTCACTGTGCATCAGCACAACTTGATAACTGTGAGTTTGGTTTACTTTCAGCCTTGGTGAATAAGGAGGTCACTGCTGGTGGTGTAGCCAACACGCTGGGAGGTCAAGTGTGGGAAACATTACCCCACCAGTTGGATAAACTATATAGGGGGATAGAATGGTGGTCTCATTTCATTCTACTGTCCCCAGGACTTGGAAAGACTGTGGGGAGAGGCCCCAACAAATCATCACGGGTCCAGTTGGCGCAATTGTACAGAGATAATAAGTAAAGAGTATAGTGAAGTCATAGAGAGCATGCGAGATAGAAGAGAGATTGAAATAATGGAGACAGACACATTTCATGGTCACATGCTCACCTCAGCCCGCCTTGGTGGTCCACCAACTTTATTGCTCACCAATGCTTATCACTTTCAGGGGCGTGATTACAGGTAACCACACCTGTCACAGGAAGGGGCAGTACAATAGGCATACGCATCATAGGAAGGGGGTGTATGATAGGCATGAGCATGACAGGAAGGGGTGTGCACATAGGAAGAGCTAGGGATGTGCACATGTGATAAGAAGGGCGGACCCTAGATTCACGATGGCAGCCTAACCTTGGTCACCCTTGGGTGGGCCTGACCTCTCTGGGATCTCCTACAAGGAAACAGACAAGGACTATCCTTATCAGAAGGGAGTGGGCCCTACTTGTTGTGGGATCAACAGTGGTGTCTGCTTGCTCTGGATGGCTGATAACACTTAGTGCGAATAACCCCTGATCTACTCCTGTTAACCTCCTAGTGTATAGTCATCTGCCATGTGTAGCAAGTAGCTAAGTTTGGAATATATTTGGGAGAAACAACTTGGGAGAAATCCCCTGTTTCCCACAATTCCCCCTTGTGTTTTATATATTAAATTCAAAAGAGGCGTAGTAGCTACATGGTTATTTTCTATACATTGAAATCTGTCAAGGCAAATTTAATGACCAAATGAATATAGCCAAGCCAAAAACTCAGGCTTTTTTGGCAAGTATTTAGGATCCAGGCTTGGGGGATAAAGTCCCCCTATGTCCATCTGCTACTGGGGGAAGGTATGAGAGAGGCTGTATGGCATGACGGGAAGAGATCGAGCAAACAGGAGCATCTGCTTCTATGGGGAGACAGTCAACCACGTGCTCACTTTAAGGCAGCACAGCTTTAAGGGAGAAACTGTGGAAATGTTAGACTGCCGCAGGGAAATGTACTTGGACCATATCTCCAACCACCAGAGTGGCGGTCTTCCAGCCACGGACTACTCGTCTTCCAGATTCCCTCCGTGTCAGTCCCAGTCTTATTTCCTTCGGTGCTGGTTTCCCACGAAAGACAAGGAGCTGACAGGTGAGCACAACAGGTAGAGATGCAGACAGGTAGACAGAGACTAAGATCAAGGTCAAAATGGTGTCTCACTCAGAGTGCCTTGATAAAGAGGTCATCTTAGGGGGTCCTGGAGATTTGGGGGTGAACATTGTTACTAACAAGCTTGTTTGCAGCAACGTTTTGGGTCGGTGGAAAGCTATAGCATCCTGCTGAGATGCCCTCACCACCACCCCACCCCCCCCACACACACACCTACACACACACACACCTACACAGACACACCTACACACACACACCTACACACACACACCTACACAGACACACAAAACATACAGAAACACACACACAGATAATAATACACACACACCACACACAGCTTCCATTGTTGCCATCTGGCATTCCGGTGGCACATTTGTTACAGTGCATGAAGCAATATTGATACATTGTTGCTAACCCCAGTCCACCTGGGCTTGTCCTGCGGTGCTCTGTCCTGTGAGTTTTGAAAAACTCACACGGTCATGTGGCCACCAGGTTGGTGTCCCACAAAAGTGCCCGTGCCCTGGAAATGCCCTGCCTTCCTCCTGCCACCCCTTCTGCAGTTTTCCCCTCCCCTTGCTGCTCGGAAACGCCGTGACCACAACTGACCCACCCCGTGCCTTCAAGCAGATTCCAACCCACACAGGATCATCTTTCTTCTGTGGAGCAGCTGGTGGGCTTGAACACTGGCCTCACAGTGGGGCCATTTCTTTGGAAGACTATCTGTCTGTAGCTCATGTGTGACATGCATGGTTGTATGGATCACGCACGGGACTGCGTGGTGTTCCCTCAGCTGGAAGTATCCGCCCTTTGGGGGTGAAGATCTCGGAGCTGGCTGGCCGGCTGGACCCCACTGTCTCCCTGAGTTCCCGTGTTGCAATTGCTCTGATGTGTCCAGGGGCTCTTGATCTCTCAACCTGAGGACCGGACTCAGAGACCACAAAGTGGCCAGCAGGGAGTGGCGCGTTGGGAAAGGAAAGACACGCTGTGGAGGCAGCAACAGGTGGGGACCCCAGTGAGCAGTCCCCGCAGGACTTGTGTCTGGGTTTTCATCAGCTGCATCTCTGGGTTGCTAATGGACCAATCCCAGGCCTGGTCCTGTTTCTCCTGTCCAATCACAAGGCTGCTCCGTGCTCTCCCCTCGGCTGGGTCTTGCCAGAGCAGGGACAGGGAAGTGGGCAGGCCAAGACCTACAAGCAAACAGTCTTGGGTTTGATGATGTCAGAGTTTGGAATCAGCCTCAGGGTCTGATGGCTGCAGGGTTATGATGAGATGGCAGTGACATCCCCCCTCCAGAAGCCCTGCCACTCACACTGCTTCCTGCCACCAGGCCCTTTTCCCTCCCTTGGCCTGCGGGCTCTCTCGTCTCCTACCTCCCACCTCTGTGGGTTCAAGTCACCTCAATGGCTTCACACAGCAAACCACCCTCAGGGCCGTCAAGTTGAACGAGACTCACAGTGACCCTAAAGGCAAAGCAGAACTGCCCCTTGGGCACCCAGGGCTGCACCTCCTTACAGAGGCAGGAAGCCTCATCTTTCTCCCACCAAGACCCGGGGGTCTCACACAGCAGACCTTGCAGTGCGCCGCTCAGCTTGCCACCACCGTGCCACCAGGCAGGGCTCCCGCAGCAGGGCTGACGCAGCTGACAGAACAAGCACATGTGTCCTGGAAGGAGTACAACCAGAGTGCCCCATTGAGGTCAGGATGGTGGAAAGTCTCACGGATGTTGGCAGCGAGAAAGGAGAAGGCGCTTCGAGAGATGGACAGACCCGGGCTGACTCATAGGAACAGCTGTGAGGATGCCGCAGGATCGGCTTGTGGGGGGAGGGTTGCTGGGGGTCGGGACTGACTGGGCAGCACCTCACAGCCACACCACCTCCTGCTGCTTGGGATCGCCATCCGCAGCTGAGGTCCCGGTTGGGGACCATTCTCATGGGGGTGTGGTGCCAGCTCAAGAGTGAGTTGCATTTCCTTAATGACATAATGAGGAGACCTTAATGACATAATGGCATAATGGGGAGACCTAGGGGCACAGGGGTCCAGCAGTCTGCCGCTCCCAGCCGTTCCCGGGAAGATGATGTCTTCACCTTCTGTAAAGATTAACAGTCTCGGAAACCCACAGGGGCAGGTCCACCCTGTCCTGCGGGCCACTGCGAGTGGGACAGCAGCGCGGAAATGGCGAGTGGCGTCTTTGGTGCTCAGCGTCCTGTTTGGTGACGACTTGTGCCCGCCGTCTGTCTTCTTGGGAAGTGTCCGTTCAGAACTTCTGCCTTTAAAAACAACACGAAGCTCGTGTGTTCTTTGATAGGCAAGTTTAAGAATAGTTTTGGACCCAAATCTTTTATCGGATATGAGTCTCATGGGAAAATGACCAGAGCTCAGAGGGCCTCCAAACTCACGACCACTGAGTCCCCGCCGACCAGGGTGGAGTAGCCCCCGCGGGGTCTGAGCCCGGAACTCTCCAGGGGATTGGGAGAAGCCCCCAGGCCTCTCTCTGGCATGGCGCTGTTGGTTTCAAACTGCACAGGGAGTGGTGGCGTGGCGGCCGCGCGATGGGCTCTTAGCCACAAGGTCAGCAGTCTGAAATGGCCAGCTGCTCCGTGGGAGAAAAACAAGGCCGTCTGGTCCTGGAAAGAGTTACAGCCTCAGAAAGCCACGGGGCCAGTCGGGGCTGTGGCTAGGCCGTAGGTCAGCGTGGACGCAGCAGCTGTGGGGATAGAGGGGATTCTGCTTACAAGCAGGAAGCCACTTAGCTGAGTACAAAAGGAGGGAGGGGCAGCCCCCCCCCTCTGTGCCCTACAGGAAGAGGAAACAGTGGAAGCCGCCACAGAGCAGATGCCCTGGGCGCTCTCTGACATCAGCTGACTCCAGGCTGCTGGCTGGTTTCGGGGAGGGGGTCCCCACCCATCACAATGGCCGGAAGTGAAATGCTGACTTTAAGAGACGCTGGGCGTGGGGTGGGGGGGCTTCCTGGTTCCCCATGCTCTCCCAGGACTCCGGCTTTAGGCCTCCCTAGTCCTGAGTTGGGAGTCCTAGCCACTCAATGTCTTGTGCATTGAGCACATCCGAAGGCCAGCAGTCCCAGCCCACCAGCTGCTCCTGGGGGACAGAGGAGGCCCCGGACTCCTGCAAGTCGCCTTTGGAAGCCCCAGGGGCAGTGCTACTCTGTCCTGTATGCTTGCTACGAGCTGGCAGCACCCACTGAGTGGCAGTGCGTTTTGGAGTCTGAGTCCCCAAGCTGTCTCTCTGTCTCTGCCACTGACTGTGTCCCACGCTGGTCAGGGACAGTGGAGGACACCCAGTCCCTTCAGAGGGATACACACACCCAAGAGCACAAAACACTTCCCGGCCCTGCACCCTCCTCACCACCTTGGTTGTGTTGAAGCCCCTCGTTGCAGCCACGGTGTCCCTCCATCTTGCCCAGAGCTTTCCTCCTTTCTGTAGCCCCTCCACTCTACCACCATGATGTCCTTCATGGGAGGCAGCCTCTCCTGACCGCCCCCCCCCCCCCAGAGCCCTGTGATGCTGTTTCTCCCTGAAGATTTGATGAGGAACCACAACATCTGCTAGTCACTCGGTCAGTGGTTTGAACCACCCGTCACGCTTGGGAGAGAGGGGAGGCCATCTGCCCTGGGAAGATTGATATCTCAGAAACCAACCGGGGGGTGGGGGGTGGATGCCAGTGGACCATGGGCAGGAAGGACCCTGGACCGTCAACAGGACAAAGATTCGGAAGCGGCATGCCAGAGTGCTCCCTAGAGGCAAAGGTGTCGAGACTTCATGTACCTGGACAGGTTGACAGTAGAGGCCAGTCCCCGAAATACGACATCATACTTGGTCAACGGAAGGCCCTCCACGAGCTGGATGGACACGTGACCGCAGCCATGGGCTCAGGTGCAGGGACAAGGGCGAGGGCGGTGCAGGACTGGGCAGTGTTCCCTTCTGTTGTGCCCGGGGTCGCTATGCGTCGGAACCGACCCCATGACACCTGCTGACAGCACAGCCAGAGCACAAGAGACGAGGATGGTGAGGCTTCACCTCACGTGCTTTGGACGTGTTGTCAGGAGAGACCAGTCCCTGGAGGACGACGTCATGCTTAGTCAAGTGGAGGGGCAGTGAGAAAGAGGAAGGCCCGCGCGGAGACAGACGGACATCGTGGCTGCCACCACGGGCTTAGGCGCAGGGACACGTGTGAGGCCCGCGCGGGACCAGGCGGTGTTTTCTTCTGGTGCACTGGGGCCGCTGTGGGTGAGAGCTCACAACCCCAACAGAGCTGTGGCCATTTGCATGGATGTGGCCGCTCCACCCACAGCTGACTTTTCTCAGCATCTCTCCACGGGGGCTCGGAGGTAAACTGGGAAACCAGTCTCCCCCAGCCCCAGCCCCGGCATGGTGCGGAGGAGTCATGAGCAAGAGGCAGGCAGGGGCGGTACCGACCAGGCGACGGGTCCTTGAGCAGGGAGACCTTTGACCAGGAGTCACCAGCCTGTAGGATACAGCCCAGGCCCTTTGCTTCCTGGGAGTGGGGGTGCAACCAAGGCCTGAGGCCCCTCTGTCTGGGGGTGGGCACTGTGCCAGGGGTAGTGCGGCGACACAGGCACCAGGACACAAGGGCCAGCCTGTGCTCTGGGGCCACCCGGGGGGAGGGGAGTCCACACTCCCGGGGCCTTTGGGAGTTTGGTGAGCCACAGGAACTGTGGAAACAATGGTGTGTGGAGGCGTGTGACCTCCTATGACTTCACCCCAGGTCAGCAGCCCGAGGCCAATTCCTGGGAGGTGAGGTGCAACCTGCCTGCTCCTTCCCATCTTGTTGGGGTTCCTCCCACATGGTCGCTCTGGCACCTCTGCTGCCGTGCAGGGACCACACAGAGCTCACAGACCAAGCTCACGGGTATGGGGCTCATGAGGGAAGTAACACACGATGATTCAGGACCAGGAAGTGGCTTAGGAGACAGTTTTTCTGATCCGGCGGATGTATTCTCCCAGCCTGGCCCACAGGTCATGCGCGGCTCTCTGTGAGCCCAGGCCCACAGCCCCTAGGCTTGGCCTCTGCCCTGCTTGGGCAAGCTCCCGCACCCTTCAGCTCCTCTGTTAGGAGCTCAGGGGACCTCCTGCCACCAGCAATGTTCCCAACAGTCACACAGCTCCCTTGCTTGGTTGTTGGCTCAAACATTCAAACACTCTGCACCGAGTGGATGCCAACTCAGAGCGACCCTACAGGACAGGGCAGAACTGCCCCTGTGAGTTTCGGAGACCTCAACTGCACCCGGGGGTAGAGAACCCCGTCTTTCTCCGGAACAGCCGCTTTGGAACTGCCTGCTTTGGGGACGGAGGTTCACTTGGTAATTGCCCTTCTCTGGGGCCCTGCTCCTTGCTTGAGTGCCGGCCTCCTGGTTCTGCTGTGTCCAGCCACTGTGTCTCCACTGCCATGGCTCACCATTTCTAGCATTAGGGTCCCACTCTGTCACCTAGGTCTTGGAGCTCACCCTCACAGGGACCCCAGGACCAGTGGTCTCCCTGCTATTCCTCTTTCAGGATCAGACTGGTCCCCTCCTGCCTGGGGGGGGGGGCAGACTCACCAATCTTCTCAATAGGGTCCCACACACCTCACTTGCATGCCCCCCCACAAGTGTGCCAGGTGCCTTATTTACTTGATGAGTGACATCCCATCCCTGTGGGGACCATCTGAAGGACGGCTGTTAGGTTTCTAGGTGGGAAATGCCTCGGTCCTTGCTGCGCACGAGATGGGAATTCACGCCCAAGCCCGGTTTGTGATCCAAGTGGGTTTTTCGAAAGGACTGACACTTCCAGCATTGCGGTAAACTGAACACAAGCCCCCTCGTGACACTGTAAACCCACGCACGTGGGGACCTGAGGCCCGAGAGAGCTCGAGAATGAGAGCGAGAGCTGGCAAGCGAGCGAGGACCGCAGCACAGCCAACTGGAAGGCAGAACAGCAGTGGGTAAAGAGGGCCCTGGTCTCCAGGTTCCAGTTTTTAGGGCTTTCTGCCAGAAGGTGTGGTTGAAGGTACTGGTTGACCCCATTGGCTGAATTAAGCCCACCTGACCTAGATTGGGCCAATCCAGGTGTACCATCCACCTAGGTGTACCGCCCCCCCATCCCCACCCCCACCCTTGGTTTGGGGCCTGAATTGACACATGGCCTTTAGCCTTTATCAACTTCCAACCTCCTGTGGGGGGGCCCCCAGGCATGGAGAGGTACAGCCCCCTATCTTGCTACCTAACAAAGCTTATCTGAGATCTGTGTCCACACTGGTGGAGGCTGAGACCAGGGGCACCAGAGGCTGTGTGTGGATGGAGACCACAGGGCAGGGCAAAGGTGCCAGGCCAAGACCACAGGCCCAAGCACGGAGACCACGAGGCAGCACAGAGGAGCCATGCCGAGAAGATGGGGCGCTGAGGCACAGGGACAAAGGGACTTCCTGCCAAGAGCCACCGAGGCAGAGGCCAAGCGACCGCGTGGCTGAGAGGCTGAAGATGACCGAGAGAGACTTGTCTGCTGCCCGAGGAGTGGTGTTGCCATGGGCCCACACACAACTGCATCCTTACGGCTTTCTGGCCCTGGCCGGTCGTGACCGCTAACTTCCCTGACAAACCCTCGTAACGTGCGTTCTGTCTGTGTGTTCCAAGTGGCTGCAGTAGGGAGCTGTGGAGCCCAGCAGAGAAGCTGAGCACTGTGGGAGGCGTGGTTGATGTCAAATCCGAAACAAGCAGAGTCACTGCCACGGGGCCGGCTCTGCTGTCCGAAGGGTCTGGAGGGCAGGCTGTCACCTGGAGGTTCAGTTTACCCTTGTATCCTGAGCAGGGATGTCCGAGAAGGTCAGAGCCGGCCCCTCACTTGTTTTCTCAGAGTCGGGGCCTGGGTGTGCATTCTGGGGTGTGTAGTTCAACCCAGAGAGGGTAGACTGTGATTCTTTCATCCTGCGTCCACCCCTGTCACTGCCCTAAAGGGGTCCTCCATCCGCTGCTGGAGCTCCTCCCACTGGGTGGCCTCTCAGCGTTCTCCATCCTGGGCTCTCACCCACCCTCACTGGCACACCCACCCTCACTAGCACGCCCACCCTCACTAGCACACCCACCCTAACTGCGCGTGTGAAGGACACTGGGGGCGCCGTGGATGGCCGGCAGGACAAACAGATCTGTCTTGGAGGAAGGATAGCCAGGTGCTTCCCAGGGGCAAGGAGGGCGGGAGATTCGGTCTCACGTGTCCTCAGGGGAGGTCAGTGCCTGCAGAAGGGCATCATGCTTGGTAAAGCAGAGGGGTGGCGAAAAATGGAAGGCCCTGAACAAGATGGACAGACACCGTGGCTGCAGCAACATGTTCAACCTAAGAACCATGCGGGACGGCGCAGGGCTGGGCAGTGTTCCCACTGCTGTGCTGTACGTTGCTTCGACAGCAGCCGACAGCCGGCACACCAAGTTGCCCGCCAAGCGCAGGAGAAAGCAGGGGTGACGCGATCAGCCTGCAGTGTTGGGGAGAACACAGTCGGCGGTGGAGAGCCAGAAGCCCAAGCAAGCCCAACTCAGAGGCAATGCGGTCGGGGAAGACTGATGGCAGAAGTCCGTGGCCTCTCCATGCTCCTGGTCCAGGGCTGCTAGCAGACACACCAGCAGGGAGCCATTCGACACACACACTCCATTCTCCTGGTGTTAGGCCCTGGCTCCCACGTCGGTAAACTCCTCTAGCATCCCACAGGCCCCCACTTGCCAGTAAGCCTCTCAGCTCAGTGTGTCTCTGCTATGCCCGGTCCTAGGGGTCCCTATGGCCTTGGCCACTTAGTCCCCTCCCTTGCTCTGCTCGCCCCTAGCTTTATCACCTTCCAGCAACCTGTAGCTCCCCTATTGGAGGTTTGTCCCCAGTTCCACAGCCAGCAGCCCCCAGATGGTGCCAATGGAGAGGCCAAGGCACCTCAGTAGAAAGGGTGATCGGCTTCCCAAACGGAGACCTTGGACACCTTTCAGAGCACAGCGCCACTATGACACACGTGGGTGGCCCTGGCACGGAGGCATAGGGTGGCTGCTCCTCCTCTAGGCCAGCTGGGAGCTTTGTTTGGTTGAACAGCCCCCCCTTCCCTCCCCCACTACCCTGCTGGCCCTGTAGCAGAGGTCGGTGGTGCATGGTCACTAAGTGTGGGGTCAACAGGAGGGTGCATTGCCGTGACCCTGGAGTGTGAGCAGGGGTCCCTGACTCACTCGGCTGCTGACCTCCACTCCCCCTCTGACCCACAGGGAGACCCTGACCCACCAGGACTTCCGCCGCCCCTCGCAGAGAGGCCAGGATTGGAGCACCGTCTGCAAGCCTGACCAGAGCACCCAGGAGACTCACTTGGTGGCGTGGGGTGGGGGTCGGTGGCTTGGTCTGAATTACAGGAGACAATATAATCACTGCACCCGCTGTGAGCCACACAGCCTCGGTCTGGCTCACAGGGTGTAGGAGGACCCAAAGCTGGGCAGAGCCCCTGGCAGCAGCTCCTCAGAGACCCTGCACAGTGGCACCTGCTCCCGGGCCACCCCACACTATTACTTCCTGTTAGCCCCTCTGCTGATGAGGACCCCTCTTCTGGGTCCCTAACCACATAAGGTGTAACACCCCCCTCCCCCCATATCCCACCTCCTACTGGCCAGGTAAGAAGGACAGGAGCTTGACTCAGCCTAGAGCCAGGTGCCTGTGGGCAGCACCCCTAGCCTGCATATTCAGCTCAGTCCACAGCCTCTCCACAGTCCGTCCTGGTGGGGAGCCCAGCAGCGCTGGGCCTAGGACTTGGCACCTGGGCCTTTCCAAGGCACTGACTACACCCAGGGAGCAGCCTGGGGACTGAAGGGTCTGAAGCACAGGGAGGCACAGGAGGAGGCGGGGCCAGGTCAAGCTCAGGTCTGGGGAGGTGGAGTGGGCGCCCTGGACAGTTACGGTCGCCAGGCACAATGGGGCAGGTGGCACTGAAGGTAGGAAGAGGAAGCAGCAGGGCCTGGCGCGTCCAGGGAGCGCCGCAGCAGCCTAGGAGGTCAGGTCACCTTGCGCGCGCGGCCCCGCCCCCTGGACCTCAGATCTCCGCGCAAGGGGCGGGGCCTCACCTGGAAGCCCCGCCCCGCGTGCGCCGCGCGCCCACGTGACGGGCCCCGGGGCAAACAAGCAGGTCAGCTGACCGCGGACTGCGCTGTCATCCCCGGTATAAGCTCGCTGTTCGGCGCTGCTCCGACCCGCCGCTGCCATGCAGGCCCTCAGTCTCGCTCTTGTCGTCGGCCTGCTGCTCGGCCCCGCCGCCGCGATCATCCGGTGAGCTCCCGCGCCGCCCCGCCCCGCCCCGGGCAGCGGCCCCCCTACCCGCCGCCCAGCAGCTGTGAGCCAGGGTGCCACCCTCCCTGCCTGCCTGCCCCTCGGGAGCTTTACATGAGGTCCTTTGGGCCTTGCGAGCCCCGGAGAAGCCAGGGAAGAGAGGGGAGGGCCTCTCCAGCTGGTTTCGCTCTGGCCTGGGGTTCTGCCCCCCCCAGGTCCAGCAAGATCCTGTGCCTCCTGGGCCAGGCCCAGGGACCCTCCCCACGTGCCCGTCCTGCACGGCAGCCAGCCCCCCACACTGGGCCCTGCACCTTCCCTGCTCCACCCTCCCCCTGCTTGTGGGCAGGTGAGTGAGGTCACCCTCAGAGCCTGGGAGCCAGGGAGCTGGTCTGACCATCTAGGAGTCCAGGCCCTGAGCCCTGCCCCAGGCTGGCCTACATGGGCTCCCCGTGGGCCCAAGCTCAACAAGTTGGCCCCCACAACCTAGGTGGGGAGCTGCTACAGGCCTGAGCCTGCCCAGGCGGCTGGCTCTGCCCACAGCCTCCTTGCAAGAGAGGGTGGGCATGGCTGAGGGGGCGTCCTTGGGACAAGAGGATGGTCACACCTAGGCTTCCTTGTTCCGGGAGGGCGTGTCCCATCCCCAGGCTAGCGCCATAGGCTGTTCCCAGCCCACCACCTACCCTCTTGGGCAAGACCATCATCCTGGGTCACGCCCTTGGCAGGTCTGAAAATGTGGGTGACCTTGAACTCCTTGTGAATCCCATGAGGCAGGGCACACCCCGAGCCTTCCTGGGGCCCATGGGGCAGGGATGGCCCCGGGCTTGGACTCGGGGAGCCCAGGTGTGCATCCTCCCAGGACACCAGCCAGCCCCGGTCAGCTGTGCCTCCTTCGGAAGGTGCCCCCCCTGCCACCGGGGTGGTGCCTGGAGGCATTGGGAAGAAGGTGGCAACCTGTCTGGGGTTGCCTGGAGAGCTGTGGGGATGAATTTCAGGGCCCTGGGAAGGAGGGCGTTAGGCTGCCAACGGCAAGGTCAGCAGTTCAAAACCACCAGATGCTCCGTGGGCCAACAGAGGCTTTCTGCTCCAGAAAGAGTCAACATGAGTCCACAGCAGTGGGTTTGGTTTTGGGGGGTTGGTAGCACTGTGGATCAGGCAAGGGACAGCTAACCTGCAAGTTACCAATTCAAACCCAGCAACCTTGCACTAAGGGAGGACAGGCTGTCTGCACCGGGGAAAGGCCCACTGCTTCAGAGACCGCACACTAAGTTGCCTGATAGCCATGGAAGGTTGAGGCGGTGACATGCAGGGTGGCCCAGAGAGTCAGAGCCTGAACAGTGGGGTCCCTGGGGTGGTGAGGGCCAGGTCCCTGGGGTGGCCAGGAGGGGGTCTTGGAGGCCGACTGCATAGTCCAGAGGTAGAGACCTCAGCAGCTGGGCCCCATGACACCCCGTGCAGGGCAGGTGGCTGGCCTGGCTGGTGCCCTACGAAGAACCCCCTGGCTGCTCACTGAGGAGGGGCTGGAGCTGGACGGGCTTCCAGGTGCCGGGGGTGGCTGGGAATCTCTCGGCTCCTTCAGAAGGAAGGCTGGAGGTTCCAGGCCACGCAGAGGTGCCTGGGAAGAGAGGGCCGGTGACCGGCTCCCAAACGTTGGGCCTTTGGAACGCGGTGGAGGCCGGTTCTGCCCAGGCCACGTGATCCAGGACTCCACAGCAACGTGGGTGGCCTGGATGGCTGCACCACTGGGAAGAAGCCAGGCTGGATGCAGGGTGGGAGTGAGGGGCCCCACAGGGGGTTCCCAGCCTCTGGCCAGGGCAGCTGGGTGGTGCACTGTTGGGCAGCTCTAATGGAAAGTGGGCCTGTAAGTTGCTGTGCAAAGTTGGGGCGTGGCCAGGCAGAATCGGGTGCTGCAGCAACCCCATGCAGACACTGTTGGGGGCAGGGCGGGGCTTTGAGTGGCCTTTGGGGCGGGGTGCTTCCTGAGCCCCATGTGACCGCTCCGAGTCTCTTCCCACAGAATCCCGCTGTACAAGTTCAAAAGCATCCGCCGCACAATGTCTGAGACGGGTGGCCCGGTGGAGAACCTCCTCTCCAAGCACCCCATGCCCAAGTACTCCCAGGGGATGCCACCCGTGAATGGGGGGCCTGTGCCGGAGGTGCTCAAGAACTACATGGATGTGAGTGCTGGGGGCTCACAAGCCCATGGTTTGGGGTCTTTGCCTCTTCAGCAGGCATTGGGGGATGGGGGGCCAACTCCCCTCCCCACCAGGGCGCTGGCTCTGAGTGCCTAGCCTGTTGCCCAGCTGGTGTTGGACTCGAGAAGGTTGGTGGGTAGGTGGGTGGGGGTGGCGAGCACCAGGCTGACGTGCTCAGAGAGGAAACCCAGACTGGCTTCCACTTGCCAGGCCCAGTACTGTGGGGATGAGTCCTGGGCCAGAGCCCAGCACCTCTGGGCTGCCCCCAACCCTAGTCTCTGGCAGCCCCCGGCTGCCCTCCATTCCTGATCCCCTGTGGTCTGCCAAGGGAAGGACAGGTGTTGTGCCCTCTGCCCCACTTGGTTAGACATGGTATGTGACTGGGCTGATGGGAGAAGGGGGGGCCAACAGACCCACTCTTGTCCCACGCCCCCCATCCTGCACGTGCACACACACACAGCCAGTGAGGGAGTCTGGCCCCGACCCACCCCACCCTGAGAGGGACCTGGAAAGCCCTGTTCCTGGGCCAGGACCTGCCCCTCCCCCACCTGCCTGGCCACTGAAGGCTCCTCCCCACCAGGCCCAGTACTACGGGGAGATCGGCATCGGGACCCCACCCCAGTGCTTCACGGTCGTCTTTGACACGGGGTCCTCTAACCTGTGGGTCCCCTCTTGCAACTGCAAAATACTGGACATCGCCTGCTGTAAGTGCCCGGCCCCTGGGCGTTGACCTGGGCAGAGAGGAACTGCTCAGGATGGGCTGTGCTGGGTCTGCCCCTCGTGCCCCACCCCCAACCCCCACTTCCTCGAACTCAGCAGTAGGTACCTGCCCAGGCCCCTGACCCCCTGCCACATGGGATGTCCACCCCTTGGGCTGTCCATTCCATTCCCTCCATCAGGGTGGTTCCCACTGGGGACTGGCAGGGTGGGCACCAAGTGGACCTGTCCTCTGCCCACCAACAGGGTTCCACCACAGGTACGATAGCACTGAGTCCAGCACGTATGTGAAGAATGGCACCACCTTCAACATCCACTATGGCTCGGGCAGCCTCTCGGGCTACCTCAGCCAGGACAGCGTGTCGGTGAGCCTGCGGGACTGCACAGGAGATGCCCTCCCGGGGCAGCGTGTTGCAGCTGGAGCAGAGGGCTCAGAGGAGGGAGGGGCTTGGCTGAGGACTGACCCAAGGCATGGCTTATCCCAGCTAAGAACCAGGCTTGATGAGGGACAGAAAGGGGGCACCTCTTGGATGCATGGATCCAAGGGGGAAACTGGAGAGGCTGTTTCCTGGAGAAGTCCCGCATGGGCAGGGGTCCTGGATCCCTGGGATTTGGGGAGGTGCTGAGCTGACCCCTGCCCGAGGCTGCTGGCCAAGGGCAATGTGGACGGCCTCTGGGTGAGAGGGTGTCCAGGCTGGGTGCGCATGCCCACCACAGGATCTGTGTGGCACTGGTCCCCGCGGGCACAGGAGACCCTCCTGGCAGCATGCTTGATGTGGTGGCCCCCTCCCTGTCCGTCCCCTTCCTGTCTGTGGCCCAGGCCTACTCTGGTCTCAGTTGGGAGGGAGCCAGATGTTGCGCACGCTGCCCCCCTCCCTCCCCAGGTTGTGGGTGCCAAATGGCCCACCCACACTACATCCTGCCCTACCTCCATGTCTACAGCCTCAGCCCTGAGTCTGATAGGGCAAGCCAGGGTGGTAGGAGTGGGGGTAGGGAGATGGGGGTGGAGGGCAGCCTGCAGTTGTGCCTGCCCAGGCACGGGGCAGAGGTGGCACAGAGGCTCTGCTCCACTCCCCTGTCCCCCTGCCCCACATAGCTGGCCTCTGACCCCCAGTGTGGCCCACAGGTTCCCTGCAACTTGAATAGCGGCATCAAGGTGGAGCGGCAGACCTTTGGGGAGGCCACCAAGCAGCCAGGGATCACCTTCATCGCGGCCAAGTTCGACGGCATCCTGGGCATGGCGTACCCCCGCATCTCTGTCAACGATGTGGTACCCGTCTTTGACAACCTCATGTCCCAGAAACTTGTGGAAAAAAACATGTTCTCCTTCTACCTGAACAGGTGCGCCGGGCCTGTGGACCTGTGCCCTGAGCTCAGCCCACCTTTCACAGGGAGAATCAGGCGGCAGGGAAGGGTCAGTCGCTGCAGGAGGGGCCCATAGTGCCCACCCATTTCAGGCCACCCTCCCCAGCCCCGAGTCCCCTCAGCTGATCTGCACAGGTCCCCCTTCCTGACAAGCACCAGCCGGGGCCTCACAGAGGGTCCCGAGTGCCTCTGGGTACCTTCTTGATCAGGCTGCCCCCTTAGGCTGTTGGCCACTCTCTGGGGGCTGGACAAGGTCCAGGGGGACGGGGAGGTGTGAGCTTGGGTTGGGCTGGTGGGAAGTGACCCCATCCCTCACAGGAAGTGGAGTCAAGTTAGGGGAACCTGTATGGGGCGAGCTGTGGAACCGTAGTCCAGGCGGCGGCAGCCAGGCGACCCACTGGGGCTGAGAGGCCTAGGCAGCCAGTATGGTTCAGGGTGGGCTGGTGCCGGGGTCAGCTCAGGCTTCAGCAACAAATGGCTCTGGGTCCCTGGCAGGAGGAGAGATTTGGGAAGAGGTTCCTCCCACCCAGGGTCACCAGGCATTGCCTGGGAGGCTTAACACCCCCCCACCCCACCCTCCCAGCCCTCCCTGCTGGTTCAACCTCAGCAGGGATTGCACCAGAGGCTGTGGGAGGGAGGGGCTAGAAGCAGAGAGGAGGGGCTGAAGCCCCAGGGTGACAGAAGGATAGAAGTTGGAATCCCCCAACCCTGGTCCGGCCTCTCCCCCTTCAAAACCTGAACCTGGCTCCTCCCTCCCAGAGACCCGACTGCGCAGCCCGGGGGCGAGCTGATGCTGGGCGGGATAGACTCCAAGTACTTCCGGGGCTCCATGACCTACCTCAACGTCACCCGCAAGGCATACTGGCAGATTCACATGGACAAGTGAGTCGACAGGCCCGGACCAGCACTCCAGGCCAGAACCCCTCCCCCAGCCATGGGCTCCTCCCCATGGCTGCCCACCAGGGACCAGGTCAGGCACTGGCACACTGCTCATTCCAGGGCTGTGGGCTCTCCCCCTGGAGGGCTGGGTGCCAGGGCCCCGACGACGCCTCCTGTCCTTCGCAGGCTGGAGGTGGGCAGCGGACTGACCCTGTGTAAGGGCGGCTGCGAGGCCATCGTGGACACAGGCACCTCCCTGATGGTGGGCCCCGTGGAAGAGGTCCAGGAGCTACAGAAGGCCCTGGGGGCTGTGCCGCTGATCCAGGGAGAGGTGAGCCCCGGGCCTGAGAGGATGTCCCCCCTGGGCCCTTGGGGCTCCCGCCCATCATCACGGTGCCCCCTCCCCACAGTACATGATCCCCTGTGAGAAGGTCTCCAGTCTGCCTGACATCGTCCTGTCTCTGGGGAACAAACCCTACACCCTCTCGCCGGAGGCCTACATTCTCAAGGTGAGGCAGCGGGCCCTGGCAGGTGTCCCGTGGCTGGACGGTGGGGATCTGGAGAAGGGCTTTGGATGTACAGTTGTCCCAGGCCAGGAAGACTGAGCAAGGTCATGGATCTGTGGGTGGAGGGTGACCCAAGGAGGGTGGGGGCTGGGTGGGCTAACCACAGTGGCCCGCAGGTATCCCAGGCCGGGAAGACCATCTGCTTGAGCGGGTTCATGGGCATGGACATCCCCCCACCCGGGGGCCCTCTTTGGATCTTGGGCGACGTGTTTATCGGCAGCTACTACACCGTCTTCGATCGTGACAACAACGCTGTGGGCCTTGCTGAGGCCACCAAGGTCTAGTGGTCCCCCCCCCCCAGGGCCACCACCCTTCATTCTTTGGGCATCACAACTAACCCTCATGGGCCCTGTTCCAGAAACGCTGCCCAGCTGCCTTTTGGTCAGTCTGCCCGTCCCTCTGTCCGATGGAGGAGCTGGGCATGCACCTGCCTCACTAACGTGGAGGCGCAGCCAGGGCTCAGCACGGACTCCCCGCCTACTCCACAGCCCCCTGCTCCCAGCTGGGCCTCCCAAAGGCCCCTCCCTCCTTTAAAGAAGCCCACCCTGCCTGAGGGTCCTTCTGCCCCAGCTCTGCTGCCCTCGGCACCCCAGGAAGGGTAAGGGAGGGGACCGAGCCTGCAAGGAGGTCTTCGGGGAAAGCGGACCTGACCCCTGGGGTGGGGCTGGGAGAACGGAAGCCATGGCCGGCCCCCACGTGGATGTGACAATACAACTGTCCAGCCTCTTTCTGTGTTTGTTGGTGTGTTTGTGCTTGGAGGGCAGATTTCTAAATCCGGCTGTAGGGCTGTGGGCTGACTGCTTACCGCACAGGAGGGGCCCCAGTTGCCCTGGCTGGCTGGGCCACGCCCTCAAGGGAGTGCTCCAGACCAAGCAGGCCATGAGTGGCTGCAGTGTGTGGCTGTGGCCCGGGAGACAGTGGCAGCAGCAGGGGTCCAGCAGAGCCAGTAGGGATGGCCAGGCACACCTTCTCAGGGTGAGCAAGTCTGCCAGTGTCCCCAGTAGGCCCTGCCCTCAGGAGGTCCAAGAAGAACACCTTGCTCAATGGGCTTCCTGTGCCCCACTGCCACCCCACTGAAGGCCCTGGGGGAGAGGCAGCCTCCTTCTTGCTGGTTCTGGACTAAGGGGAGCAGGTCCCTGGGCCTGGGGGCGGGTGGGGGATGTCCTTGCCGGAGGAGGCAACGGGTTGGTGGGGTTTCAAAGGGGAGTAGGAGCTGGTGAGCCAGTGCAGGGGTCAGGGCAAGCAGAAGCACCTGCTTCTGATCCTGGAGCCGATCAGCCTGCAGGACGCCCCCTGGGCAGCTGCTGTGGGCCCCTGGCCTGGCAGACCTGCGCCCCAGCTTTGTCTCCTGGATGCCATCTTGGGAGCGTTTACCCAGAGTCCCCATGAGAGCTGGTGTCCTGTGCCTGTAATCCGAGCAGGGCCTGGCTGAGCACTGCAGGGGTGGCTGGGCTTACTGGGGATGAGTGCCTTTCAGCCCAGGGCACCGCTAGGCCCCAGGCAGAGCCAGCCAGCTCCCCTGTCCGATCTCTCTGGACTCCACCTCTGCTGCAGGCCCCGTGGTGCCCCTCACCCACCAAGCCCGGAGCTGCCTGAACTTGGCGCCTCACCTCTGATCTGGATGGGGCCCTCAGGCAGGTTGCTAAGATGATCCACCCTGAACCCCTCAGCCCCGATGATGGCTGGCTTCAAATCCAGCCCTCAGGGGCTTAGCTGGTGCCCTGTGCCCGACACTCAGGGTACTGGCAGCCAAGCCAGGGGTTCCCTGCCCCCTCCCTCTGAGTCATCCAGGAACAGATGATTCCTGAGTCGGGGTACCAGCTTCTAGGTGGGGGCCTCAAAGACAGTTTCCTGGGACAGAGAGGGACCTTATTCCTCCCAGTATGAGCACCCCAGCCCTGACCTTCCTAGCTCTCAGGGCCTCTTGGAAGCCCCTGCAGAGGTGCCAGCTGCCCAAAGCAGAGGACAAGTGAGGGCTGAGGGTGAGCGCAGGCCGGGTCATGCCGAGTGCATGTCCATCTCCCAACAGGCTTCAGGGAGCTGGGGTGGGGGACAGGATGCTGGTTGCCTGGAGCTTGAGGATCCCCAACCCCCCCACCCCCACCCCCTTGGTTAAGGCCCCTTGTCAGCATCACTGACCATAGACATCGACTTTGGGTTCCTGGCAGGACTGAGAATGACAGGGTCAAGTGGGGGAACGGTGGGGGGTTGGGTGGGGGGAGAGCTGCGGGTAGGCATGGAAGAGGGGTCCTTGGAGGACCAGGGGCTCTGGAAGAGAGCAGTGGTGTCGCAGAAAGGGGGGCACTTTGAGAGAAAAAGGGCTCAAGGGAGAGGGCCTCTGAACAGAGGCAGGCCTTTGAAGTTGGATTAGGACATGAGGGGTGGGGTGGGGGTGTTCACTGCCAGGCTGAGGTCCAGCTTCCAAGGGGGCTGGGGGGGGGGCGGGCCAGGAGCGGCACTGGGTGCTCAGGAGCTTGTGGAGGTGGGAGACTCCAAGATACCAGATATGGAGAGGTTGCTGGGGTCTTGGCAGGGAGATTGCCTGGGGCTGGAGCAGTGGGCTGGTCTCCCATAAAGGGCAGATAAGGACTTTGAGCGGTTGGGGGCAGGGGCAGCTGGTGAGGGCCAGAGCATCATCAGGGCCTGAGCCCCATGTTTGGGCCTGGGCCTGGCACTGGGGGGACTCAGTGGGGTGGGGGGCGGTGAAGGCCACAACTCTTGAGACTGGATTTTGTGAGAGAAGTTAGCAGGCCTCAGAGGCTTCCGGACTTGTTTAAAGGGGTCAGATTTAGGGAGAGGGAGAGACCCCAGGAGAGGACGGCCAGGAAGGGTCTTGACTCTGGGCTGGAGCTGTGGCTCGGAACTGGAGTTTAATTCAGTGGGGCCTGGGAGGTGCCTCCCCCATCCTGGAGGAGCAGGGAGATGGGCCCTGGAGTGGGTTCTGGGTTAGGCACAGGAGCGGTAGAACTTGGTGAGGGGGCAGAGGTCTTGGGCACCTGGATTTGGGAGCTGAGGAGAGGTTGGTGGGGGGTCCGGGATTTGGGAGGGGCCAGGCTTGGAAACGGCAGGTCCTTGAGATGAGGGGGCTCTGGGAGGCCACTGGGCCGAGGAGGACCCAGTTGGAGGGGGCGCACCCCGCCCGCTCAGGGCTCCCTAGGGTCCTGCTTCCGGCTGGGCGCCCGCCCCCGCTTCCCTGGCGGCAGCGCAGCGGGCGGAGGAGGGCGGGGACCAGCGAGCCGCCAGCCGCCGCCTCCACCGCTGCCGCCTGTGAGTCAGGCTCCGGCCGCACCACCGCCTCGCCGGCCTGCGCTGCGGAGCCCAGGTGCCCAGCCTGCGCCCCCGCCCCCATCCCACCCCCAAGGTTGAGCTCAGACTCGTCTGGGCGGACAGCCGGCGGTCGCGGGACAGAAAAGGATTTGCAGCCCGCGGCGCAGGGGCCGCCAGTAGGTGAGAGCGCCCTGTGCGGCACCGGGCCGGACGCGGGGGGCGCGCGGGGCGCGCGGGGCGAGGGCGCCTTTGGGGCCTAAGAAGTGTCGTGTTGATGAGGGTTGCTGTATGTCTGTTGGTGGCTCCAGTGCGTGGCTCTTAGTGTGTGAGTTTGGGGTCCCAGCACCTCTCTGGGCCGAATCGGTGCGGGGGGTGGGGCGCGCTCTCGGAGACCCGCTGCTGCGCTCATCCTGGGCGACGGTTGGAGCCTTGTGTCCACGCCACTGTGCCAGTGGGGGAGTTGTTTACCTGACTGGAGCGTGCTCAGGGGCGGGTGTGTTGGCAGGTGTGTGGGCAGGAGGTGTTCTCCAGAGGCGGCCAGGGCAGGTGACTTGGGGAGCGCTGCTCACTGTGCAGTTAATGATGCGCGTGTGCGCACCCGCCAGAGTGGCTGGGGCGCTGAGAGGCTGGGGCACTGTTTATTGCTACAGTGTAGCAGTCAGTGTCGCCGGGTGGGGGGAAGGCAATGTTTGTGCGCAGATGGGAAGTGCTGAATAGCCACCGTGTCCTTGCCAAAGCTGCCCTTAAAGAAGGGCAGTGGCTGCCATCCGCCCCTGGGGTGGGTGGGGGAGGCAGGTGGCAGGCCTACAGCTGACAGCCTGGGACATTTCCATCCCTGTGGGTTCTGTGGATGGGGTAAGGGGGCAACTCTGAGTGAGGGGGAGCAGGGTGGCCAGGGCCCCCCTCCCTTCTGCTGACTCTAGCCCTCTCTCCAGGCCTAGGGCCCCCCGCCTGTGCCCAGCCCGGCTGGGAACCCCGGCCTGCACCACGGACGGTACCCAGGAAGCCAGAGTGCCCCTGGACGGGGCCTTCTGGATCCCCAGGCCCCCAGCTGGGTCCCCGAAAGGCTGCTTCACGTGCGTGTCCAAGCCCCTGGCCCTGCAGGTGCCTGCGGCCCCGGGCCCTGAGCCCCTGGCCTCCCCGCCCATGGCACCAACCCTCTTCCCCATGGAGTCCAAGAGCAGCAAGACGGACAGCGTGCGGGCTGCAGGCGCCCCTCCGGCCTGCAAGCACTTGGCTGAGAAGAAGACCATGACCAACCCCACCACAGTCATAGAGATCTACCCGGACACCGCGGAGGTGAATGACTACTACCTATGGTCCATCTTCAACTTCGTCTACCTCAACTTCTGCTGTCTGGGCTTCATCGCCCTGGCCTACTCCCTCAAAGTGAGCCCCCACTGGCGATGGGTGGGGGTGGGCACGGTGGATAGGGCTGGGTCCTGGCTCTCCAGGGAGTGCACAGGGGAGCAGGGGCTGCCCAAGGGGCTGAGCGATAGAAGGAAGACAGGAAGCTGCCCATGGGATCCAGGGGTCAGCGGCCAGCACGCCGCCCCCTAGGAAGCTCTGGGGTGGAGCTTCGGAGCCAGCCAGGGTCTCTGTGTGACTGGCTTAGCAGGGCCTTTGGGGATGGTGTGCAGATTGAAGGTTGACAGTCCTGCACTGTCTGCCTGGACAGCCTTGGGCAGATGGAATTGAGCCGTGGGGCAGGGTGGAGGGCCTGGAAGCACTCCAACTTGGACAGTGAGATCACTGGCCAGTGAGCTGCTGGGGGCGCAGACCTACCCTGCCCCCACAGAATGGGCAGGGGGTAGGAAGGGAAGGATCATGGATGGTGCGTATGCCTTCACAGGGGCTGGCAGGGTGAAGGTGGTTGCACAGGACAGGGGAAGGAGGTGGGGAGCTGGCAGGAGGGAGGTGGGGTGAACGCACATTCAGAGGAAAGCCCAGCCCTATGGGCCCTCCCAGTGGGGGAGGGCAGCATGATGCCAAAGTGAGTGGCCTTCAACTTGGCACCTCCCCCCACTTCTTCCCCTCCTCTTCCACCCCACCCACAGTATACCATCCCTTTCTCTCCAGGGGCCACAGTCTCTTGAGGGCCCTGCAGGTGGGGTTGGGGGAGACATGGAGGGAGGAGGTGGCTGAGCCCTGCCCCCACACACCTGCCCCAGCATCCCATGTAGCTGAGCCATCTGTGGACACTCCCCTGGGTCCCCACCTCCTTGGGGAGCGCCACCTGCATGTGCAAGTGTGCACATGCGTGTGCATATGTGTGTGGTGAGGGCGTAGGCACACAGGGCGGGACCCTGGATTTGAGGGCCAAGGTCCTGCCAGCCTATTTCCAGACCCCCCTGGGCTCCTGCTAAGCAGGGGGCAGAGTGGCTCGGGCAGTGGGTACCACAGCTGGTGGAGGTGGCTGCCCCTGGTGCCCTGCCAGCGGTCTGCAGATATGGCTCTGGCAGAGCAGGCGGCTCTGAGCTGTCCCTTCCTCCCCTTGGCTCTGGTTGTGGCCGGCCGGCTGGCATGGGCAGACCCATCTGGCAGGGCCAGCAGGCAGTTGCCTGGCAGGCAGGGTTGTAGGTAGGTCACCGGCCCCTGAGCACTGCAGGGTCAGTACTAGGTGGGGGGTGTGGGGGACATTGGAGTTTCTGAGGGCACAGGGAGCTGCCCTCGCCACAGCTTCATACCAGGGTAGCCCTCCTGTGTCCTTGCTGGGGCCGGAGGTCCGGGGCTTACCCATGGGCACAGGGTTACAGAGAACTGGCTAGCTCTAACTCCTACCCCGGGGACTTGTCCACCCGCCCGCCAGCTGCCTGTCTTGGGGTCTGCAGCCAGGGATGGGCTCCCTCCAAGGGCACCGAGTGGGCTTGGAGACAAAAGGCCTTGGCTGGAACCCCAGGCCTTCTTGGGCTTTCCTGAAGCCCTGCTCCCATACCTGTTCATAAAGCCAACAGAAGCAAAGAGGCCTTGAAATGGGTACATGTGACAGGAGCGGAGGTTAGCTGGACGCTGTGTCCCCCCCTCCATGCCTCATGCACCCATCGCGTCATCGCTTAGACTAGGCGTCTGGACGCTCTGCTCAGCCTCCTGTCCTGGGCCACAGAGACACAAAAAGCCAATTCTTCATTCATTGCCGCCTCTGGAAGCTGCCTGTTGGTCATTTCGTCCCTGTGCTGCATAGCAGCCACTGGCTCCCGCCATTGGCTGGATAAAGTCCAAATGCCTCCTCTTGGAATCCACAGCCCTTGGAGATCCATCCTCACCCCCTGTCCTGTCCTCACATGCCAGCACCCTCTGCCCAGGCATCCCCTGGACACGTGGTGCCGGATGTGTGCAGCTGGCTTGGCACAAGCCTTCCCTCAGCCTGTGGAGCGTCTGCAAGACCCATGTCTCCTTTCGGAGGACCACGTGGGTATAGTCCTCCCTGTCCTGGTCACCCTCAGACTTGCCCCTTCCTCTCGGGCTGGGCAGGGTTGATCGGAATAGAGGCTCATAAGTGGTTTGTCGAGGCGCTTGGTGGACACAGCACACGGCAAGATGGATGCGCATCGAGACCTTGCAAGCAGGAGTGCTGACCCCCAGTGCAGGCTGAATAGCAGCGACGGGAGACATCGTGGCGGGTCAGCATTTTCACTGGGCCCCAAAGGATGGACCAATGGACAAGTGCTCAGATGAGAAACTAGCATGAATGAAGACATGGGGGTGGGCAATTGGGGACTCGGGCCTCTGGGGGATTAGAGGAGGGAGATTGTCCTGGAGGGCAGTTTGAGCCCATATAGGGAAGGGCTTGAAAAGCCAGGGTGAGCAATTTGGATTTCGTGGCAAGGGGGGCATGGGAGGGAAAAATGTGACCTGTGGCTTCTGTGGAGGATGGAGACAGGAGCCTAGAAGTGGAGAGAGGCAGGGTCGTGGCCCAGGACTCACAGGAGAGCCTGCAGCTCAGCGGGGGGTAGGGGCAGTGGGCAGGAGAGAAGGAGAGGGTGTGTAGGACATGCAGCTGCTTGGTCGGGCCCAGAAGGCTCGGGGTGGCGGTGATGGCCAAGTCAACATCGATTAGGAGGGAGGATGCTGTTTTCAGATATACGCATTTGCCACTCTCTCTGTTCTGAATATTAACACCATTCATTCATTTACTCATCCATCTGCCCATCCACCCTTCCATCTATCCATTCATCCACCCACCCTTCTATTCAACCACCCACCCCTCCATATATCTATTACCTTCCCACCCATTCTTCCATCTGTGTATCCACCCGCCCATCCATCCATCCATCCATCCATCCATCCATCCATCCATCCATCCATCCATCCATCCATCTGCCTTCCTACCACTCTTCAATCCATTCACCCATCCTTCAAGCCATCCATCCATCTGTCCATTCATTATCCACTTGCCCATCCATCCATCCACTCATCCATCCATCCATCCATCCATCCACCCACCATGCATCCATTCATCTACTCATTCTTTCATCCATCCACCTACTCCTCCACCAATCCATTCATACATCCATGCTTCCATCATCCATCCATCCATCCATCCATCCATCCACCCACCCTTTCAGCCACCTAATCATCCACACACTTGTCCATCATTACATCCATATATCCATTCACCCTCTCACCCACTATCCACCCACCTTTCTACCCATCCATTAACCCTCCTTTTTCCCAATCATCCATCCATCCATCCCTATAACCATCCACACATATACCCACCCTTTCTTCAGTCCATTAATCCACTTACCCACTCATCCATCCATTTTCCCATCCACTCACCTATCCATCTACCTCCTTCAAACCATCTCAATGGACTCCCACACTCCATCCATCCATCCATCCATCCATCCATCCATCCATCCATCCATCCATCCATCCATCCATCATGTTTACACAGTTAACTGTGTTTCCTCCTCTGTGTAGCACTCTCTCCACCCTATCCCTCCTGCCTTAGACATGAACCTTAACTATCCCTCGAACCCCACTTTCTCAGCAACTGCCTTTCTTTCACCTACTCACCCAACACCTTGATAAAGCTATACAGCCTCCAAGCGACCTACCTATCTCTTCCCCACCTTCGCCTCCAGCTGAACCGCTCACTCTAGTCTTCATAAATGGTCCTTGTTCCCTTGGAACATTCAGTGGTCGTCCACTTTCTGAGAACCCTACATAGCTGTATACCCAGGCATCCATGGCGGCCTGGTTCAGAACCTGGTGCTGTGAGTTGTGGTATGTGGCGCTGGTGTTCTAGAGAAACAAACCCACTGACTCATCTATGTATGAGAGAATGAGCAAGAAGGCACCTGTTGCTGTTACATCATCTGGTGTTAACTTGAGACTTAAGAGTGAATGGGGTGGAATTTAGACTGTCAATCAGGTCACAGCTGGATGACTTCATATGGAGGCGCTACTGAGATAAATAGCTCACTGGAGGCGGGACACACACTCACTGCCTGCGAGACATTTCTATTGACAAGCACCATGGAGCTATGCTGATAGAGCCAGAGACCTGGAGCTGGAGGAGCCAAGTGAAAACCCACGCCAGCGCTGAGATGTTTCCACCACCACTGGGTCCACAAGATTTTCCACCCACTGGCCTGTGATCGTCCTACATTCTTCGCCACTGCATGTGTTGCATGTGTCTGAAGAAGAATTTATGGACTAGTATCAACATGTGGGCTAATATTGAACTTATGGACTTGATCTGGACTGGGTTGGGATGTTTTTAAATATACAATTATTCTTTCTATAAAGCTCTTTCTTATACATATATGAGTCTCCCTAGATTTGTGTCTCTAGTCTACCTGGACTAACACAGCATCCCAACCCAGTCCAACTCCGGCCCATGAGTCCAGTGCTTGCCAGAGCCCTCTGAAGCCTCATGTGGAGGCAGGCTGATGGAGCAGGGAGGTCACAGGTTAGTGGGTGCAAAGTTGCATGGATCCCAGACCCATGGGAACATGGTAGGCTCAGGCAGCTCCCAGGGTTAGCGACCCGCGTGGCCCCCCTCCCCCTGCCCCCACTACAGGCAGACACGCAATCGTAGGGAGTAGCAAGGTGAACCGGGAGAACCCACCCGCTCCTTCCATTGCCTTCTCCCCTCTTCTAGCCTTCTGTCTACACTCTGACTTATCTGAATAGCGACCCACCCATTGGTTCCTGCAGGCAGCAGTGCCCATGCGGGCGTCCATGCTGCTTCACCAGACACAGGTCTGCCCCTTCCAGGGACTGTATTCCCGAAGCTGGGTCCTAAGCGAGTGGGTGGAGCACTATCCTGGAGTCATTGGTACTGCTTTCCTGGCTAATCAATGAAAGTGAATCATCAGGCATTCCATCCTTCTAATTCGGTGGCCCTGAGGGTATCTGAGATACCGGTGAGCTGGCCTCCAGTATCTTTGCAACATGGAAGCTGTAACACGGTGATAAACTGGCAGATGGGTGCTGACTTATTTATGATGGTTAGGGGCTATGGAGTCAGTTCCGACCCACAGCGGCCCTGCGCACAAGAGGACAAAGCACAGCCTGGTCCTGCACCGGCCGGCCTCGCCATGCCTCCTGTGCCTGAGCCTGGTGTTGCAGCCTGTGTCCGTCCGTCTCACCAGGGGCCTTCCTCTTTTTCGCTGCCCCTGCACATTACACCAAGCGTGGCGTCCTTCTCCAGGGCCAGGTCTCTCCTGACAACACATCCAAAGTACATGAGACGAAGTCTGGCCGTCCTTATCTCTGAGGAGCCCTCTGGCCGCACCTCTTCTACGACATTGCTTTGTCCTTTGGGCCGACCACAGTGCCTTCAATGGCCTTCCAGCACCCCCATTCAAACGCCTCTTGATTAACCCAGATGAACCATCTGCATCATCTCTCTATCTGCCTTCTCTATGTTCCACCAATTTACCCACAGTATACATTCCTCCAAGCCCCAGCCACGCCAGTCTCACCGTCCCTGATCCAGGCAGCCTCGTAGACACCCAGCGGAGGGGTCTTTCCTGGAACAGACAGCCTCATCTTTCTCCCCCGGAGCGGCCAGTGGGTTTGAACAGCCAACCTTCTTGGCTGGCAGCCCAGCCCATTCCCACCACCAGGACGCCCAGTACACTCCTCTAGCCTCTTATTAATTAGTATTAGTCTATCCGTATGGCATCATCTCTCATTCCTCGCATGACTCCTCTCCCCCTCCCCCAGCCAGAGGTTTCATCCCCCCTTGTCCTCCGTCCCCGTGTTCATGCGTCTGTCTCCCACCACCTCACCCTCCCTGACTCTGACTGACAGGTACCACCAGCATCACTGCCCCACCCCCACCCAATCGCCTAGTTCTCGATCCATCCCCCAACACTAATATATATCCTGCCACTGCCCACCCACAAGCATTACGCATGCAGTCAGCGATGGCAGTGTCCGCATCTCGCAGAAGGGGCCCTGGTGGAGAAGTGATGGTGCTGGGCCGCCATCTTCAAGGTCAGCAGTTCGAGACCACCGCCAATGCGGAGGAAAAAAACTTTCTACTCCCCTAAAGAGTGACAGCTTCAGAAACCCCAAGGGGCTGTCCCCCCCCTGTTCTGTCTGGGTGGCTGTGAGTCAGGGAGAGGGCGGGGGAGGGAAGGAGGAAGGAGAGAGAGAGCGCAACAGAGAGTGTCTGAGAGCCAGTAAGACGGAAACTCGCACCTCGCCTGTTGGGTGGCGGCCCCAGGCGTGAAGAACTGGAGCCTGGTAAGGGAGATGGGTGTCCTTTCATCTGGGGAGGTCAAAGAGGGTGAAATGACAATGGGGGTGAGCTGAGTCAATTCGTGAAATCGTCCTGTGTGTCTGGGGTAGAGGAGCCCTGGGGGCTGTGTGCTGGTGTTGGGGTGTGATCCGCATGGTTGGTAGTTCGAAATCACTGGCGGCTCCAGGGGAGAAAGACTGGGCTTTCTACTCCCCTCAGCAGTTCTGGTCTCCGAAACTCACAGGGGCCCTGTGAGCTGACACTGAGCAGACATCAGAGGAGGTCTGGGAGAGCACCCAGGGGCAGGGAGCAGCCCCTGACAGGCCCTGAGGCCCAGTCGGTTTGATGGCCACTGTGGCTGGGGATGGGAGCCGAGAGGGAGAGGTAGCCGGGGGCCAGGCCGTGGAGGCCTCCTATGGAAGTGTCTTCTATATCAAGTGAAATGAAAGGCCGCTGGAGGAGTGGCGTGGCGGCTGCTGCCGGGGAGATAACTCTTGCGGTATAAGATGCCGCCAGGGATTAATCAAGCCTGGTCCAGCGCGGGAGTGGTGGGGGTTATCTGTATGTGGGCTTTCCGAGGCAAAGCCAACAGTGTCCTGATGGATCAGAGGGCGGTGAGGGACAGCTCTTTCCAAAGGTCCCCCAAGGATACTCCCAGGCCAGCCGGCAGGATGGAGGTGCCCTTTATAGAGATGGGAAAGAGTGTCAGGGGTCGGGCTTGTGGGCATATAGCTCCACTCACCATGCCAGCTCACCAATGCCTGCGCCCTTTCAACTACCCACCTGGGTCTCTCCCCCAAGAGCTATTGCCCCCTCCCTCTACCCCCACCACCAGCTATCTTCCTGGTGCGTTCTCCTCCCTAGCTTCACCCGTCCCCCTTCTCCAGGAGGGGTCACACCACCACCACCAAATAGCAGGAACCGCATGGCCATCACGCGGCCCGTGGTTGGACACTGCCCTACTAGCTGCAAGGCCAGTGGTTCAAAACCACCAGCCGCCCAGCAGGAGAAAGACAGGGCTCCCTCCTCCGGTCAGGAGCGACAGCCTCAGAAACCCACTGGGGCAGCTCTCCCCTGACCTGCAGTGTCGCCGGGAGCCGCCTCACCTCGTCGGCAGGCGCTTAGGTGTGTGGTTCCGTTGACCTCTGTTACAATCCAGATGTGGTCCTGAGCACGCCCCACCAACCACAGTGCCGTCCAAAATACGTTGCCGGTTCTCAGGTCCAACCTGGGGGCTTCTGGAGATGGGCGGAGCTGCCCTGCGGGGAGTGCTCAGCCCATCTTCTGAGGGACAGTGGGTGGGTTTGAACCGCCAGCCTTTTCAACGAGTGACTGAGTGCTTAACTATTTATGCAATCCAGGGGCACCCTTGTTTCTAGGGGCCCACCTGCCCCTTGTCAGTGTGTTTACGGATGGAAACACCTGCCCGTCAGCCTCCTCTCTCCTCCCTCTTTCAGCTCTGCGTCCACGCAGCACTGCCCGTCCGTCCGTTCTCCCTTGTCCTTTTACCGCTTCCCGTCCACTCGGTGGCCACGTGTCCTTCAACATGCGACCCCTTGCCCTCACTCCTCCGTCACTTTCCGATGAACCCTGTGGTTGGCTGCCATTGGCCGGACGCTGTTCTATTAAACCCATGACTGCAGCCACGGTGTCTGTCCATCTCGTTGAGGGTCTTCCTCTTGTCCGCTGACCCTGTGCTTCACCAAGCAGGATGCCCTTCTCCGGGGACTGGCCTCTGCTGACAACACGTCCGCAGTACGTGAGACGACGTCTCACCTTCCTGGCCTCTGAGGAGGGCTCGAATGATACGTCTTCTCAGACCATTTGCTCTTTATTCCGCCCACAGTGCTGTTCAGTCTACTTGGCCCACACTGTTCATTGTTCAAACGCACTGGCCTTTCTTCTGTCCCCCTGGCCCACTGTCCAACTGTCACAGGCATAGGAGGCGGTTTAAAATACCGTGCCTCGGGCCAGGCGCGCTGAGTCTGCAAAGGGGCATCCTGGCTCGTCAGCGCTTTAAGGGGTCTTGTCCAGCAGATTTCCCTGTGCCGTGCAGCATCCGATCCCTGGACTTCTGCTTCTATGAGCATTGGTTGTGCAACTGAGCAACGTGGGGTCCGCGGCAGCTTCCATCGTTGCTCCGCTTACCACCGTGTTACCTGTCGGTCCAGGTGTGAGGATTTCACTCTTCTTTCCATCGAGTCCTCATCCAGACGGAAGGCTGCAGTCTCTGGTCTTCATCTGCAAGGGCTTCAAGTCCTCCTTGCTTTCAGCAAGCCGGGTGGTGCCATCTGCGTCGTGCAGGCTGTTCGTAAGCCTTCCTCCAGTCCTGACGCTGCGTGCTGCCCCGTAGAATCAATCCAGCTCCTCTGATGATCTGCTCGGCGTAGACGGAACAGGTGTGGCGAGAGGATACACAACAGCCCCGATGCACACCTTTCCCGAGTTTCCTCCACGCAGGCTTCCCTTGTTCTGTTTGCACAGCTGCCTCTTGATCCGTGGCCGAGTTCGGCACCAGCACAATGCCGTGTTCTGGAATTCCCATTCGTCTCGAGTCTACGATGGTCCTCGCAGACCCATGCCCTGGCACAGTCAATAAAGCACAAGCGAGCATCTTTCTGTGGCCTCCGCCTTGAGCCAGGCTCCACCTGACACCAGCATCGTGTCCTTTGTTCCGCATCTTCGTCTGAGCTTCCAGCAGCTCCCTGTCGATTCCCGGCCAGTCTCGTCCATGCTGAGCGTGTTCTTCCGGTTTGGGTTTTCTAGTTCTGGGTCTTTGATCATTTCATCGTAACACCTGGCCCGTCTTCCCCAGCTGCCCGGGGGGGTGTTCTCTTCAGCTCCTCGGGGTCATCAAAGGCCTCTTCATCCACGACGCCACCAGGGCTTGGCTCACCAGCAGCACCAGTTCCCACCCTGCCCGCGCTGACCCGTGGTGACCCCTGGTGTGTCAGCGAGCCATGGCGCCCGGTGTGGTTTCCCAGGGGAGCTATCCAGGTGGCAGCCCCCTCTTCCAAGGCTCCAGCCTTTCCGTTGGTGCTCAGTGCTTTTGGCCGTCTGCACCACCAGGCCCAGATGCGCTCAGATCAGCGTAGCCCCCTTCCTTCCCCTCCCACCCCTCCCTCTGCTGCTGTGACAGTCCAGTCGGTGCCATTGAGTTGGTTCCAGCCCATAGCGACCCGTGTGCACAAGGAGGAAATGCCCCTGGTCCCGGGGCACCCTCACAAGTGTGGTTGTTTAGGTAGCCATTGGATCGGTCCATCTCATAGGGGAGGGTCTTCCTCTCTTTCACAGACCACCCCTCTCCCCAACACACACACACACACACACACACACACACACACTTTACCAAGCATGTACAGACCTACCTTATTGGTGGGCCGTTAGAGACTCAGTTGCACACACTATGCCCCAGAGCCCCCAAGCGTGAAGCCAGAGCCCATGTCAGGGGGTAGATTCCAGTTCTCCACAACGCCTCGGGACCCCCACTCTCCTCTCCTCTCCAACTCCCAGACCCCCTGTGCAGTTGTCGGCAGCCCTGGTGGCACAGTGGTTACACATGGGGCTGCTAACTGAGGTCAGCTGTTCAAAACCACCTGCCGCTCCGCAGGAGACAGACGAGGCTGTGTGCTCCTGTAAAGAGACCCAGGGGGCAGTGCCAGGTTCCTGTCCTTCAGGGTCACTGTGAGTGGTAGTGAGTGAACGCGATGGCATGAGAGTGGGCTTACTCAGGGTGGGGCAGGCCCTGTCTCCTAACTCTCTGTGTGTTCATCACCCCCCCGCCCCTGATTCCCGCCCCCCCCCTTGCTTGGGCTGCAGGTCCGAGACAAGAAGCTTCTCAATGACCTGAACGGGGCCGTGGAGGATGCCAAGACAGCTCGGCTGTTCAACATCACCAGCTCTGCGCTGGCCGCCTCCTGCATCATCCTCATCTTCATCTTCCTGCGCTACCCGCTCACGGATTACTGAGGGCCGGGGTGGGACCCGCGGACGCCCGAGATGGCCCTGAGTGGCAATTCTCAGGGGCCAGGGGTTGCCCGATGCCGTGATGATGGGCTGACCATGGTGTGGGTTCTAGGGCCGATGACCTAAGGCTGTGACCCGGGCAGACAGGCCATTGGGAGCTGAGCCAGTGAGGGGCAGTGAGTACCCCCCAGCCTGCCTTCTCTGCCCCTGCCCTTTCCTGGGGCCCAGCTCTCCCTTCTCCTGGCTGCCTGCTGGCTTTTTCTGGCTGACCCCTCTTGGGCCCCTGGGGCCCATTAGACCCCTGACCCCCCCAGCAAGAAGGGCTTATATGGAGCTGCCTCTATGGGGAGCTGCCAGCATTTGGGGACTCCCACCCGTTCCCCACCTTGCCTCCTCCAAACTGTTACCCCCGCTCAGAGCTCTTATATATGTGGACTTCCAATAAAACACTGTCCAGCTCCAGCCCTGGCCTGTGTCCCTGCCCACGGGGGGTGGGGGGCAGTGGGAGCAGTGCCCTGGGTTGGGTGTGTCCCCCCTGGAGCTCGGGGACCCAGGGGCTGCACTCTTTGGCTCCTTCCACCTCTGGACCCAGACGCAGGTGGGCAGTGGTTCCCCAAGTTCCTACCTCTGCTATGGAGTTGAAGGTGGGGGCGGGGGGGCTCTGTCTGCCCTCAGCCTGTGTGGGCACTTGGTGGCAGTGCCAGCTCTGGGAGCAAGGACAAGCTCATCTCGGGGAGCTCGTGGTGTGTGAGCATCAACCAGGGACAGGTCAGCAGCCTGGACTCTCCTGGGGACAGGGAGGTCAGGCAGAGGGTGTGTGTGTGTGTGTGTGTGTGTGTGCAGGGAAGGCCCAGGAATGGTGGTGGCCAGGGCACTGTGTGGACAGGTGAACCTTCCCGACCTTCCTGGGGACAGGGAAGTCAGCCATATGTGTATGTGGGCAGAGAGGGCCCAGGTCGAGGGCCTGGGAAGGACCCAGGAGTGTGGGGGGAGGGCACAGGGTGTGTGTGTGTGTGTGTGTGCGTGCGTGCGTGCGTGCTTGGAGTGGGCATGGCCAGAGTGTCCACTGGAAGTCCTGAGTGGTCCCCAGAAGTCACCTTGGGGTGGAATGTGCCTGGGAAGACTGAGGGGAGGGAGGAGAGGGGAGGGAGTGGCATGGGAGAGGCAGGGTGGGTCGGAGGGTGGGGAGCCGGGGTATGGCTCCCAGGGGTGCTGGGGTGGAGCTAGGACTGGTTGGGTCCTCAGAGGACTGCAGAAGGAAGGCCCAATAACCAACTTTTAAAGCCCCACCATCAACAGCCCACGTGGCCAAGTCTGCTGTGGCCCTGTGGCTCATGGGAGTCGGAAGTCTGTCTGAGGCACAAACAGAGGCCGAGGTGCCGGCAGGGGCCACAGAAGCAGGGGTGTCAGAGTGAGGCGCAGGGTGAGGTGGACAGGCTGGGGCAGGAGGAGAGACCCTGCGTTGCAGGGGAGGGACCAGCTGCAGAGTGTGGAATCCCCCCTCCCCCTCTCCTATCCTTCCTGAGGGAGCGGATACCCGAAAGGTGGTGGGGGTGTGGGGAGGCTGCCTTCTCACCACCAAATGAAGGGACACAACAAGCTTCTGTGACCGCAGGTGACCTGGAGCCAGGAGTGAGGGGCAATGGGGAGTCCCGAGGGGAAGGACAGCTAGCGGTCTGAGATCCGCAGGAACATCTAATGTCCCCTGGCCTAGGCCTGAGTGGGCTCCCAGCACGCCAGGGTCCTGGGGGAGTCAGGGTTGGAAGATGAAGAGTCCATGGGTGACACAGGAGACAATGTGCTAAAAGGGGGCGATGGGGGAGGCCGCTGGGGGTGGGGGAGACTGGGAGGGGCCAGGAGGCCCAGCAGGCTCTGGTGTCCACGTGGCTGCTTTATGCCAGGTGACTAAAGTGTCCAAGTGCCACCGCCCGCTGCAGGGAAAGTCCTGGCGGCTGGGGCCGGGGCCGGGGCCAGTCTGGGCTGTCCAGGTCCACAATGGAGGGCTGGCACCATCGTCTGTGTCCCAGGCAGATGAGGTCCCCTGAGCACACTGTGGTCTCTGTTCTTGGGGTGTGTGAGAGGGCAGAGGGGTTTGTGTGCGTGTGTCTGTGTGCATATATGCGTGTGAGAGTAGGGACATGAAACACCTGTAGGCAGAGAGAGAGAGAGAGAGAGAGAGAGAGAGAGAGAGAGAGAGCATGGGTGTGTGGTACACAAGGTATGTGTGAGAATGCACATGAGAATGTGTGTTGTTTGTGTTGTATAGGTTAGGATGTGTGAGCAGTGTGTATGTACAAGTGTATGTGTGAGGGTGTGTGTGCACCAGTGTGTGGTATGGTATGTGTGCATGTGTTTGAGATACGTGTATATGTGCATGTGTGTGATATGGTGTATGCACATGTATGTGTGTGTTTGAGATATGGCATGTGTGTTATATGCTGTGTGTGCACAGGACCAAGGGTGTGAGGGGCGATGCTGGGAGAGTGGAGGGTGAGTGGGTTTGAAAGGGGGAACTGATTACAAGGATCCACATGTGACCTCTTCCCTGGGAGAGGGACAGCAGAGAAGGGGGGGAAGGGAGACTCCAGATAGGGCAAGATATGACAAAATAACGATGTATAAATTACCAAGGGCACATGAGGGAGGGGGGAAAGGGGAGGGAGGGGAAAAAAAAAAGAGGACCTGATGCAAGGGGCTTAAGTGGAGAGCAAATGCTTTGAGAATGATTGGGGCAGGGAATGTATGGATGTGCTTTATACAATTGATGTATGTATATGTATGAACTGTGATAAGAGTTGTATGAGCCCCAATAAATTGTTTAAAAAAAAGATATGTATGTGTGTACGATATGGTTTGTGTGCACATGTGTGTTTAAGATGTGTATGTGTGTGTGAGATGGTGTGTGCATGTGTGTGTGTTTGAGAGATGGTATGTGTGTGATATGGTATGTGTACACATGTATGTGAGATATGGTTTGTGTGTGTGAGATGGTGTGTGTGTGTTTGAGATATGGTCTGTGTGTGATATGGTTTGTGTGTGTGTTTAAGATATGGTGTGTGTGTGTGTGTGTGTGTGTGTGTATTGTTGGGGAGGAGTGTGTGTGCTTGGTGTAGCCCCCAGCCTCTCTCTGCTTGCACACAGCGGCCCAGAGTTCTCCTGGCAAGTTGGCCTGGACCAAGTGTCCCTGCACTGGCCACACCCAGTACTCCTGAGTTATGTGCCCCTGGCTGCCCTCCACCCCCTGCTCTCGGCCCTCCTGCTCCCCCAGAGATGGGCTGACTGTCTCCGCAGGTGAGGTCACAGCCAAACTAACCAAATTCCACTTTCCATAGAAGGAGAGGAAGGGGTCAGGAGAGGAGGATGTCTGGGAGCCTGAGGGAGCAAGCATCTCCTAGAGGCTCTGAGGCCATGTTCAGAGCTGATTTACTGCCCAGACAGAGAAGGCACCCCCATGAGAGGGGAGCCAGAGGGGCTGAGGGGAAGGAGTAGAGGCGGCTCTGGAGGTGCCCACCGTCCTGGATCCCAGCATGGAGAAGACCCCTGGGGCCCAGCAGGAGGGATGGCAGCAAGTGACCCCTACACCACCAGGAGCCCGGAGGACTTGTGTACACGTGTGGGCCGGCGGGGCTGCCAGCTAGCAGGCGGGCAGTGAAGCCACCAGCTGCGCCTCAGAGAGGCCCGAGGCCATCTGCGTGCACTTGCAGTGAAGTCGGCCCTGTGCCAGGGGGTCGATGCGCCTCAGAGCTGCCAGCAATGAGCCTCACTGGTCATACGGAAGCCACGGGAGCAGCGGCAGTCAGACTGACAGGGGACTTCCCAGTGCGGGAAAGAAAGCACGTTCCTCTCTCTCTTTGAAATTGCAAATTAAGCCGGGGGATGGGCTACATTTTGGACCAACTTTGTATTCAACTGTCTACATGACTGCAGCAGTGACGTCATCTCCTGTCAACTTGAGTGAAGGGGTGGAGCCTAGCCTGTCAATCAGCTCATAGCCAATGAGGCTCCGTGTGGCATGGTCTTCTCCTGAGGATTCTGGGAACTCCTGTCTTCCTCTCTAGAGGCAGGACACACTCTCTCTCTGCTTCACATTCCTGCTGACAAGCCACATGGAGCTACACTGAGGGAGCCGGAGCCCTGGACCTCGAGGAGCCACGTGGAGACCCACGCCAGCGCTGAGATGCTTCCACCACCACTGGATCCATGAGACTTTCCACCCACTGGCCTGTGATCCTCCTGCATTTGGCGTCACTGCATGTGTTGCGTGAGTCTGAAGCGGACTTTACAGACTGGTGTCGGACATGTGGGCTAGTATCAGACTGATGGATCTGGGCTGGGCTGGGATGGTTCTCAATTACTCTTGATATAAAGCTCTTTCTTGTACACACACGAATGTCTATGAATTTGTTTCTCTAGTCAACCCCGACCGACACAGTTACTAATCAGCACCCCCCAGAATTTGCCCCTTCACCCCAAATGTGATTCCTCCTGTCCCTCAGGTGGGTTAGCATCATCCGTCGGTCCCACCCAAGTGAGCTCCCTGTGTAGTGCACGGTGGCTTCTATGATGGCTTTGCTGTCTGTGATGGCCGATTTAAGAGCACAGTGTGCAGCTGGGAAATTTTGTCTCCTGCTCAGAAAAATGCTGCAGAAACTGTTATGATGTTGAACACAGCTTACAAGGACGGCGCTGTGGGGAAAACTCAAGGGTATGAGTGGTTTTCTCATTTCAGAAAAGGTGAAATGTTGATTGACGACAAACCTTGTGCTGCACAGATGAAAATATCAACTTATAGTGCATTTGGAGTTTATTCCACCAGGTCAGACTGCTAAACAAGCTTTCTATTTAGAGGTTCTGAAAAGATTGCATAACAGTGTGTGACAAGAAAGTCCTGATTTGCGGCAGACGGGGCACTGGTTTTGCCACCACGACAATGCACCTGCGCAGGCAGCCATCTCAGTGCACCAGCTTTGGGCAAAAAACAGCTTGCCTCTCTTAACCCACACACCTGACCTCAATCTGTGAATGCAGAGGGACATGAAAGGACAGTGATTTGATGACAGAGAAGTGAAGGAAAAGCGAGGGAGGTGCTGTCAATCATCCAAACAGATGAGTTTGAAAAATGTTTCCAAGAAAAAATTCAGGTTCTTTTTGGTGGGTACCGTGTGTGTGTGTGTGTGTGTGTGTGTGTAAAGGGTAGGACCCCTGGTGGTGTAGTGGTCACGTGCTGGGCTGTGCTCCTCATGGTTGGCAGTTTGAAACCCCCCAGCTGCTCTGCAGGAGTAAGGACTGGGCTTTCCACTCCTGTGAACAGTTACAGTCCCCTCCAGTGTGTGTGCGTGTGTGTGTGTGTGTGTGTGTGTGAATCAGCATCAACTGGATGGCAGGTTTATATGTATGTGTGTATATGTATGCAAGTGTGTGTGCGTGTTTTCATGTATACGAGTGGCCTCTTACATTGTTTGCCCTCCTCAGACCACGTCACTGCCCTGCGCACTGCCCCTCCCTCTCAGGGCACGAGAGGCCTCCTGGTGCTTGGCAGCCTTGCGTAGTGGCCACTGTCCATACTGACCAGTGTCTCCCGACCCATTCTCCTACTGGTAGGCCCTGAGGTCAAAGCGAACGTTTCTTCAGCCAGGCTTCCAACTGTGAGATTTAACACTTAGGAAAGTGTCCGGCAGAGCAGAAAACACACAGCTCACTGGTTTTTGCAAAGCAAAACCGACACCGCGTGTACACACACACACACACACACACACCCTCCCTCCATCTCCCCGGACCCAGAGCGTCACATTCTCGTCCCCAGCTGAGCATCTCAGAAAGGCCCGAGCCTGGCCGCAGAGTGTGAGGTGGCGTTGTTAGGTGCCTTCCGGCCAGTTCTCAGCAACAGAATGAAACCCCGCCTGGCCCTGCCCCCTCCTCACTGTTGCTCTCATGTTTGAGGCTGTGGTGGCGGCCACCGGTCCGTCCATCTCACGGGGCCCTTCTTCTGTTCCGCCGCCCCTGCGTTACCGAACACGATGTCCTTCTCCAGGGACCAGTCTTGAAGCCTGCCGCACCCTTGCCTCTCAGGAGTGCTCTGGCTGTCACTGCTGGTTGAGAGGATTCTCACAGGGCCTCAGGACCGTCCGTCCCCCGGTGGGCGAAGTCCCCACTCTGGAGCTGGGAAGGGGGAGTGGTCTGCTTCTGTCTGGGGCGCCGTGCTTCAGTAGCAGGGTGCAGGATCACGGTGGCTTTCTGGGCTTGCTGGTGTGTGGTTACTCCTGGGATGAGGGGGTGGGTGGGTGGTGGCCAGGGCTGCCATCTCGGCTCTGACCACTGTCCAAGCAAATGGAACACTCCACCCTCCGCCGTCCTCACCGTCATTCCTGTGCCCAGCTCCCCGTGGCAGCCACCGTGCCCGTCCATCTGCTGAGGGCCTCCCTCTGTTTCGCGGCCCCTCCACTCCCCCAGCACGATGCCCTTCTGCAGGGCCGGCCTCTCCTGACACCGTGCCCCAAGCACCTGCCATGAAGACCCCCCCACCTTTCCCTCCAGGGGCGTTCTCACTGCCCTTCTTCTAAGACAGCCCGTTGTTCTTTCTGCGGGCTGTCCACGGGCCTTGTCATCGGAAGCCCACACGTCTTGTCCTGCGGGATCCGGAGTAGAATGCCCGCTCCGTAAGCATGGAAGTGTGGGAAACAGAACTGGGAAGAGAGTGGATGTGGATGGATTCTTTAGTCTCGTGTGTTAAGAAGCCCGGCAGGTCAGGATCCTCCCAGGGAGAGAGGCCTTCGCACGTGTGAGTTGGAGATGAGTCCCATCACATTCTCATAATTAATACTGTCCCCAACAATCCCCTCCCCTAATAGTGCTGCCTTACAGCCGCCTCTCACAAGCACGCGGCTGACTGCTGCCTGGGCCGGTAGCTCTAGCTACGGGAGCAGACATGGGGCTATTGGTCTCACTGCTCAGGGGCCAGTCACTCCCCTCACCCGCCCCCAGCACTGGCGTTAGGTTCCTCCTCCAATGAACTCAGGGGCCACTTTCGTATGTGGTTACCTCTAATTAGGGGGGCTTGCATGCCCCAAGAGTATATAAGCTGATGTTGGAAACAATCTCTCTCTGCGCAGACCTGGCTCCTGAAGTCATGGCTGAGGTGAGCCCTTGCATGCTTTATCTTGTCTGATGTGTCTTTAATTAACCCCTCAATTACACAGACGCCACCTCGGACCCATTCAGGTGTGGGGGCTGGTACCCCACATGGAAAGCAGCCCCATCCGCAGGAACTGAGCCTCGGCAGCTGGGCAGTGGGGTGGTTAAGGGATGGTACAGCCTTGGTGCAATGTCTGAGATGTCTTAGGCCTTGACTGAGGGCCCAAAGAGTACAGGGAAGCTCCCTCGTTCTTGGCCACAGGCACCTGGAGCTGGGCCTCATCCTGCTGTCGCCAAGGTGGCAGAAGGGGAGGGCTATTGCTCAAGGATCACACCTTGTCCTTAAGAGTTGGTCAGTCCTCTTGACTGTCTTAGGGCCCTGTGCCCATAGGAAAATTCCCAGAGGCTTTCAGTTAAGACATAATCATATTTTGCTGCTTACAGACATGCCCCTCCGGAGTGAACTTGCTGTAGAAGTGGACCCCGCCCACCACACATGACGTTTAAGCCATGACACTGTGTCTCACTGCTTGCCTCCATCACCACCACCCCCACTGCCGTGTTCACCCCAGCGCCCAGAGACCCTGCGGACAGAGGCGAGCTGCCCCACGGGGTCCCCAAGACTTCTTTACAGAACCCGACTGCCACCTCTTTCTCCCACAGTGAGGCTGGTAGGCTGTAACCACCGACTGCTTGGCCAGTAGCTGATCACCCCACTGCTGTGATGCTTTAACGAACACTCTCTGGCTTACCTCTCAGGCCTCTGCTGTCCATTGCACTCACGGACAAAATTCACAATGACGGGGTTCATCTTGCCAGTGCGCAACACTCAGGGCTGAGTCGTTCATCGGGCCGCATTGTGTGACCAAGTTCTTTCTGGACTGCTCGGAACTGCCCCAAGCATGCTGCTCCCTGGGAGCCTCAACCCGAAGGCGTCCGCTCAGGCTCCGTGGGGCAGGGAGTCCAGCTTCCCCGTGGGAGCGCCCAGAGGGACCCACTGCTAGGCTGCCTCCGGCACAAGAGCACTGGGCTTGCACTGCTCTGTGGGTCGGGGGGCATCTCTCTGTGTCCTGGCTCCCGGTTCTGTCCACGGCGTCACTGTCTTCTGGATCCAGGAGGTTCCTGTGTGGGGACCCTCCACTCCTGGCTCTTGCCGGTGATGACATCCCTCCTCCTGCTTCTAGGAGGACTCATTTCATACCCGGCAGGAAGGCATTCCCAGGAATTCTATTCGCAATCACTCACAGGGGATCGGACCAGTGCCTCCCCCCTTCTCCCCAGACCCAGGCGGGGAAAGGTCGCTGGGTGGGAGTGGGAGACCTGGGCTGGAAGAGCCACGTTAGGTCATTCCTAACCCTGTAGACCACTGTCCCTTCACAGGTGACCCGAGGGAAGATTGTGCCCTCGCCCCAGTCCCTCTCGGGGAGTAAACATGACCTTGGAGTTTGCTTGTTCATTCCTTCGGCTACTAGTTCTTGTTCCGTGCATCTGTTAGGTATCCCTGTGCCCGCTTTTCCTCCCGGGGGAACGGGACCTGAGGGTCCAAAGTCCTTGAGATGAAGTCTCGCTGTCCCGGCCTCTGAGGAGCACGCTGGCTGTGCTTCCTCCGGGACACACCGGCGTGCCCGGCCCGGCTCCCCTTACTGCAGAAGGAAACGCCAAAGAGCTTGTCAAGGTGGCCGACTCTTCACTCGCGGTCAGCAGCGTATGTCCACACGCACCCATCCCTTTCCGTGGCCTGTTGCCGTGGCTTCCACGAAGGCCCCTTATTCTTCGGCCCAGTGGTCTTCCCCACGTGGTTCTTGTCGCAGGTCTCGTTATTGCTGTTGGTGCTGTTAGGGTGTCGTCAAGTCTGGTCCGACCCACAGGGACCCTACCCATGTACAGCACGGCGGAATGAAGCATGCTGGGCCCGCGCCGTTCTTGCCGTTGCTGCGAGGCCGGAGTCTGTGGTGTCAGCTGCAGGCTCGATCCAACTTGCCAAGGGCCGTCCTCTCCTTCGCTGCCTCTCCGCTTTACCAAACAGGATGTCTTTCTCAGGGACCAGTCTCTCCTGGCAACACATCCAAAGTAGTGAGATGAAATGTTGCCACCCTTGCCTCTAAGGGGAGTGCTCTGGCCATACCTATTCCGAGGCAGATCCGTGGGTCCTTTCGGCAGTCCACAGTAGCTAGCCACATTCCGCTCCAGCACCGCAATTCAGCCCCGTCGATTCTTCTGCAGCCTCCGGATATGGCGCCCGACTCCCATGTGCATCGACTGACTAAGGGCCCTGGCCGTGGGGTGCCTGCCAGTCTCCATCCAACCGGTGAGCCTGGTCGTTTGGAGGAGTTTGCGTTTTGGTTCTCACGTCTCACTCAGTCTGTGTATGACTCTCTTAGGAGATGGGTCTCGGAGCAGCTGCGGGCGGAAGCTAGGCCTCGCTGAGCCCTGGTCTGGGGCCACGGAGGCTGGTGTGTGTGCAATCTCTTTAGCATGCTGGGGGCTCAGGGCTTCCAGGGGTCTCTGATTTCCATCACTCCCCTTTTCTCTCGACGGGGAACCCCAACAGCTGCACTTTCGATGGCTGCGCACAGACCTTTAAGACCCCCATTCGCTCACTACTTGCAACCCAGAGAATATTGTCTCTGCAGACTGTGTCATGCCCTTTGACCTCAGCGTCCCCTGAGACCATTGGATTTTAAATCTAAGAACTACAGCTCAACAAAAACCCTCTCAGGAGGAGCCCACTAGTGAATCTTTGTGACCCCGGGCTTGGCGACGGGTTCCCAGCTGTGACAGCAGACACGAAATCAAAGAGAGGCCATTCCACCCGAACCAGAGTCCTTTGTGCGTCCAAGGAGACTACTTTTGGGTTGGTTGGTAGGTTGACTGGTGGTTGGTTAGGTAGTTGGTTAATTGGTTGGTTGGTTAGTTACTTGGTCGGTCGGTTGGTTGGTTGATTGGTTAGTTGGTTGGTTGGTTTGTTGGTTGGTTGATTGGTTGGTTGGTTGGTTGATTGGTTAGTTGGTTGGTTGGTTGGCTGGTCGGTTGGTTGGTTGGTTGATTGGTTAGTTGGTTGGTTGGTTTGTTGGTTGGTTGATTGGTTGGTTGGTTGGTTGATTGGTTAGTTGGTTGGTTGGTTGGTTTGTTGGTTGGTTGATTGGTTGGTTGGTTGGTTGATTGGTTAGTTGGTTGGTTGGTTGGCTGGTCGGTTGGTTGGTTGGTTGGCTGGTTGGTTGGTCGGTCAGTCGGTGTGAAAGTAGCCTGTGTGTAGAGAACACCATTGAAATCGACCTGCAGGTTTGCGTCCGCCTTTGATAACCACTCAGCCCAGTGTTTAGATCTGAGGGTGTGGTAGTTACATAATCTCTTGTCAAGTTGCAAAGGGGTGGAGTCTAGCCTGTCAATCTTTTTGTCTTTTAATGTGTTAGTCTGGGTAGACTTGAGAAACAAATCCAAGGAGACTCGTTTGTATATAAGAGAGGGTTTTAGATTCAAGAGTAATTGCACATTAAGAAAACATCCTAGCCCAGTGCAGATCAAGTCCATAAGTCTGATATTAGCCCACATGTCCAATACCAGTCTGTGGATTCCTCTTCAGCATGTGCAGTGACGCCGAGTGCAGGAAGATCACGGGCCAGTGGGTGGAAAGTCTTGTGGGTCCATTGGCCGTGGAAGCATCTCAGCACTGGCGTGGGTGTCCATGTGGCTCCTCCAGCTCCAGGGCTCTAGCGTGGCTCTGTGTGTCATGTCAACAGGAGTGTCTCACAGGGAGTGAGTGTGAGCTCATGTCTCTAGTAACCACAGATGCTCACAGAGGGGTTGAGAGTTCAGAGGGCTCTTAAGACCACGACCTTTCTCTTTGATTTTTGCGATTTCTTCATTTTTAGTATCTGCCCTGTTGGGTGTAGAGTAGAATACACCCAAAGGAGAGCCGTCCCTCACATCAACAGAGGGACAGGGTCCCAGGGAACCAGTGCATGTGGCTCCTCAGTCTTTTTTGCTCTTTCCAAACTACCTCCCCTCCTGCCCTCCCCATCCCTCTCCTTCCCCCTCTTCTCCCCACCCCTGGCCTGGTCAGAGTCTTCAGAGTCTTTTCCTTTGTTGTGAAATCCTTTTTTTAAAAAAGAGACTATTAAGCGAGTAAAAGACAATCCCCTAAAGGTCAAAAGACGTGGCCGCGTCACAGATCTGATGAACGTCTAGTGGCCACGTGTCTCAGCAGAGGGGGCTTCTTTGCTTCTTGCTTTCTTCAGGGATTGACGGAGCAGGTCATGAAGGACACAGAATGCGTGGCAGCACCAGCAGGCAGGTTGACTTCACCGACAGTCACGAAATCACACGTTTTAACTGCCTGAGCCTGCTTATGCATGGAATTAAAAACAGCTCATCACCTCCAGTGTGTCTTGTCAGGAGATGGAGAGTCACACAAAAAGAAAAGCGAGAGAGAGAGCGAGAACGAGAGAGCGAGAGAGCGAGAGAGAGAGAGAGCGAGAGAGCGAGAGAGCGAGAGAGAGAGAGAGAGAGAGAGAGAGAGAGAGAGAGAGAGAGAGAGAGAGAGAGAGATTTACAGGCCCAGTCTCCCTGTGTCCTACAGGGTCTCAGTGAGTCAGAAGGCCTGCAGGGCAGTGTTGGGTTAATTTCATGAGCTTTAGGACTATGGCAGTGACATCACCTCCTGTCAACCTGAGGAAGGGGTGGAGTCCAGCCTGTCAATCAGGTTGCAGCTCCATGACCTCTATTGGAGGCACTAAGGAGTTAAATAGCTCCCTGGAGGCCAGACCCAAACTCTCTGCTGCACCTTCCTGCTGACAAGCCACGTGGAGCTATGCTGATGGAACCAGAGCCCTGTACCTGCAGGAGCCACGTGGAGCCCCACGTCAGCACTGAGGTGCTCCCACTGCCACTGGATCCACAAGACTTCCCACCCACTGGCTTGTGATCTTCCTGCATTCGGCATCATTGCATGTGCTGCGTGAGTCTGAAGAGGAATTTACAGACTGGTATTGGACATATGGGCAAATATTGGACTGATGGACTTGATCTGGACTGGGTGGGCTGTTTTTCCTCAATATACAATTGCTCTTTTATTGAAAGCTCTTTATTTGTACACATCTGAGTGTCTATGAATTTGTGTCTCTGGTCTACCTGGACTAACACAAGGACCATTTCTTCTGGATGTTACACTGCGGCCGTTGTGGCATCTGATCAAGCGAACAGTCGCCGTTCGATTCCTCCGCCCAGTGCACAGGCCGCGCGTCCCCTTTCCCGTGAGCAGCTTCATTTCCCAGGACTGCCTTCGCAGCGGGAGACACGGGTACCTGCAGCAGGCTCTCTTGGGTGAGTCTTCGAAGAACCCTTCTCTCAAAGACTAGCCTTTCGGGGTCATCTGATTGGTGTGACATTTGCTCTGGGCCTGGGTGGGCATCCTTGAGTAGTTGAAGGGATCTTCCTTGGAGTCAGAGCTGATCAGATGCAGTACGTGTGAACAACCTTGCATTCTGCAAAAGCAGGGCTGGGAGGCGGGAATCAATTTGGGGGTCTGGTGGCCCGAGGCCTATAGCGCCCCATACTCGGAGCAACAGGCAGGCCCCACTTGAACTCCAGCCTGGTTGGCCTTGTCATTAATATTTCAGTGGATCTGTGCTTACAAACATTGACCTGAAAACCTCGCCACGCTTGAACATCCAGCCCAGAGTGCAGGCAACCACACAGTCTTTCTGGCGCCGAGCACAGGCCTGTCCACATGGAGACAAGCACCTTCCCGGCATTCCCTCATGCTCCAGCCTCCCCAGAAGGTCCGCATGGCTTCAGTGGCACACCAGTCCCTGCGGCGGCGCCGAGCCCATGGGTTGACACATGTTCCCACCCTCCTCCCTAAGGCCTTCACCTTCAGCTACCCCAGGCTTTCTTCTTGAGTTTAAAACTGCTTCCCTTGGACATTTCAAACCATCCATAAGCTGTGCATCTCCTGCCACAGAGTCCACGCTGACTCTCACTGTCTCTACCTCCGAGGAGTGCACTGGCCCTGCTCCCAAGACCGGCTTGCCTGTGCTCTTGGGGGATCGCAGCCCAGCATGGACCCCCGCACCCCTGCACTTCCTCAGAGAGGCAGGCGGGCAGAATTACCAGGACCAGCCATCGCCCTGCTTGGTCTACGTCCTGCGAAATGAGGAGCTACAGCCCCAATGGGTGGACGCTCACGCCCACTCCGCACAGCCAGACGGTGGAGACAAGCGACCTGCCTACGGGGACGGGGTTGGGGTGGGGGGGCTGCTGTTGCTAAGTGGCCTCGAGTCAGTTACAACCCATTCCGCTCCCACCGCCTTGTATAACCGAACCCCAAACCGACGGCCTCACCCCATCCGCACGGTGGTTGTTAAGTCTGAAGTGAGCCTCGCAGTCACTGTGTCCTTCCATCCTGTCAAGGGCCTCCCTCTCTCACTGCCCCTGCACTTGACCAAGCACGATGCCCTTCTCCGGGACTGGCCCCTCCTGAGGGCACGTCAGGAGGACATGGTGCCAGGTCTCGCCGTCTTTGCCTCTGAGGAGCTCGCTGGCTGTACTCCCAAGACCGCTTGCCTGTCCTCTGGGCAGCCCACGGTGCTTTCAGTACAGCAGCACCACAGGGCAAAGGCGCACCTTCTTCAGTCCTCGTGGCAGTGACATCATCTCCTGTCAAAGTGTGAAGGGGTGGGGTCTAGCCTGTCAATCAGGTCACAGCTGGATGACCTCATCTGGAGGCTCCGCAGAGATAAATAGCTCACTGGAAGCCAGATACACTCTCGCTGCTTCACTTTCCTGATAACAAGCCACATGGAGCCAAGCTGATGGAGCCAGAGCCCTGGAGCTGGAGGCGACACGTGGAGACCCACGCCAGTGCTGAGATGCTTCCACCACCACTGGATCCATAAGACTTTCCACCCAGTGGCCTGTGATCTCCCTGCATTCGGCATCATTGCATGTGTTACGTGAGTCTGCAGAGGAATTTATAGATGGTATCAGACAAATAGGGTAATATCAGACTTATGGACTTGATCCGGACTGGGCCCGGATGTTTTCTTAATGTATAATTGATCTTTGATAGAAATGCTACACACATACGAGTGTCCCTGGATTGGTTTCTCTGTCCGCCCGGACTCACACGGCCTTCCTTCCTCCTTGTGAAACATTCGCATGCACTTGAGGCCACTGAGCGCCCTGGGGGGTGGGTCGTCCTCCGAGGGACTCTCTTGCTCACCAGCACTTGAAGGAGGTCGTGAGCAGCAGACGGACCCAGTGCAGTACGCCCTTTGATCTCCGGACGGCTGCTTCCGTGAGCGCTGACTGTGGATCCGAGCAGGACGGAACCCTGGGCGGCTTGGCCCATGTCTCCATTCCTCATGACGATCTCTGTCAGTCCAGCGGGGAGGCCCTGGGTCTCCCCAACACGGAGTTGTATCCACAGCGAGGCTGCAGCCCCCGCTCTTCACCACGCTTTCAGCAAGCAGGGGCCCATCGGTGGAGGAATGGATGACCACGCTTGGCTGGTGGGCATGATGGAACAGCGACGGCCCTCTGAGATACCTGGAGGTCACCGTGCTCAGGAGAATCAGCCACGTACCAAGGCACGAGGGGCGCAGGATGTCCCCGTTATAAAGGAGGCCAGAGCAAGTTCCTTCTTAGTAAAAGAAACCAACACTGATAGCTACCCGCGGAGGGCGGGGACGGAGGCCACGGGCTAGAGGGGAGATAGCTGTAACCTGGGTGAAGGGACATGCAGTAGCCAATAAGAGGGGAGCGTGGGCAGTGAAGGAGCCGGCCTTGCCTGGCACTGGAAGGCTTGCAAGGGTTAAAGGCAACAGAGGCACATCCTGTGAGTGCGGAGATGTGAGGAGATGCCTGCTTCTCCTGCGGACGGACCAGATGTACAAGGGCGTGTGGGAGGACCCCACAGTAGACGGCAGTCTGCAGGCAGAGGGTGTCTGTGTATTTATCTTGGCTCGAAATACACCCCCGGGGGTGGCGGAGCGGCCCGGAGTCTCCGCTGGGGCTGTGAGGTACTGTCTTGGCAGTTCTGACTCACCGCGAGCCTGTGCACCACAGAACGGGGTGCAGCCCCTGTCCCGTAGGCTCCTCGCTGCTGTCCCGGACGACGTGTAAGCCCCTGTTGCAGTTACCATGGGGCCTCCTCTTCTGCCCAGCATGATGTCCTCCTCCAGGGACTGGCCTCCTCTGACAACACGTCCAAAGTGGGTGAGACACATTCTTGCCCTCCTTGCTGGTCAGCAGCGCTCTGGCCCCACTTCTTCCAAGGCAGGGTGCTGCTCTTTCCGGACAGTCCCTGGTACTGGGCGCTTCCTCCGCCGGCGCCGGCATCCACAGGTGTCGATCCTTCTTCGGTCTTCCTTTTCCAATGTCCAGCTTCCGTGGGCGATGGAAATGGTCCTGACTGCATCGTCGACAAGACCAGACCCTGTGAGGGGATGGCTCCCTGAATCTGGGCGTCATGACCACGGCCAGTGGGACACTGAGGTCTATTAGCCCAGCCACGTTCATGAGGACCAGGTTCCACATCCTACTTCAGTGAGTGGCGGCCGGGGTCTTAAGAACTTGTGAGCGGACATCCAAGGTGCAGCCCTGGGTCTCTTTCTGCCCAGGGGGAAAGCAGAGCAGTGGAATCTGTAGACACATGCAAACAGGGAGTCCATGGACTGACTCACGGACCTTGGACTGACTCACAGACACCGGTCTCCCTACCTGTGTTAGTCTGGGGACTAACGAGAGAAACCAATCCAGGGAGACACTCATAGGTGTGTGAGAGAGAACTTTATATCAAAGAGCAATTATATATTGAGTAAACACCCCAGCCCAGTCCAGATCAAGTCCATCAGTCTGATATTAGTCCATATGTCTGATACTAGTCCATAAATTCCTCTTCAGACTCATGCAGCCATGCAATGATACCGAATGCAGGAAGATCACAGGCCAGTGGGTGGGAAGTCTTGTGGATCCAGTGGTGGTGGAAGCATCTCGGCGCTGGCGTGGGTCTCCACGTGGCTCCTCCAGCTCCAGGGCTCTGGCTCTGTGTGTCTTGTCATCATGAGTGTCTCACAGGGAGTTCTGTTTCCTGCCTCCAGCGAGCTATTTATCTCAGTGGCACCTCCAAATGAGGTAATCCAGCTGTGTCCTGATTGACCGGTTAGACTCCGCCCCTTCGCCCGTTTACAGGAGACGATGTCACTGCCACGCCAACCCTGAGGCCAGAAGAAGTAGACAGTGCCCGACGACCCCACCGCCTTTCCTGGGAAGGAGCCCCTTAGACAGTCCTGAGTCAAGTAGGAGAAAACTGGCGCAGAACTGGCAACCATAAAAGAGACCAGGCTCACCCGTTAGAGAGGGACCGGCATGGCCTTCAGTCACCTTTCCCTTTGGGAGCTGAGCCCAGTCCCACCACAGAAGCATCAGCCTCTCCAGATCACAGGGCAGCAACACCCCAAGGACACGGGTCGGACGGCTGGGGAGGGGGGAGGGAATGGAGAATGCGGAACAGGGATGGGACACGCAGGGGGTGTCAGTGGGGGACAGGAAGCTAAGTGTGTGTGTGAGCTGTGGAGAGCAAAACTGACCACCCGCGCTGGGCACCTTCACCCACCTCGCACTGAAAAGGTTAAAAAGAACCAACGGGCACTGTTCTCTTGTGGTGCCATCCTTCCTTAGATGCTTCTATGCCAACTTCACCAGCACACAGGGTAGCACACAGAACTCCATGCTCACAATGTCATACGGAATATCCTGGGGCCAACGGAGCCCTGGTGGCACAGTGGTTACAGGTAAGGCAGCTTACTACAAGGTCAGCAGTTTGAAACCACCAGCCGCTCCTCTGGAGAAAAATGAGGCTGTCTCTTCCCGTCAAGAGTGACAGTCTCAGAAACCTACAGGGGTGGCTCTACCCTGGCCTGTAGGGTTGCTGGTGTCTACACCGACTCGGTGGCTGTGTGTTTTATTTGTGGTCTTTTGTTCTTGAGGTGGGTTACTGAATCTTTTGTTTTATGTGATTTCGGGGGGTGGGGCTCATTAATAAATTATGGCAGCAAATTACATTCTATAATTGGGTTTTTTTCCACTTAAGATTAAAACTAAGCTGGCAGTCCTGGGATAAGTCTGTTAATCTCACTGCCATCCAGTTGATTCTGACTCACAGTGACCCTGGAGGACAGGGCAAGTTTCTGAGCCCATAGCTCTTCTGGGAGCCCTATGTCAGGTGAGGTTCTCTAGAGAAACAAAGCCAGGACACGTATGATTTTATTTATATATATGTGGATAGATTCATACAGCGAGAAGGAATGTAACAGCGAATCAGTCCACACAGCAGTACACAGGGCTAATTTCAACTCACTTTCATGGAACAGTTAATATACTGGAAGTTCTTTGACTCCTGTGGGCTGCCGGGTCCAAGGTCAAGGAAGCAGGCAGCAGATGCCTCCCTCAGGCAAGACAGGCCGAGTCTGCTCACAGGCAGCAGACACAGGGCGGGTCACCAACAGTCAGCAGCTCAGGTGCTTAGCGAAGCAGGCCCGGATGGGATATCGAACTCAAACAATGCAAGGCGACAGCCTCAAGCTCAGGTGATGGATGCACCAGCACTGTGGAGAAGCAGGTCCCGAAGGAGCCTCAAGCTCTAGCAACGATCCACAGGTTGGCCTGGCCCACAGGTAGCGTAGCACACAGGTCGAGGCAGACAACTAGCTAAAGCAGTAGCACCCATGCACCCGCACACTCCATCACTAAAGAGCAAGAGGGGGGTGGACCTTGCAGAGTCATTTAGCTCTTTGCCCTCCCATCAGACTTTGACCCAATGAATCCCACAGGTTCCTACTGGCCAGGTTGGCACAATAAACCTCCCTATCACAGGCCGGACTTCCTCCCGAGGGGCAGCTGTGGTTTCAGACAGCTGACCTTGCAGTGAGCAGCCCAGCGGGTGTCCACGCCGGCACCGGGCTCCCCGAGTCACCCAGTAGTGAAGGTTAACATTTGTGCTGCAGTCTAAAAACACTGCTGTGCTTGTCTGCTGTTCTCTGTCTGTGTCAGCATCTGTGCTCGGCAGGGGAACGGCCTGTCACCCTCCCTCTCACACCCTCTCGCTGGGTGTCGGGTGTGCATCTGACTCAGGGTGGGGAGAGTTTTTCCCCTGTGCCCCTTTCTGCTCGCTGTGCGCTGTAACTTCAGCTGGCATCCTGGGAACCCCCCCACCCCTACCCCCTTACAGACAGCCTTTGAATTTTCCTTTCTCTTCAGTGGCGAAGTGCGGGGCCGCTCACCACCAGGTCAGCAGTTTGAAACCACCAGCTGCTCCTCAGGAGGAAGAAGAGGCCTCCTCCTCCTCCCGTGAAGAGTGGATCGGAGGAAGTCTCGCCACGACTGTGGTGACCTTCAGCTGACAGTGAGGAGGTCAGGAAGGCCTTGTTGATGCCACTGCAGGGCGGCAGCCTCGGTGTGGATTCCGACTCAGTGGAAAGAGGACCCACATCCTCCTCTGGACCTAGGTCCGTGGAGACGGGATTGATACTGTCAAGGAGGCGGTCTTGCTTGGATCCACAATGAATGCTCCTGGGAGTAGAAGTCAAGAGACATGTTGCTTTAGGTAAATCTGCACAAGACTTCTTTAGAGTATGGAAAAGCAGGGAGGTGACTTCGAGGACTCGGGTGTCCCCCGTTGTGAGTTGACCATCTAAGACTGGCGAATCGAGGCGTTTGAGCGGCAGTGCCGGAGGAGAACACTGAAGGTGTCGTGGACGTCTCAGAGGACGAACCGATGGGTCTCAGGAGAAGTACGGCCAGAGTGCTCCTCAGAGCAGTGGTCCTCCACCTTCCCCATGCCGCGGCCCTTTCATACAGTTCCTCATGCGGTGGGGACAATTCTTTCCATTGCCACTTCAGCACTGTCATTTTGTTACTGTTATGAATCAGGTGACCCCTGTGAAAGGGTTGTTCAACCCCCAAAGGGGTCACGACCCACAAGTTAAGAATGGCTGCCTTAGCGGCAAGGATGGGGAGACTTCGTCTCACATACTTTGGACATGCTGGTGGGAGAGACCCTGGGCGTCAGGAGGGCTTCACGCTTGGTGCTGTGGAGGGGCAGTGACCAAGAGGAAGGCCCTCAGGGCGCTGGATGGGCACTCTGGCTGCAGCCACTGGCTCGGGCTCCGGCACAGGACCGATTGGGAGGATGGTGCAGGCTGGCAGAGTCTTCTTCCGCAGTGCACGGGGCACTTCAGGTTGGAACTGACTCCACAGCTGCTAAGGGAGTGTTCAAGTCTCAGCAATGCCCGGGGGCACCTCGGCCCTCTTCTGGGGGTCACTGCAGCAGCAGCCACTCGAGGGGGGCGAGACGGATGTTTTTGTGTATTTCTTCAACAGTTCTGCAATGCTTTGGTTTTTCTAATTCTGGTTTCCACTTGGACACGTGATATCTACCCACCCACCCCCGCCCCCTGAACCCATCTACGGAGGTAGATCGTTGGCTGCTGCTCATGCTCCCCCAGCATCTTGTTTTGAGGACCACTGGGCTGGTGCCGAGGGGTTCCGGGCGCATGGTGGTGGCCTGCCGGGCTGCTCATCAGACGGTGAGCAGCGCCAAACCGCCGTCCACACACTCCGAGGGAGAACGGCCAGGCTGGCTGCTCCAGTCAAGGGCTCCAGTCTCCGAGCCCACAGGGGCCATTCCCCTCTGTCCAGTAGGGTCACTGTGAATTGGCACTCACTCGGTGGCCGTGCGTTTTGCTTTCTGGGACCAGAGGTTTGTAGCATGGACTCTTTCAGCACACTCCTGCCGCCCCCCCGACCCCCCTTCCCCCCAGAACATGTACTTCTTCCTGCCTTCAAACAGGAAGTGGCATTTTGACCTTTCAGCTTCAGGCAAAAACATAACCCCCTCCCTCTCTGTTTTTTATTCAACACAGAAGTTTCACATTGGAGAAATGATGTGATGCAGTGGAAATTGGGTCCCAGACGAGCCAGACTGCTGTGCTCCTCAGTCCCCACCCCGCCCCATCCCGCCCCGCCCCATGATGCTCTTCCTGTGCCTGCGACGTGGCTCTCATGCAGATGCCTGTCGTGTCTGTCGGATGGTTTCTCTGCATTGTGAATTCACTGTCAGGGCAGAAGGAGTGCCACGTCATCACGGCAAACAGCTGAGGCCACAGGCCAGCTGACCACCCGCTCGAGAGAGTGGATCGCAAACACAGATCCACGGGACATCTAGGACATGATGTCTCAGGCCCACGTTGTATTTGTTTATTTCCAATGGCTGTTTTCCTGGGCCAAGTAAACTGCACCACTCCCTTCCCCTCCCTTCTTTAGGGCATCCACCCACCTACCCATCCATCTGTCCATCCATCCATCCACCCACCCACTAATCCATCCATCCATCCATTCACTCATCTACTCATCCATCCATCCATCCATCCTTCCACCCATCCATCAATTCATCAATCCATCCATCCACTAACCCATCCATCCATCCATCCACTCATCCATCCATCCATCCACTCATCCATCCATCTATCCACTCATCCATCCATCCATCCAAGCATCCCTACATCCATCCATCCACTCATCCATCCATCCATCCATCCATCCATCCATCCATCCAACCATCCATCAATCCATCCATCCAAGCATCCCTACATCCAGCCAACCTTTCTTCCTCCCCTCTCTCCCAACCTCCCTCCGTTGTAAGGTGGGTGAGAGTCTCAGAGATATGGGTTCTCTCAGGCACACTGTGTTCCCATGATGTAATGTCACTCATCTCTCATCCCTGTCTTTCCTACTCCATCCTTCCTCTCTGGATGCACTCGGTCCTGGATCAGGGGCTGCCCATTTGGTGTCATGGGGCCAGCACCCAAAGGTGTGCGACCTCCCTGGTGTGGCTGCCGCCTTCTACACCTCCCTGTGTTTGGGCCTCGGCTGAGCTCCATCCCAGAACTGAAGGGAGACTAAGACCCAGTCTTCATCCACCTGGAGGCCTGGTCTTGCCGGTGGGTTTGCACCAACATCCCGAGGAGGCTGCTCCTCTGATTAAATTCTTGAACTGAGGCCGAACCTGAGGAGGTTCCTGCAAGCATTCCTCTGTCGGTCGGCTGGGATCCCCCGAGAACCATCGGGCACCAGGGAAGGGAGAATATAAACACAGGTAAGTCAGACTGACCGTTCCCCCCGCTGAGGACTCCTGGTGGGTTACTCGGTGGGCTGTGAGAGCCAGCGATGGGGCTCTCTGCTTCCGGAACCCACAAGGCCTGTCTAGCCTGCCCCACAGGGTTGCTGCATGCCAGAATTGACGGGACGGCAGCAGACTTCTTTGGGTTGGAAGGGCTTGTGGAACTGACCTGCAGTCTCACACAACCAGAACGCTCCTGAGAGGCGACAATAGGAGACTCGGTCTTACGTGCCGTGGCCATGCTGTCTCCCTGGAGAAGGACCCCCTGCTCACTAAGGCGAGGGGCAGTGCAGGAGAGGAAGACGATGACGGGCACAGGGCTGAAGCACGGTTCATGCAGGAGAGCGGTGGGGGCTGGTGCAGGGCTGGGCTCAGTGTGCCTCGTTGTACTTTGACTTGCAATGAGTTGGGACAGACTCGACAGCCCCCAATAACCCCCACCTTCACGACCACCCCACCGTGTGCTCCCCACCCCCAACGCTGGCTCAGGGCTCCTCTGGGTTTCTGCTGGCAATTTCAAGAAGTGCATCACCAGGCCTTTCTTCCTCGTCTGTCCTTCCTGTGATCCCTGACCTGTCACCCTTTGTCTTGTGACCGGAGGAAATGCCCCTTTGTTGGGTCCTTGGACTCCATCTTCAGACAGCAGCTGTGGCCTCGGAGTAAGAGTCCTGCCACCTGACAACAGCTTTCATGTGTCCATGCTGGGAGCTCAGCCACCAGGATTTCAGGCACCAGCAGGGTCATCCATGGTGGACAGGAATCAGGGTCAGAGATGAATCAGGGTCAGGGATGAATCAGGGTCAGGAGAAGAATCAGGGTCAGGAGAAGAATCAGGATCAGGAAGGACTCAGGGTCAGAGAGGACTCAGGGTCAGAGAGGACTCAGGGTCAGGAAAGACTCAGGGTCAGGAAGGACTCAGGGTCAGAGAGGACTCAGGGTCAGAGAGAAGACTCAGGGTCAGAGAGAGGACACAGGGTCAGGAAGGACTCAGGGTCAGAAAGGACTCAGGGTCAGAGAGGACTCAGGGTCAGGAAGGACTCAGGGTCAGGAAGGAATCAGGGTCAGGACAGGACTCAGCGTCAGGAAGGACTCAGGGTCAGAAAGGACTCAGGGTCAGAGAGGACTCGGGGTCAGGAAGGACTCAGGGTCAGAAAGGACTCAGGGTCAGAGAGGACTCAGGGTCAGGAAGGACTCAGGGTCAGGAAGGAATCAGGGTCAGGACAGGACTCAGGGTCAGGAAGGACTCAGGTTCATAGAGGACTCAGGTTCATAGAGGACTCAGGGTCAGAGAGAAGACTCAGGGTCAGAGAGGACTCAGGGTCAGAGAGAGGACACAGGGTCAGGAAGGACTCAGGGTCAGAAAGGACTCAGGGTCAGAGAGGACTCGGGGTCAGGAAGGACTCAGGGTCAGGAAGGACTCAGGTTCATAGAGGACTCAGGTTCATAGAGAAGACTCAGGGTCAGAGAGAAGACTCAGGGTCAGAGAGGACTCAGGGTCAGGAAGGACTCAGGGTCAGAGAGGACTCAGGGTCAGAGAGAGGACACAGGGTCAGGAAGGACTCAGGGTCAGAAAGGACTCAGGGTCAGGAAGGACTCAGGTTCATAGAGGACTCAGGGTCAGAGAGGACTCAGGGTCAGGAGAGGATTCTGGGTCAGGAAGGACTCAGGGTTAGGAAGGACTCAGGTTCATAGAGGACTCAGGGTCAGAGAGGACTCAGGGTCAGGAGAGGATTCCGGGTAAGGAAGGACTCAGGGTCAGAAAGGACTCATGGTCAGGAAGGAATCAGGGTCAGAAAGGACTCAGGGTCAAGACAGGAGTCAGGGTCAGGGTCAGGAAGGACTCAGGGTCAGAGAGGACCCAGGGTCAGGAAGGACTCCGGGTCAGAGAGGACTCAGGGTCAGAGAGGACTCAGGGTCAGGAGAGGACTCACTCAGGGTCAGGAAGGATTCAGGGTCAGAGAGGATTCAGGGTCAGGAGAGGATCCAGGGTCAGGAAGGACTCAGGGTCAGAGAGGACTCAGGGTCAGAGAGAACTCAGGGTCAGGAGAGGACTCACTCAGGGTCAGGAGAGGATCAGGCTCAGAGAAAACTCAAGGTCAGAGAGGACTCAGGGTCAGGAAGGAATCAGGGTCAGGAAGGACTCAGGGTCAGAGAGGACTCAGGGTCAGGACAGGACCAGGGTCAGGAAGAACTCAGGTTCATAGAGGACTCAGGGTTAGAGAGAGGACTCTGGGTCAGGATAACCCCACAATTACTCATCACTAACTCTCTGGTGGACACCTTCCAGTCCTTCCCTCATAGGCATAATGACTGTCCTTGTCCCTAAGAATGAACCATGACTGCCCCACTTGTCCCCGCCTCTCCATCCAGCCACAGGGCAGGCTCTCAAAGCACTGCAGATACCCGCTTGGCTCCCCCAGTGCTGGCCCCTCATCTGTACAATGGGCACCCAGCGCAGGTCAGTCAGTAGCCTGCCTCTAGATCAGGTCATAGTAGGCCTGGTGGTCTCCCCTGATACTCTCCCAACTGTGCTGGGGGCACTTCTCCACCCACCGAGGGGCACTAAGGGGGGAGGGAGGAAGCCTGGAGGCACAGTCTGGGTCTGGAGGACAGGTCAGGGCGCTGGTCCTCCTCACAGCCTGAAAGTCTCAGATGCCACCTGGTGGTCAGAATAGGAACTGCAGCCTTTCAGGACCAGAGCCTGGAGTCCATGCAGGTCTCACTGGGCAGCGCAAAGAAGGGCAGCCCAGGGGCCTCTTTAGGGTTGGCGGGGGGGGGGGGGGAGGGGGCTCTGATAATTTTCTCCTGGTGTCCTTGGAGAGTGGCCTCTCATTAAATCTACCCTCAGACAGGACTGCCTCCTGCTGGACACCAGACTCTCTGCCCTAGAGTAGATGCCGGCTCACAGGGACCCCCAGGACAGGGTGCAAGGACCCCCTGGGGTTTCTGAGACTGGAACTCTTTGCAGGAGTAGACACCCCGTCTTTCTCCCTTGGTGCCACTGGTACTTTCGACCGCTGACTTTGGGGGTCACAGTGCAACATGTAATGCAGTGGATTTGAGGTATAAGTCAGGGTTGAACCACTACCCATAGACCTGAGACCTATGGGCCCCTCCCTGTGAGCCACCCTCAACAGTCCTCAGCACCCATGGCCCCAGGCCCAGGCAACACCCACAGGCTCTCAGGCTCTGGGTAGTAAGGGGGGGACCTGCCCCCAGGCCTGCATTCCTAGTTTTGAGTGGTCTCTGTGACCCCTGAGTCCAGTCCTGGTCCGTGGCCAGTAGCTGTGGGTCGGGGATTCACTTTTACTTGGCCTTTGTGGGCATGGCCTTCTGGCTCCCACCAAAAGACTCTGCAGTGAGGCCGGAGAAACTGTCTCCAACACACTGCCTGGTCCTGTGTGAGCCTGTGTGAGCCATGTCAGTCTGTCTCCTCACGGGCCTCCTCTCTGTTGCTGCCCCACCTACTTTATCAAGCATGATGCCCCGTTCCAGGATCAGTGCCTCCTGCTGGCATGGAAAAATCACGGCACAAAGACTCACCATCCGGCTTCTCAGGAGCACTCTGGTGTGGGACCATGCAAATAAGGCACTGGTGATCCACCGAGAGGATTGGACAGGTCACAAGCTATGCAAATACAGTGCATGGCACTCTTGGGGGGGGGGGGTACCATGCAAATAAGGTGAATAGAACCTTGACCAGGATTGGTCAGTTCTGCCAGCTCACTAGGCTGGAAATGAGCCATCCCAGAGGGGAGACAGGGACTTCTTTACTATCTACGAATGCCCTTCAGACCTGGGTTCTCTGTGGTGAGACCCTCTTATACGCAAGAGACAGAGAGAGTGCTGCCTCACAGAGATGGGCCCCAGGGACAAGAGCGGCTGCAGAGAAGCAGTGGGGAAACTGGCCTCAGATAGTGTGGGGGGCTTACAGCAGGTGTACACACCCTGTGAGCAAGACAGCTGGCAGCCTTTAGGTCAAGGCTTACTGGGCAAGAGCGGTGGCCTGGGCCCTGCTGGCTGAGCTGAAGAGCTCTGCTGATGGAAAGGCCAAGAGTGGCCTGCCTGCACTCAGCTGGGAAGAGGGAGCCCCGGCAGGCTAACTCTATCCCGAGTCACGTCTGATCCCAAACCATCACCTGCTGGCTCCCTAACACCCCCGACATCATGGGCAGGTCTGGGTTGTGATTCTGAGAGGCCATGGGCAGCGGGCTGCGGAGCCTGGCAGAGCAGAGTGGTTGGTAGGGAAGGAGGGTTGGTGTCGGGGTTGGTAAAGATGATGGGGTGAGGGCGAGCCTGACCTCGCCACAAAGGAATTGGTCAGGGACTGATTGTGATGGCCACTCTGTGCTGCTGTGCCCCGAGCCCCTTTTGACCCTGGGCCTCTTACTGACATGGATCCACCCTGCCCTGTCCCATCCTGAGCCTGGGTCCCTTACTGAGTCTGGGTCCTGTCCTGACCCTGGGTGGCATCCTGAGCCTGGGTCCTGGTCCAGTTCACTGCTATCTGGATTCTCTCAGCACCAAAAATCCTCATTCCTTTTGAGTCTGGGTTTCACCGTGATCTCACCAGCTAACAGACACTCTTCCATGGCCCTTCCCTCTGTCACAGGGGGCAAAGCTCCCCTAGCAAGAGAGCCCATCAAGGCAGAGCAGACTCAGCACTGACCTGGGCAGGAGCCTGGCTCTTGGCAGGGGTGCCACCTGGTGGCCAGGCCCGTGGGACGCAGAAAGGCCACTTCAGAGTCAAGCTTCCCTGCTGTCCAGCTCTGCAGCAGCTGGGGCTGCGCCCCCTGCTGGCCACACTCCCCAAGCCCACCAAGATCCACAGCCCTGACAACACAAGACAAGAGACCCAGTGTTGCCTAGGACCTGCTGGCCCGTGGTTCCCACCAGCCCACTGCTCCTCAACTGGGCCTAGCACTGTCCCCAACCTGCCACACATGCCACAGGGAGCAGGGGAGGGACCTCAGGCCACAGGCCGAACTCTGGCTGGTGGCCCAAGAGCCCCCAAAGGGTGTAGGTGCTGGTGGGCCTTGTGTGTGTGTTTGTATGGGAAGAGGGAGCAAGGGTGGGGACTGGCCCAAGACACCATGCTCCCAGGGGACGGACGCCTCAGCCCACCCTTGTAGCTGTCCTCCACTCAGCCATACCCTTGCCCCCAGCCCATGTCTTGTAGCTGCAACACACACACACATACACACACACACCCTCCCCCCCCACTGCATTAGCCCTGAGGCTCCAACAGTGGTTCTCAGTGAGGGGCAGTGGGGTGGGAGTGGGGGGCCACTGTCCTCTGTCCCCATCCAAACACCCCCATTGAGCTCTCCCATGTCTCCTGTCTGAAACACCCTCCTCTGGGTAGGGTCAGAGGTCAGGGAGAGGTGCAGGGGTGGATGGGCCACACCTCTGTCCCTTGGGGCTTGGTTCATGCCACTCTCTGCGTTCATGCCTGATAACTCCTGGCTTCTGGTTCCTGGGATGTGGTGGTGGTGGTGGTGGGAGGAGTGGGCCCTGGAGGATCCCATCCCACCCACCCCCATGGACAGAGGTCTCGAGTTCCATCAGCTACCCTCCCCACTCCATCCCTGCGCAGGGTCCCCTCTGTACCCCTGTCTCCTCCCACTCTTGAATCATCCTGTCCAGCAGACAAGGGACCCATTAGAGTGCCAGGGTGCCTTGTTCGAGGCTGAGTCACCCTGAGGGCCACCCCTCCTTCACCCTGCTTTGTGGCACTGCAGATTCCAGGAAGGAGGGGGGTGCGGGCAAGAACAACAGGCAAGTGGTCACTGGGTAAGGGGGTGACTTGGGGACACCCAGGGCTGGGGACCGGTGCTAAGGGGGACACATAGTGAGGGTCTGGCCAGAGTTAGCCTCACTCTGGAGAAGGGACTGCTGGCCCTCATCCCTCCTGCAGGCCACCCAGCTGTCCCTCAGGCCCCCTGCTGCTCCTCAGCCCACCTGCTAGAAGCTCGGGCTCAGGAGGACGTGAGGAGGGGCTGTGGGGAGAGGTGGCCAGAGATGGGTTCTCATGGGCGAGCTGGAGGCCTGAACTTGGGCAGCATCCTCATGATGGGCTGAAGCTCATACCTTCCAGACTGGACTCCGGTTGTACCCTCCATGTGGGTCTGTCCCTGCCCAGGGCCTCCCCCATCATGCCTTTGCTACTCAGACCCTGTGTCCCTGTGTCCCTGGCCCCACGCCCACGCTTCCCTCGCTGAGGAGCCTCTGTGCTGAGGGTGGTCTGGGTCCTTGGGCCCAACAGCAGGGCTTCTAGGTGATCATGGCCATTCACCGCCCCCGGAGCCCACGTTCAGTGTCTGTCTCATTCAGAATCTGACAGAGGTCCCAGCGTCCGGGGCATCCACCAGCCCTGCAACCATTTTGAGGCCTAGAGGGGCCTGCCTGCCTTGCTAGTGGGGCCTGGGTTGATGGTGTGAGTCCCCCACTTCTTCCCGGCCCCCTTGTGGCCATGTCAAACTGATGGGCCCAGGGCTGCCATGAACGAGTCCTCTCTGCCTGGGGTACAGAGGTGGCGTGATGACATCCCCGCCCTTCATCACCCTTCTGCCCTCTTCCCCCCAGAGGTCAGCCCAGAGCTGACGTGTTCCCAGGGACGGTCCAGGGGTGGCGTGAGCTGACGTGTCCCAAGGGACGGTCCAGGGGTGGTGTGAGCTGACGTGTCCCCAGGGACGGTCCAGGGGTGGCGTGAGCTGACGTGTCCCCAGGGACGGTCCAGGGGTGGTATGAGCTGACATGTTCCCAGGCAGGGTCCGGGGGGGGGGGTGTGAGCTGACGTGTCCCCTGGCAGGGTCTGGGGTGGCGTGAGAGCCTCCCTCTTGTCCACCGTCCCTGCCCAGTGGTCATCCCTGAGCTGGCAAGGCCCCAGTCGAGGCCCAGGGGTGGCTGCCCTAGTGGCGTGACATGGTGGGCGTCCCCAGGTATCTGAGGGACCTGCAGACTGTCACCCAGAGTGTGAGGGGTGGGCTGTGTGTGTCCTGTAAACAGTCTGATTTCCCAACGCAAACCAGACTCTGGCCCGGACATCAGGTAAACATCTGTGTCCACCCCCCACCCCCCCGGGGGCCCAGGGGCCTGCGGCTCCTGCTCTGGGACCCGTCAGGGGGCCCAGAGACATCATGTAATTAGGCGAAATTGGCCTTCACATTCCTCCTCTAAATCCCACAGATCTGTGCAATTTCGGGTCTTCTGAAAAATGAAAACATTTGGTAATTAAATGACACAAGTGGAAAAGGCATTGTGTGTTCGCTCAGCTGGAAAATGCCCGATTAACCCCTTTGTGACCGAGCCAGTCTCTGCTTTGCCTTCCCTGCTGGGGGCTGTATTTCAGGGAGGGGTTGCCCTTGGGGACTTTGATAGGATTAGTGGGACATATGTGTCCCGCGTGCACCATGGTGGTGGTGGTTGGACAGGTGGGTGAGGCCGGATGCCTGGGTTGAAAGGGGAGGCAGAGACCACCCCTGCCGGCACAGCTTCCCAGGGTGACGTGTTTCCCATAGGTCACAAGAGGGCTTCCACTCTGCTCTCCCTTCCACCCTCATCTCTCTGGAGAGGCTGTGCGGATGAGAGCCTGAGCTACCCGGGGCATGTTACCCGTGCCTCCTTCCCTGGGCCTGCTGGGGACTGAGCCGCAGGGTAGCCCTGCGAACAGGGGCCTCTCACCTCATGTCACCACGCACTCAGCTTTCCTGCCCAACTGGCTGACGGCTCCCGCCTGCCCCTTCTCGGCAGGTGCCACTGTGGTGAGCAGGGTGTCTTGCCTGTGTGTGCCACAGACCTGCTGTCCATGTGTCCCATCTCAGTGGGTCTTGTGGGCCCATGACCAGGACTCCCTTGCAAGTCAGTGTCACAGCTGGCCCAGGCTGTCCCTCTTTCTCTGCTCACCTTCGACTTCACTGAGCACGGAGTCCTCCTCCAGGGGCCGGCCCTTGCCAACAACAGGTCCTTGACTCCACCACGCTCGGCTCTAAGCCAGGGCTAAAGGGTGCCGGCCCCTGCGTGGTGCTCCCAATCTCACGGGCCCCTTGCACACAGGGCAGCCGGGCCTGGGGTAAGGGGGTGGTCCACAGTCCCGGGGCCTGTGCATTCTGGGGCTGGCGAAGACTGGAAAGGACCACGAGCCACCAGAGGAAAAAGGGAATCTCTCTCGGGGAAGTGCAGCTGAAATGTCTTTGGTGTCAGCGAGAGTTCATCTCATGCACTGTGGACGCCTTGTCAGGAGAGGCCGGTCCCTGGGAGAAGGCCGTCCATGCTTGATCGAGCAGAGGGCCAGAGAAAAACGAGGGGGCTTGTAGCAAGAGGGCTGGACACCGTGGCTGCTCCAGCCAGGGCCTCCAACAATGGGCACCATGTGAGGGTTGCACAGGACTGGGCGAGGGCGTGTGGTGTTCAAGTGGTGGCGCCTAGCACGCAGTGTGATTTTGTTCCATGTCCTTGCTTTCAGAGTGGGACACACAGGCCTGCTAGCTCAGGCCCACCTTGATCCCTCCAGCTCCTGGTCGGCCCTTCCCTGTCCCTCGTGTGCTTTCTTTCTCTGGGGGCCAAAAAGGCAGGGAGCAGCAGACTCCCATTTCTATGACGCCGGTGATAATCCTTTTAGTCTAACTTTGCAAGGACCATGGGGTCCCGAGGAGCCTTGGAGGCTGGCACAGTGGGGTAGGTGCCAGGCTGCCCCCACAGGGTCAGCAGTTTGAAACCACCAGCCGTTCCACAGGAGAAAGACAGGCTTTCTACTCCTGTGGAGAGTTGCAGTCTGGGAAAGCCACAGAAGGGCCCGTTCTCTGTCCTGCAGGGTCACCATGAGTCAGCATCGACTCACTGGCAGGGAGTTTGGGGGGGGGGGGTCATGGAATTACAGGACATTTTAAAACTTCCCACTAAGAGGGGAAATGGAAAACACAATTTCTGGTGCTCTCAGAGAGGACACACACGCGTGGCCAAGTGGAGGGGCAGTGAGGGGGGGGAAGGCCCTCAAGGAGATGGACAGATGGACAGACACCGTGACCACAAGGCTGGGCTGAGACACAGCAACAATGGTGAGGAGGACACAGGCCTGGGCGGGGTCTCCCTGTGTTGCATGTCAGGACACTGGCAGTCAAAGGCCCCCGACAACACTTAGGGGACAGAGCCCTGGTCAGCACAAGCACCTCTGCCCGCCCGCCATGAGCTGGCCTTGCTTCTGACCAGTGAGTGGGGGTCTCAAGGAGGGACAGGCACCACTGGAGGCGCCCGACCAACAGGCCACAGGCTTAAGTCCCTGGGCAGCAGGGCCTGGGAATGGGAACCCACTGGTGAGAACCCAGCCCCATCCACTGCCCTCTGACCCTGGCCAGCATCTGGTTAGTGTCCGGCAGCAACTTGGCTGTGCCCTGTGGGCTGTTCTCAGTGTGGGCTGAGTGTGTGTGTGCAAAGGGTCCCGTGTGAACCTCAGTCTTCATCCCCTGGGAAGCAGGCCTGGGAAGACGGGCTGGCCCCTCAGCTATGTGCGTGCTTAGTGTTTTAAGAGGCTGTCAGACTTTCCCAGAGCGGCGGCCCCACTAGCCACACGTTCCCACCCGCCGTGTGCGCGGGTCCGGTTTCCGAGCTTCCTGCCAGCTCGGGTGCACCTCAGTGCACACTCTGCCTCTCTCATTTCCGAGGCTCTAATAGGTGTGTGGTGACATCCCTCTGCCGTCTCAGGTTGCACCCCCTTAATGCCCGGGGACGCAGAACATCTTTTCATGGTTAATCTGCCAGCCTCATCTGACCCCACTTTAATGAAATGCAGCGTCTCAAATGTTGCCCACTCCTTAATTGGATTCCTGCTGCTCAGGACAGGCCCTGGGGAAGGAGGGGGCATGTGTGCTGCAAACACAGCCACTGTGAGTTGGGGGCTGGCAGCTGTTCCCCCCACCACCACCCCCGCCGCACCACCAGCTTATCTCCCCGTCTTCGTGACCTGGTGTCCAGGACAGCCCGTGTCCTCCACCTGGCCCCGGCCCCGCCCGTCATCTCCCTCTCTTTGATGAACATGGATGAACCGTGCCCTCCACATCTTTCCAGTTTTCTATGTGTTTCGGTCGGTTGCTGTGAGTCGGAACAGACTCGATGGCTGTGAGGGAGCTGGTTCCCTGGCTTGAGGGGAGGTTAATGGAGCGCCCCGTCCGGCTCCCATGCGGCCTCCATACTTGGCTTGTTCCCACCGTTCATGGCAGCTCTGGCTGTGGTGTCTTCTCCCACTCCCCCCCACCCCCCCCCATCTCCAGTCTCCTGCCCTCGGGGCTTTGATGTGGGGTCATGGCCATGCTTTGATCTTAACTGGCTGGTTATTCGACCACAGGGTGAGCTCAGCTCCGGATCTGAGGTGGGGTGGGGGGCACGAAGGACCACCATCTTGGGGTGGGGGGTATCTCACCTGCCTCTGTTCAATGGGTGACGTTTTTCCAACACCGTTTCCAAGACCCAGATCCTGGATGTGAAAATTCCAGGGGTACCATGGAAATAGACAGAAAGACAGACAAAGCCACCACCAGTTTGCACAGCAGTGGCTTCCTGGTGTCCCCGAGCCCAGCACAGCCACCCAGAGCTTCCCGACTAAGGCAGACTTGGGAGCAAAAAGATGGGTGGCCAATTTCTGAACTGTAGCCAGTGAGGACTTTCCAGGATCCCCGAACAGCATCGTCTGATAGAGAGCTGGGAGGGGAGACTCTCGGGGGTGGGGCTGAAATCACACACAGTGACCCCCAACAAGGGTCCAAGCACCCCCCCACCCCATGGCATGAAGGCAGCGCAGGCCAGGCTGTGCTTTGCGCTGCAGGCCAGGGGTGGGGGTGTTTCAGGTTGTGGGCAGGATCCATGAAAGATACACACACTCCCTAAGTTCACTAAAGACTAATGAGAGAGCCCCCCAGTATCACATTGTATTAAAGTCGGGCTTTGGCCTGAGAAATGCATCTCTCCCGGGCCCACAGGCCAGTCCCCCGACCATGGGAACTGCAGGCCCATGCAGCTTCAATCACGACACGGCTGGTGATTTAGGTAAGAATTAATACCTGTCTTATAGGAGTTGACCCAGGAGGAAATGAGGCCCGGATGGGTCTAAGCAGACCCAGGACAAGCAAAGAAATTGAACAAGTGATTTAGAGCCTTCTCCCCCACAACGGAATCTGAGCTCAGATGTCTCCTCTGGGAGGGGTCTGTGTGAAGAAGGAACCACTCGCCGCATGGCTCCCCCACAGGCAGAGAGGAGCCTGTGCCCATCTCGCCCGCTTCGTGCCAGCATCGTCCCAAAGCCGAAGCCAGACAAGAGAGCAACAGAAACCAGTGAACGACACACCTTGAAGACCCCAGCCCCCGGGGAGACCCGCACAAACTCCCACGAATGAGCCCAAGCCCAGGGTGGATGGGACCAGATGCGGTGCCCTGTGCCCGCCCAATGCCACTGACCCGTGCATGCAGGCACGGTGAGGGCTGCGTGCTGGGCCGTGTACCTGGCCACCAAAAGTAAGGGTCGACGTGGCAGCTAAAGCCCTAGCTCCTGCTAGTCTGGCTGGATAGGCAAACAGACCTCTACTGCTTCTGCTCCGCCTGGCCCTGTCACCCCGATTCCCGGAGAACCCGTGTGCACCAACTCAACACGGTCTGGTGGGAGTGGGGTGGGAGGGGCAAAGAGCACACAGAGCAGGACACTGGTCGGAACCAAAACCCAGGGATCGGTGGGGTGCTCGCAGGACGGTCTCCCCTGAGCCTTGCACCCTTCCTGTTCTGAGCCCCTTGCTGCAGCCCTGGGCTCCACCCATCTCACAGAGGACCGCCCTCTTTCTCTCTGGCCCTCAACCTGGGCCTGGACCCCACTGACCGCATGTCCAAAGATGGGGGTGATGTGTTCTGGACGTCCCCTCCCTGGCAGCACGAGCCATCAAGTGCCTCAGCCTCATCAGTTACGACCCACCCGTGCCACATCTTCCCGGGGCTTCTCTGCTTCCCACCGAGACCTGCCCCATGAACAGAGATCACCCTGCTCCCATGTCCTCTTCTGAATCCGCCTGGCTCCCCAGCTGCACCCTCCCTGCCCGTGGACTGCCAAAGCCATCTCAAAATGGTGGAACTCGGCTTGGGTGAGGTGGTCATGATCCACGTCACCCAGAGCCGGGGCTTCCAGGGATTGGTGGCGAGATGGGGTGGAAGGGCGGTGGGGGGTTCCTGTGGATTTCTGGAGGCCCTTTGTATGGTGCGGTCATCTCTGCTGTGTTTGCAGAGAGTTCCCAAGACACCGGCTCTTTTTGAGAGAAGATGGCACATCCGTCGCCCACGGAGAGGCTGGTGGGTTTGGACTGCCAGCCTTGCGCTCATTGCCCAACACATGCCCACCCGCCTGCACCACCAGCTACACTCAGAAGAAACCATTTGCCCCCCAGAGAACTCCATGTGAGGGGCTTCCCGATGGACAGAGGGGAGCTCCAGGGACACGTTCAAGGGGAGCCCATGGAGGGTGTAGCCCCAGCCCTGAAGGGGTCCTGCTAAGAAAACTCAAAACAAGCCACCGATTAGGAGATGATGATGTCGTGGACATTCTGACCTCTCACAAGACTGAGGTGCCCGTCGACAATGGGTGGGGTGGGGGGACCAGAGGACTTTGCCACAAAGCCTTCTCACCCCCCCATCAGAAACGCAGGCCCGGGCAACACGAGCGGGCCCAGATGCCCGGCACTGTGGAGGGTGCGGAAGAGGCAAAGGGCACCTCAGCGGGTGGGTCACGACTTCCCAAGCCCCCGCCCGGGTTATAATCAGAAAGGCGTTGGGGAGACAGACATGGGGAGGCGGAAACACAGCCCGGCCAGCCTGGCCGGCCTGCGGGCGCTGGGGATTTATGACCCCCTCGGCCGTTTGGAACGCACGTTGGCCCTGGCTGTGGAAGTCACACATAAATTTATCACCGTCCCCGCGGCTCCGGCGCTAGGTGTCCGCGGGAAGTGGAAACACATGTGTTCGCGCGGCGACCCCCACACAGCTGCTCGTCACCGCGCGTCATTAACAAGACCCCGGGACTGGCAGCCAGCCTGCTTCCAGACGCCAGCCTCGGAGAGGATAAACAGAAACGGGGTCTGCTCAGGCCCCGGGGGCCCCCGCTCGGCAATAAAGGGAACTGAACCCCGATGCGGGCGAAGTGTGCGCCAAGCTCAGGATGCGGCCTGAGAGAAGCCAGATGCGGTGCTCCTGCCGTGTCGGGTTCCACGTACCTGTCCAGCCCGGGCAGGCCCGCCGAGGCCGCTGATTAATAGCTTCCAGGTGCAGCCTAGCTGCAGAGAGGCTCCAGAGAGCCGAACGGGGTGACGGAGCCTTCTGGAACTGGGTAGGGGCCTAGGGTGGGGGGGTCAGGAGAGGGGAGTGCAGCTCAGCGCCGGAACATCGCACGTACAGCAGGAAGGGGTTCATGCCGAGCACACCATCCCACTGTGCGTGCCAATGGGAGCGGGCGTCTGGCGGCTTGCCCGCAGGCTGGATGTTCACAATACCCCCCCAATAGCACCCCAGGAGTGGGGGGCCTGGGGATAGGCTCCCTGGAGGAACACACTATAGGAATCATTTTGTGGCAGTCCTGTTCTGTCACCAGGGCCCCTGGGAGGGAGTCCGGGGTGGCCCCACAGCCATGGCAGGGCCAGCAACACGGGCATGTCAGCGGTCGCCAGTCACATCAACCTCAACTCATAAAGGCTGAGCAGGATGGACGGATGGAGCGGGCCTCGGCCGGTGGTTTCCCACCTGGTCAGCCTGCAGGAGCACACGGTCTCGCTTGCTCCTGCATAGGCACTGGTGGCTTTGAACTGGCAACCTTCTGGATAACAGCCTGCCAGGGCGCCCACACACTGCTTGGCTGTATGTCCGCCCCCCCCCCCGCCCCCCAATCAGTGTCATCGATTCACCTGGACGACACTCCCAGCTCCCCTTCTTCAGCCCCACATGCATGCCACACTTTGCTTTGGTTTCCAAAAGCCCCATGTCTCTGCGCCTCCCCTTTGTGGCTTGATGCGTCCTGCCTCTGCCCGGTGGTTGGAGGGCATGGTCCTGGGCAGCGATCCTTGGACCGATCTTAATACTCCATGGGTGGCCTTAGTGTGAGGTTGTCTGTCTGTCTGTCTGTCTACAGTGGTGTGGTCTGGGAGCTCCACCACAGGGCTTTCAAATCCCAGCAGGGTCACCCACGGGCCAGGTCTGGGCGGAGTGGCCAGCCCATGGCGGACTGAGAAGAGGGCCTGGAGGCTGCTGTGCTGCCGATCTGGGCCCCCTCTGCCCAGCCGCCCCACACTAGTTGGGCCTGCACCCACCCCCTCCCAGTGGCTCGTACGTGTGAGCTCATTGTCAGTACATCCAGTGGGGGCCCATCCTCCCTCGCACTGACCCCTCTACCTTACCAAGCATGACATCCTCTCAAGGGGTCTATCCCTTCCAGTCACATGTGCATGTCATCCTGGCTTCTAAGGGACAGCCTGGTTACATGTCTCCCAAGACCTTGGCCCCTGGCATGGCCCGCACAGCTGGGGCTGCCCCCGGAGTACAGGGCTCTGGTGAAATGCAGTGGCTCTGGTCCGAGGAGCAGGTAGAGAGGAAGGGTCTCAGGTGTGGAGCTTCCTGGGCCAGGAGGGGTCAGGTATGATGTGCACACAGGGTCCCTGACCCCCTCTCAGGTCTCACGACGCCCTGTGAGGGACCTCTAAGCTGCTCAGGGGCTCCTGAGGCTTCCTGGCTACCTGGGCCCAGGGTGGTGGGGACTGGAGGATCCATCTTTGCTCACTGCCACCTGGGCTGAGTGCTGGGTGGAGTGACCACCTGGAACCTCACGGTGTGTGATGGGTGTAGAGGAAGACCTTTGGCATGAGGTGGGTCTGAGGTCTAGAGGGGGTGAAGCTTCTCAGAGGAGAGTGCAGACGGGCAGGGATGGGGCTGGCAGAAGCCAGCCACCTGGGGGGGGGGTGGAGCCCAGGAGCTGCAAGAGGCACCCAGGGGCACGACCCATGGCATTCAGAGGGGGCTTGGGTCTGCCCACACTCAAGTCTGAGCCCCGAGTCCCCAAGACACAGCAAGCATTGGTGCAGCCTGCTGCTGTCACTGCTGTTGCTCACAAACCAGCTTTTCCCAGAGCTGCCAGGCCCCATCCTCAGCACAGCCTGGCTCTGGTGGGGGCTCCTGTTGAAGTCCCCCCACCCCCACCCCGGCCCCTGGCTCAATTCCCAGCAGGGCTGGGGGCTGTCAGCAACTTCCTGCTGGGTGGAGAGGTCTGTTGAGAAATCCCACTGGCTCTTGTTCCTATCTTGTTTATAGAAGCCAGGATTATCTAAGAATGCCCGTCTCTGTTCAAACTATGTGACCGACAGAGAAGCAGGATTCCAGGTCCCCCCCGCAGTGACCGCTGATAACCTGTGTTCCCTCAGATGTGCTCTGTGGGTGCCTGTGCCTGGTATGGTCAGGCCCCTCACCAGGGCCGGGACTCCCACCCCAATCATGTATCTATCTGTCAGACTTGACAGCAGCTACCTGGGTCCTTCCATCCTGGGCTGGGGGGACGCTCCAGACCCCTCCCCTGTGTACACACCACCCAGGGGAGGAAGGACTGCAGCTGTTTGGGGTCCCGTCCTGGGTTCCCACACAGTGGGGGGTGGCCAGAGGAGGGGTGGGCCCAGCAGACCATGTAGTCACCCAGACTCCCTCCCTGTTTCCAGTGTCCAGCATCTGGGTGACTGTGCCCACCCCTCCCCTCTAGCTCCCACCCCTGGGAAGTGGGGTCTGTGAGTGGCAATAACAAGCCAAGTTCGTCGAGGTTTCATGGGACCGGAAGGGCCCTGCCAGCCAAGGAGGAAGCTACACGGGACATGACCGTATGGAGCAGGAGGTGGCACTGGCTGTGGTCCTGTTGCAACAGCCAAGGAAAACCTGGAAGGTCCTGTCTGTCCATCCCACCAGCCTCAGGACAGAGTGTGACCAGATGCCACGTTGGTTTGTCCTCTGGCCTCCAGAGCAGTGAATGGGGATTCTTCTCATAACCCCAGGGCTGGAGAGCCTGTGATCACAGCCCCGGTGCCCTCCTGTCGAGAACAGTACAAAAGAATGACCAGCCTCTACAGACCCCAGGGGGCAAGGGCACAGCCAGGACTCGAGGGACCAGGCCCCCAGGGGCAGCCCGGCCCCCACCTTGTCTAGGGGAACTTGGAGGGCCCATACCCAGGGGGGGCAAGACCAGAGCTGGAACAGAAGCTGGGGCCCAGGGATGATGCACCCCGGAAGGTGTCTCTGGCCTGGGCCCCGGCTGCCCTCAGGGCTCTGCAGGTACCACAAGGGGCTGAGATGAGAAAGCCGAACAGCGGGCAGTTGCATGAGGCACGGGGCTGCCAACAGGGTGACTGCAGAAATGGTGAGCAGCCCCGGAAAAGGCCATGCTCAGAGAGAGTCCCCATAGTGGACAGCTGCCTGGACTGGAGGTGGCCCCTGTGTCACCATGACCACCCTCATGGCTGTTGACCATTTTCACACTAAGGGTCCACACCATTCCCCAGGCCTTGGGGGGTGGTCTCAGGCTCCGAGCTTCTGGTGGGCAGGGGCGGGGGCCACAGGTACAACGAGGTCTTGCTGATTCTGGGACCAGATCATCAGTGCAGCAAGAGGGGGGGGCCACCCAAGCCAGGCTTCTCTCCCCCGAGGTCCTCACCCCTCCACCCTCATCTCTGCCTTTGTAACATTGTCATGGATTGAGTGACCACGTCCAAGGACAGTTTTCATGTCAATGTTGTACCCACATTCTGGCCCAGTTCATCCCCCAGAGTCCCCCGCCAATGGATCACTCACTACCCTGCTTCCCCCTGGCCCCTCCTGTTCCCACCGGACCTTGTCCTTGGGTCAGCACTGTCCTTTGATCTGTAATGTTTGATGTTCCTCACGTGGGGCGGGTGCATTGCCAGACCTGAGGGGTGACTACCGGCCACAGCCACGTCCCCACTGACTGTTGACCTGTCATGTGGTGGGGGCTGAGGGACACGGGGTGGCCCGGGGGGTTCCCGTGGTAGCCTTCCCACATGTAGCCCACCAGGCCTCTCTTCCCAAGCCTCAGTGAGGCCTCGAACCTCTAACTTGTGCATCCATAGTCCAGCCATCCTCCCTTCTCCTTGACCCCAAAACTAACAGTGTCAAGCACGCCTGCCAGGGTGTCCCCAAGATGTCTCTGGGCCAGCTCAGGCTCTACGGGTGTGTGGCCTGGTGACGCCCCACAGGCAGAGGACATTGAGCCTGGTCCCACATGCCCAGGCTATGGGTGTTCTGTCCCCCCGCCCTCCATGGGCTGGCAGCTGGGGCAAGTGTGGCTTATCAGGACACCCAGACAGGACACCTGTCCCCTAGGACACCACTGAGGACAAGGGCTGCCATTTCAGAAGCTCATGCCCATGGGGTGCGGGACTGCAGCGGGCTGGCAGCACTGAGACCTGCTGCTCTGTTCACAGGGACATGGCCCTCGGTCCCAGGGCCTGCCCATCCGCCCACCCGCTCCCCAGGGAAAGGAACACCAGCCGTTCCCAGCAGTAAAGGTCTGGCCCTGCTTCTTTATGATTGGGAGCGGATTTTTTCTCAGCCTGGGCCTCCTCTCCCTCTGCCTGCATCTGGGAACACTGATAAGAGAGGCCAGGGACAGGGCCGCCTTGGCGCCGGTGCTGAAGGGTGGGGGGTGGGGTGGGGAACTCAGCCGCTTCCTGTGCTGGGGACATGCCTGGCAGCCCATCCCCAGCCGCCCCCCACCTCCGGCCTGGCCTGCTCTCTCACCATGCTGAGCTCCCTCCGGGGTCACCCTGCTCCCCAAGAAAGCCTCCCCCTAGACCTGAGGCAGCTGGTTCCTGTCCCTTCCGTGTGTGTGGCCTGTGTGCAGTCTGGAATCCTGTGAGGGGTTGCCCACCCCCCCACCCCTGAAAAAGAAAAATAATGTTTTCACTTCTCACCCCCTGTCTCAGTACCTATGGACATGAGCTCCTTTGGAAGTGGGGTGCGGGGGTGTCTCAGCAGACATAACCTGTTAGGGTGAGGTCTGAGGGCCAGGTGGGCCCCAGGGCCGAGCTCTGTTCATATAGAACAAGTGAGGACGACACAGTGGGGAAGAGCTAGAGGTGGGGAGCATAGACCAAGGGCCAGCTGGGGCCCCCAGGGGCTGGACAAATGGTGGGGGACCTCCCCGGAGACTACATCTCCATGGCTGCCCTCCCTCCGCTTGCTTGTTGTTTGTTTGTGACATTTCTTCCTGCCGTCCCCTGACCGCCCGACGTCCTCTGTCCCTCAAACCAAAGGGTCCAGGGAAGGTGACATTGTCTTTGAGTGTGGGGACCCCGGTTTTTCCCAGCCTGGTCCTGTGAATTAGGTGGGAGGTACCTGTTGTCTGATGGCCGATTTCAGCCCTTGTCTACAGTGGCCCCAAGAAATATATTAGATCCAAATTCAGGGGTGATGGGAAGTGTGTGGGGGAACGTGGTACCGTCTGCTTCTTCTGGATGGTAAGGCCATTCCTCCATGTCTGATCCAAAGGCACATGCACGCCCAGGCCACGCCGATGGCCACATTGGCACTTGTCTTTGCCAGTGTCAACCCATGTCTGCCACCCATCTGTCCACGTGTGGCTGAAATCTAGATGCCCTGCAGGGTCTCCCAGCATGGGCAGGTTTCAGCTGAGCTTCCAACCAAAGGTAGACTGGGAAGAAAGGCCCAGCAGTTTACTTGTGAAAGCCAGCTAGTGATGAGGTGCTGGCTGAGGCCCTGGATGGAAGACACGCTGGCTGCAGGGGGCTGCCATGAGGAGGGCCCACAGCACCAAGGATGGTGGGAATGGGGATGAAGGGCATCTTGCTCATTTTGCTGTATGGAGGGGATGGAGGGGTGTCCCATGAATCAGACCGCACTGGACAGTGACTGTAACAACCTTCCATCTGCCTAGAACGCCACATTGACATGGCCTGGGCCCACTGGCTTGTCATCCCTCCCCCTGGAAGGACCAGGGCTGTTCAGCTCATGGGCTGGAGCATGAGAGTCTACTAGCCAAGTCACAATGTGACTGCTACTTTGTATCAAGCTGGCTGGTAACTGTGTTACATTGTTTTTGCTACTTTGTATCAGGCAGATGAGTAACTATCTAACTGTGTCAGTGCTGCTTTGTATAAGACAGGTGGGTAACTGTGGCATAGTGTTTTGGCTACTTTGTATCAGAAGACACATTCAGACAGGTGTGCAGTTAACAAGTACTAACTAGAATTCCTGGGAGAGGTGTTCTGTGCTGCCGGCGGCTCAGCATGCCCGGCTGACAACCACAAGCATGGAGGTTTGATTCCACACAAGGCTGCCTCTGTAGAAAGGCCTGCCAAGTCGGCCCCCAAGACTCCAGCCCCGGCAAAGTCTGCGCAGCGCCGTGCCACGTTGCACGTGCGGGGCCCTCAGGAGCACCGGCCTGCTCAAGGGGGCTGGATGGTCGGGTTTCTGGGGGCTGCGTCAGATCACTTCTGACAGAGAGCAAGCATTCACAGAGGGTCTGTGTGGGTGGGGGAGAGCCAGTGAGGGTGCTGTGGAGATGGGGAACCAGAACCCCCACAGGCCCAGTTCCGGGTCCAGCGTGCCTCTGCCCAGGGTCCCAGGCAGGGCAGGCTTGTCTGTGAGGGCCCCAGAGCAAATATTTTCAGGCTTTGTGGGCCTCATGGTTTGCAGAAGCAGACAGAATCCACAGATGGTGTGTCAACAGATAACCATGCGCAATCCAACCTTATCTGCAGGCCCTAAGATGTGAGGGGCATGTGTTCTTCACGTGTTCTTCTCTGTTTGATCTCTTTCCAAACATCTCCAAAATGTAAGCAGAGGCTTAGCTCGGGCCGAGGCCTTGATCTGCTGACCGCTGCCCGGGGGAGGGGGGAGGAGGGGGACACGAAGCAAGCCGGCCCTGGCTGGTGCCGGGACTGGGGAGGAGGGGGCCCAGGCCTGAGAAAGGGTCTTAGTTTCCAAAGGAATGTACCAGGCGTACGTGGGAACAGAGATCTGAGCATGGGAGCGGGAGGTGGTGGTGGTGGTGGGTGGGTAGATTGGGGGGGGGGGGAGCGGTGGCTGCCTGGGCTCCTGCTTTTTACCAACAGCCCAGCTTCTAAATCCTCAGGGCGGGCCTGGCCAGGACGACTGCATTTTCTCCTAAAATGGTTCAAGTCAAAGCTGAAGTCTGGGAATCTCCTTCAGCAAGAGCAAAAGGGACCCATGGGGCCCACACGGGCATCAAGGCAGAGCTGGGACCCACGGGGCCTCTGGTGGCCAGTGGCCCAGCAGGATGTCACCAAGATTTTCTCCCTCAGTGCTCCTAGGGTGCCCACACAGACCACAGACCCATTCATTCAGAAACCCAGGAACCAATTACCCCAGGGGCTGAGTCCCGTCTCCCAACGGGGCTGTCAAGGGGTCCCGTAGCTTCCCGGGGGGTTGAGGGAGGAATGGGGAGTGGTCAGGGGTCTGTCTGCAATCTTCCAGAGCAACCCTGTCCCTCTCCTTCATCCCTTCACCCATTCGATGGCTGCCGAGGCCCCCCACCCCACCCCTGGCTCTGAGTGAGCAGCTAAGCACGAAGTAGCCAGACAGATAGACGCCGAGCGCCTGGCATGGAGGGGCAGACATCCCAGGCCTCACTCCCGGGTGCCAAGATTCTTTCCCAGAGACATGGAGAGGGGTCCTGCAGGCTTTGCTCCCCCTCAACTTCCCCTCGATTCCTGTCCCTTTGTCGACCTTGACCTCCATGCCTGCCTCCCTCACACACCTGAGCTCCCCTCCAGGGTAGCCAACTCCATCTGTGGTGAACTCACAGCACACACTCACCCACAGCCAGACTCAGGGTGACACACCATCACACTACCACACACTCACGCATAATCCCACTAGGTGATTCACTAAACCAAACCACCACCCCCCCCCCCCCCGCCCTCGAGTGGATTGTGACTCCGGCAACTGTGACTCTCGATGGGAGCAGCCAGCCTCCTCTTCCTCCCAGTCTCGGCCAGTGGCTGTGATTCTGTCCACTCAGAATAGAGCCAGCAGCTCCTGACTGAGAATGTAGCCTTGAGCATGCCAGGCAGGCCTGAGCCGGATGCACATGAGGTGACCACAGTGACCACGGGACTGGTCAGGCCCCATGGTTGTCTGTGGGCACTGGTGCAGTGGTGGAGGTGGTGACCCTATGTCTGAATCAACAGCTGGGCTGCCCCTGGTGGACGGCTTCCCTGGCCCATGCTGGCTCCGACAGTCAAGAAAGGAAGGACTGGCTGCCCCCAAACACCTGCTGTTGAAAGCCTTATGGGCCGCATATCGCCCTGACACATACTCCACGGGTCAGGGGGCCATACCCCCGGCCAGCTCTGTGATGGCTGAGTCCTGTGGGCACCACTGTTAGTGAGTGTCCCCTCTCCCTGGGAGGAGCTGGTGAGAGTGCTGCTACCTCCTGCGCTATGGCTGTGTCACCTGAGCACAGGTGTGCACCGGCCACACCCTGGGGCTGGGGGGGATCCAGAGGCAGGTGAAGCCCCATTTCCTCAGCTCCCCTCCTGGCCTGACCTGGAATCTGTCCATCTGTCCATCTGAGAGAGTCTGCTGCTGAGCAGATGCTGGGCCTCAATAAAGGGACATGGGGACCACAGCCCAGGCCAGGCTTGGCCTCTGCCCTGGTGGGTCCTGGGGTCCTGGCCCTGCCTCCATCTGCAGGAGGGCTAGTGCTGGGGCCACAGTCCCCTGAGTCATGGGTGTTGGGTCCTGTACCTGAAGGGGAGGATGAAAGGACCCCTGGGGAGAGGGCTTGGGGACAGGCAGCCTGCTGAAAGGGGACACAGAGACGCTACCCATCAGGGATTGTCCTGAGGCCCAGCTGGCTGGGTGACCCAGAAAGGGAGTCACTGACATTGGCCGAGGGGTCACGCATAGCCGTGGTGCCACCAATATGAGGGAGGCAAGTGAGCAGGGCCCAGCTCCTGGGAACCCTCAGACCCCGGGGAAACAGAGCGAGCCCCGCCAGGGCCCCCTGCCCGGAGGTAAGCCCTCGCCCGCCCAAGGTGTGTGGGAGAGAGGGCCTTAATCGGCATTTTCCAGCTGAGCGAACACACAATGCCTTTTCCACTTGTGTCATTTAATTACCAAATGTTTTCATTTTTCAGAAGACCCGAAATTGCACAGATCTGTGGGATTTAGAGGAGGAATGTGAAGGCCAATTTCGCCTAATTACATGATGTCTCTGGGCCCCCTGACGGGTCCCAGAGCAGGAGCCGCAGGCCCCCGGGCCCCCGGGGGGGTAGGGGGTGGACACAGATGTTTACCTGATGTCCGGGCCAGAGTCTGGTTTGCGTTGGGAAATCAGACTGTTTACAGGACACACACAGCCCACCCCTCACACTCTGGGTGACAGTCTGCAGGTCCCTCGGATACCTGGGGACGCCCACCATGTCACGCCACTAGGGCAGCCACCCCTGGGCCTCGACTGGGGCCTCGCCAGCTCAGGGATGACCACTGGGCAGGGACGGTGGACAAGGGGGAGGCTCTCACGCCACCCCAGACCCTGCCAGGGGACACGTCAGCTCACACCCCCCCCGGACCCTGCCTGGGAACATGTCAGCTCACACCACCCCTGGACCGTCCCTGGGGACACGTCAGCTCACGCCACCCCTGGACCGTCCCTGGGAACACGTCAGCTCTGGGCTGACCTCTGGGGGGAAGAGGGCAGAAGGGTGATGAAGGGCGGGGATGTCATCACGCCACCTCTGGGTCCATCTGGGAACATGCCAGCTCAGGGATGGCCACCAGGAAGTGAGGGAGAGGAGGAGGCTAGGATGGGGGACACACACACAGTACCCCAAGCCCCATCTAGGGACACAGCAGCTGAAGACTGACTGTGGGGGGCTTGGGTGACAGAGTGGAACAGAGAAATCACCAGGTCCCCTGGGAGAGCATGCAGCCCCTCGGGCCTGACAATGGCTGCAGGGCTGGGGGATACCACAGAATGCTGGAATCTTCCAGAAGGTTCTGAAGGAGAGGCTGAGAGTAGACTCTGGGGCCCATTTATGTGGTCAACATGAAGCCCCACTGCAGGGGCCTGAAGGTCTGGACCTGGAAGGTCCCCCCCACTGTCACCTGGGCGACACTATATGACAAGCAGCTTCCAGGCAGTGTGTGGCTTTGGGCCTTGCTCTGTCCGGCGGGGGGGGGGGGAGAGTGGGGGCCTGGTGGGGGCCCTGGGCTGCTGTGGGAGAGACCCAGGTCCTTCCTGGCCTGTGTGGTTCACAGACAGCCGTCTAGCCATGTATGGAAGCAAGCATCTGTGAGCAGCTTTCACCAGTTTCTGGACACAGAGGGTTGAAGGACAGAGGCCTGGGCACCTGGTTTGGAAAGGCCATGTGGGGTCCGTTGGTCCCCAGCATCCAAGCCTGGGTGGCTGGGCAGCAGCTTCCCTCCAAGTTTGTCTCCCAGCCCCAACAGCAGTCAGCTGTGTGCTGGCCAACGAGGCTGCCCTGGTGATGCACGGGCAGGAGCAGATTCTGCTGATGCTGCCCCACTCCTCCTGCCCGTGGCCAGGACTCCAACAGCCATTTTGGGGCTCGGAGAGTGCCTTCTTCAGGTGGGGACCGTCAGTGGGGCAGGCTGACCTTTCCTGGAACGTGGGAATTCCCGCTCCATCCGCTTAGACCAGGGGTCCCTGGGACTTCTGCTTGCGGCCCCTTTGGAGGGTCACTCGGACTTGGAAACAATTAGACTAGGCTTTCTCACCGTCGCCAAACAGTGCAGCCCAGAGGCTGTTGTCCGCCCGATGGTGCCAGCGCCTGCCAGCCCTGTGATGCACCTGGCGGAGTGGGCCACCCCCACCTCTGCCGCACACCAACCTCATGTCAACCGCTGTCCATACAAAGGCAGCTCTGGCGGCCATGTGGCTGCTCTCTGCAAGGTCCCCGGCCACTCCCCGGGAGAAAGACGGGCTCTCCACTCACACAGAGCAGCCGTGCCAGATGCCCACGGGGCGGGGCATTCTACCCGCTCTGTCCCATCGGGTGGCTGTGAGCTGGCACCCACTCAGCGGCCGTGAGCTCTTGCAGTGAGTTCCCTTACAAAACAGTGATCCCGATGGAACACAGCGACACAGAAACTTTTCTTTTTTAGGTGTGGGTTTCCCCCATTTACTGATAGGCCTCCAGAGGCTGAGCCTCATTCAGGACAGGATCAGGGCTGTGAGACCGTTTGCTTTGCACCCCCCTGAAACTTCCAGGAGTGGGGGTGCAGCAGGCTGCCTCTCTCGGCCAGCAGGAGTGTACACGGCAGGCCACTGCCAGCCGCAGCCCGGAGCCCACCTTGCTCACTCTGCCAGGCTGGCCCAGATCTCTGCCCCCCAGGGGACGAGAGCCACGTGCCCATCCCTCCACACACTCCTCCTTTCTGTCTCTCTTCCTGTGTGTCTGTCTGTCTCTATTTCTGTCTGTCTTTCTCTCTCTCTCTCTGTCTCTCTTTGTGTTTCTGTCTCTATCTCTCTCGGTATCCCTCTGTCCCTCTCTGTTTCTGTATCTCTCTGTGTCTCTCTCTTTGTCTCTGTCTTCCCCCCCCCCACAAACCCTGACTCCTCCCCCTTCAGGTCAACCCTGGGGGTGTCCACACACCTCCCTTCTTGCCAGCTCAGTGTTTTCCAGGTGGACACAGTGACCTCAGCTCCATGAATCACGCCATGGGCACTCCACCCCAGGGTCGCCCACCCAGCTCCCCCCACCCCCCGGAGCAAACAGGGCCCCACCCATCTCGGGAGGACAGTGTGGGGGAGGCTCCAAGAGGCGCTGGCCTCAGCCAGTTGGCTCACGCTCATTGTTGGCTATCAGCCCAAGGACACATGGTCAACCATGTGCATGGCCACTCTCAGACCCTGGCCTCCAGGCCCCCATGTTGGGTGGAGTCCCTCCCTGCTTGGCCAGGCCACAAGGCCATGCTGCCCAACACGACACTACAGCTCAGGGTCCCAGGCAGCGCCACAGGGGCTGTGCTGGGTGGGGTTGGGGCAGACTGACTCTGGTCCTCAATCACCCATGCTGTTTTAAGAGATGTTCTCCATCATTTGTTTGTTAGTGTGAGTTACAGAATGCGTCACAATTAAAACAGGAGGGTGGGTAAGAGGGAGGGGGGAGAGGGTGCAGGGGCCAGTGGGCAGGTTGGTACCCTGGGGTTACCATGTGTCTGGCCATCAGATCGGAGTCCATCTCCAGTGTCAGCCTTCACCAGGTGTGGGAGCCCCACACAGAACAGTGATCCAAAGCAGCCCCTCTTCAGCTTCTCTGAACCCCCAGGCACCGCCTCTGCAGGCCTGGCACCCAGCTTGGTGGGCTTCAGTCCCTGCTTGCGGCTGGGGAGAGGAGCTCGCATCCCCCAACACCCACAGGAGCCTGCGAGGAGGGAGGGGCTGGGACCTGGCCGCCCATGTGTCAGAGCTGTGGACACACAGAAACCAGAGTCCCCAAACTGGGTGGGTCTGAAAACAATGAAGTCAGTATTCAGACTTGCAGCCCCCCAGGGCCAGCCAAGGATGACAGCCACAAGCACTGGGAGCCAGAACCCTTCGCCCTCTCTCGTTCTCTCTCTCTCTATCCCTCTCTTGCTCTTTGTCTCTCTCCTGCTTTCCCCTCTCAGGGGCTCTCTCTCCCTCTCTCCGCTTGTTCCTTCATCTGTCCTCTTCACACACCTTCTCGCCGACCCCCTCTCTCTGGTTCTCTCTGTCTCCCTTGTCCCCCTTCCTCTCCCTGGGGGACCCCAGACCCCTCCATGACTTCATCAGTGGCCCCTATGTAAGACCGTCGGGGTTGACCCTGCATGTGCCCAGCAGTGGTAAAGGTGACTCCCGACAGCAGGCCGCATGACCCGCTCTCCCCAGAGCACCACTGTGGAGCACCTGGGGCTCTGTCCACAGTGGCCGGAGAGCTCAGCAACTGCCAGGCAATGCCTCCTGCCGGGCTCCCTCCAGGCCATCGGCCCATATCTCCTAACCTGTCCCCACTGTTGTGGAAATTGGGGTCACTTCCCCCAAGCAGAGAACCAGGCCACAGTGTTCTCTGTCCTGCCCTGGGGCCCCTCGCCTGGGGGGCCCTGTCACGTCCAGCCCTCAATGCACTTTCCCCTCATCTCTGCTGCCACCCTCTATCTGTCTCAGCTGCCACTGGGCTTCACTGCCACCCCACTCCCTCACCACCAAGGGAGTAGCTGCTGGGCCTCAAGAAACCCAGCCATCACCAGCCACTCGTGCTTCAAAGCCCCTGAGTTTCCCATTGTCCTCTCGTAAAAGTTAAGAGCTCCCTCTGGGGTTGCTGCCTGCCAGGGCCGTGGGAGAGCGTGCTCATGGCTGAGAGGGCGCCCCACTGCTGCTGGTTCCCAGCATCACCCAAGAATGTCCTTCCAGCCAGTGAGGCAGCTCGTCCGGGTCCAGGGACCAGTGGTCTGTGGGGCCAGGCCCTTGTGTTTCATCTGCCCCCATACCTTCTAGCTCCCAGGTTTCTGGGCATGACCAACAGTGGATTCACCCAGTGGGAGCTGCCACCCATGGCCAGACCCCATCTTCACTCACATGGGGGATGCCACTGTAAGGGCAGGGGCAGACTTGGGTGGGATGGGGGGGTGGGGGGTGGCAGAGAGGGGAGAACGGGGACCTGGTGAGGCTCTTGTTAACCCCCCAAACAGCACCCAGCCACACCAGTTCAGCCTCATCCCCCCTTTCTCCCGTTTCCCTGGTTCCATCCTCCACTGGCCTTGCCCACTGGTTTCCCCTTGCCTTCCTTGCCCAAAGCAATGGGGCCTGGGCTCCCGCGCCAACTCTCAGCAGCTCCCAAAGTACAGCCATGCCCTGCAGTGTGAGAGCTGGCTCACTTGCAAAGGAATCACCGGTCCTGGTGACTAGGCAGTCCCCTAGGAAGGGTTGGGAGCCCCTGGTGGGCTACGCTAGGCTGCCATGGCCACAAAGCCAGCCATTGGAAAGCAGGGGTCACTCTGAAGGGGAAAGATGGGCTCTCTGCTCCTGTAAAAAGCGCCAGCCTTGGATGCCCACAGGGGCAGGTCCAGCCTCTCCCATGGGGCTGCTGTGAGCAGCTTAGATGGGATGGCAGAGTTTTTGGGGGGTAATTTTGAGCTTTTGCTGGAGGGGGGGTACTGGCAAGCTGGCTTCTGCTCATGGTGACCTTATGTTAGGGAACAAAGGGCGGCCCAGTCCTGTGCTGCTCTCATGACCCTTGCTGCCGAGCCACGGTGTCCGTCCATCTCCGGCAGGCCTTCGCCCTTCCTTCCCTGTACCCTCCACTGCCCTGAGCAAGAGGCCCTTTTCTGGGGACCGGACCCTCCTGGTGACATGCCCAGAGACAATCTTGAGCCCCCTGGATTCTGGGCTTCCCACATGGAAATTGAAAATTCTTCCAGCGCCCCCCACACCCCCGCCCCATTTCCTGTCTAACTCGACCTCGGCCAATCAGGAATGACTGGCATGGGGCTCACAGAGGCACTGAGCACCTGGCCTCCCCCCACCACCACCCTGGAGGACAGGTGGCCAGAGATATCCCAACCCGCCCCCACCTCCACACCTGCCCGGCCAGGCCTGGGATGACGCACGTAGGACATGCCAGCTGCTTACCCCAACTGAAGGATTACCGGTGGGGTGAGGGGGGGGACTCATTGGGCTTCTACCCACGGGGTGGCCTGAAGTTCAACTCTCAACCACCCTGTGGGAGAAAGAGAGGCCATCTGCTCCCATCACAGAGAGGCCATCTCCTCTGTCCTGCAGGACCGCCGACTCAGTGGCCGCTCAATGGCAGTGGGTTTGATTTGGGTTTGAGAAGGATCACTGAGGTGCCTTGTGCCTGGGTCTAAGGCCCACTGAGAGGCCGGCAGTTCAAAAGCCCACATCACTTGTGAGCAAGCCCTGCTCAGTAAAGACCCCAGCCTGCTGCTTACACGGGCTCCCCAAGAGCTGTGCTCACCCACCACTGCCATGTGGAGGCCGCAGGGACCCCCCTCACCGGGCCCAGAATGAGAAGACTCTCCCCCTGACCCCTTCCTTCTGCAGCAGCCCCAGTTCAGGGAGTGCCTGCCAGTGGCCCTGCGCTCTTGACTAACCACAGCTACTGTCCCTGCGGGCGGGCGGGTTGTCTTTCTGGCGTAAATGAGGCGCTTCTGGCCCACGCCCCGCTGAAATCACTCCGTGTTTACTGCATGTGTCAGGCCCTGGCGCGCGCCCTCGGCCTGGGCTGCAGGGACCGACCTCACTCCATCGCCAGCAGCTCGGGCCAGGGACGACCTCACGCGCATGCTACGTGCACCTGGAGCCCTTGGCCCTGCTGAGCGTGGGAGAGGAAGCGCTGAGCTGGACAAGCCTGGCTGCTCCCCACCCCGCCACCCCCGCAGCTGTTGGTGGACCCCACAGCTCCTGCACCGAGTCCGCTCCCCCCTCCCCAGTGCCCAGGAAGCCCCTGCAGCCAGAGGCTCAGGGGACGTGGGTGCCTTCGGAAGCTCTGGGTGGGCAGTTCCTGTGTGTCTGTGTGTGTGGAGGGGAGGGGGTGGGTGGGCTGAGTTCTGGGAGACAGAATCAGTCTGTGGCCATGCTGACTCTTCATCCTGTGATTAGAAAGGGACAACACAGGTTTGCATACATGTTGTTTTAAATGCCCTGCTGGAGATGGTGTGGACACCGGGCACTGGTAACAGGAGACACAGTCCCACCCAGAGACGAGTCCCCACACTCCCTAGACCCCCTCTTGCTGTCCCGTGTCCAGTTCCTGGTGGCCCCGCTCGGTCCTGTGCTGGCCTCATGGCGCCTGGTCAGTGCGAGTCTGTGCTGTGGCCACTGGGAACATGGAGAGCCTTCCAGCCCAGGGACTCATCCTCAGCAGTGCACCGGGCAGTGGCTGGCCCCGGGGTCTCTGGTCTCTGGAAGCACACCCGAGTCTGGAAGTTCCACTGGACCCTGTCCACCACGGGGACCCCGCTGCTTTGGGATGCCCTGGCCACCGAGATCCCAGCCCCACAGCAGTTCACCCACCACCACAGTTGCTCACACCGACACAAGCAGGCCCAGGGGCCCCGAAGACCAGGGTCCAAGCTCCCAGCTGCCCTAGAGGGCAGCTGCTGGGCCACTTGGCAAATCAGAGAAGTGGATAACAAAGAGGTACCCAAAGCTGAGACTCACTTGCTCTCACATGCCTGTCCCTGGGGCAGTGGGCCATGCTGGTCCCGAGGGGCTGGGGCACCAAAGCCCAGAGTAGCCATCTGCCAAACCTCCCAGCTCCTGGCCAGGCCAGCAGACCTTGGTGCCCAATGGGTCCAGCTTGGCACTCAGAGGTCAGGGCTCATGACAGTGACCACGGGCTGAACACCAGAGCTTGAGGGCAGAAGGGACACTCTGTGGCACACACAGTAGACTCATCAGCCTTGTGGGGTCAGCAGCTCGTGGGGTGGGGTAGGGGTCCCCTGTCCTGCCCACAGATGCAAGTGTGAAGTCGCACACGGCCCCCCAGGAAAGTTTCAGCCAGAGGCAGGAGACCAAATCCCCCTTCTAGAGAGCACTTCCCCAGCCTCCCCTAACTTCCCATCAGCACTGTCCACCCGGTCCAGTCCAGGATGGACCTCGGGGCCGCCACCGGCCTCTGGTCCAGGCAAGGCTTCCAGCTGGTACCAGCTCTCAGACCAGGCTCTCCAACCGCCCCTAGCGCCTCCTCTTTTCGTTATTCAACAGTGCCACCCAGTGGTCCCTGTGCACCACTGCAACCCACCTCTCGCCCTGCTTCAGAACTGAAAGGCGGATTTTGGAAATGGATGCAGTGAGCCCACCTGGCTCCCTATGTGAAACGCAAGAAAGCTCACGGCTTCTGAAACCGCTGCAAAGAGGCCATATTAGGAACGGGGGTTAGGGGACGGGAGGGATGGTAAAAAGAGGAGCTGATACCAAGGGCTCAAATAGAAAGTGAATGTTTAGAAAATAATGATGGCAACATATGTACAAATACGCTTGATACAATTGATTGTGATAAGAGCCGTACTAGCCCCCAATAAAATGATTTTTTAAAGAGCTATATTTAGAAATTAAATTTTGATTTGGCAGAAAATTGAGGAAGAAAAAGAAGGAACTTAACAGCCATCAGACACAGGCCCCCATCACCCAAAGGGCTGCCGGATTAGACATACCCCCCAACAAATGTCTGAGGAGCCCTTGGGAGGGTGCTCCCTGACACTGATCCCCAAACACACTGCCACTGACTGGATTCCAGGTCTCCCCAGGGGCCCTGGGCACACAGCGGGCCCCAAGGTTCCAGGCTGTCAATCTGTCGGGGAGCAGACTGCTTCACTGGACTCTCCCGTGGGAGCGGCTGGTGGGTTCGAACCACCGGCCCAGGGGTCAGAACGTCTCCACATTAGCGTAACACACAGTGCACCAGGGCTAGCAGTCATTAGGGAGTGGTGAACGGTGGTGGGGGTGGGGAACCACAACAAAATCAATAGCAGCAAGTGCTGGCAAGGGGCTGGAGAAACTAGGGACCATCACCCACCCATTGGAGGGGTCATTCCAGAGCCCCCAACAGGCAGGATCACTCACTCACACCCCAGGACATTCGGGGTAGGGGAGGAAGACTCAGACTCTCCAGGACTTCGGCATCCAACCCTCCTGTGGGCTGAGCTGCTTCTCCCTGGCATGGAAGTCCTCAGATCCCTCTCCCTCTCCCTCTCCCTCTCCCTCTCCCTCTCCCTCTCCCTCTCCCTCTCCCTCTCCCTCTCCCTCTCCCTCTCCCTCTCCCTCTCCCTCTCCCTCTCCCTCTCCCTCTCCCTCTCCCTCTCCTCCATCTCCATCTCCATCTCCATCTCCATCTCCATCTCCATCTCCATCTCCATCTCCGCAGGGGCCATGGTTCCAGTAATGCTCACACATGGCCCTGTATGAGGCTACTTCTTGGACCCTCGACCCCACCGGACCTCATCCTGCTGTCCACCCAGGGCCCATACACATGGGGATCGAAGCAGTGGTTCTCCACCTTCCTCACGCCGTGACCCTTTCATACAGTTCCTCGTGGTGGGGAGCCCCCAATCATAAAATGATTTTTATTGCTACTTCATAACTGTCATTTTGCTACTATGATGAATCGGGCAACCCCTGTGAAAGGGTGGTTTGACCCCCAAAGGGGTCGCGACCCACAGACTGAGAACCATTGCCTTAAAGGAGTAGACCTGCCGTCCCAGTCGGCGAGGAAGCCAAGCTGCAACCAGGACAAAGGGTCCCCACCTCGAATGCAGAGGGTCTGGAAAGCACCCAAGGCGGTGGAATCCGTGGAGACTTTAGACCTACTGTGTGCTGTTCTGCAGGGTTTGGGGCACTCTTGACTCCCCCTTGCCTCTCCTCTCTAATGTGCCCCACTTCGCGTGCCTGGTGCCCATGTCACGATTGTATTTTGGAGGGCAGATAACCTCTATGTTGGCTTCCATGGGCTCTCAGATGCAGAGGAATCCAGTCCCCATGGGACGTCCTAACAGACACCTCACCCACATTCTGAGGTGAGAGCTGGGATTCGACAGTGATTTTAAGACTTGGGAGCAATAGAATGGGATATATGTGTTTTGACATGGATGATCCAGGGATGCTAAAGATCTATTTTTAATAGGGGAGAGAGAGAGAGAGAGAGAGAGAGAGAGAGAGAGAGAGAGAGAGAGAGAGAAAGATTTGCGCTTCATCCCATTTCCACTCCATCCAGCCTGTGTGGCTGCTGCCTGGACAGTGATAGGCCGCCTTGCGCCCTCTTCTGGTCTCAGGACTGCGGCAGCCCAGGCTCCACTGATCTGTAAGTCAGCCCTGAGAGCTAAGGTTTGCAAACCTTGGGCCTTTGATTTTTCTCTTTTTGCCCCGGGGGGGGGGGGGGGGGGGCGGGGAGATCAATAGCTGCCTCTCAGAGGGCCGCGGGCTCGGAAGACCCAGAGGCTGCTCACAAAGACAGATGTGGAACACTGTCTGGGGGCCTGGCCGCATAACGAGCTTTTCTTAAACATCCTAGTACTGGGGGGCTCTTACAGATCTTTTGACAGTCTATCCATCCACTGTCTCAAGCACATTTGTACACAGGCTGCCATCATCACAAGAGATGTTAAACGCAAGCAAGGCCGGTGGCGACAGAAGAACGGGCGGCGGTGGGCACTGGTGATTATGTGCTGGGCTGCTAACCACAGGTCGGTGGTTCAAGCCCCCTAGCTGCCCCAGGGGGACAGCCTGAGGAGCCGTTGGTTCTCTCCAGTCCTACAGGGAAGCTGTAAGTCAGAACAGACTCAATGGTGGGGGGGGGGCTAACAGAAATGGTCTCACTTTCCCTCTAGAACTGGACACTGCCATCCGCCCTGTCACCTGGCCACTCCATTCCTCTGACGAAGGGCCATCCACAGCTCCCTTCCCACTCCATGCAACAGCACCTTCTTTTCTTCTGCCTGAACACCATCCTGTCACCTGCCCCGGAATGGGGACAGCTCTGTCTTGACCACTCATCATGCCCTGAGGCTGCCCCAGAAGAGACCAACATGGGGGACCAGAGGCTGGCAGGGGAGCGTCCCAGCCTCCCAGGCTGGGATGCTGACAGACAGCTCTCTCTGATCACTGCAGCAGAAGTGCTTTGCCAGGACACTGGGAATGACGATCATTTCCTCTTGAGGGTTGCTCAGTGACCCTTCGCCGTTGGGTGCACCACGGCCTGGCCACAGCAAGCACTGTTGCTGAGTTTTCCAAGCTTTGTGGGCGTCACTGACTAAAAAGGGTACCTCAGCTGCCGCTTTCGTTCCCTGACTCCTTCATGAGAGGCGATTTCAACGTTAACATCGGTCACATGCTGCTTTGGGCCGCCTTTATTGCTGTTAAAGTCTCTGTGAAGCTGAAGGAACTCCGTCTCTTGGGCAGGTGTCTCGCATCCACAGAGGTTTACGTGGACGTTTGGATTATGATGTTTCTTAGAGATGTGTCCCTTTTTCTGAATTATGACTTTATCCCACCCCAGCCCCAGCCCCCAGGCAAGACAAATGAATTTAGGTTACAAATATATACATATATTTCTGAGAGCACGAGGCTTGTGCTTTTCGGAAGGGAAGAGATAACGGTTACAGATTCTGGTTCATTCTCAATGCCAGCAAGAGGCGCTAACGAGGGGGACTTCGGCCATGTTGTTGGGAGAGTTGGGTCCTTGGGGATGGACATCACGTCGCGCTTGGTGACATGGATGGGGCAGCAGAGAGGAAGAAGGCCTTCAAGAAGAGGATGGACACAGTGGCTGTAGCCATAGGCTCAGGTGCAGGGACCACTGAGAGGACAACGTGGGCTGGATGGTGTCTGGTTCCGTGGTGAGCGGGGCGCCAAGTGTGGAAAACAACTCGGGGTACATGCCAGCGACAGTGATGGGGGAGGGGAGGGTACAGACACGAAATGCGTGAGTTTAGGGCCCAACTCTAGTTTTCAAACAGCCCCCACCCACACACACACAAACCCCACTGGGCTGCGGTTGGTCTACAGCTCTGGGCAGGTCTGCGTGCTGAGAGTGTGTTTATCCCCAGTAGGGTGAAGTGAACCTCGGGAGGAAACTGTCACAAGGCCCAAGTCACGAGAGCTGAGCCCAGGCCTGGGGACAGCCCTCTCTGCCCACTCACTGTGCCCTGTGCTGCACCAGCAGCGGCCAGGGCATGAGATGAGAGCACCCTCCCTCTGCGGGGAGCACCCCAGCATCCTATGTCGGGGTGCTGACAGACAAGCTTCCCTCTCATCGCTGCGGCAGGTGTAGAAGGTCTAGGCAGGGTGGCTGGAACCTGAAACAAGATTTTTTTTTTTTAAATGGCGAAAGAGCAAAGAAGCTGCAGGGCAGGGGTTCTCAACCTGTGGGTCACGACCCCTCTGGGGGGGGTCAACCGATTCAGCATGATAGTGATGAAGTAGCAACGAAAATAATTTTATGTCTGGGGGGTCACCGTCCTTCATTCTCAAACTCATGAGCAGCGTGTGTGTGTGTGTGTGTATGTGTGTACAAAACCCTTAGTTCTGGGGACCCAGCCCCAGCAGAGGGCTTGCTGGCTCCCATGGCTGGAGGCACCATGGAACACCACGCATCCTGAAAGCCAGGGCACCAGCAGGGAAACCCAGAAGCGTCTGGAAGCCTGGCCGGCCCTGGAGGACACGATGCCGAGGACAGTGCTGGAACAAGAGCTCTGTTAGAAAGAGGGGGACACAAGACGCCATCGTCAGCCCAGGGAAACAGACTTAGGAAGCCACCAAGGTGGGGAGCGCCAGCCGCGGATGATGACCGATAGGCAGAGAGCAGACAGATGTTCCCCTGGGTGAAGGGAATATGGGGACCCAGGGGATTGGGAGGGAGACCCACGATTGGGGCCGTGGCCTGAGCTAGTGGAGGTTTCACAAGGAGCTTCAACTGCTGAGTCCCAAACAGACAAGCAGTTTTAAAAACTGAGTAGTGCTCACAGATGAACAAGCTTACAATCAGGAGCGGCTGCTTAAGGGGACATGGGGGGGCCCCACAAAAACCACAGACCTGAACATTATGGACGACGGAAAGAATGAAGGGACCCAGAAGAGCAGGCACAGGACAGACAGACGTGCTACTGAACGCGAGGGAGCCCCAGAGGAGCAGCGGCAGGCGCGGCAGGCCCTCACCAGGATGGACAGACGGCGGGGTCAAGACACTCCGGGAGAGGGGTTGGCAAGGACTGCTCTGTGTGCGCACCGACCCCAGGGAAGCTCACGAGCTGCCAAGTGTGGCTGCCGAGCCACGGTCCCCAGCCATGCGTCCCCCTCACCACGGTGGCCCACCAGAGCCCACTGTCCCGGGCACACGGAGTCACCCATCTCGTGGTCAAGGGCCTTCCTCCTTTTGGCTGCTGCCCCTCCACTTGACCAATCACATCCAAAGTGCTTGGGATACCGCCTGCCCTTCTAAGCAGCACCTGGTGCGCTTCTTCGCAGACAGACGTGGTCTATTTCCTGCCAGCCTGTGGTCCGACCGGTGTTCTTCCCCACCCCATCCCATTCGGGCGCACCCACGTGAGGCAGGGGCTGCAGGGAAGGAGACGGGCATTCAAATGTGGGCATGCCAGCTGCAGGTACGAGAGGGAGTACCTGTAGCTGGGCAGCTGTGACTCCACAGAAGGATGGCGCCTCCAGGTCTGGGGAAGACGTCCAGAAGCGGTCCCCACTCAACCAGAATGCCCATTTCCACGCACAGTCCCCACAGGACAAACAGACCTGCCCCGGGGCTTCTAACATGGAAACTCTTTACAGGAGCAGAATGGCCCATCGTCCTCCCTCAGGCGACGGTGGTTTTGAACCATTGACCTTGCAGTGAGCAGCCCACCTGTAACCACCACACCCCACAGACCCCCGCTGGTGCCTGCTGACACCATGACAACAGGTGCTATGTGTCCTCGCTGCCGATGGCCCACCGGGTAGATGTGTCACTAAAAACCAAGTCACAACGGCTACACCAATAGCCTCTCAGATTCTAACTATTCTACCAAATAAGATGCCAAACAGCCTTCCCCACAGGTTTGGTCGCATGTGCGTGTGTGTAGAATTGCCTATTCTGCCGACATCTCAGGTATTGTGACCTCACCTGGTCCCATTCCCACAAGGTGCGTGGTCAGGTTTTCGTTTGTGACCAGTAGAGAGAAGGGGACGATGGGGAGAACCAGCCCTGTGCTTGGAGACCGTGTTTATGGAGAGAGCTCGTGCTGGGAGTGGGCCTGGCGGATAGAGACTGTGCAGGAGTTAGGGAAGAGGACCCAGGGGAGGGGAGAAATGCCTGGGGCTTGGGAAACCACGGCATCCATGGGCCACAGACGGCTGTCCCTCCTGTGTTGTGGTCGCCACACACGGAGGGGAGAGCTGGGAGCCCCTGGGGCAGGGGGCGGAGGGCTGTTATGTCAACAGCACCGTGCCCATGGCGTTCGCCGGGTCAGGACTGGTGTCTTAGAGCCCGAATGAGGCAGGCAAGGAGGAAGAACCCCAAAAGTCTGAGGAGCAGGTGATTCTAAGGGGACTCAGAGGTCAGGTGGGTCTGGTGCATTAGGACACGTGAGTCTCAGCTGGTGTCTCCCCTGAGGGAAGTCAACCAGATACTTCTTAAGGGACCTGGGGTGTGCATGGGGAGCCACATGGTCTGGAGCCCCTGAAATCCAGGCAGGTGTCCAGTCCCTTAGATCTTGCACTGGCAGCAGCCAGGGGCACAGCAGCAGGACTGCCCACAGCCCGAGGGGCAGCAGCAAGGCTTGCAGCAGGTGGACTGGCAGCAGCCACAGGAGCCACATCCCCCCTTGCAGCCCCCACAGGAGCCACAGCCCCCACAGCCAGAGCCACAGCCTCTGGAACTACCACAGCCTCCGCAGCCAGAGCCACAGCCCCCACAGCCTCCACAGCCCCCACAGTCCCTACAGCCTCCACAGCCCTCACAGCCTCCGCAGTCAGAGCCACAGCCCCCACAGCCTCCGGAACTACCACAGCCTCTGGAGCAGCCACAGCCGGAGCCACAGCCCCCACAGCTTCCACAGCCAGAGCCACAGCCCCCACAGCCTCCGGAACTACCACAGCCTCCACAGCCAGAGCCACAGCCGGAGCCACAGCCCCCACAGCCTCCAGAGCAACCACAGCAGCCCATGATCCTGGTGGGTCGAGAGAGGATGGGTTTCCTTAGAGTAGAAGAGAGTGAGGGAAGAGGTTGAGTGATGGGGTCTCTTGTGCCAGCAGCCCTTTATGCCCCTCCCTGCGCTCTGGCTTCCACAGGCTGAGTTCCTTCTTCCTGTTCTGAGAGCTTCCTGGGTCATGTTTTGTGCATGTGAGTGGTTCTTGTCCTCCTGAAGAGGCTCCCATTGGCTGTGACTTACTCTTTCTCTGGGGCCTAATTTTGACCTCTTCCTAGTCTGTTTACTTGGAATTTATGGAAACTGATTTCCTGGGGTCTTAGCTCCTCTGAGATTTTCCAATGATGGGGTTTTATCCAGTTCTAACATGTGTGTGAGTGAGTGTGAGTGAATGAATGAGTGTGTGTGAGTGAGTGAGACAGTGAGTGAGTGAGTGTGTGGGTGTGACTGTGTGTGTGAGTGACAGTATGTGTCAGTGTGAGTGTGTGTGAGTGAGTGTATGAGTGTGAGTGGGTATGTGAGTGTGTGTGAGTGTGGGTGAGTGAGTGTGAGTGAGTGTGTGGGTACGTGTGAGTGTGATTGTGTGGGTGTAAGTGAGTGGGTGTAACTGTGTGTAAGTGAGTGTGTATCAGTGTGAGTGAGTGAGTGTGCGAGTGAGTATGTGTGTACTAGTGTGAATGTGTGAGAGTGAGTGTGTGTGAGTGAGTGTGAGTGTGTGAGTGAATGTGTGTGTGAGTGTGAGTGTGACTGGGTGTGAGTGAGTGTGTGGGTGAGTGTGTGAGTGTGAGTGTGTGTGAGTGAGTGTGTGTCAATATGAGTGAGTGAGTGTAAGGGTGAATGAGAGAGTGAGCGTGTGTGCACGAGTGTGAATGTGTGAAAGTGAGTGGGTATGTGACTGTGTGAGTGAGTGTGAGTGTGTGTGATTGTGAGTGAGTGTGAGCGTGAGCGTGTAGACCTATCTGAAACCACTGCTTTTCTCCAATGTCTTTGACCCCGGTGCCAGCTCTCGCCCTAGGATCAAGCCAGTGTGGAAGGGAACACCTGTGTTCAGTCCTGGTGCCTGGAATCCCCTCATGTACGACGTACTAGAAGATCTCACAGAGATATTTATGACTGCCATCTTCCTTAGCTATTGCTCTTCAAATGTTTTCACTGGGAGGCATTCCATAAAACAAACCAATGCCCTCCGGCCCCTTTTCACTGTAAACCCGTGACATGAAGCGCATTCGCCACATTGTGGCCCATCACTACCGTTCCCTCCCCAGTGTGGTCGTCATCCTTGACCGAAACTCCGTCCCCACCAGTAAGCAATCCCCACATCTTCCCTCCGCATCCCCCCAGAAGCGGCTGGTGGGCCCTGCTCCGCGGGCATCGCCTGCTGGAGGCGACCGGCCGAGCAGGCTCACGCAGTCGTTACCTTTGTCAGCACGGTGCTGCCAGGCGCTTCCGTGTCAGGGCACTTCTCCTTCCGTCTGTTGCTGGACACTCGGGTTGCTTTCTTCTTTGGGTCACTGGAAGCCACGTCAGTGCGCATGTGTCTTCCTCCATTTTGCCTCTGTTCACTGCTGTCATCTCTTTGAGGTCTCACGGCGACGGGCTGAACACACACGCGACACTGATCCCACGCCATTGCCGTGGCCAAGACGGCCCCTCCCCCAAGGGGGTCATCCACATAGCAGAGGGATAAGGGTTACAAGATACGTCTGAAGGCACTCAATCAAATCCATCACTTTCTCCTCTGTACCCCCAAATCCATGCTCTTGTCACTTGCACAACGCGCCCAGAAGACTCCATCTACCTACTCCCAGCCCCAAACCCCACCTTCGGAATCACGGAATCAAATACAGGTGAGCCCTTAGGCGTGGTCCATCCTGTAGCAAATCCCCCCACCTGGTTTCAGCTGCTGACATAAAGCGTCTCCATCTCTCTGTCCACAGATGTCATCCATTTGATGTCTGCGTATCTATCCCGAGAATTCCATGCCTTTTGTGTTATTGGAAAAGAAGGTATTTGCTGTGAACAAGTTGTCGGTCTTGAAAACTTTATCATGTGACCTCTAGCTTCCGTTCCATTGCCGACACCCCACTTTCCAACTACTATTCCTTCCTCTTTGTTCCCAATGTTTGCATCCCGGTCATCAGTAATTATCAATGCATCTCGATCGCATGTTTGACCAATTGCCAGTTGAAGTTGTTGGTAGAATTCTTCACTTTCCACATCATTCGCTTTTGTGGTTGGTGCATGCATCTAATTATACTGAGGGGATTTCCTCATCCTTTCACAGACAGCGTTGTGCGTCGAGAGCTCTTTGTGACAACTGCAAGGCCATTTCTCTTGATTGGCTCATTACTGTCAGAGTAAACCAAACGATCATTCTTCTTCTTCAAAAGGGCCACTCTCACTGGTTTCCTGGTTAAGGACTCCCAACTCCCCAGATTCACACTTCCTACTTGCCACGTTCCGATCAGGAACAATGCCCGCAGCTGCTTCTCCTTCAGGGCTCTCCACCCTCCTCATGCCGCGACCCTTTCACACAGTTCCGCATGGTGTGTTGACCCTCCAACCCTAACATTATTTTTGTTGCTACTTCATCACTCTCCTTTTGCTACTGTGATAAATCGGGTGACCCCTATGAAAGGGTCACTTGACCCCCAAAGGGGTTATGACCCACAGGTTGAGAACCCTGAAGGCTTTCCCCACGGGCTTCCGTCCATCTGCATCCGTGATGGCTGACTCTGCTTGGAGAAGGCAGCTTGCTGTCCACAGCCTCCTTGGTGGGTACCTTCCGGCCCAGCGGCTCATCTTTGGCCATGACCTCTTACCCGGTTCTGCTGCCAGTCGCTGGGTTTCCAGGAGCTGCCAATGTTTCGATGGGGTTTCCAGTGGCAAATGCCTCCGAAGCAGACGGACGGTCCTTTCTTCCTCTTCTGTCCTTGGTCTGGAAGCCCTGCCGGGACCTGTTCACCTTGCTGGTATTTGAAATACCCGTGTCATGCCAGGAACATACCGGCTTTCAGGATCGCGCAACACGCACGCCTCTGCAGCATGACAAATGGACCCAAGTGGAGGCGGACAGCCCTGGGCCCCGCTCACTGGAGGAGGTAGGACCCCTCTGCTTGCTGCCTCTTAGTCAGTCACTGGTGCGAGCGACTGGCCCCCTGCAGCTTCCTGATGCCTGTCCCAGGAAGATCTTCTCCGGTCCAGGCCAGCGTACTTGTGGCTTCTGTGGGCCCTCCCTTGTTGGTGGTGCCATCCAGGTGATGCAGACGCAGGTGACAGAGCAGAACGCCCAGCAGGGTTTTGGGCGTAGTTATACAATCTGTCGTCATTGCGAGGATTCAGAGTGAAGGGGTGGAGTCTAGCCTGTCAATCAGGTCTCAGCTTGACCTCATTTGGAAGCACTAAGGAGATCAGTAGCTTGCTGCAGGTGGGACACACTCTCCCTCCCTGTGAGACATTCCTGCTGACAAGCTACGCTGATGACAGCCAGAGCCCTGGAGCTGGAGCAGGTGTGTGGAGACCCACGCCAGAGCTAGGATGCTTCCACTGCCACTGGATCCACAAGACTTTCCACCCACCGGACTGTGACCTTCCTGCATGCAACACCATTGCATGTGTGAGTCTGAAGAAGACTTTATAGACTGGTATAGGACATATGGGCAAATATAGGACTTATGGACTTGATCTGGATTGAGTTAGGATGTTTTCTCAATATGCAATTGCTCTTGTATAAAAAGCTCTTTCTTTCCCCCCTATGTTTGGAATGAACTTATGTTATTAAAGACTCCAAGTCCACTTTAGTTTTGCTTTTCCTTCATTTTCAGCCACTCAGACTGATATTTACATGTGAGGGACAAGGAATCCGAAGGGGAGAAAGCTCTTTCTTATACACAAATGAGAGAGCTATGAATTTGTTTCTCTAGTCAACTCAGACTCACACAGTTTCCCAGTCTGTAAGCCTTGTCCAAGCAGACCACCAGGTCTCGGCTCCCTCATGGGGATCTGGTTGGGTCCCAACTGTCCACTCTCGGTGAACAGCTAAGCACTTAAGTCACTGGACCACTTGGGGCCTAGCACTTACATCCCTTGAAAGAGTTCACCTGGCCGAGTCCAGCCCGCCCAGGGTCACCTCCGCTTTGATGAACCCAGCCTTAACGGCAATGGCAGAGGCTCCCCATGTCACACTCCAGAGCCCAGTTACAGTGGCAATAGCTCACCCTTGTCCCAGTGTCACCCACACTCGAGGAGATGACCCACGGGGAAGGGTCCTCCTGCAGTTCTGTCCATCACAGGAGAAGAAAGGGCAAGGTGGGAGGTGAGGTCACGTCCACAGCATCCCAGGGAAACTCAGACAGAGGTGGGAGGTGGTCAGCGATGTGCAGACCTGGAGGGCCTGGTGGTTGTCAACACAGGGGTCAGGGATGGACAAGGCCAGACCACCTCATTCCAGCCTCATTCCAAGGTCATGTGTAAAGATGGGCTGTGATGGGCAGAGCACTGGGCACATGGGTGCTTGAAAACGATGAGCCCGAATTGAAGGTGGCAGAGAAGAGGGGCTGGCAGGCCAGGTTCTGAGCAGAACTGGGATTTCCAGGATACTGGACATGGAGAGACATGATGTATTTGTAGAAAATAAGAAGCAGTTGGTACTTCTGGGATGACTACAGGGCAAATGAGAGATGTGTGAGTCTGGGTAAACTAGGGAAACAAATCCACAGACACACACACAAAAGAGAGAGTTTTATATAAAGGGTAAGTGTGCATTCAGAAAGCATCACAACCCAGTGCTGTCCAAGCCTACAAGTCCAACATTGGCCCATATGTCTGACACCAATCCACAAAGTCTTCCTCCATCTCACAAAACAGACACAATGATGCTGACTGCAGGAGGAAAGCGGAATCAATGAACATGTAAGCATCTCAGCACTGGCAGGGGTCTCCACATGGCTGCTCCAGCACCCAGGGCTGCATCGGGGTAGGTACATGCAGGTTCTCCTCCAGGATGTCTTGCAGAAAGTGAACCTTGCCAGCTGAATCAGGGAACTGGCTAAGGCAGCTGCACCCTGGTCCAATCATCACAAAGCAAGAAACCCGAGAACTAGCAAGGCGAGGTTCACAGAGCCATTTATCCCACCGCCCTTCATTAACCCCACATGTGCTTATCGGCCAGGTTGGCACCCACCATAAACTTTAACTGTCTCAAATGCTGTCAAGCACTTTGAGGCTGTTCTTTGGGCAGGATCCGTGGACTTCAAAGAGGACTTGACAGGGGACGCACAGGGAGAATGGAATCGCGTGCTGTTCTCAATGGGACGCTGGTCTCCCTGCTTCTGTCTAACCACCCACAGCCCGCTTCTCTCCGGAGTCCCTGACTGGGGCGCGGGGGCATGGGTACCTGCGTAAGTATCACCCGAAGCTACCCATTCCAGAAAACTCTCTGGCTTGAAGGCCTCCATGACACCCTGCACATTCACGCTGGGACCCGGAATCCCCCAGGCTCTGGGGGAAGCCCCAGGACTGAAGGCCTCAGGGATTCCCTGTGGGGACAGGGGGAGCAGTGGGCCTGGTGGGGGCAGATCTAACGCTCCTCACCCCAGAGGTTCACTGGGAGGAGTCCGACCTGCAGGTACAGAAAGGAAATCAGAAGGGGGAGAGGCAGGTCACGAGTTCTAAGTAGTGCTTTTGCTACTTTTAAAGGACACACAACTTTCCAGGAGTAGGCACCAGGACGGGACTGTGTGTCCATATGGCACTTGGACCCTGGGCAGGTGTCTAAGAACTCCTGGCACAGGGGGGCCAACACGCTTCTCCTTCCTCACGACTTGCTCCTCTCACCAAACCATCCTCTCTACCTGCTAGAACCATGGGCTGCTAGGGCTGCTCCGGTGCTGTGGGGGCTGTGGCTCTGGTTGTGGTGACTGTGGCTCCTGTGGGGGCTGTGGCTCCAGCTGTGGAGGCTGTGGTAGTTCCGCAGGCTGTGGGGGCTGTGGCTCTGGCTGTGGAGGCTGTGGGGGCTGTGGAGGCTGTGGGGGCTGTGGCTCCTGTGGGGGCTGTAAAGGAGGCTGTGGCTCCTGTGGGGGCTGCAAGGGGGGATGTGGCTCCTGTGGGGGCTGCAAGGGGGGATGTGGCTCCTGTGGGGGCTGCAAGGGGGGCTGTGGCTCCTGTGGGGGCTGCAAGGGGGATGTGCCTCCTGTGACTGCTGCCAGTCTAGTTGCTGTAAGCCCAGCTGCTGCCAGTCCAGCTGCTGCAAACCTTGCTGCTGCTCCTCAGGCTGTGGGCAGTCCTGCACCTGTGGCTGTTCCTGTGGCTCCTGCACCTGTGGCCATGGCCAGTCCAGCTGCTGTGTCCCCGTCGGCTGCCAGTGCAAGATCTGAGCCTTTCATGTGCCCGCACGTGATGCCTGAAACGCAAGCACAAGCTGCGCCCACAAGCCCAGAGTGTGGCCACAGGTGTGTGTCCTCCAGAAGAGCCTCAAGACTTGTGTAGGGACACGTCTCCTTCCCCAGCCATCGTCTCCTCCGGGTGGTCTCAGAAGTGGAACTCCCTAGCCTTTCCTCCTAGACCGCCTCCCTCTTCTAGAATGTTCTAAGCTCCTGCTGACATTTCTCAAGGCCACTGTCCACCTTTGGCCCCTTTAGCCCCCCCAGCCACCCGCTCCTGAGTTCTCTCCTCTGTGTGATTCCCCTCTCACTGCTTGTGACCCACAGACACCCTTCAACTGGATGGAGGAGCTCCTGCTGCTGGGGGGTGAGTGGGGGGGGACACACTCGACTCACCTCGAAGGCAGGAGGCCTGAGTTCACCAGAGGAGACTCCAAAGAAAGGGCTGGCGAGCGGCTGAGGGAAAAGTCTGCGTGGAAAGCCCTGTGGGCGGTGCAAGGAGCCACTGCTGGAGACTTCGAGGGATGCCTGCGGCGAGGTCCCGGTAGAGAGGGGGGGAAGGTGGCACTCCTGTGGCTTCGACTCCTCGAAACCCAAGCTCCACATGCAACTCCCAGAGCTGTGAACGTCGCTCCTGAGGAAGTCGGGACACACGTCGGGCTGGTTGCAGGACACAGACCGACGGCGCAGCACAGGGAAGGCCCCCGTGCAGTCAGACGGCGCGGGCCAGTAGCACTCACTGCAAACAAGACACCTTTGCGCATTGGACTCAAGGGAGAATAAAAGTAGACACCAGAGTGGGAGGGGGGAAATCTTTATCCACGACCCAGTGGACAGGGACTATTTTCTAAAATCGATACAATACCCCAGTAAGAGGGAAACACACAGTCCAACTAAAAAGCGGGCTAGGGCCATGGAGAGAGAGCTCACCCAAAAGACATCCAAATGGCTGGCAAACACATGGAAACACACGCTCTGGCACCAGCCACCAGGATGCACATCAGAACAGCGAAGGAAGAGTTGCCCACATGCGCCGACCATGGCAGCCCCGTCCAAAACATCCGACAACAGCCAGGGCTAGAGAGGGTGGGGGAGCCTGGGACACACCCACACGACCGCAGGTGGGGTTCAGAACCCGTACAACCGTCGTGGAAAGAGGTGCAGTGCTGCTGGGAACACCAGCGGGAGAGGTGTCCGCTGAGCATGTCTACCTGAGGAAGTCAGAGACACAACACAGGCCGACGCGTGGCTCGCCACGGCCACGGCAGCCCAGGCCACAACAGCGAGAAGCGGGACACAGCCCACATGCCCATCAGTAGACGCGCGTTTAAAAGGGCTTGGTACATGGCCTGCAATAGGCCACTAGGCATCGTTCAACACTGGGCAGACTGGGGAAGCGCCACACCACGTGGATGGATCCGGAGGACAAGATGCCGAGGGAGATCAGTTGACCACCAAAGGCCAGTTCTTACCACCCCAATCAGGGTCAGCACCCGGATGAAGGCAGGCACCTGCCCTCAGGTCTTCTAACCCGGTCTCTCCAGCAATGAGGGGGTGGGTCTGTGTACGGATGAGGATCCGTCTATCATTCCCTTTTCTGTGCATCGTAACGGTCGCCTCTCTTCAGGAGGACTTGCCTCAGCTGGGTCCGTCCTCTCTTTGGAGGAGAGAGGGAGTGGTCAACTAGTGCCTGCCCTGTGACATTGGCCCACAGCTACCCCAAACCACCCTACATGGTGCTCCGGGACGTCGCTGGAAATGCAAGAACAGAAGCGGGTGGGACATGCCTGCCTCAGACAAGGTGATTTCATCTTTGTTGGCGGGTAAACCAGGAGGGGCAGCCCACCACTGGGGATCGCTGAACCTTACATAGACCCCATGGGAGAACCTGCCCTGTGCCATGTTCCTAACCACACAATTTTGACCAGATTTCTAGCTGGCCCTGTGTGACTGTGCATCATAGACAACCGGGTTTTAGAGTTTGTCTTCTCGAGGCACGAGACACTTCACAGGCCATACTGGAAGGATCCAATTCGGAAACCTCGCAAGGTGAACTGATTTCATCTGGAACACACCCCAGCAGGTGGAGCAGAGGCACCGAGATGCACCCTTGGGCTTAAGGCGGACAAGCCCGCGCGTGAGAAGCAGCCACTGACTTCTGTCCCAGGCTGTGGACTCAGTGCTCCTGCTGTTGAAGGTGCTGGTAATTGGCAGCTTCAGACTGCCTCTAGTTGCTAGCTTTTCTGCTATGCTTCTTTGCAGCATGTCTTCCTCTTACAGAGTCTTGCCTCAGTGAATGAGCCCTAGGGAATTGTCTGCCTTGTGTTTGGCCCTCATTGTTTCCAGAGACAGCGTTCAGTCACTTTAGTTTTTAATCTGTGTAGTGAACAGCCCGTGTATTCTAGTCTAAAAAGCTTTCCTCTGTGTGTATAATTTCCTTTACTGGAAAGTATCTTAAATTCTATACCATTGGATAATTGCTGATATTATTATTACCATTATCAAATGTCTCATGGAGATTATTTATATTATTTCTCAAAAGACTGGAAATTCTATTGCTAAAGTGGACCAGAGACCTATATAGCCCAGAGATGTATGGTTGGATTTTGAGCTTTACTTAATCACAAGCTGTAATCAAAGAACAATTCGTTGTTATGATGAGGTTCCTGCTCCATTCTGGCCTCCATGAAGCGATCGCTGCCCAGGTGGATGCTCTATCACAATTTGGGGAAGAAATCAGATGGTGCCTGGCTCTCAGGAAGAAAATAGCAAATGGGGGTCTTAAAAATTTGTCATAAAACAAGCTATCATCTAAGGGAGGTGTGGCAGATAAATCTACACAGAAGCAGCACACCAGCCAGTGTGATCAAAGGATTGTTAACAGTAAAATCCAAGAGCAAAGGGGAAGGCTGTACTGGAGCTTAAATTGAGAGCACTCAGTTTGCAACAGGCTATGATGACAGTGAAAGCCCCAAATCTATTTACAGAGCCCCCCCGCACACACACTCCCCAACCATGGACTAAGCCTCCCTGGAGTTCCCTGGGTCCACTGACCAAGGGTGTGAGTAGTCTGGTCTCCAGACAGACAACAGTGGAAAGTGCGTCCGTGTAGATTAGTGAGGTTAAAAACTAATGTCTTACTACGTGCTTTCCCTTTTGACCCATTTCTTATTTGTTCTTTTTGTCACTACTTTCGACTGCTTCTGGATTGAGATTTTTGTGTCTTATTCTACTGTGGATGGTTTTCTTGTCTTATTTTGTTCGTATGGTTTTCTTCTATGAAACTCGGGACGGGTAGATCTGTGGAAACAGAAACTAGATCAATAGCTTGCTAGGTGTATGAAAGGGGAAGTTGGGGGGAACGGAGTCAATAAGAAAAATGCAAGAATTGTGGGGGTAGCCAGCCCCCCACAACTAATCACGGGTTCAGTAGGCACAATTGTACCGTTAAGCTCTCTGAAGACCATAGTGAAGTCATAGGGCGGTAGAGGAGGTAGAGCAGAGAGTAGCATGAAGGAGTCAGACACATTTCATGTAAGCGTGCTCACCTCAGCTCCTCTCGGTGGCACACGTGGCGGTGGGACGAGAGGGCAGGAGAGAGCTCTCGTGAGGTTTTATTTCTAACCAAAGCTTCTATCTCTTTGGGGGCATGCAAGCCCTCTGACTACAGATCACAATGTACTCATGAGAAGGGGCTGTAACACAGGCAATACAAGCAATAGGAGGGGATGACCTAGGGGTGTACCCGCAACAGTAAAGGGAGGGAATAGGGGTACATATGTGGCAAGATGGGTGGACCCTAGACTCAATATAGTGGCCTAAACTTAGTCATCGTTGAGTGGTCCTGGGCTTGCCCTCGGGCACTCCTTCAGGGAGCACTGTCAGAAGGGAGTGGCCGACTTAGAGTGAGGCGGACTGTACACTCTGGTTGCTCTTGAACCCCTTAGGGAGGATAGCCTCTGACCTACTTTCAATGACCTCCGGGTGTACAGTCATCCACCATGTGTAGCAAGCAGAATCTTGGGTTTGGCATATGTTTGGGGGAGACAACTTGGGAGGAATCTTTCTGCTTCCCACAAAGAATGAAGACAATGTACCCAAATCAATTGAGGTGATGAAGGCACAACTCTATTTACCATACTTAATCCATTGAATTGTGTGATACATGAATTATGTGTCAATAAAACTGTCAAAGAAAGCCTCAGAAGACCGGCTCACCAGTCAGAGAGAGCCTGGTGGGACCCCATCCACTTGGGCCCTCAGACGCCCGTCAGGCAGCCAAACACCAGGCGGGTCCAGAAGGGGGGCAAGAACATTAGGGAGGAAGAGGACCCCAGGCCCACTCTGACTCCGCTCATCAATACGACTTGGAGTTGGGTCATCTCTTAAAGACAATAACATCGACAGGCAGAGCCCCCTCCCCACCGCCTTGATCATGCCTCAAAGACCTGCTTCCCAAGGGGCGGCAGGAGGACCTTCAGGGGAGCCCTCACCCCAAAGACGGATCATCGAGCATCTTGAAGTTCTCAGAGTCTCCAGCACTCAGGCACCAGAGACAAGTGTGTATGTGTGTAGACAGAGAAGTGGCGGGGGGGGGGGGGGGGGAGAGCCCAAAGGTGCATCCGTAGCCGAATGGGTGAAAAATGGCATGTGCCTGCGCAGAGCATTAGTGGGCTTTGCCGAGAAAGACGCCCCGATGCCGGCATGACGAACCTGTGAACAGCACATCAGGGAGAGGCCCTGTGACGGAGGGCGGGGGCTGCACCTCACTCTCCTACAGGAGCCAAAATGAGCAAGTGCGTCAGCGCCCAGCGTTTTCATCTTGTGTTGTGATTGTGGGGGGACAGGGGCATGAGGGGGAGGCGGGAAGGGGCGCATTACCGTTTAACCAGCAGCACGGAGTTTGTTCGTGGTCGTGCGCACTGGGCGAGGGTTGTTGGCCATGGTTTGCCAACATGATAACCGCAGAGGATGCTGCTGAGCTGTTGAAAGCATGAAACTGGCAACTGGTGTGCGCATGTGTGTGTGTGCATGTACGTGCATGTGTGCATAAAATATATAGAAAAGTCCACGAGTGAATTCTGTGCTCGAAACACAGGCAAGACGGAACCCGTCTGTGGCAGCCTTGGCCTGGGAGCAGGGTGAGGGTCCCCCGAGGTCTGCCCATAAGGGCTGCAGAGATACAACAGCACCCCACAGTAAAACCCAACCCCACCTCCAGCGAGTCCATTCCTGCTCCTTGTGACGTACACGTGGGTTCCCAGGCTGTACGTCTTCACGGGGCCAGACAGCCTCATCCGCTTCCTGAGGAGTGACCGGTGGGTTGGAACCACTGGCCTTGTAGTTAGCAATCGAAGGCATCCCCACTGCACCGTCTGGGTTCCTTAGAATAAGGTAAAGGGGAGAACTGCAAGGAAGAAGGCTGTGAAACTTTTAAAGAGGATATCATCGGGACAGGCACACGGAAGCCAGAATGCCTACATTTCTCTGAACCGTCTTCGCTGGCAGGTGCAGCCTCTTCTGGCCGCCCTAGACGCCGTCCCCACCCATCCCCAACAGCCACCCAGCAACAGCTGAGGAAAGCAGACTCCTTCAGGCAGCACCTTCCAATGCCTCCCTGGGAGCGGTCGCCTCTCTGGAGGACTGCTAACCACAGGGCCACAATGGGCTTCACTCCCAGGACCGACCACACAGAGCAGGGAACAAGGACAGGAAGGCTTCAGCTCCCTGGCGATGGACACGTCACCAGGGAAGGCCAAGTGCTAGCCAAGACCCTCCGTGAAAAGGGGGAGACCCTCCAGGAGACGATTGATCCGACCCCCCCCCCCTTTCCTCAACAATGGACTCCAACCAACCAACCGCTGTGGGGAAGGTGCAGGACCGGGCCGTGTTACGTTCGGAGCCGCACAGGGCCACCATGAGTCAGGGCTGACTGCTCTTAGTTCACAGCAACAACAGGGTTGATGGAGATGAAGGCACTTGCCTGGAAAGGAATAATTTACCCATCAAAGAAGGCACAGGGTAGTGCCAACGTTACCAGGAGTGGGGGCTGGAAGAGATCACCAAGGAAGGAGAGGTCAAATGTGCCCGCGGGTGCACTGACCCAAGAGCACGGCTTGAGCGGATTGGCCCAGTCACTGGGATTGGTGTGAACAGTCTGCTAGATGACGAGGCTGAGGCTGACCTCTAAAAAGAGCAGTGGCCAAGCGTCGATCACGTCGAATTCACCAGACTTCCCCGACATACTCTACTTTTATTTTGGTAAAAACCAAGATCGTAAATAGTCTAGGTTTTGTGAGCCATTCAGTCTCTGTGACCCAACAGAATGCAGAAACTGTTGAGCAGTCATGTCATCAGTATCACACACAAATAACATGCTGATGGGGATAATGCGTTGTTGTTTTTAATGGTTACATCAACAGGGGATTGCCAGAGAGTCAGGAGAAGACATGGAACAAGGGACACCGTTGCTGAAGTCAGATGGAGCTTGGTTGAAAGCAGAGACTGACAGAAAGGCGGTTACATTAGTTGTAGTGACTAGGCAGACATTCACCTGTGTGGACCATGACAAACTATGGGGAGCAGGCGCAATAACAGGGGTTCTAGAACATCTCCTTGGCTCACTGCTTCTCGTTTGTCATGCTGCCGTGGCTTGTGTGCTGCTGGTCTTCCCAACCCCAGCATGGTCACCGGAGTGCAGAGGTCTCTGCAGAGCGTCTAGAGGAAGAACAAAGTGGGGACACGGCATACACTGTCCCCTCCTGAGGGGTTACCTAGCCAGGGAGGACCGTCGGAGAAGCAGTGGACATTGGCAGGTACAGCTCTGGACGATAAGCCCCTCCTGTTGGATGACGACCAGAACACAGCCCAGGAAGAGCTGCCTCCTCTGCTGGGAACACGCCGCTCACGTCCGGGATGATTCCGCTGAGGGTGAAACGCTCAGTTCAATGTTTGGACCGAGGCGCTGGTTGTCCTCTGCCTCCATTCTTTCTGCATGTTAATGAGGCCCCGTTCCTCTCCTGGCTACATCAAAGCATGGAAGAAAGGCCATGCTTCCTTGTCTCCCTTCAAGCAAATTGAGCCTCGGTCTGGCCAACAGAATGTAAGCAGAAGTCTAACGCAACAACCTGCGGTCTTCACGAAGGGACAAAGTTCAAGCATCTTGCGTACATCCCACCTGAATTCCGAAATGTCCCAAGGACATATTTGCCCCACCGAATACTAACGACAGGAGACGTGGCTGGCCGTGGGACGACAACACGAACATCGTGCACGAAGAAAACAAAAGGTCTCGGCTGAAAGCAGAGGGTCCCAGAGAGGCGTGTCCCTGTCGCACAGCCCATGAGGCCAGCCTTGGAAATCAACGAAATGAGACGTTGTAGCTTCGCGTCAGGAAGGGTGAGCACCGGCGTTCTGCTCCTGCCGCCACGCTCAGTCTGTGATGCTGGGAACCGACCCAGGAGCTTGGGCCCTTTGAAGAAGAATGCAGTGTCAGGATTGAAGGAAGACCCGTTCGCCACATGCAACATGCAGACGACACGACCTTGCTTGCTGGAAGGGAGGAGGACTTGGAGCGCTATCGGGAGAAGATCAAAGACTATCGCCGTCGATGTGTATCATATCTCAACCTAAGGAGAGCCCGCATCCTCACAACAGAACCAGTAGGCAGCCTCGTGATGAACCACGGGGAGATTCATGCCACAGGTCCCATGTTACCTGGAGCCCCAATCAACACTCAGGAAAGGAACAGCCACGAGGCCACACACCGCATCCCACCGGGCAAACTGGTCCTAAGGGTTGCCCTGAAAGGAAAGATGTGACTCTCAAGGATCAGATGAACTTGACCCGAGCCATGGCATTTCCAGTCGCCTCAAACGCGTGCAGACCCTCGGCGGTGATAAGGAAGACTGGAGAAGAACCGATCATGGTGCTGGTGAAGAACATTAAGTATATCTCAGATGCCAGAAAAATGAACGGATGTATCCTGGAAGGAGGACACCTAAAGTGCCCATGGGACATGAGCATGGGAGGGCTTCCCCTCACATCTGAGGGGCAGGTAACCGAGAGGGACTGGCCCCTGGAGAAGGACATCACGCTTGGTCAAGTACAGGGCCAGTGGGAAAGAGGAAGATCCTCAATGGGACTGATTGACACGGTGGCTGAAAGTAGGGGTTCAGGTGTATCCAGCAGAGGGCAATGGCCCAGGACCAGGTAGTGCTTGGTTATGTTGTACATCAGGCCCTTGTGAAGCAGAACCAACTCAACCCCATCTAATGACAATGACAAACAACAGCTGGTTAACAACAATTCCAATCATCTCCGAAACCTATAGGTGATCAATGCCATCCTTCTATCACCTTTGCCTCCCCTTTGCCCTGCCTCCACCCCACACCTGGTAACCACATTAAACCTTAGTCTCTACACACCTGTGTTCCTATATAAGTGAAATCATACACTAGCTTCCCTTCCAATTTTACCCAGGATGATGTCGTCAAGATTCCGTGTTTTCTACCGGATGACTAGCATGCCATGGACTGTGAGTACCACACGTGTGAATCCACTTGTCTGTCGATGGGCGTCCAGCCCGTTTCCCGCTCTGCGCTGCTGTGACCAGTGCTGCCGAGGACGTTGGTGTACAAGTCTCTGCTTTCCAGTCTTTGGGAGTGTGTGAGTGGCGGTGGGGGGGGGGGCGGTAATGTTTAGGAGTGGAATTTCTTGGACATGGGCTGCCTGCCATTTTCAGTTGTTGACGAACAACCACTTTGGGGTGTGGGTGGCATTTCCCCAATGGCGGACGATGCTGACATCTCTTCATGCGTTTGGCGTCCGTTGGAAAGTCCTCTTTGGTGAAATGCCTCTTCCGGTCTGTGGCTGTTGGGTTTGTGTCAGTTTGGCCGGGGCGGGATTCTGAATGGTTTGGCCGCTGAAGCCGCCCCCATGAGGTGATTCCACACAATGGAATCAGCTCCACGGTAGGGTCATCGGTGAGCAGCCAAGCAGCTATGAGATTAAGGTGGAACGTGCAGCCCTCCTGGTGTTTCCTCCGGAGTGGGCCTCTCGTCTACAGTGAAGACTTTGTGGAGACCTTCTTTGCTTTGCCTGCTGGGTCTGTGTTCTGCACTTGAACTGTCAGTCTCAAGTTCTTTGGACTTGAACCAACGGCCTGCATATTGCCTGCCAATCCCAGGAGGCATCAATGTCCTACCATCTGACCTGATGGCCTTGGATTCTTTCGATCCTGCGGCCACACGCCTCACCTGCTGGTATCCACCAGTTGGTGGTCTTCCTGCTTCCTGGTTCATCATCCCCCACAACCACTACACACGCCAGGAGAAGCCTCCCGCTTGACATCTGACTAAAGGGTCCGAACCTGAGCAGACATAGCCACTTCCACAACCGTGTGAGGCATTTTCTTGATGCAAATTTCTCTCTTCACATTTTGACACATACAGAAACATCACCGACATGTGTCTTGCCGGTTTGTCACACCGTGTGGCTTGCGTGCTGCCGTGAGGCTGGCAGCCGCGTCACTGGCGTTTCAAATAGCAGCAGGGTCACCCGCAGCGAACAGGTTTTAGCAGAGCTCCTAGACTCAGGGAACTATGACTAGGGAACAGGCTGCCCGCTCACTGCTCAGGAACGAGCCACTGACGATCTTCAGAAGAGCAGAGAAACATGTCAGACACCAAGAGCCCCATGAACAGAAGCAGAGCCTGGTCAGGGATGGCGTCAGAGGATGGGTCCCTCCTCAGGTCAGAAGGCTCTCAAGACACCACTGAAGGGGAGCTGCTGTCTCAAAGAGTCCACCCCGGCAGCGTGGACAGTGTAAACTAGAGCCTCCAGGGCCTTCATTTGATGATGGGGCATGGCTCAAGATGGGAAGAAACAGAGGCAGGCGTCGATGACCACCTGGAACTTGGGGTGTGCAAAGAATGAATCTAGGGAATCGGAAGCCACCAAAGATGACATAGAGCACATAAAGATCCACAGCCTGGGCATCACTGAGTTGAAGTGGCCTGGCCCTGGGGTCCTTTGAATGAACAATCATCTGGTTTTCTCTGCTGGAAAGGAAGCAACCAAGTGGAATGGCATTGCCACAGATTCAGGAAGGGCTGGCAAACCACTGGAAAGGTCTGCGCGAGCTGGTGAAGCACTGGAAGCGCTCACTCGTCTGTGCCAGGAAGCTTTGCAGGCCACGCGAACGGACGGAAAGACATCCTTATTTGTGCCCATTCCAGAGAAGGGTGAGCCAACAGAATGCTCAAGCACCGCGGACACCGCATGCCAGGCCAAGGAAGGGCTGGAAGCCGGCAAGTGGGAGGAGGGCGCGGGACCAGCAGGGCTCCCTCCTGTTGCCACCGGGCCGCTGTGGGTCAGCACCCGACAATCAAAACCTCCAGCATCAACAATCTCGCTTCTCCGGCCGAGCACAAAGTCTACCGTCCACTTGATGATCAGGCTGTCGAAGTTGTAAACACATTCTGGCATTGTTTCGTTTTCAACACGGGACACGAGTCAAAGCAGAGGGCGCCTCGGCTGGCTCAACCACGCTGCCTCGGCTCCGGAAACACCTCCCCTTCCCACAAACCAAACTCGATGTTCATCGTCGACTGCTGGCTTTGCATGTGGTCAAAGCAAAACAGAAAATGCAGCATGTGAGTCCCTAAATCCGGAGCTAGGTATCCATACAGGAAATAAGGAAGGGGTGAAGGGTCCGCATGGGGGCGCCCCAGAGTGTGCAGTGGTGGGTGACGTTGCCAGCGGGAGGCAGAGGACTCAGGAAAACAAGCAAACTGCTGCCCGAGAGAGCGGTGACACCAGCAGGGGTCAGGTGCTCAACCAGACGCTCCGGCAGGCAGGGACCTAAGGACTCCACACCAACACCTTCCTCTCCGCCTGCTCCTCTGACCCAACCCCATCCCCCACCCGCCAGGATCATGGGCTGCTGGGGCTGCTCCGGAGGCTGTGGGGGCTGTGCAGGCTGTGGAGGCTGTGGGGGCTGTGGGGGCTGTGGGGGCTGTGGGGGCTGTGGGGGCTGTGGAGGCTGTGGAGGCTGTGGGGACTGTGGGGGCTGTGGCTCTGGCTGTGGGGGCTGTGGAGGCTGTGGGGGCTGTGGAGGCTGTGGGGGCTTTGGGGGATGTGGCTCCGGCTGTGGAAGCTGTGGGGGCTATGGAGGCTGTGGGGGCTGTGGTAGTTCAGGAGGCTGTGGGGGCTGTGGGGGCTGTGGAGAATATGGAGGCTGTGGGGGCTGTGGAGGCTGTGGGGGCTGTGGAGGCTGTGGGGGCTGTGGAGGCTGTGGGGGCTGTGGAGGCTGTGGGGGCTGTGGGGGCTGTGGGGACTGTGGAGGCTGTGGGGGCTGTGGGGGCTGTGGAGGCTGTGGGGGCTGTGGGGGCTGTGGAGGCTGTGGGGGCTGTGGAGGCTGTGGGGGCTGTGGAGGCTGTGGGGGCTGTGGAGGCTGTGGGGGCTGTGGAGGCTGTGGAGGCTGTGGGGGCTGTGGAGGCTGTGGCGGCTGTGGAGGCTGTGGGGGCTGTGGCTCCGGCTGTGGAGGATGTGGGGACTGTGGGGGCTGTGGCTCTGGCTGTGGGGGCTGTGGAGGCTGTGGGGGCTGTGGAGGCTGTGGGGGCTGTGGAGGCTGTGGTAGTTCAGGAGGCTGTGGGGACTGTGGGGGCTATGGAGGTTCTGGGGGCTGTGGGGGCTGTGGAGAATATGGAGGCTGTGGGGGCTGTGGAGGCTGTAGGGGCTGTGGAGGCTGTGGGGGCTGTGGGGGATGTGGAGGCTGTGGGGGATGTGCAGGCTGTGGGGGATGTGGAGAATGTGGGAACTGTGGGGGCTGTGGAGGCTGTGGGCGATGTGGAGGCTGTGGGGGATGTGGAGGTTGTGGAGGCTGTGCAGGCTGTGGGGGATGTGGAGAATGTGGGGGCTGTGGGAGCTGTGGCTCCGGCTGTGGAGGCTGTGGGGGCTGTGGGGGCTATGGAGGATGTGGGGACTGTGGGGGCTGTGGTTCTGGCTGTGGAGGCTGTGGGGGCTGTGGAGGCTGTGGGGATGTGGAGGCTGTGGGGGCTGTGGGGGGTGTGGCTCCAGCTGTGGAAGCTGTGGGGGCTATGGAGGCTGTGGGGGCTATGGAGGCTGTGGAGGATGTGGGGGCTGTGGCTCCGGCTGTGGAGGCTGTGGGGGCTGTGGTGGCTGTGGCTCGAGCTGCTGTGTGCCAGTGTGCTGCTGTGTGCCTGCCTGCTCTTGCTCCAGCTGTGGCTCCTGTGGGGGCTGCAAGGGGGGATGTGGCTCCTGTGGGGGCTGCAAGGGAGGATGTGGCTCCTGTGGGGGCTGCAAGGGGGGATGTGGCTCCTATGGGGGCTGCAAGGGGGGCTGTGGCTCAAGTGGCTGCTTCCAGTCTAGCTGTTGTAAACCCTGCTGCTGCCAGTCCAGCTGCTGCAAACCTTGCTGCTGCTCCTCGGGCTGTGGGCAGTGCTACTGCTGTGTCCCTCTTTGCTGCCAGTGCAAGATCTGAGCCTCTGGTCACAGATCTCAGGTGAGTCCGGCAGATCTGAGGCTCTCAGAAGTGACCACTGCCCTACCCCAAAGCTGCAGCTGCAACTCCAGGCCTACAGCCCTCCAGGGTGGGCAGCTTCGCCGGCCATCTCACTTTTGAAGAAGTGACCTTCTGGCTGTTTGCTCCTTAAGGGACCCCATCCATGCACCGTGGGGAAGAACTATCTTTCTTTGATGGAGAATGTCCCTCTGCACTGTTATCCATTCCCATCATCCTTCCTGAGTGGCCCCGGCTGAGGCTGGTCAGTCCCAGTAAGAGTCAGTATCCATCCACAGTCCCAGCAGAGGCTGCGTCATGCACCTCTGTCACCCCAGCCCCTCCTCAGCATCTGCTCTGAACTTATCCCTCTGCTTCCACAGAGCCCCGGTAAGCTTCTGTAATAAAATGTATCTGACCCAGATCTCATGGTGTCCCCTGTGCTTCTGCGTTGGCTGCCCCAACGGGAGCCCTGGGAAAATCTGGGCGTGCTGGATGCAACCTAGCGGTGCAACATCCTTTTCAGAAAGCAAATTCAGCGCCGTTTCTGAGACGGTACCCCCAGCACTTGCCAGTCACATTAGCTACACAAGGATCCACCAGGGTGGAAACTGACAACAGTAGGAAGAGGAGGGAAAACCCTCACAACTTGCAAAGGACGGCATGGCGTATCTGAAAAGGAACAGGATTCTCATTTCCATTGGAAAATGCTGCAAAGACAGCCAGCCTGCAGGGCACTGCACGGAGATGGAAATCATTTCCTCCTCCATTGGGAACAAAACAAGGGCACTCTTGATCAATGCCTGTATTTAATATAAAGATGGGGGTTTTCGCTGCAGCCCAAAGACAACAACCGGGAAGTGAAGGCATCCGCATAGGGGACATCATCCTATACACGGAACCCCCCCAGGGATTCAATCAAACAACTGCTCAAACGAAGTTAACATTTTGGCAGCGTGGCAGGCTTTGATGCTTAACATACAGAAATCAGTCAGATTCTTGTATATTAAAGATGATGATGCCCAAAACACAACAATACCATTTATAATAACCACACAAAAGATAACATTGAGGACTAACTCTCACCAGAGAAACAAAAGATTTATGCAAAAGACACTACAAAATGACCCTTCAAGGTACCAACAGGAACTTACACAAGTGGAACGGGTCACCGTGTTCCTGGATAGGCAGACTAAAGATTGTGAAAATGTAACTATTGTAACAAAAACATGTCACAAATTCAAAGCAATACTGATCCACAGTGTTTCAAAGAAATGGAGAAGCTGATTACCAACGTTATCTAGAAAGGAAAGAAACCAAGGATCAATAAAACACTGTGAAAGAGTGAAAACAAAGGGGGAAACCTTTGACTCCCAGACCTTAAAGCCTACTCTGTGGCCACAATGATTAAAATAGCCCCACAGAGGCACAAAGATAAACCTGGAAAACAATGGGTTAGAATGGAAGCCCCAGAAATACAACCACGTCCCTATAGGCACCTAATTTCTTATTAAATAAATAAATAAAGCAAATGATATGGCGAGAGACAGTCTTTTTAACAAATGGTGCTGGAAAAACTGGATCCCCAACCGCAAAACAATGAAACAAGACCCCTACCTCACACCATGTGCAAAAACAAAGTCAGGATGGATCAAAGGCCTAAATATAAATCACACAATTGCAGGACCATCAAAGGAAAAACAGGGACAAATGTGAGGATCTCAGCACAAGGCATCACCACGCTACCGAACATGGTGAAAAATATCCACACTCTAGAAGACAACATGAACACCTACTAAAAATATGACATTTGTACCCCACAAACGGCTGCATCAAGAGTTATCAGGGAACCCACAGATTAGGGAGGAAATATCCAGAAATAACACATTGATAAAGAACTAACTCCAAAATCAATAGAAAAATGACTACGTCTTAACAAAATAAAATCACAAATAATCCACACACACACACACACACAAAGGGCCCACAATAGCCTACAAAAGTATATAAAACATATCATCCATCATGATCAGGTGGGATTCATTCCAGGGATGCAGGGATGCTTCCACACCTGGAAGTCCGTCCATATTATCAACTACATCAATAAAAAAGGATAAGAACCACATGGTAATATCGATAGGCTCGGAAAAGGCATTTGCCAACATCCAACACCCATTCCCAACCAATCAGCACAATAGGATAGAAGACAAGCCACGTGTCTCCCACTGTATAGGCTGAGGTAGAGGCAGTCGGGTGGGGCAGACCAAACCTACGATGTGCATGTCATTCCAACACAAAGAAGGGGGGAAGGGGGGTGGAGGGAGAAAGGGAGGGGGAAGAGGGTAACAATGGCACTGGGGGAGGGGTTAGGGAGGGGGTATTGTTATGTCTCCACAGAAATGGGAGTGTGAGCGCAGACCCCACCAGGGCTCCACAGACCTGGAGGGCAGTGTAACCACCTGGAGCAACTCGTGAACAGAGAGGGAAGTCTAGAGAAGAGATTTGCTCTCTACCCCACTAGACGCCAATCTGGTGACTGGCTACTGGGAGGCCGGGCGCAGGGTGGGGAGGTTGGGGTGAGCTGGTGGAGAGGGAGAGGGCAGTGTGTGTGTGTGTGGGGGGGCAAGGTATGTAAATGAAGCGTTTAACGGGAAACAAAATTAAGCATTAAATTTTATATGCTGAAAAAGCAAACTTCAGACAGCCAAGGGAAGACATGCTAAAGTGTCTTCCCAGTCGCTACACAGAAAACCAGATTATAAACCCACTGTCCGGTGGCAATTGCTCGGGCAGAACATAATGCCATCGCGGGGAGCAGGGCAGAGGAGGAGGGGGGTTCTGGGACTAAGTCAAATGATGCTGTTCATCTAGGTTCAAGGAGGAGCAGTCACTTGTCAGAGTTACAGCTCAATGCACTGCTGTTCTTTTCCTCCGTGCATCCATTCCAATAGACACTGCTCTTTTTTTTTTTAAGTCAGATCCCCAGGTCCCCCCCAGAAGAGGAAGCAAACACGGGTATTTTCTGAAAATCAGGGAGTTTGTGCTTAAAACCAGGGAAGACGCTGGAGAGCTGGCCTCTGTGCTCACGGCCGCCCTCGCGTGGCGAGTCTGGGAATCGCGGGCACCGGGCCGAAGCGCTTCTCCAGCCTGCAAAGCGAGGCGTGCCCTCCAGAAGATGGGCACAGGACCAGCAGCAGTGGTAAGGACGGCGCAGGACCGCAATGCTTAACCACTGCGCCACGAAGCCCCTCCCAGCGCGAGATCAACGAGGTCCTGTTGTGATGCAGCAGGTGTTGATGAGTTACACAGTAGTGACTTTTCTTCCTGGTCTGAGTCTGGGCGCTCCCCCACCGAAGCCTGTCCATCTGGGGGACCCAGCTGGGGGGTGAAATGCCAGTGGCCTCTTCCGGCATCCCAGTGTCACGCCGGCCACCGGAATAAGACAGATGGGCAGGCGAGGGTGGTGTTCAAAGTAGAGACGCCTTTGTGCCCTGAGACTTCACACCAAAGATGTAGAATTCGATTAGACTCCACCCAGATGGACCAGCACATCGATCGGAACAAGGACAGGGCACTACCTTGACACTTGGAAATGCTATCAGTTCACAAAAGAAAACTTCAGACAGCCGAGAGAAGACAGACTCAACTGTTGTGGGTTCGAATCAGTGACAGCCACTATAATGTCTTGATAATTTAGAAGAGGCTTTATTCAGTTATAATCAGACTGCTAGATCTCAAAGCGATTCTTTGCTTGCAGTCCCAAGTCCACATCTCAGTCCACGTTTAAGACGGAAAACCTCATGTATCACCTGTCTAGGGTTCAAGCAATCATGAACAGAAGCAGAAAGCAAAATTAATGGATTGATTGTAACTTCAAGAAGAGTACGCATGCATTACAAGGTACATTTTGTATCATAAAACAAACAATACCAAAATGGATGATAGCATCCAGGTTACCATAACAAGATTAACTACACCATTCAGATGACAACATACAAGTGAACAAGATTGAATCAGAACAAACGATATATTGAAGAACAATCGAAACTAACTGCATTGTCCTGAACTTGGGACCGTGGGAGTTCATTATAAAATTAACCACCAGCAGAGACTTTGCCATCAGGGGAGGGAGAACGGGCAGGTCCAGCAGCAGGGAGTTTGCAAAACTGGCCTTCCTTCTGCTAGCCGGCCTCGCAACGATCTTCCCCGGCTCTCCTCGAGCGCCAGATTCGAAGAGTCGACTCTGCCAACTCAGACGCCCAGGCCTCGGGAGAGAAAATGGGCGTGCATGGCCGACCACGGGCGCACAAGTTACACGTGATCCCATTGAGCTGCAGGGCGTGTTGCCCAGCCCTCTGCAGCTCCCCCAGCCATGGGCCTCCCTCCTGCTCCGCTCCGCTCCGCCTGGTTCACCGGCCACCTTGCCCGTGCCTCTGTGGCAGTGGGGACACCGCGGCACCTTACAACCACCGCCGAGTCTCTAGGGCAGCGGTTCTCAACCTGTGGGTACCGACGCCTTTCACAGGGGTTGCCTAAGACCATCGGAAAACACATCTTTCCAATGGTCAATGGTCGTAGGAACCGAGACACGCTGCTCCATCCATCTCCAGGCGGGTCCGCCCACATGCAGATACCCACCTGCGAGTACCCAGCGTGAAGACTTACCCAGGCTACACCACACTTGAAGACAAAATTTCACTTATTTGTCATTAGAAAGAAATGTTTCACAATATAGAATGACATGTTGGTTTTGTGATGAATCACGATGCTTTGTTGATGTTCAATTTGTAACCATGAAAATACAGCCTGCCTGTCAGATATTGACACGACGATTCATCACAGTAGCAAAATGGCAGTGATGAAGTAGCAACGAAAATCTTTTTTTGCTTGGTGGTCCCCACCACACGGGGAACTGTGTGAACGGGTCGCGGCGTGAGGCAGGTTGAGAACCGCTGCTCTAGAGGGAGGCTCCCTGTCCTGGCTCCTCACTGGCCGAGTTCTATGGGTAAATGATCTTTCCGGACTGGCCAACTTCCTTAAAGCGGGACAGCGTCCCTGCCCCGCCCTCCCTCCATGCATCGATCCCGGGATCCCGTCCCCACCTCCGCCCTCTGCTTGTGCTCTGGCTCCCTCGTCACGTCTCGGCCTTTGGTTCCCCCCACGGCTGAAGACGGACCAGTCCCGGACTCGTTTCTCGCAAATGGCCCCTGTGCTCTTTAGCCTGTGGTCTCATCTTCACCTAAGCCTCTCCAGCCATGTCATGTCGGCTGGCTCCCCCTCTCGTGAAGCGTAGCTTCTACGGTACTTCCTAAGACCATGGGAAGGACACGCCATCCAACTGCTGGGAAAACTGCCGCCACTCTCAGGAGAGAGTGAGGAGGGAGGCCCTGTTGCACACGGCCCCTCTAGCGGGTCAGGCCCACTCGTCCCAGCACCCTCAGCGCAGCAGTTCCACCAGGAGGTTGCTGTTGGGAACAAAGGCACAACCCTGACTCCCAGCATGACGCATGCTCTGCCCTCCCGGCCAGCACCACATCCCCTTCCATTCTGGGTGCCCAGCCCTCGGCCAGTGGCATTGAGCTGGTTCACTCTCCTCACAGGGAGTTTCGGAGCCCGTTGGTGAGAGAGGCCGGAGCCCATCCCGCCTGCAGTGTGCTCATGGGAGACACACAGGGGAACAGGACTTTGACCTGGAAGCTCGCACATTGCTTGCTGTCAACTGCTCAGGACTTATCCAGGGGCACCAACGGAGTCTGTAGCAATGTGGGGGCCAACAGAGTCTATAGCACTGTAGGACACTTCCCCCCACCCCCAAAATAAAACTGAAACAACCAGGAGCAGCACGGGTGCTTTCTGAAAACCAAGGCGTCTGTGCTTTTTTTTAAACGTAGTTTACTTTGAACAGGTTCACTGAGTTACAATTCACACTGGTCCAACCACACTCATAAGAGTTGTGTTACCCTGGCCGCCATCGGTTCCGGCATAGTCCTTCCTCCTTGTACTCACTTGAAAAACGAACAAACCAACAAAACATTGTATTAGGGGCTCGTACAACTCATCACAGTCCATCCATCCATCCATCCATCCACCCACCCATCCATCCACCCACCCATCCATCCATCCATCCATCCATCCATCCACCCACCCATCCACCCATCCACCCATCCACCCATCCATCCATCCATCCATCCATCCATCCATCCATCCATCCATCCATCCATCCATCCATCCAATCAAACATTTATCTCTCCATCTGAACACCTCCCCATACATCTGAACATCTGTCCATCCATCCATCCATCCATCCATCCATCCATCCATCCATCCACCCACCCACCCACCCACCCATCCACCCACCCACCCATCCATCCATCCATCCATCCATCCATCCATCCATCCATCCATCCATCCATCGTGTCAAGCACATTTGTTGCCATCATCATTCTCAAAACATGTTCTTTCTACTGGAGCCCTTGGTATCAGCTCCTCATTTTTCCCCTCCCCGCCCGACCCTCCCTGCCTCACAAACCCTTGATTATTGATCATTTTTTTCATGTCTTACACTGACTGACATCTCCCTTCACCTACTTTTCTGTTGTATGTGCCCCAGGGAGGGGTTATATAGAGATCATTGTGATCAGTTCCCCCACTCTCCCCCACCTTTCCCTTACCCTCCTGGTATCACGACTCTCATTATTGGTCCTGAGTCATTTATCTGTCCTGGATTCCCTGTGTTTACAGCTCTGATCTGTACCAATGTACATGCTCTGGTCTAGTCGGATTTGTACGGTAGAATTGGGATCATGGTAGTCGGGGGTGTGGGGAGAGCATTTAAGAACTAGAGGAAAGTTGTATGTTTCATCATTGCTACCCTGTACCCTGACTGGCTCGTCTCCTCCCCGTGACCCTTCTGTAAGGGGATGTCCAGTGGCCTACAGATGGGCTTTGGGTCCCCGCTTGCATTCCCCCTCATTCACAATGATATGATTTTGTTTGTTCTTTGATGCCTTACACCTGATCCTATCAACACCTTATGATCACACAGGCTGGTATACTGCTTCCATGTGGGCTTGTTTGTTTCTGAGCTAGATGGCTGCTTGTTTACCTTCAAGTCTTTAAGACCCCAGACACTATCTCTTTTGATAGTCTGGCACCATCAGCTTTCTTCACCACATTTGTTTATGCACCCGCTTTGTCTTTGGCGATTGTGTCAGGAAGGTGAGCCTCATGGAATGCCAGTTTAATAGAACAAAGTGTTCTTGCATTGAGGGAGTACTTGAGTGGAGGCCCAATGTCCATCTGCTACCTTAATACTAAACCTATAAATATATGCACATAGATTGATTTCCTCATAATCATATATAAATATATTTGCAAATGTCCATGCCTGTACTTAGACCTCTATAAATGAATGCCCTCTGCCGTCTAGCTCTTTCCTCTATTTCCCATTACTTTCCTCTTGTCCCACTGTCATGCTCAGCCTTCATTTGGGTTTCAGTAATTCCTCTCGGTTACATTGCCCTTGATCAAGCCCTACCAGGCCTCCTACACCTTCCTCATCATTGATTTCCAATCACTGTTGTTCCCTTGTCCCTGGGTTTATGAACACCCACTTCCTTTGGCCTGCATCTCTCTCTCCCATGTCCCCCCAGAACCACTGGTCCATTGTTTTCTCCTCCAGATTGTTTGTCCCTCCTATCTTATCTAGAAAGACCACAGAGATAATAATATGCACAAAAACAGGATAGAGCAAAACAAAGCAACAACAACAAAAAGAAAAAAGCCTATAAATAGTTCAAGGTCTGTTTGTTGGCCTTTAGGAGTGTTTTCCAGTTGAGTCTGATGGGGTGCCACGCCCTGGCCCCAAAGGTATTCTTCGAAACTTCTTTTCGCTGCTCCCCTTGCTGTTCTGTTGCACACCCTTAGTGTTTTGCCTCAGTGTGGTGGGGTCAGTTCAGGCACAATTCCTGCACCGTGTCTCCAGTGTTGTCCCCCCATAGCACTATGGGCCAGTGAGGGATGTCCTCCTGTCTCATAGTGGGGATGACCATATGATCCTCTCTGTGCATTGGCTGCTCTGAGAAGGGATATGGTCCTCAGGGCTTGGTGGGCCAGATGTGCTCCACTCTCTCTTCCGTCCCCTTCATTTCCTCCCGTGTGCTCTGATCAGACATGCCCCTCTCCCTGAGCTGCAGCTTCAGTGCTGTCCTCTCAAGTGAATTCTTCTGCGGCGAGATGGGATGTCCACGTAGTTGGGATTGGGGCCAGCCCCTCAGACCTCTCTATTGGCTCCCTGTTTCATGATGATATGTTGCATTCACTTCTTGCAGCACGAGGTTGGAGCCTGGTCCCTCTTTCCCTGTGGATGTTTGTGCTTAAAACCTTTGAAGGAGCTGGGCTGAGTGCTCACGGTCTCCCTCTGGCGGCAGCCTGGGAGCCGCGGGCGCCGAGCAGAGAGGAGCTTCTGCACACAGATGAAGGCGCAGGGACAGGGGCTGCGGCCAGGGGCTCAACCTGAGGGTGCCTGTGAGGATGGCACAGGGCTGGCCGGCCTCTCCTCCTGCTGTACTCAGGGTCGCTGTGAGTCGGAAGGGACTCGAAGCCACCTGACAGGGACAGGGAACACACAGGACAGTCCACTACAGCAAGGACGTCCATCCATCAGGGAGGGGTTGGCGAGTGGCTTCATTCACGGAGGACTTACAGTTAGGCTGTAGGTAGGGGCTGTCATGCACAGTGGCCGCCTCCCTCACTGGAATGAGACTCGGCCTGGTCCTGCTGTGTCTGCAGCATCAACCTCTGCTTGCACAGGCTGGTGGCCACTGCACCATCTGAGGGGGGGGGGGACTCCCAGCCCAGGAGCTGTCCTCCCAGCAGGGGCCTTCTGTGGACATGGAGTTCAGGCCGCCTTGTAGAACTGCCCCTGTGGTCTCCTGAGACCGGAGCTCCTCATGGGCACACCTGTGCATCCCCTCCAGTCAGATGAAGAAGGAGCTGCCTTCCAAACTCCCTGACCGACATGAGAAGGGGCTTCATCCGCTGTGGACGCATTCCAAGTGGTGTTCCATCGTGCCACCAGCCCCACTCCCAGGCCACCTGGCCCCCCACAATACTCCAGAACAGAGCACTATCAGGGACAGCACATGCCTGTACCATTTCGCTGAAGGTCATTCAACAAACCTAGTCACCCTGGGGACCCTGGTGCTGGTGGCTAGGCTTGTTGGTGGCCTGCTTCCGGCATCCCAATATCATTCCGGTCAGGTAATAAGACAGGTGGGCAGCAAGGCCGGTGCTCAAAGGAGAGTCGGTACCTGAAATTTTCCGAATGCCCAAACTGAGACAAATCCAGCATACATTCTTCATTCAAAGACACTCACCAATGGAAGTACGGGAGGGAAAGTTCCCGACACGCTAAAAGCCATGTGTGCAAAAACCAGCAGCCCGCCTCGCCCTGACGGAGAGGGACTGAAATCATACGCACCGTGCAAGGGGACTAGGCCGGGTGCCCTCTAGCTACACTTTTATTTACTACGGCTCTGGGAGTCTCAGCTGGAGCCAGGAGACAGCAATGATCTTCCCACAGGCACAGAAGAAATCAGAATCTTTAGTTGCAGGCAGCATCTCGTGTATATATGGAACCCCCCAAAGATTCTGTTAAAATGGCTCCCACTAACTGGAAGATGTGGCAGCATCGCGGGCTAGAAGACAATGCAACCGAGCTCATGTCCACTGTGTTCCCAGCCCCACGGACCGCCAGGTGAGTGAGCAGGTGCGGCCCATGGCTGCTACAAAGCTACAGGTGGGCACGCACCCAGGGAGCAGTTCGCCGGCGGGCGCCCTCTACTGGAGAGCGAAGGAGCCTCCCCGTGGCAGGCCTGGCACTGAGTGTGGCACCTGGTGACCTCAGACATCGTCACAAGTGCACCAACCTCTGATGCCCCAAATGTCGGGAATTCCAAGCATCTGCGCTTCCAGAGCGCGGCTAGTGCTCTGCGAGAAGCAGGTGAGGCCTATCGTGCCGGCCCTTTGGAAGACACCGACGTGGGAGCTGTCCGTGCCAAACGTGGAACAGCGATTTCCCCAGCTCGCGCGCCGCACACACGGACAACCCGCTATTCTGACAGGAAACAAAGGAATCGAACTGAGAACCCAGGAACACAGCCCAGTGCCCACAGCCACCTAATTGTTGATAAAGACTTCAATGCATTCAATGCCCAAGAGAGAGGATTCTCAACGAAGGTGCTGACAAAGCTGGACCCTCACCCCAAACCCACACCTCACACCGCATGCAAAACAACCCTGAGCTGGATGAAAGGCTCATGAAATCGCAATTATCAAGACCGTCCGTAAAAAACGGGGACAAACCTACAGACCCTAAAACTGGACACGAACACAAATGGAACATAATGAAAAATAGTCGCACCGGAGAAGGCCATATAAACTGGAGCCTATAAAAACACAACATTTCTGCACAACCAAGACCTTCATCGAAAGAGCCAACCCCACAGATTGGGGGGATAGTCGGTAATTATACATCAGATAAAGGGCTAATCTCCAGAACTGACACACATCTACAAATTCCTAACAAGAAAAACCTAAATAATCCCATCAAAAAAGGGGCACAAGACATGAACAGATAATTCACCAAAGATGACACAGAGGCGGTCAGCAGTCACACGAAGAAATGTTCTCAGTCACTACCAACCGTGAGGGCACCTCTCGGCGGCAGAGTGGCAAAATTTAATAAAACAGAAAGGAGCCGTTGCTGGAGAGGCTGTGGAGAGAGAGGGACGGACGGTAGCATTGTACAGCCGGGTGGAAGTCAACGTGGTGTTCCCTGAAGCAAACGCACATCCAAGCACCGTATGATCCAGCCATGTCTTTATTGGGTACAGACCCCAAAGAAAAGAAAAATACAACACGGGCAGACATAGGTACCCCATGTTTATTGCAGCATTTTCCACAAGACTGAAACCATGGAAAGAGTCGACCCCCACCCCCACCCCCCGGAGCCGCATGGACACACCAGCTCTGGGACATTCATACCATGGGATTGCAAGCATCCATTCAAGAACAACGATAATTTTCTTCAGCACTGCAAGATACAGGGGGGCGGGGGTGGCGGGGGAACCTAGAGAACGTTATGCGTAGCAAACTTAGTCTTACGAAGATAAATATGTAATATCACCATTCTTGTAAGGAAAACAAAAAAGAATTCATGCTGCTTACCAAGGCTTGATGATGAGGAGGAGGCCCGGGGTGGGGCGGGAGCAGGGAGCGTGGAAGCATGCGGTGGAAGGAAATACATGGAGGGTTCAACAGGAAAAATGACGTAAAAATACAGAATAAATAAAACACTTATAATTTCGAAAATTAAAAATCCAGACAGCCAAGAGAAGACAGGCTAAAGTAGCTTCCCAGTGTCTGCACAGAAAACCAGATCATAAACTTGTTGCCTTGTGGGGAGTGCTCCGGCAGAAGATGATGCCACCGTGGGGTGGGAGTGGGGTCCAGGGAATCACTGAAGTAAAATGGCATTCCTCTTCTAGGTTTGCTGATGTGCGTGGTACTTGTCAGAGTCCTTAAATGCAGAATGCGTTGCTGTTCTTTTCCTCTGTGGATCCATCCCAGCATATGCACGCATTGCTTTAGTAGGACTCCCCCCCCCCCCATAAAAGAGGGGAATTTAGGGGTTTGTGCTTAAAACCAGGAGAGCTGGCCTGTGTGCCCGCGGCCGCCCGCCCTCTGGTGGTGAGCCTGGGAACAGCGCGAGCACACACAGGGGCACTTCACCTGCACAGAGATGAAGGCCCAGCTCCCACCTGCAGAAGCTGCGGAAGGAAGTTGTCGGAGACCTGCCCTGGAGCCTCACCTGGGACACTCCAGGTCCCTTCTTGCCCAAAGGCCTTTGCTCTTCCCTGCGCCGGACTCCTCACGCCTCCAGTTCAGCCACTTCCTCCCCTTCCATCCAACCTGCCACCTCGTCAGAGAACATCGTCTCCGGCTAGTCTACCCAGCACCACTCCCCACAGCCGGACACGAGGCCCTCAAGTTCTTCCCACGAGTGTGTGGGAACCCCTTCATCTGTGCACGCCCACCTGCCTACTCATGCGCACATACTCATGCACACACGCACACACGCACATGTGCACACACACATGCACGCGTTCATATTACCCACAGGCTCCTGTGTGTACACACTCACACATACGCACGGGTGCTCTGTGCTGGAGTCCCTCCCAGAGTGACACGACCCACTGCCCCTCTCATCCCTGGGGCTGTCAGTGTCCGCAGGACCAGAGGGGGAAGCACCCCGGACAACTCAGTGATTCTGAGTGTCCTTCACTGCTCTGCCACTGTCTCCAAGTTTGTCCTGCATGGTGGCTTGTGTGGGACTTTGATGCCGGACACTCTGCCACCAGTATTTCTAATACCAGCAGGTCACGCGGGCTGGACAGGTTCCAGTCATGCTTCTGGAGCAAGACAGACCAGGAAGACAGGTTTGAAGACCTGCTCCCCAAAACTGGCCTTAGGAAACCTGCTGGGTCGCCATCGAACTTGGCTCACTGCAGTTGCTTTAGCGATGCCATCAGGAAGGGGCCTTCTGGTGATTCGTGGCCTCGAGCCTGGTGCAGCAGACCAGCCAGCAAGTGGAGGGCATACTCCATGGGAGATATTGGCACACCGGCCACGGCGCAGGGCTCACACTTGCTGGTGATGGTGAGGGGACACAGGACCAGGCCAGGCCTCTTTCTCCTGTACCGAAGCCTGCCACGAGGCAGTCAACTGGACAGCAATTAACAACAACATGCCTGGCTCCAGTTCTGCCACTCAGTTTTCCTTCCATCCATGGACGTCCACCCAAGCAAACCACCCTGTCCTCGGCCATGAGTCCTCTGGTTTGACATAGGACCACTGGCTCTGTGTCCACTGCTGTGGGTGCAGGGATGAGCTCCAGGTTCTCGGCTGCCTGGCTATACCCCCAGCACACCCTCACACCCCTCTTCTGTGATCTCTACCTTGATTCTCAGACCCCCACACTCACTAAGTTGAGGGTTTGGTGAAGAACTAGGGGCCTAGCCTACAGGCCACATCTGGAATTCTCCCTGGGCAGGGCTGGGAGGACATGGCATACTCCCCGCCACGGGTCCTGGGGAAACCCTGCCAGAGGAGCTTGAAGAAAAAACACCTGGAAAACACATAATATGGAAGATGAGCCAAAAAGAATATGTGACCCGCTGCTGCTGGGTGACCCCAAACTCACTGCCGTCAAGTCAACTCCTGTCGTCAACTCCGGCCCCTATCGAGCCTGCAGGGCAGAGTGGAACTGCCCCTGGGTGTCTGAGACGGTCACTGTGGACAGGGTCGCAGCCTCATCTCTGACCTGCGCAGCGGCTGGTGGATTGCAACTGCTGGCCTGGTGGCCTCTGAATGTCCACTCGGCCTGGCCGATTGGTGGTGCTGCTCAGAGCCACCACATCCTAACGGCCTTCTGCCTGGGGGCCCTGTCAGTTGCTGGTCATGGGCGCTGTCGTCTCTTACCTTGTTGGTTGTACGTCATTGTATACTTGTTTTTAATAGGGGGTTACCCTAGGGTCGACCGTATGTGTTTCTAAGCCTCTAAGACAACTCTCAAGTACAAGTACCCCACTTTGCATAACACGGAGGCCCCTTATGACCAATCCTTGCCAATTCCCCGGTCCGTTCCCTTTCGGAACATTTCGCACTCATCGATCCTGGCAGAACCCTCCCGGTGTGTTACTGCTACTGCCATCCGTGTTGTGCCAGGAAGAGTCAGAACCAGGAGAGATTTTACGTGGCTTTTATTTGTTTCTTCTTCTCCATGCTTGCGTTGTTTACGTAGATCTGCGTTTCTGAGCAGAGTCTCCAGGCAGCTCCTGGAACGAGGAGAGAAAACGGCAGCAGAAAGAAGATGCAATTAAAACCAGGCCAACAACATTGGGCCTCTACTCAAGTCCTCCCTCAACACAAGAACACTTTGTCCTAATAACCTGGCACTCTGTGATGCTCACCTTCCCGACACAATCGCTGAAGACAAAATGGGAGCACAAGCAAATGTGGTGAAGACAGCTGATGGTGCTGGCTATCAAAAGATAATGCATCTGCAGTCTTAAAAGTCTGAAGATAAACCAGCAGTCATCTAACTGAGAGCCCACATGGAAGAAGCATACCATACTTGCGATTATGAGGTGTCGATGGGATCAAGTATCAGGCATCTAAGACCCAGAACAAAAGCATAACCAATGTGGATGGAGAGTGGGGTGAGGCATGGAGTAGAGACCCAAAGCCCATCTGTAGACAATTGTACATCCCATCACAGAGGGGTCACAGGGAAGGGATGAGTCAGTCAGGGTACAGTATAGCGCCGAGGAAGCATACAACTTTCCTCTAGCTCTTTGGTGCTTCCTTCCCCCACTATCATGACCTCAATTCTACCTTACAAATCAGATTAGAGCAGAACATGCACCCTGCTACAGATCGGAGCCTGAAACACAGGGAACCCAAGATAGAGAAACCCCTCAGGGCCACACAGAGAATAGAGAGATATCAGAAGGATAAGGGAAATGTGTGGGGAGAAAGGGGTAATCGATCACAGGATTAACATATAACCCCCTCCCAGGGGGACAGACAACAGAAAAGTGGGTGAAGGGCGACAGAGGGTGATGTAAGATATAAAAAATAATAATCTATAAATTATCAAGAGTTAATGAGGGAGGGCAGGTGGGGAGAGGAAGCTGATAGCAAGGGCTCAAGTAGAAAGAAAATGCTTTGAAAATGATGATGGTGGCATATGTACAAATGTGCTTGACACACTGGTGAATGTATGGATTGTGATAAGAGATGTAAGAGCCTCCAACAAAAGTATTTAATAGCAATTAAAAAAAAACCCGGGTCCACAAAGGCTGGAGCACAGGGCAGGAGCACATTCAATCCAAAGGAAGCGAAGTAAATGAAAATGGGAATCAGCGAAGCTGAAAACAGGCACTTCATAGACACCACCCACAAGACAAAAACTCTGAAAGGGCAAATAATGCTCGTACAAGAAGACTAGGCAAGAAGGAAGCGATCAAAGACACACAAAGGCAATAGCATGAACCAAAGAAGAGCCATCACCATGGATGGCATGGGTAACGAGAGAAACAAATTCATAGACAATCATGTGTGTATAAGAGAGAGATTTATATACGAGAGCAATTGAATATTGAGAAAACATCCCAGCCCAGTCCATAAGTCCAATATTAGACCATACGTCTGATATAAATCTACAAAGTTCTCTTCAGACTCACGAAACACATGCAATGACACCGAATGCAGGAAGATCACTGGCCAATGGGTGGAAGTCTTTGTGGATTCAGTGGCAGTAGATCCAGCTAAGCACTGCCCAGGGTCTCCAAGTGGCTCTTCAGCTCCAGGGCTCTAGCGTAGCTCCTTGTGTCTTCTCAACAGGAATGTCTCGCAGGCAGTGAGTGTGTGGTCTGCCTCCAGTGAGCTATTTATCGCCCCAGGGCCTCCAAATGAGGTCATCAAGCTGTGGCCCAATTGACGGGCTGAACTCCACCCCTTCATGCTTAATTGTCTCAAATTGACAACAGATGATGTAACTAACATGATGAGCAACAGCTCCGTGCCCATAAATCTGATCACATGGGCACAACGGGCCAATTCCTTGGAAGACACAATCTACCAAAACCCACACAAAGAGAGGTCATTTGAATAGAAGACACTGAAGAAACAATCAATAACTTTCCCAAACTGTAGCACCAGACCCCAGATGGTTTCACGGGTGAATTCTGGCCAGCGCTCAAAACCGGAGCCTGTCAGCACCAACTCTGCCAGAATATGTCAGTTCTCCCCCGTGGGGCCAGTGTGACCCGAACAGCAAAACCGATAAAGAAATCACCAAGAAGAAAAATGATAGACCCCAAACTGTGATAAATATCACAATAGGACACACAAACCAGTCAGACTCACAGCAGCCCCACAACAGGGTGGAACTGCTCCCGTGGGTTCCCACGGCTGTAACTCGTCACAGGAGGAGAAAGCCTCATCCTCCTCCCGGAGGGCCGCTGGTGGTTTTGAACTGCTGACCTCGCGGTTAGCAAGCCAACGCATCACCGTGAGATACAGATGCTAAATACTTAATAAGATATTCAGCAAAGTTAATCCAACAGGGTTATAAAAGGAGCAGGAATGTTTCAGAATTGGAAAATCAGTTAATGTCATCATGTCAACAGACTAAAGAAGAAACGCCATGTGATCTCATCAACACTCCGTGAGATCCAGCCTGACATCCGGACGGGTCCTACAGGACGGTGGTGTCATTGAAGGGAAGAAATTAAGAGACAGACCAAAGTTTTGGGGTGCTCACCTCTGCCATGGCTTCAGGAACCAGGTCCACGCAGAGAGAGAGTATTCCCAACATCAGCTGCTAGACTCTCTAATTACAAGTCCCCCCAATGACAGGTAGCCACCTACACAACACAATGGGCTGCACCCTAAGCCTAGAGGCCCCTGAGTTCATTGGGGGAGGACCCTAACACCAGTGCTGGGGGCGGGTGAGGGGAGTGACTGGCCCCTGGGCAGTGAGACCAATAGCCGCGTGTCTGCTCCCGTAGCTAGAGCTGCCGGCCCAGGCAGCAGTCAGCCGTGTGCATGTGAGAGGCGGCTGTAAGGCAGCACTATTAGGGGAGGGTATTGTGGGGATTAATGTTAATTATGAGAATGTGATTGGGACTCATCGCTAAATCACAAGTGTGAAGGCTCCCTCCACTCAGGGCCCTGGCCTGCCGGGTTTCTGAAAGGCGGGGTTCATTCATCTGTCCCCGTGCCCACGACACACGGAGAACAAGACTTTGCCAGTGCCACACTGATTCACCACCAGCGCCCTCAGCAGACCAGGAATAACAGGAACTTCTTCAACTTGGTAACAACCACCACAAGGTACATCTTGCGTTGCTCTGCAGGGTGAGACAGCAGGGGCTGGCCCTGCCTGACCCTTCCCACCAATCTCAGTCAATGCCGCACTGGAAGCGCCAGCTCACGCGGCTGCACGAGAGGAACACACAAAAGTCTGCACGTGGGCTACCAAGGTGTCAGGCTTTCTTTGCCCACCGATGACACGCTCGTCCCCCCAGAAAACCCCAGAGGATCCGCCACACAACTACAGCCACATAAAGGACCCCCGAGACCAAGGAGCCTTTGCAGCAAAGTTGCAGAATGCAGCCTAAATCCACAAAACACACTTGTCTCTTATGGACTGTGCGTCCAGGTAGACCAGAGAAACAGATCCAGGGAGACTCATATGCATGTAGGAGAGTCTGAGATCAAAGAGCAATTGTACATTAAGAACACACCCCAGCCCAGTCCAGATCAAGCCTATACGTCCGATCTTAGCCCATGTGTCCCATACCAGTCTAGAAAGTCCTCTTCAGACTCAGGAAACACGTGGAATGACACTGAATACAGGAAGATCACAGGCCAGTGGGGAGAAACTCTTGTGGATCCAGTGGCCGTGGAAGCTTCTCCGCACTGACGTGGTCTCCATGTGGTTCCTCCAGCTCCGGGGATCTGGCTTCATCAGCGTAGCTCCATGTGACTTGTCAGCAGGAAGGGGAAGCACAAAGGATGTGTCTGGCCTCCAGCGAGTTACTTATCTCCATTGCGTCTCCAAATGAGGTCATCAAGCTGCAACTGGCTTGATAGGCTAGGCTCCACCCCTGTGCAAGTTGACAGAAGATTGTGTAACTGTCACGTATACTACCAACGATCAACTGGGATTTGACACTGAAACTACGAAATCATTTTCACTAGCACCAAAAAGAATGAAATACCTAGGCGTAAATCTATCAAACTATGCACAAAATACATGTGAGGAGAATGATGCAAATCGTCGATAAACAAGATCTAAATGAATTAAGACATTCCAGTTCCGTGGCTAGGAAGGCTTCACGTGATCAGGTGATGTCAACCCGCCTCAATGGTACGAGGGATCCCGACCTGCGGTTCACTGTGAGCCTTCCCTGGCTGGGGACTTGGGGAAATGGAAGCCATGAGCAAACACAGTGACCTGAGACCCTCTGGGGCCCAGTGACCGGGATTCAGAGCCCGGTGCCCAGAAACCACACCGATGCTGGTGTTCTCTTAGGAACAGGAAATTTTGAATTTGTGGATATCTTTCCATTTTGAGTTCTAGTTTAAATCCAGTGTCCTCTGCTAATACTCTGCACTATTTCCATCCTGTCATTTTTGAGACATGTTCCACGAACTAACTCTCCAATGTTTGTTTTGCAGTGTTACCCAAACTCACTCGAGAGGATGTGTTGTGTGGTGCATCCTCTAGCAATGTCTGCTCTGTGTGAGCCCTTTGGATTGTTATTGAAGTTCGTGTAATTGCTGACCTAGCGATCCCATCCATTCAGAAAGTTCGGCTTACATGTCTTCCACTCTTGTTGTTAAACTGTGTCTCATGTGCTTTCATTCTATCTTTACTTCATTTATTTTGGAACTTTTCTGTTTGGTGCAAACTTGTGTATCCTGGTGATGTCTTTCTGAAGAGCTTTTCCCTTCCTTCAAGGTCTGTCTTCATCTCTCATAGCAGTCAGCGCTGATTTATTGGTAGAATCCATCTTTTCTGCTGTGGGTGAGTCTACTGTGTCACACTGTTCTGGTTGCTGCTGTTAGCTTGGTGTATCTTTTCCCACCCCTCTTCTATCTACGTGCTTGGCTCATTGAATTGAAATAGATTTGTTTTAGTCAGTCTGAAGGTGGACATTGTTTCAGGATTTAGGGAACGCAGCCTGATAAGCTCCGTGTAGGGACTGGGATTGTCAAACCCACGGGCATCCAGTGTCCTTATTGGGCTGCTGAGACCAGCCTGACACTGTCCTGTCTGTTGGTGTTGGCGTCCTCTATCTGTCACAATGACTGTGTTGCTCTGTGTATTATCAGTGGCTGTTTTGCTATTATCTGTACGTATACGTGAAACTGCGTATCATGAGCTTCTCTTCATGTATTTTGAAACTTTAATGTTTGGTGCAATTTTGTTTAGCTCTGTTATGTCCTTCTGAACAGTTATTGCCTTTAAACCAGGTCTGTTTACCATCACGAGGGGTCGTGTGTGTTGGGGGGGGGGCTACGGTAACATTTGAATTCCTTAGTGTATTTTAAAGTATCTCTATTTGGGGAGTGTTTCTTTGTGTTTGTCTCGTGATGACAATAGTCAGCAACAGCCGTCAGATTCTGCCTCGGCTCTATGCTGACTTCATTCCAGGGAGTCAGGGCATTTTGCTTCTATGTCTCGCTCCCTGTGCTTGGGCCCTGGTCCTCATTTCTCCATACGTCCCAAAGCTACTCTCTACTGTCAGCAGTCTCATGTCGTGTATGGCAATGACAGTCAGAAATGATTGCCCAATACATGCAAGAAGTTACCATTAAATACTTGAGTCTTTTTATCTTTGTGTTTTTGACCTCTTTGCTTCTTCTGGCGGATTCACGTTTTGCTCTGGGAACATTCTTTTACCCAATTATTCATTCTTTACCATACTCATCATCTGTATGCTTAGTTACACCTGATACCATGCCAATGTCCAACAGAGCTCACAGTACATTTGTGTGAAATTTACTTTGAACTAAAGGGAGAGAGAGAAATGTTCACCTCGTTTTGATTTTCCACGTGCTTGCGTGTGAATTTGAAGTTTCCTGTGACAGAGTTTTAGTTTAGAGAGGTCTTAGCATTTGTCAGCAGGTCGTTCTAGCAGCATCAGTTGGATTGGCTTAACGCTGCCTGCATGTGAGAAGGAGGGTGGGGCTTGAAACGCGGCATTGCTTTGGTGTTGACACCATCCACGTTGCCCCCACGGGCCCCTGACGCCCATTGGTTCTGATATAGCTTAGCTGTTCACTGGGGTCCCTTCTTATGCACATGAGAAGTTGGCTTTGCTTCGTCCCTTCACAATTATGATTTTGGTTTTTCCATTTGACTACCATGTCTTTGGGCATTTTCTTTTTGTTTCCTCCCCATTGACCTCCATTGACATTGCTTAACGTCTAAGAAGTTGAAAGTAAACTCTGTAAGGCTACACGGGAAATGCATGCGTTGGGCCTCACCTGGGTGAATCATCACAGTCTATGGTCGATCACAATCAGAATGTGTGTGCTCACTGCCTGTTGAGCATGAAGCGTAGGTACAAATTCTTGGGCAATGGAATCACAATGGCTGTATTTTTAGCTACCTCTCAATTTTTCATTTCCATGGATAATGAGATGACAGTAATGATTTTACTGGTGTGTGCGTGCACGCGTGCACATGCACGGGCAGGTAACCAAGCTTCATTGCCTAGAACATTACCTGAGACCTGTCTGAGTACAGGTGACCTACATGGAGATTGTGAAATGTCCTCAGGTTGGATTCAGATGGAAATCCACTAACAACGATGCTTTGCCAAAGGCGGCAAGGGAAGAACCACAGTGGAAAGCAGTCTGGTGATGGTAGAGCACGTTTATTGAGAGGCTTTGCCGAGTCTACAGTGGACCTGGGAACTAGACCACCAGGAGAGTAGGGGTGAGAGAGGAAGACCAAGGGTAAGGGGAGAATGGCCCCGGGGACCGGGCAGCACGCTGAGGGCCCAGGGGCATGAGCCCCCTGCAGGTCAGTTGTTGGAGGCACACCAGGTAGAGCAGGGGAAGGATGAAGAAGTTTGGGAGGAGCTGTAGTAAGCTTGTGGTCTGAAGAGCGCCACCCTAGTCCGGCGAGTTCTCTGGGCGTCTGAAGGCTCACCAGCAGTGAGTCTGTGCATGCGATCTGTGCTGGCAGGGAGAAGGCGTGTCCTGGATGGGAGTGAAGAGCTGGTTCCAAGATGGGTCACAGCACAGGAGGTGACGCTTAGTCTCTCTCAGGAGTGGGTGCCTTAGGACGCTGAGCCCCATAGCTGAGGTGCCCTATCCCCAGAGGGAGGACAACAAGCTATTGTGGCTCAGGGACCTTTAGTCAGACTGCTCCTGAGCACATAGAAACAAGAGCTTTAGATCTTGCACTGACAGCAAATGGGGCCACAGCAGCTGGGCTTGCAGCAGCTGGACTGGCAGCAGGACTGCCCACAGCCCGAGGAGCAGCAGCAAGGTTTGCAGCAGCTGGACTGGCAGCAGCAGGGCTTACAGCAAGTGGACTGGCAGCACGACTGCCCACAGCCCGAGGAGCTGCAGCAAGGTTTGCAGCAGCTGGTCTGGCAGCAGCAGGGCTTACAGCAAGTGGACTGGCAGCACGACTGTCCACAGCCCGAGGAGCAAGAACAAGGTTTGCAGCAGCTGGTCTGGCAGCAGCTGGGCTTACAGCAAGTAGACTGGCAGCAGGACTGCCCACAGCCCGAGGAGCAAGAACAAGGTTTGCAGCAGCTGGACTGGCAGCAGCTGGGCTTACAGCAAGTAGACTGGCAGCCCCCACAGGAGCCACAGCTTCCCTGGCAGCACCCACAGGAGCCACAGCCCCCCTTGCAGCCCCCACAGGAGCCACATCCTCCCTTGCAGCCCCCACAGGAGCCACATCCCCCCTTGCAGCCCCCACAGGAGCCACATCCCCCCTTGCAGCCCCCACAGGAGCCACATCCCCCCTTGCAGCCCCCACAGGAGCCACATCCCCCCTTGCAGCCCCCAGAGGAGCCACAGCTGGAGCAAGAGCAGGCAGGCACACAGCAGCACACGGGCTTGCAGCAGCACACGGGCTTGCAGCAGCACACGGGCACACAGCAGCTGGAGCTACAGCCTCCACAGCCAGAGCCACAGCCCCCACAGCTTCCACAGCCAGAGCCACAGCCCCCAGAGCCTCCGGAGCAACCACAGCAGCCCATGATCCTGGTGGGTCGAGAGAGGATGGGTTTCCTTAGAGTAGCAGAGAGTGAGGGAGGAGGTTGAGTGATGGGGTCTCTTGTGCCAGCAGCCCTTTATACCCCTCCCTGCGCTCTGGCTTCCACAGGCTGAGTTCCTTCTTCCTGTTCTGAGAGCTTCCTGGGTCATGCTTGGTGCATGTCAGTGGTTCTTGTCCTCCTGAAGAGGCTCCCATTGGCTGTGACTTACTCTTTGTCTGGGGTCTAATTTTGACCTCTTCCTAGTCTGTTTGCATGGAATTTATGGAAGCAGTTCCTGGGTTCTTAGCTTCTCTGAGAATTTCCAATGATGGGGTTTTATCCAGGTCTAACCTGTGTGAGTGTGAGTGTGTGTTTTCTCTACCACGTGGAGAACCTATCCAAACCCCCTCCTGTCCAAATGTCTCTTGCTCAAGTACCAGCTTCCTCCTGAGAAACCAACAATAGGTCATTATCTAGTGTGGAGGGGAAGGCACCTGGGTGCACTCCTGGAGCCTGGAATCTCTTTGCACAGAGTGAATTGAGTGATATCTATATCACAGTAATATTGCTGATTCTGTTTCTCACTGTTCCTTAAAATGATATGAACAGAATATTTAAATCTGCAATACCTACACAAACGGTAAAATCGTTAGGAGTAACCTTTACAGAGAAACAATGGATTCATACAAGCAGAACTGAAAATACTTTTCAAAACAGGAAGCAAACAAGTCCCTGTGTTCTTGGATAGGTAGATTGCATCATGCAAACATGTCAATATTACTAAAAATAATTTACTATTTGCAATCTATTCTGATCCAACTGCCATCTGAACTGTCCAAAGTGCTGTGACAACTACTCACCAACTTTCTATGGAAAGGTATGACACCGAGAATAAAGTAGACACCGTTAAAAAAAATAAAAGCAAAGTCAGAAGTCTTTCATTCCCACACTTTAAAAGCAACTCTGCAGCCAGAGCAATTAAAAATGGTCCAGAAACGGTACAGTGCTAGCTATGAAGGGCATCAGATGAATGTAACACGCCGGAAACACAAGCAAGGACCTGGAGAGATGTAAATTTTGAGAATGAATGAAAGCCGATTAAACTAGCAAGAGACAGCCTTTCAATCAGCAGCATTGGACAAATGGAATCTCCAAGGGCCAAACAATAAACAAGACCGCTACCTCGCACCACGTCCAAAATCCACTTCGATATGGACCAGTCTTAGGGATATATTACACGATAATATGACTACGAGTGGGAAAAAAGGAAGAAATATAAGGACGGCAATAGAAACCCTTAACATACTCCCCAACATAACGAATAATATCCACACCATAGAGGAGAAAATGAGGAACTTACTGAATATACGGCATTTCCATCCAACAGAGGCTTCATCGGAAAAGTAATCAGAGAACACAAAGATTGGGAGAAATAAATTCAATCATAACTCACCAGATCAAGGCAAATCTCTAAAACTGATAGCAAAACTTTATCTTCAGAATACCACAAATAATCCGAGAAAAAAGTTGTCCAAGGCAATGATGGGTAGTTTCCTAGAGCTGACATAAAGACAGCTAACAACCAGATGTAGAAATGTTCTCAATCATTAGCAACAAGAGAAATAAAAATTAATAAAACCAGGAGATATCACCTCACACTGACATACTGGCAAAAACGAGTAAACCAGAAAATAAGCAATGGTAGAGAGGATGTGGACAGAGAGGAAGCTTTCTCCATTGTTGGTGGTACAGTGGAATTGTAGAGCCGTTACGGAATTCAATAAGGCATTTCCTCTCACAAATGCACGGCCAGGGATCTCTATTCCAACAATGTCTCTGTTGGGTTTATCCTCAAACCTAAGAAGAACAGAACATGGACGGACATGTGTACCCTTATGCAGCAATTTCCACAAGAGCAAACATATGGTGAGAATCACAAACTCCAACTGGAGAAGAAGGAAGACACTAGCTCCGGAACATCCATCCTGTGGAATTGTCTTCATCCATTAAAAACAATGATAACTTTGTTCATCACCGCAAGACCTGCGAAACTCTAGAAAACGTTATTCTTGGCAACCTCAGTCAGTCTTACGGTTGTAAACCTTCCACATCGCCATTGCTATAAGGAAAAACACAGAAGAAATTGGCTTAGACATCCATGTCCAAGTATTTGAAGATTACGGAAAGTGCGGGGATGTGGGGGGTGCAGGGAGAGGGGAGGGGTGTGTGAGTGTGGGGGGACAACAAGAAGGGTTCCTATGCACAGAGAACGACCACAAATGAATCACGTGCCTCAGCTCCACATGAGGAAACACACCAGCCACACAACACGCCAATTCCACACCCCTCAGATCTCAATATTTTTCTGAGCGGCAAAAAAGGTAGGAAAAGTAAACCGGAGCGCTGGGGGTCTTTAAGGACACACAGTCGTTGCCAAAGCAGAACTATGGTAGTGAGTCCAATGTGCATGACAAGCGTTCTCAGCCCAACACTCTGTGTGCTCGAGTCAGTTTAATCCCTGGGCCCCGTCCTCGCTGGTGTCTGGCCCAAAGCTGCCCTTGCTCCGACTGAACCTCAGAACCCTGTGAAGAAGAAGTCCCGTCCCTCCCTGTCACCCTGCCCCGCAAACCCCGGGCGAACGTGGGCCTTCCTATTCTTTCTTCCTTAGATATTTCATGGCCAGGGGGATAATACTTTTGTTATTATTTGTCTCACAATGGTTCCCAGGCTCTTCCTTGCCAAAGCCATTGCTCCTTGAGCAGGAGGCAGGGCGTGTCTCCTTGAGCGGGAGGCAGGGTGTCTGTCTCCTTGAGTGGGAGGCAGGGCGTGTTGTTCTCCAGTGTGCTGCTTGGGGTTGTGCAGTCGAATGTGTCAGCCCAGGGTGCTGAAGACATCCTCTTAAACTCGGCTTCGTCTCTGTGACACCTTCATACTTTTATTTCTCATTGGGAAGCGATCTCTTTTTCCCCCTCACCAGCATTCTGCTGAAGGCATTGCTATTTTCCAAAATGTTCATGGATGTTTGTTTGTACCTTCATTTGTTTTGTAGTTTTCTTTCCCCATGAGTTAAAATATCATCACTGATCACGCCGTGCTGAAGGCTTTGCACTGGGACTGTAGGCCACAGTGTGTCCGCTCACACTCACTAGTCGGTGCATCTGAGCAGGGAGGGAGGAAGCGCCTGTTGACATTACAGGCCTGGCAACCCTCCATGGGGTCTGTATGAGTCCGAATGGACCTAGTGGTGGGGGGTTGCGTCCTCTCGGTTATGGTCACTGTCCTGCTGGCTTGGGGATTACTTAGCTCCTCCCTTTTCCATTTCTGAAAATGCCAGTGTAGGTCCTTCTCATGAGATCTTTTTGTTGATTCCTTATGTCCCTGTTTATAGCAACTAACTTGCTTTCACCACATCATCTAGTCTGTTGCGAAGTTTCCTTAGACTGTGTTAGGCTGGGTGACATGAGAAAGAAATTCACAGACACTCATCTATGTGTACGGTAGAACTTTATATCAAGGAGCAATTGAATATCAAAAAACATCCCAACTCAGTCCTGATCAAGTCCTTACATCTGATACTAGCCTATAAGTATGTCTGCAGACTCACATGGCCACATGCCATGATGCAGAAGGCAGGAGTCTTACATGCCGGTGCGTGCAAAGCCTTGTGCATCCAGTGCGGGTGGACACATCTGCAGGAGTGTGGTGTCAACCAGGGTCAGCCATCAGGACAAGGGAGGCAGAGAGAGGAGCAAGGTGGAGGTGACCAGGGCCGTCCTCATGATGAGAAGCGCACTCCCACAAGGAGGTCCCAGCAGACTCCATGCCGGCGCTGTACTTGTTCTCTAGGTGACATCACCTGATGTAATGCCCACCTAGGCACCATGCGCTCTAGCTGTTGTCAGCGGCTGTCCTCTCAGTGGACTCACAGTGACAGATCCAAACACGGCCCAGCCCAGAGCCATCTGCACACTGGTTCTTAGCTCGGATCCCATTGTTGCAGCCAATGCTGGCGTTCTCGTAGGAGTGGGAAAATTTGAATTTGTGGAACTCTTCGTGTTATTGAGTTCTAATTTAAATCCATTGTCTTCCACCAATAATCTTTTCAATTCTTAAAAACCATTGACTGGAGGCTGTGCAGCTCTTAGAGCATTCTACACATCGAGTGTCTCACGATCTAGTGTCTGTACGTCACCATCACCACTTCGTGAGCACTCGTTTTCTCATGGAGCCTTGGTATCAGTTCCTCTTTTTTACCTTCCTTTGGTAAATTATAAATTATTATTGTTTTCATATCTTACACTGATGGCTGTCACCCTTAACTGATGTTTCCATTCTCCATGCCCCTTTCGGGGGTTTTATTCCTCATTGTGATGGTTTCTCCCTTCCTCCCCTCTCCCACCACCTTCCTTCTGACTTCCTAGTATTGCTCCTCTCCTTGCTGTTCCTGAGGGGTTCATCTGAACTGTGTTCAAGGTGTGGAGAGCTCTTATTCGTACCAGTTTATATGCTCCAGTGTAGCCAGATTTGTAAGATAGAACTGGGGTCATGCACAATCGCTGAAGACAAAGTGGGTAAATAAGCAAATATGGTAAACAAAACTGATGGTGCCCGGCTATCCAAAGCTGTAGTGTCGTTGGTCTTAATGGCTTGAAGGTAAACAAGCGGCCATGTAGCTCAGAAGCAACCAAGCCCACATGGAAGAAGCACACCAGCCTGCGTGATCACAAGATGCCAAAGAGATAAGTTATCAGGCATCAAAGAACAAAAAATCGTATCATTGTGTGGTCACCTCCCTGAGACGATCACCAAAGACAAATGAGTGCATAAGAAAATGTGGTGAAGAAAGCTCATGGTGCCTGACTATCAAAATATATAGCGTCTGTGATCTTAAAGGCTTGAAGGTAAACAAGCGTCCAACTAGCTCAGAAGTAACAACGCCCACGTGGAAGAAGCACACCAGCCTGTGCAATTATGAGGTGTCAACGGGATCAGGTATCAGAACAAAAAATCATATCATTGTGAATGAGGAGGGAAGTGCGGAGTGGAGACCCAATGGTAGCCCACTGGACATCCCCTTACAGAAGGGTCTCAAGGAGGAGACAAGCCAGTCATGGTACGATGTAGCAACGATGAAACATACAACTCTATGCTACTTCCTAAATGCTTCCTCCCCTCCCCCTCAATTATCATGATCCCAATTCTACCTTACAAATATGGCTAGACCAGACGACGTACACTGGTACAGATAGGAACTTGAAACGCAGGGAATCCAGGATGGATGATGCCTTCAGGACCAGTGGTGTGAGTGGCGATACTGGGAGGGTGGATGGAGCGTGGGTTGGAAAGTGGGAACAGATTGCAAGGATCTACATATAACAGAAAACTGGGTGAAGGGAGATGTTGGACAAAATAATATTTTATAAATTATCAAGGGTTCATGCGGGAGGGGAGAGTGGGCATGGAGGGGAAAAATGAGGAACTGATGGCAAGGACTTGGGGGGAAAGCAAATGTCTTGAAAACGATGAGGGCAATGAATGTACAAATGTGCTTTACACAATTGATGTATGTATGGATTGTGATAAGAGTTGCATGAGCCCCTAATAAAATGATTAAGGAAACAAGAAAGAACTGGGGTCATGATAGTGGTGGGGAGGAAGCATTAAAGAACTACAGAAACGTGTGTTTTTTTCAGGGATATACTGCACCCTGGATGGTCTGTGTGTTCCTTGTGACCTCCTTTGAGGGGATATCCAGTTGTCTACAGATGGGCTTTGGGTCTCCATTCTGAGTCCCCTTGGTTGTAACAATATGATTGTTTGTTTTGGGTCTTCTGATGCTTGATACCTGATCCCATGAACTCACCTCATGAACACACAGCCTGCTGTGCTTCTTCCATGTGGGCTTTGTTGCTTCCTTGCTAGATGGATGCTTGTTTACCTTCAAGTCTTTAAGACTCCAAACACTATATCTTTTGATAGCTGGTGCCCGGCTAATTTTAATTTTTTATATAATAGTTTTATGTTAATTATATTAACATGTCTTATGCAATCCAGTATATCCACAAACATTCAATTCTGTTATTCAATTTCATGGAGTGAGTTTATAGAATCATCTTTGCTATCAACTCCTCATTCCCCGCTGCTCTGCTTCCCCCCACCTTCTCCCTTCCTTTATCCTCAGGGAGCCATTACTCCTGTAACTGTTCCTGAAAGATTATCTATCTTGACTTTCATGTGCCACATAAGTATACAAATGAACACACAAATCTAACTTGATTAATGAGGTGAGACATGTAAAACCATAATTGTAAGGGGAGGAAATATTCATGAACTAGAGAATGGTAATGTGGTTCATCATTGTCATACCACACCCTGAATTGATCATCCGTCTGGGTGGCCCTTCTGAGAGGGATGGCTCAATTGTTTTTCAGGTGGGATTTGGGTCGCCACCAAATACATGTCCCTTCACATCAATTGGTTGTGTGTTTTTGGACTTTCTGATACCTCTTCACATTAAGGTCTCAATGGCTCGGTACACTCTAAAACTCACGTTTATCTTCTCAGTTACCCTTCGTCTGTGTGGCGCTCAGCATCCAGCAGGTGCAGGTTCTTGTTAGGAGCTGTCACGTTAGTTCCGTGTCCTGGTGGCCCTGTGCACAATGGAAGACACACCCCCCTGGCTCTGCTCCTTCCGCACCACCATTGCGATGTTTGAGCTCACGGTCGCAGCCATGGTGTCAGCACGGCTCCCTGAGAGTCTTCCTCTTTTCCGCAAGCCTCGACTGGACCGACGTGATGTCCTTCTGCAGGTGCTGCTCCCCTGACAGTGGGTCCAGCGGGTGGAGAGAGAGGAAAGCCTGCTGCTCCCGTGCTGCTCTTCCTCAGCTTCCCTTGAGGAGGCCCGGCCTCAGTGTCATTTAGGGAACTGGCCTTTTGTCCCCAAGCCATGAGGGCTGTGCTCTGGGTAGAGGAGTCGCCTGCTTATTTTTGAGTCAGTGTTTGTCTTCAGGCTGTGAGCCACAGACCCATTGATGCTATGTTTATAATCACAGATGTAAGTAATCATAATATTGCTGAAAGTCAGGAAACTGTCCATTCTGACTCATCGTGGGCCCATCGGACAGAGCAGAACTGCCCCTGTGAGTTTCTGAGCCTGTAACTCTGTATGGAGTAGAAACCTCGTCCTTCTCCCTCAGAGTGGCTGGTTTTGAACTGCTGACCTTGAGAATACACCTTGAGCAACACCTGACCTCTATGCCCCAGGACTCCTGTAAAAAGGTGAATGGCTAACTGCTGTTGTATTTTGGGTGACAAGGTGAGGTCAAACGTAAACCGCTCCTGAATGGGCATCTGGGAAGCATCCCTAATCACGCGATCGCCGTGCCTTGACGGATTCTTTTCAGGACCGTTTGGTTCCTCTTGAACATCACTGTTTCCATGTACTTTCTAAGCTCACACGCTAGCATGCCCCAGCATGCACCGCGGGGTTTGTTTCCATAGTCAGCCTGGTCTAACATAGCTACCATTTCTTTACATAAACAAAATTCACATTTTATCTAGATTGAAATCAACTGTACCACAGTGATTTTGATCGCCCAAAATACCAGTAATAGTTCCTGTATTGTTCCTAAACAGGCCACAGCACATTTAATTGTAAAGGTTTCCAGGTTTTGCTTCCAATTCAAGAGGAGGCCATGGATACAGGACTGGGAAAAGCCACAGGAAACCCGAATATCAGCTGTTCGTATCCCTGGGCTCAGTTTCTGTCTTGACCACGAGTTTTCCGCCATTTCTGTTTAATTAATTCCCAAATATTTTATTGCTTTCTTTACAGCTGTGAAAAAAAGACATCTAAGTTTAAAAACTTTATTAATATGAAGCGAAACTATTGTTTGATGTATTCTTACTTTATACTTAGTCATTTTACATTCCCTTGGAATTTTGGAAACTTGGGAAAATTGGTGTGGATGTCATGCAGACTAAAGCCCCGGCCCAAGAGCCCCTGCCCAGTGCTCAGAAGCCGAGAGGGACTACCGTCGTGTCTGGGATCCAGGTTGCTAACCCACGGGCCATAGGATGTGGAGGGCTGGCTAGAGGCAACTTCATCACAAGGATCTCTAAGGTGGCAGAGGGAGGCAGTAGGAGGAAGACCCCAGCGAGCACATGCGTCTTTGCATCTGGTAGGGGCCGCAGTGAAGTATGGCCTGCAGCCTCTCCGAGTTGGACAAGGAAGGAAACAGGGTCAGCTCGGAGAGCCGCCTAAAGGGATCTTCGGGGTGAGGCCCAGTCCTGACTTGCGGCTTCCAGCACGGTGCGGGCAGCCCGACAGGTCGTGTTTAGCCGCTGGAGGTGCCTGACCCGCGATGGCAGCAAGAGGACACCGACTCCAGGTCCCGGGGCCATCACAGGTGTGAAATGACCACATGGGAGAAAGAACGCCTGTCTCTGCTTTCCCAGCATTTGACCCACGCAGGTGCATCGCAGCGCTGCGCTCTCCACGGCGCACGCACGTGGCTGACATTGGTGGCATGGCCATCTGGGGGTTGGTTCCCGTGGGTGTGGCGGTGGGCACGCCCGCCCTCAGCAGGGAGGCTGTGCAGTCTCAGGTTCGCGCTGTTGAGGCCACAAGAAAGAGGCGGACGCCAAGGGAGGCTGGTTTGTCTCGGACACAGCTTTTATTGATCGGAGGTCTGCGAGCATGTTCACATACAAACATCTAGCATTAGGGGGAAGAAGGGGATGCCGTGCTCCCCTGGGCTGGAGGATGGGGGATAGAGGATGGGGTGGGAAAGAGGTGCCTGGAAGGGAGAATGGGGGAGGGGTGTTCTCCTTATTTGGAGACCAAGGGCTATGGAGGGGGCCTGTTCCAGGAAGTGGAATGCTATGGCCCAGCAATGGTCAGGAACGCCAGCTGCATCCTCAGGGATCCCTGGGCGGGCGGTTGGCCGTACTGCTGGCCGCCATGAACTCTCTCCCTGAGCCCTGTGTGATGGGTAGGAGGGAGGCAGATGCCCATGCCCATGCAGAAGCCAACAGAGCAGTGGCCGTTATGTCAGATCTTACACTGGCAGCAGATGGGCGCACAGCAGCTGGGTTTGCAGCAGCTGGACTGGCAGCAGGAGTGCCCACAGCTGGAGGAACAGCAGCAAGGTTTGCAGTAGCTGGACTGGCAGCAGGACTGCCCACAGCCCGAGGAGCAAGAGCAAGGTTTGCAGCAGCTGGACTGGCAGCAGCAGGGCTTACAGCAAGTAGACTGACCGCAGCCACTGGAGCTACAGCCCCCCTTGCAGCCCCCACAAGAGCCACAGCCCCCCTTGCAGCCCCCACTGGAGCCACAGCTGGAGCATGAGCAGGCAGGCACACAGCAGCACACGGGCACACAGCAGCACGAGCCACAGTCACCACAGCCACCACAGCCAGAGCCACAGCCTCCACAGCCACCACAGCCAGAGCCACTGCCCCCACAGCCACCACAGCCAGAGCCACAGCCCCCAAGGAGCCACAGCCAGTGCCACAGCCCCCACAGCCTCCACAGCCAGAGCCATAGCCCCCACCACCTCCACAGCCAGAGCCACAGCCCCCACAGCCTCCATAGCCTCCGCAGCCAGAGTCACAGCCAGAGCCACAGCCCCCACCGCCTCCAGAGCAACCACAGCCCCCACAGCCAGAGCCGCAGCCCCCACAGCCTCCACAGCCAGAGCCACAGCCCCCACAGCCTCCAAGCCATAGCCACAGCCCCCACAGTCTCCACAGCCTCCACAGCCAGAGCCACAGCCCCTACAGCCTCCACAGCCACAGCTACAGCCTCCACAGCCAGAGCCAGAGCCCCCACAGGTTCCACAGCCTCCACAGCCAGAGCCACAGCCGGAGCCACAGCCCCCACAGCCTCTGGAGCAGCCACAGCAGCCCATGATCCTGGTGGGTGGAGGATGGGTTTTGTCAGAGGAGCAGGTGGAGAGGAAGGTGTTGGGATGTGGTGGCCACTCCCCCAGAAGCCCTTCTATCCAGTCCTGGGACACAGCCTGCACCGCTGGTCATTTCCCTGTAGTTGTTTGGGGTCCTGCCTGGGCTTCCCTGTTCATCCTCCCCCAGCTGCGCCTCCCAGTCCTCACACATGCCTTTTCAGTCATTCAGTCTGGTCTGGGGAGGGGAGTTGGCATTTGTGTGATCAGTGGCTTGGCCTTTCTTTTTAGGTTTACAGAACAAGTTTCATTTTAGGCTTACTGAGGAAGTACACAGAAAGTCCCCAGAGCTCCCCTTGGCTCCCAGCTTCTCCTGTGATTAGCATCCTGCGTCAGAGTGACACATTTGTTACCCTGGTGAAGGAGTGTGGACTGGTTGCTGTTAACTGGAGGCCATTGTTGACATAAGGTCCTCCCTGTGAGTCTGGACAAACTCCATGCGTTCACAATTCAGAACTTCACTGGAGTTCACGCATGTACTCACACACACTCACACACACACACGCACACGCGCGCGCACACACACACACACACGCACGCACTAACACACCCGCCCTGCTTTGCTCTGTGTGAGCATGCTGGCTCAGGAGTCCTGCCCCACATCCCCTTCCAGATTGTGCGCTTCCTCCTAGCAATGGGCAGCGAAGGTCCTTCCTGATCTTGTCAAGGCTGGAGATGCCCCTACTTGTCATCACCAACAAGAATCCGTGATATGGACGTCACGCTGGTTATCTGCTCCCCATCGAAGGGCATCTTGGTGGCTCGCAAGTCAGGAAAAGGAGGTGAATCTGATGTCAACGTTCACGCCGCTGTGTTGGGTGGACCTGGTTTTCACCTCTTCTGGGTTAATGCCTAGGAGTTGAGGACACCGGGTTCTTGCTGTGGGTGGGCCAGGATGTGCTCCACTCTCTGTCCTTCCCTCTTCATTTGCTCCCGTGTGCTCTGATCAGATGCGCCCCTCTCCCATCCCTATAGCTAAGAATTGACTTAGGGCTTCTACGCTATGCCATTTAACTTCCTTGAAATTATGTCATTTAAATCCTGTGCATTTCATAGATTCCCAAACTTATTTGCATACCCCCCTTTCAGAAAAATACAACTATTCCCCCAATGCTGGCAATTAAAAACTTTCACACGAATTATGTTCTTCTGCTTCTTGTGGATCTACTCTGTTCACTTCTATCATGCTTCCCAAGGTGGAAGCTTACATGACTGGTCTCAGAGCTTTCTTCCCTTCCAATAGGTGGACTTGACGCTATAGGTTTTCTTCTACGTGCCATGTGCGTGTGCACGTTTGTGTGTGTGTCCGGAGCTGAGTGGCGGTATTGATCTATGTGCGTCGGCAGCATGGGCACATATGTGTCTGTGTGGCATCCGCAGCTCTGTGGCTGAGCATTCGGCCACCACCCGAGAGGCTGATGGTGGCACCTGCAGGCACGTGGAGGGAGAGGCTTCCACCCTGTGCTCCGCAGAGGTCACCGCCTGGAGACTCTCAGGGACATTCTCCCTGCTGCACAGGCGTCTTCCCGTCACGGTGGGCCTGACAGGCCAGCTGCACATATGAGGGCACCTTGCAAATGCTGCGGGGACATGTCACGAAAGGTCATGGACTCCCCACCGCTTTCCCTCACAGAGCCACACGCAGGCACACACACGTACATGCACAGCGTGCGGTTCTCCGGTTAGTTGCTCACGAGTCTGCCTCCACTCGCGGTGGCCCTCACCGTCACACAGTGATGTGCCCCCTTCGTGGTCACTCCATGGTCACTTGTGTCCTCCCACCACCCTGGGGTTTCTCTCACGTCCCCTGACTCTCTACAGTGGCACCCACCATGCCCTTCTCTGGGTCTGACCTCTCCGGATACCAGGCCCAAAGCAAGCGTCACAAGGCCCGAGAGCCTTGCTCGAAGGCGCATTCTGGTGCAGTTTTGCAGAGACTGCTCTTCTGGCAAACCACCGTCTAGGCCAGGGGTCCTCAAACTACGGCCCGCGGGCCACATGCGGCCCGCCGAGGACATTTATCCTGCCCACCGGGTGCTTTTGCCCCTTTTGTTGTTTTACTTCAAAATAAGATGTGTGCAGTGTGCATAGGAATTTGTTCACATTAAAAAAAAAAACTATAGTGCGGCCCTCGAATGGGTCTGAGGGACAGTGAACTGGCCCCCTGTTTAAAAGTTTGAGGAACCCAGGTAGGCATTATTTATTCATTTACTTTGCCAGCACCGTATTGTAAATACATCAATTCTTCTGCCTGGTTTTTTCTTTTCTTTTTGTAATATGTATGTTTTTTGTTGTTGTTTTTTAAAACTGCATTATTTATTGGGGCTTTTGCAGTTCTTATAACACTCCAGACATCCATTATATAGAGCACATTTGTACATATGCTGCAATCGTCCTTTTAAAAAACATGTTCTTTCTATTTAGCCCTTGGTATTAGCTCTTCTTTTTGGCACCCCCTTCCTGTTCGTGAACCTTGATAAAGTATAAATTGTTATTACTTTTTGCCGTCTCTTCCCTTGCCCAGCTTTTCGGTGCGTGAATGCCCAGGCACTTTCATGAGAAGGCGGGGATGAAATGAGCACGGTGTCCATAACAATCTGGTCATCTCTGAATGGCAGGGTTACAGGAAAGAAAATGCTTCCTTTTTACATTTTCCTTTTCAGGAAGTTGTGCGTTGACATTTTCATCCACCCAGGAAGCGTGGGAAGCTCTCTGAGCAGCAAGTGGCAGGAGGAAGACACAGACGGCTCTGGGAGCTGCTGCTCCAATCACAGCGTGATTCGCTAGTGCAGGAAGGGCCCCATTGAGAAACCACACCGTCGGAGCGTCTGGGAAAGGAAAGGCAGCGGCCACTGGGCTGGTGGAGCCCAGCATGAACAGGAACAAGGAAGGCAGCCTGTGTCCACACCACGTCTGACCAGGGCAGGTTATAAGGGCTCCTGGCACGGGAGGGTGCACACATGAACTCCTCCCTCTCCACCTGCTCCTCTGACCAAACCCGTCCTCAAACACCAGGATCATGGGCTGCTGCGGCTGCTCCGGGGGCTGTGGGGGATGTGGCTCCGGCTGTGGGGGCTGTGGCTATGGCTGTGGGGTCTGTGGCTCCGGCTGTGGGGGCTGTGGCTCCGGCTGTGGGGGCTGTGGCTCCGGCTGTGGGGGCTGTGGCTCTGGCTGTGGAGGCTGTGGCTCTGGCTGTGGAAGCTGTGGCTGCGGGTGTGGGGGCTGTGGCTCTGGCTGTGGGGGCTGTGGCTCCGGCTGCTGTGTGCCCGTGTGCTGCTGCAAGCCCGTGTGCTGCTGCAAGTCCGTGTGCTGCTGTGTGCCTGCCTGCTCTTGCTCCAACTGTGGCTCCTGTGGGGGCTGCAAGGGAGAATGTGGCTCCTGTGGGGGCTGCAAGGGGGGCTGTGGCTCCTGTGGGGGCTGCAAGGGGGGCTGTGGCTTGAGCTGCTGTGTGCCCGTGTGCTGCTGCAAGCCCATGTGCTGCGGTGTGCCTGCCTGCTCTTGCTCCAGCTGTGGCTCCTGTGGGGGCTGCAAGGGGGGCTGTAGCTCCAGTGGCTGCTGCCAGTCTACTTGCTGTAAGCCCAGTTGCTGCCAGTCCAGCTGCTGCAAACCCAGCTGCTGTGGGCCCATCTGCTGCCAGTGTAAGATCTGACATAACGGCCACTGCTCTGTTGGCTTCTGCATGGGCATGGGCATCTGCCTCCCTCCTACCCATCACACAGGGCTCAGGGAGAGAGCTGATGGCGGCCAGCAGTACGGCCAACCGCCCACCCAGGGATCCCTGAGGATGCAGCTGGCGTTCCTGACCATTGCTGGGCCATAGCATTCCACTTCCTGGAACAGGCCCCCTCCATAGCCCTTGGTCTCCAAATAAGGAGAACACCCCTCCCCCATTCTCCCTTCCAGGCACCTCTTTCCCACCCCATCCTCTATCCCCCATCCTCCAGCCCAGGGGAGCACGGCATCCCCTTCTTCCCCCTAATGCTAGATGTTTGTATGTGAACATGCTCGCAGACCTCCGATCAATAAAAGCTGTGTCCGAGACAAACCAGCCTCCCTTGGCGTCCGCCTCTTTCTTGTGGCCTCAACAGCGCGAACCTGAGACTGCACAGCCTCCCTGCTGAGGGCGGGCGTGCCCACCGCCACACCCACGGGAACCAACCCCCAGATGGCCATGCCACCAATGTCAGCCACGTGCGTGTGCCATGGAGAGCGCAGCGCTGCGATGCACCTGCGTGGGTCAAATGCTGGGAAAGCAGAGACAGGCGTTCTTTCTCCCATGCGGTCATTTCACACCTGTGATGGCCCCGGGACCTGGAGTCGGTGTCCTTTTGCTGCCATCGCGGGTCAGGCACCTCCAGCGGCTAAACACGACCTGTCGGGCTGCCCGCACCGTGCTGGAAGCCGCAAGTCAGGACTGGGCCTCACCCCGAAGATCCCTTTAGCGGCTCTCCGAGCTGACCCTGTTTCCTTCCTTGTCCAGCTCGCAGAGGCTGCCGGCCTTACTGCACTGCGGCCCCTACCAGATGCAAAGACGCATGTGCTCGCTGGGGTCTTCCTCCTACCGCCTCCCTCTGCCACCTTAGGGATCCTTGTGACGACGTTGCCTCCAGCCAGCCCTCCACATCCTATGGCCCGTGGGTTAGCAACATGGATCCCAGACACGACGGTAGTCCCTCTCGGCTTCTGAGCACTGGGCAGGGGCTCTTGGGCCGGGGCTTTAGTCTGCATGACATCCACACCAATTTTCCCAAGTTTCCAAAATTCCAAGGGAATGTAAAATGACTAAGTATAAAGTAAGAATACATCAAACAATAGTTTCGCTTCATATTAATAAAGTTTTTAAACTTAGATGTCTTTTTTTCACAGCTGTAAAGAAAGCAATAAAATATTTGGGAATTAATTAAACAGAAATGGCGGAAAACTCGTGGTCAAGACAGAAACCGAGCCCAGGGATACGAACAGCTGATATTCGGGTTTCCTGTGGCTTTTCCCAGTCCTGTATCCATGGCCTCCTCTTGAATTGGAAGCAAAACCTGGAAACCTTTACAATTAAATGTGCTGTGGCCTGTTTAGGAACAATACAGGAACTATTACTGGTATTTTGGGCGATCAAAATCACTGTGGTACAGTTGATTTCAATCTAGATAAAATGTGAATTTTGTTTATGTAAAGAAATGGTAGCTATGTTAGACCAGGCTGACTATGGAAACAAACCCCGCGGTGCATGCTGGGGCATGCTAGCGTGTGAGCTTAGAAAGTACATGGAAACAGTGATGTTCAAGAGGAACCAAACGGTCCTGAAAAGAATCCGTCAAGACACGGCGATCGCGTGATTAGGGATGCTTCCCAGATGCCCATTCAGGAGCGGTTTACGTTTGACCTCACCTTGTCACCCAAAATACAACAGCAGTTAGCCATTCACCTTTTTACAGGAGTCCTGGGGCATAGAGGTCAGGTGTTGCTCAAGGTGTATTCTCAAGGTCAGCAGTTCAAAACCAGCCATTCTGAGGGAGAAGGACGAGGTTTCTACTCCATACAGAGTTACAGGCTCAGAAACTCACAGGGGCAGTTCTGCTCTGTCCGATGGGCCCACGATGAGTCAGAATGGACAGTTTCCTGACTTTCAGCAATATTATGATTACTTACATCTGTGATTATAAACATAGCATCAATGGGTCTGTGGCTCACAGCCTGAAGACAAACACTGACTCAAAAATAAGCAGGCGACTCCTCTACCCAGAGCACAGCCCTCATGGCTTGGGGACAAAAGGCCAGTTCCCTAAATGACACTGAGGCCGGGCCTCCTCAAGGGAAGCTGAGGAAGAGCAGCACGGGAGCAGCAGGCTTTCCTCTCTCTCCACCCGCTGGACCCACTGTCAGGGGAGCAGCACCTGCAGAAGGACATCACGTCGGTCCAGTCGAGGCTTGCGGAAAAGAGGAAGACTCTCAGGGAGGTGTGCTGACACCGTGGCTGCAACCGTGAGCTCAAACATCGCAATGGTGGTGCGGAAGGTGCAGAGCCAGGGGGGGTGTCTTCCATTGTGCACAGGGCCACCAGGACACGGAACTAACGTGACAGCTCCTAACAAGAACCTGCACCTGCTGGATGCTGAGCGCCACACAGACGAAGGGTAACTGAGAAGATAAACGTGAGTTTTAGAGTGTACCGAGCCATTGAGACCTTAATGTGAAGAGGTATCAGAAAGTCCAAAAACACACAACCAATTGATGTGAAGGGACATGTATTTGGTGGCGACCCAAATCCCACCTGAAAAACAATTGAGCCATCCCTCTCAGAAGGGCCACCCAGACGGATGATCAATTCAGGGTGTGGTATGACAATGATGAACCACATTACCATTCTCTAGTTCATGAATATTTCCTCCCCTTACAATTATGGTTTTACATGTCTCACCTCATTAATCAAGTTAGATTTGTGTGTTCATTTGTATACTTATGTGGCACATGAAAGTCAAGATAGATAATCTTTCAGGAACAGTTACAGGAGTAATGGCTCCCTGAGGATAAAGGAAGGGAGAAGGTGGGGGGAAGCAGAGCAGCGGGGAATGAGGAGTTGATAGCAAAGATGATTCTATAAACTCACTCCATGAAATTGAATAACAGAATTGAATGTTTGTGGATATACTGGATTGCATAAGACATGTTAATATAATTAACATAAAACTATTATATAAAAAATTAAAATTAGCCGGGCACCAGCTATCAAAAGATATAGTGTTTGGAGTCTTAAAGACTTGAAGGTAAACAAGCATCCATCTAGCAAGGAAGCAACAAAGCCCACATGGAAGAAGCACAGCAGGCTGTGTGTTCATGAGGTGAGTTCATGGGATCAGGTATCAAGCATCAGAAGACCCAAAACAAACAATCATATCGTTACAACCAAGGGGACTCAGAATGGAGACCCAAAGCCCATCTGTAGACAACTGGATATCCCCTCAAAGGAGGTCACAAGGAACACACAGACCATCCAGGGTGCAGTATATCCCTGAAAAAAAAACACACGTTTCTGTAGTTCTTTAATGCTTCCTCCCCACCACTATCATGACCCCAGTTCTTTCTTGTTTCTTTAATCATTTTATTAGGGGTTCATACAACTCTTATCACATTCAATACATACATCAATTGTGTAAAGCACATTTGTACATTCATTGCCCTCATCGTTTTCAAGACAATTGCTCTCCCCCCAAGCCTTTGCCATCAGTTCCTCATCCCCCCCGCCCACTCTCCCCTCCCTCATGAACCCTTGATAATTTATAAACTATTATTTTGTTATAACTTTCCCTGTCCAACATCTCCCTTCACCCAGTTTCCTGTTCTCCTTCGCCCAGGAAAGAGGTTATATGTAGATCCTTGTAATCGGTTCCCCCTTTCCAACCCACCCTCACTCCACCCTCCCAGTATCGCCACTCACACCACTGGTCCTGAAGGCATCATCCATCCTGGATTCCCTGCGTTTCAAGTTCCTATCTGTACCAGTCTACGTCGTCTGATCTAGCCATATTTGTAAGGTTGAATTGGGATCATGATAGTGGAGGGGGAGGGGAGGAAGCATTTAAGAAGTAGAGGAGAATTGTATGTTTCATCTTTGCTAAATCGCACCCTGACTGGCTTGTCTCCTACTTGAGACCCTTCTGTAAGGGGATGGCCAGTGGTCTACAAATGGGTCTCCACTCCGCACTTCCCTCCTCATTCACAATGATATGATTTTTTATTCTGATGATGCCTGATACCTGATCCCATTGACACCTCATAATTGGACAGGCTGCTGTGCTTCTTCCACGTGGCCGTTGTTACTTCTGAGCTAGATGGACGCTTGTTTACCTTCAAGCCTTTAAGACCACAGACGCTATATATTTTGATAGTCAGGCACCATGAGCTTTCTCCACCACATTTTCTTATGCACTCATTTGTCTTTGGTGATCGTCTCAGGGAGGTGACCACACAATGATACGATTTTTTGTTCTTTGATGCCTGATAACTTATCTCTTTGGCATCTTGTGATCACGCAGGCTGGTGTGCTTCTTCCATGTGGGCTTGGTTGCTTCTGAGCTACATGGCCGCTTGTTTACCTTCAAGCCATTAAGACCAAAGACACTACAGCTTTGGATAGCCGGGCACCATCAGTTTTGTTTACCATATTTGCTTATTTACCCACTTTGTCTTCAGCGATTGTGCATGACCCCAGTTCTATCTTACAAATCTGGCTAGACTGGAGCATATAAACTGGTACAAATAAGAGCTCTCCACACCTTGAACACAGTTCAGATGAACCCCTCAGGAACAGCAAGGAGAGGAGCAATACCAGGAGGTCAGAAGAAGGTGGTGGGAGAGGGGAGGAAGGGGGAAACCATCACAATGAGGAATAAAACCCCCGAATGGGGCATGGAGAATGGAAACATCAGTTAAGGGTGACAGCCATCAGTGTAAGATATGAAAACAATAATAATTTATAATTTACCAAAGGAAGGTAAAAAAGAGGAACTGATACCAAGTCTCCATGAGAAAATGAGTGCTCACGAAGTGGTGATGGTGACGTACAGACACTAGATCGTGAGACACTCGATGTGTAGAATGCTCTAAGAGCTGCACAGCCTCCAGTCAATGGTTTTTAAGAATTGAAAAGATTATTGGTGGAAGACAATGGATTTAAATTAGAACTCAATAACACGAAGAGTTCCACAAATTCAAATTTTCCCACTCCTATGAGAACGCCAGCATTGCCTGCAACAATGGGATCCGAGCTAAGAACCAGTATGCGGATGGCTCCGGGCTGGGCCGTGTTTGGATCTGTCACTGTGAGTCCACTGAGAGGACAGCCGCTGACAACAGCTAGAGCGCATGGTGCCTAGGTGGGCATTACATCAGGTGATGTCACCTAGAGAACAAGTACAGCGCCGGCATGGAGTCTGCTGGGACCTCCTTGTGGGAGTGCCCTTCTCATCATGAGGACGGCCCTGGTCACCTCCACCTTGCTCCTCTCTCTGCCTCCCTTGTCCTGATGGCTGACCCTGGTTGACACCACACTCCTGCAGATGTGTCCACCCGCACTGGATGCACAAGGCTTTGCATGCACCGGCATGTAAGACTCCTGCCTTCTGCATCATGGCATGTGGCCATGTGAGTCTGCAGACAGACTTATAGGCTAGTATCAGATGTAAGGACTTGATCAGGACTGAGTTGGGATGTTTTTTGATATTCAATTGCTCCTTGATATAAAGTTCTACCGTACACATAGATGAGTGTCTGTGAATTTCTTTCTCATGTCACCCAGCCTAACACAGTCTAAGGAAACTTCGCAACAGACTAGATGATGTGGTGAAAGCAAGTTAGTTGCTATAAACAGGGACATAAGGAATCAACAAAAAGATCTCATGAGAAGGACCTACACTGGCATTTTCAGAAATGGAAAAGGGAGGAGCTAAGTAATCCCCAAGCCAGCAGGACAGTGACCATAACCGAGAGGACGCAACCCCCCACCACGAGGTCCATTCGGACTCATACAGACCCCATGGAGGGTTGCCAGGTCTGTAATGTCAACAGGCGCTTCCTCCCTCCCTGCTCAGATGCACCGACTAGTGAGTGTGAGCGGACACACTGTGGCCTACAGTCCCAGTGCAAAACCTTCAGCACGGCGTGATCAGTGATGATATTTTAACTCATGGGGAAAGAAAACTACAAAACAAATGAAGGTACAAACAAACATTCATGAACATTTTGGAAAATAGCAATGCCTTCAGCAGAATGCTGGTGAGGGGGAAAAAGAGATCGCTTCCCAATGAGAAATAAAAGTATGAAGGTGTCACAGAGACGAAGCCGAGTTTAAGAGGATGTCTTCAGCATCCTGGGCTGACACATTCGACTGCACAACCCCAAGCAGCACACTGGAGAACAACACGCCCTGCCTCCTGCTCAAGGAGACAGACACTCCCTGCCTCCCGCTCAAGGAGACAGACACCCCCTGCCTCCTGCTCAAGGAGACACCCCCTGCCTCCAGCTCAAGAAGACAGCCTGCCTCCTGCTCAAGACACGCCACGCCTCCCACTCCAGGAGACAGACACGCCCTGCCTCCTGCTCAAGGAGACACACCTGCCTCTCACTCAAGGAGACACGCTTTGCCTCCTGCTCAAGAAGACAGACAAGCCCTGCCTCCTGCTCAAGGAGAACCACCTGCCTCTCACTCAAGGAGACACGCCCTGCCTCCTGCTCAAGGAGCAATGGCTTTGGCATGGAAGAGCCTGGGAAGCATTGTGTCACAAATAATAACAAAAGTATTATCCCCCTGGCCATGAAATATCTAAGGAAGACAGACGAGGAAGGCCCACGTTCGGCCGGGGTTTGGGGGCAGGGTGACAGGGAGGGACGGGACTTCTTCTTCACAGGGTTCTGAGGTTCAGTCGGAGCAAGGGCAGCTTTGGGCCAGACACCAGCGAGGACGGGGCCCAGGGATTAAACTGACTCGAGCACACAGAGTGTTGGGCTGAGAACGCTTGTCGTGCACATTGGACTCACTACCATAGTTCTGCTTTGGCAACGACCGTGTGTCCTTAAAGACCCCCAGCGCTCCGGTTTACTTTTCCTACCTTTTCTGCCACTCAGAAAAATATTGAGATCTGAGGGGTGTGGAATTGGCGTGTTGTGTGGCTGGTGTGTTTCCTCATGTGGAGCTGAGGCACGTGATTCATTTGTGGTCGTTCTCTGTGCATAGGAACCCTTCTTGTTGCCCCCACCCCACCCATCCCCTCTCCCTGCACCCCCCACATCCCCGCACTTTCCGTAGTCTTCAAAGACTTGGACATGGATGTCTAAGCCAATTTCTTCTGTGTTTTTCCTTATAGCAATGTTGATGTGGAAGGTTTATAACCGTAAGACTGACTGAGGTTGCCAAGAATAACGTGTTCTAGAGTTTCCCATGTCTTGCGGTGAAGAAGAAAGTTATCATTGTTTTTAATGGATGAAGACAATTCCACAGGATGGATGTTCCAGAGCTAGTGTCTTCCTTCTTCTCCAGTTGGAGTTTGTGATTCTCACCATATGTTTGCTCTTGTGGAAATTGCTGCATAAGGGTACACATGTCCGTCCATGTTCTGTTCTTCTTAGGTTTGAGGATAAACCCAACAGAGACATTGTTGGAATAGAGATCCCTGGCCGTGCATTTGTGAGAGGAAATGCCTTATTGAATTCCGTAACGGCTCTACAATTCCACTGTACCACCAGCAATGGAGAAAGCTTCCTCTCTGTCCACATCCTCTCTACCTTTGCTTATTTTCTGGTTTACTCGTTTTTGCCAGTATGTCAGTGTGAGGTGATATCTCCTGGTTTTATTAATTTTTATTTCTCTTGTTGCTAATGATTGAGAACATTTCTACATCTGGTTGTTAGCTGTCTTTATGTCAGCTCTAGGAAACTACCCATCATTGCCTTGGACAACTTTTTTCTCGGATTATTTGTGGTATTCTGAAGATAAAGTTTTGCTATCAGTTTTAGAGATTTGCCTTGATCTGGTGAGTTATGATTGAATTTATTTCTCCCAATCTTTGTGTTCTCTGATGACTTTTCTGATGAAGCCTCTGTTGGATGGAAATGCCGTATATTCAGTAAGTTCCTCATTTTCTCCTCTACGGTGTGGATATTATTCGTTATGTTGGGGAGTATGTTAAGGGTTTCTATTGCCGTCCTTATATTTCTTCCTTTTTTCCCACTCGTAGTCATATTATCGTGTAATATATCCCTAAGACTGGTCCATATCGAAGTGGATTTTGGACGTGGTGCGAGGTAGCGGTCTTGTTTATTGTTTGGCCCTTGGAGATTCCATTTGTTCAATGCTGCTGATTGAAAGGCTGTCTCTTGCTAGTTTAATCGGCTTTCATTCATTCTCAAAATTTACATCTCTCCAGGTCCTTGCTTGTGTTTCTGGCGTGTTACGTTCATCTGATGCCCTTCATAGCTAGCACTGTACCGTTTCTGGACCATTTTAATTGCTCTGGCTGCAGAGTTGCTTTTAAAGTGTGGGAATGAAAGACTTCTGACTTTGCTTTTATTTTTTTTAACGGTGTCTTCTTTATTCTCGGTGTCATACCTTTCCATAGAAAGTTGGTGAGTAGTTGTCACAGCACTTTGGACAGTTCAGATGGCAGTTGGATCAGAATAGATTGCAAATAGTAAATTATTTTTAGTAATATTGACATGTTTGCATGATGCAATCTACCTATCCAAGAACACAGGGACTTGTTTGCTTCCTGTTTTGAAAAGTATTTTCAGTTCTGCTTGTATGAATCCATTGTTTCTCTGTAAAGGTTTCTCCTAACGATTCACCTTGTGTAGGTATTGTAGATTTAAATATTCTGTTCATATCATTTTAAGGAACAGTGAGAAACAGAATCAGCAATATTACTGTGATATAGATATCACCCAATTCACTCTGTGCAAAGAGATTCCAGGCTCCAGGAGTGCACCCAGGTGCCTTCCCCTCCACACTAGATAATGACCTATTGTTGGATTCTCAGGAGGAAGCTGGTACTTGAGCAAGAGACATTTGGAAGGAGGGGGTTTGGATAGGTTCTCCACGTGGTAGAGAAAACACACACTTACACTCACACAGGTTAGACCTGGATAAAACCCCATCATTGGAAATTCTCAGAGAAGCTAAGACCCCAGGAACTGCTTCCATAAATTCCATGCAAACAGACTAGGAAGAGGTCAAAATTAGGCCCCAAAGTGTAAGTCACAGCCAATGGGAGCCTCTTCAGGAGGAAAAGAACCACTCACATGCACTGAGCATGACCCAGGAAGCCCTCAGAACAGGGAGAAAGAACTCAGCCTGTGGAAGCCAGAACGCAGGGCAGGGGTATAAAGGGCTGCTGGCACAAGAGACCCCATCACTCAACCTCTTCCCTCACTCTCTGCTACTCTAAGGAAACCCATCCTCTCTCGACCCACCAGGATCATGGGCTGCTGTGGTTGCTCCGGAGGCTGTGGGGGCAGTGGCTCCGGCTCTGGCTCTGGCTCTGGCTGTGGAGGCTGTGGTAGTTCTGGAGGCTGTGGGGGCTGTGGCTCTGGCTGTGGAGGCTTTGGGGGCTGTGGCTCTGGCTGTGGCTCCGGCTGTGGCTCTGGCTGTGGAGGCTGTGGGGGCTGTGGCTCGAGCTGCTGTGTGCCCGTGTGCTGCTGCAAGCCCGTGTGCTGCTGCAAGCCTGTGTGCTGCTGTGTGCCTGCCTGCTCTTGCTCCAGCTGTGACTCCTGTGGGGGTTGTGGCTCCAGCTGCGGAGGCTGTGGTAGTTCCTCAGGCTGTGGGGGCTGTGGCTCTGGCTCTGCAGGCTGTGGCTCCAGCTGCTGTGTGCCCGTGTGCTGCTGCAAGCCCGTGTGCTGCTGCAAGCCCGTGTGCTGCTGTGTGCCTGCCTGCGCTTGCTCCAGCTGTGGCTCCAGTGCGGGCTGTGGCTCCAGCTGCGGAGGCTGTGGTAGTTCCGGAGGCTGTGGGGGCTGTGGCTATGGCTCTGCAGGCTGTGGAGGCTGTGGCTCCAGCTGCTGTGTGCCCGTGTGCTGCTGCAAGCCCGTGTGCTGCTGCAAGCCCATGTGCTGCTGTGTGCCTGTTTGCTCTTGCTCCAGTTGTGGCTCCTGTGGGGGCTGCAATGGAGGATGTGGCTCCAGTGGCTGCTGCCAGTCTAGTTGCTGTAAGCCCAGCTGCTGCCAGTCCAGCTGCTGCAAACCTTGCTGCTGCTCCTGAGGCCGGGGGAAGTTCTGTTGCCAGACCAGCTGTGGCATGCCCAGCTGCTGTGGTGCCTTGTGCTGTCAGTGAAAGATATAAAGCTCTTGACTCCATGTGCTTAGGAGCAGTTGTGACTAAAGATCCCTGAGCCACAATAGCTTGGCATCTTTCCTCTGGAGATAAGTCATCTCAGCTCTGGGGCTCAGCATCCTAAGGCACCCACTCCTGAGAGACACTAAGTGTCACCTCCTGTGCTGTGACCCATCATGGAGCCAGCTCCTCACTCGCATCCAGGACACGCCTTCTCCCTCCCAGCACAGATCACATGCACAGACTCACTGCTGGTGAGCCTTCAGACGCCCAGAGAATTCGCCGGACTAGGATGGCGCTCTTCAGACCACAAGCTTACTACAGCTCCTCCCAAACTTCTTCATTCTTCCCCTGCTCTACCTGGTGCGCCTCCAACAACTGACCTGCAGGGAGCTCATGCCCCTGGGCCCTAGCTGTGTTGCCACATTCCCAGGGCCATTCTCCCCGTACCCTTGGTCTTCTTCTCTTGCCCTTACTCTTGCCCTTCTCTTCCCCATACCCTTGGTTTACTTCTCTTTCCCTGGTGATCTAGCATCAAGGTCCACCACTGACCCGGTAAAGCCTCTCAATAAACTTGCTCTACCATCACAAGACTGCTTTCCACTGTGGTTCTTCCCTTGCTGCCTTTGGCAAAGCAAAACTGTTACTGGATTTCTGTCTGAATCCAACCTGAGGACATATCACAATATTTACACACATTCATTACTTTCTAATTTATCCAGATATACCTCTTAAATTGTTCTAGGTAATGAAGCTTGATTACATGCATAAAACTAAAATCATTATCTGTTATCCCGTTTTATATAATAATAAGAAATTGAGAGGTAAGTTAAAAAACACAGCAATTGAGCCTTGGTCAGACAAAAATGTATACATAAGCCTAGTGCTCCACAGCCAATGAGCACAAACATTCCTATTTTGATCTACCAGACATTGCTATGATTCATCCGGGTCAGGGCCAAAACATTGCCTTTCCTACTGTATGCGAACAGAGTTTGCTTCCAACATAGACGTTATGAAATACCAATTGAGCTCAAAGGAGAGGAAGACAAAAGATCTTATCCAAACACATCATAGTCCGATGTAAAATCCAAAATCAAAATTTTGAAAGGACAAAGCAAAGCCAACTTCTCATATCCAAAAGAAGAAACACAAGATGAACAGGTGACGTTTGATTGGAAACAATGGGCGTCAGAGGAAAGTAGAATCTATAGGGATCAGGTGAGACAAAAAGAATGTCCTTTCCCCAGCAACGCCATCCTTCAAAAATGCAGGTAAAATTAAAGCATTACCATACATAAAGATACAGACCAATGCAATGCTCCCAGAACTATGTGGTGACAAATATTAAGATCTCTTTAAACTTAAACAAAGTCCCACCACGCGCAATTTCAAATTCACACCCAGAAGGAACGACAATCAAAATGATGTGGACATTTCTTTCTCTCTTTAGGTCAAAATGAATTAAATACAAACGTATTGTGATCTCTGTTGGATGTAGAAATATTATTAGGGAAAACTAATCGTACAGAAGAAGAGTACGTAAAGAACGAGTATTTGAGGAAGTAAATGATCCCAGAACAAAACCTGAATCCCCAGGAATAAGAGATCCAAATAACACAGATAAGAAGACTCAAATATCTATTGATAACTTCAGGAATACAATGGGCTATCATTTCTGACTTTCATTTTTAGGTATGACATGAAGTACACAAACTAAAACGGTGACAGTAGAGCGTAGCTTTGTGACATACAGAGAAATCAGTGCAAGGGCACCTAACAAAGGCTAGGGACACACAAAAGCAAAATCTCCAATCTCCCTGGAATCGAGTTCGCATAAACTAAGGAAAAATCTGACAATTTGATGGATATTGTCATCAAAAATCAACCACAAAGATATTCCCCAAAGGCAGATATTTTAAAATTCAATAAGGAATACAAAAGTTACTATACCACCCCTTACCACACACATATTATATCAAAAGAAGACACGAATAAAAAAACAAAACAGCATCAATGTTGTTGTGATGGGTATAAAAATGCCAACAGCAACAAAGAAAAGTTAAGGCTGGTGAGCCAGCCCAATCACAACACTGGATGCATATGGGTTTGAGCATTCCAATTCATACACAGATTATCTGTGCGTATTGCCAAAATTTCGAAACAATGTCCACCTACATACTGATTGAAACAAATGCATTTTCAATCCAATGAGACATGTATAGAGAAAGAAAATGGGTGGAAAATATACACTGTAGAAATAGAGGGCGGCACAGTGAGACACAGTAGACTCGCCCACATCAGAAAAGATACATTTTATGAACAGATCAGCACCGATGGCTACTAGACATGAAGGGGGACTCTTCAGAAGGACATCACAAGGATACACAAATTTGCACCAAACTAGATGAAGCAAACAGAGAATTGAAGAGTGCGGTGCACCTTGAATGACAGCATTGGAAGACACCTAAATGCAACTTTGCATCATTAGTGTGTGAGGCCACGTTGACTAGAGAAACAAACCCAGAGACACTTCTATGTGGATAAGGATGAATTTTATATACAGAAGTTCTCATGCATCAATAAAACATCGCAGCTCGATCCAACTCAAGTCCATAAGTCCAATACTATTCTATAAGTCCCTCTTTAGACTCATGAAGCCACACGCACTAATGCAGAATGCAGGAACATCAATGGCCAGGGGGTGCAAATTCTTGAGGATCAAATTGCGGAGAACGTATCTCCAGGGCTCATGCACGTTTCAGGGTGGCTCACCAGAAGGAAGGGGAAGGCAAAGAGCGAGAGAGTGGCCGCCTCCAGAAACCCATTTGTCAGTGGTACCTCCAAATGAGGTCATCAAGCTGTGACCTCATTGATGGGCTAAACTCCACCCATGTCATCCTACAGGAGCCAGATTGGCACAAAATCCTAATTATGACACTCCACCCATTGCCAACTTGGCACGTGTATTCAATTCTTTAGACATAGATAATTTTTAAAGCAAAGACAATAGTAAAATCTTATTTATTACTAAAAGGATAAAACTAAAATACATATAACTCATAATGTGTCAGCCTCATTTAAACATAATATTCTATGCTAACAACTGCAGGTATGTGAACACCTACACCATAATCCTTCAATCCTGTGAGCATTGCACCCCACCTATGACATTGTTTTAAGTCAGTCACTTCATGCCTGGATCATCCCCATTTTGGGGACCCAATTTCTATACTGCCAATTTTTATCCACCCTGTGCCCTGAGGAGAAAAGCATGCTGTTTGATGGGGAGAATCCATTCCATTTGGAACCTTATGAGTCCTGATTCATAAGCAAAGTCAAATCAGGACACGGCATCTATGAAGCCAGCAGCAATATGCACCAATTCACAGGCTAAAAAATACTATCATCACCTGGTCGGGTTCTGGTCAACTCAAGGTGGGCTTCCTTCCTCAGCCTCACCATGAGGCCAAGTGGCCACCTTGCCTGTCAACCATGGGCTCAGTCACAAACTCTCAGCGACCCTAGCGCACTTGGCCTAGGACATGCCATAGGATCACGTCATGCCACAGGCTCAAGACTCTTTTAACATCAGGCCAGCCAACCCCTCCTTGTCCCCCCTCTTGTCAATGTGAACCAGGTCCACAGGTGTCATTGGCCACACTCAACCCATCTCTCTACTGCTACATTTCTCCCACTGAGCAAGTACACCCAGGTGGTCACTGAGTAAGTCACAGGCTACCTGAAGTCTTCCATTAACATTCAGTCATAGAGAGAAGAATTTCTTCATGGCAGCAAATTTTTCCAGCTTTAAGCACAAACCACTAGTTCAAAACTCAAACAAGCCAAATTCATTTTTTATCCCTTCAGTCTGCCACCAATTTTCTCCGCAAGTCTTTTCAAACGCAAATGGATGGAGCACTCATAGCACTGGGTGGGTTTATCTGTGCAGAGCCTTCTTTTCAGGGCTGTCCTAGACCCATTTAAAGACCCAATATAATGTCTTGCTTGCTGCATATAATGGGTCATATGGGGGGTAGATTTTGTCAAAAGACCACTACCAAAGTAAACCTCAGTCGAGCATATTCCATGGGCAAGCAGATGGATTCTGGGCACCAACTTAACTCTAGCCCCAATCCAAGAAATGTTGGTTCTGATAACATGGCCCAGCTCGATCCTTGCCTTCATGACATGATCGCCAAAGCTAAGGGTGCTGCCACAACGCATAGCGAGGAGAGCAGAAGGTGCTCAGCTATCCATTGGAATCGTGTCTGAGGTCTGAAAGGTTGTGTGTTCGTCTGCGTGGACTAGAGACACACATTCATGGGCACTCGTGTGTGTATAAGAAAGAGCTTTCAAAGCAAGAGCAATTGAATATAGAGAAAACGTCCCAGCCCAGTCAGGATCAAGTCCATAAGTCTGACATGAGCCCATATGTCTGATACCAATCCAAAAAGTCCTCTTCAGACTCACGAAACACATGCAGTGACGCCGAGTGCAGGAAGATCACCGGCCAGTGGGTGGAATGTCTTGTGGATCCAGTGGCAGTAGAAGCATCTCAGCACTGTCAGGGGTCTCCACGTGGTTCCTCCAGCTTCCAGGACACTGGCTCTATCAGCATAGTACCATGTGTTTGTCAGTAGAGCATCTCTCGGGCAGTGCATCTGTCTCCTGCCTCCAGTGAGTTATTGATCTCCTTAGTGGTTCCAAATGAGCTCATCAAGCTGTGACCTGATTGACAGACTAAACTCCACCCCTTAACTCTTAATACTGAAACTGACAACTGATTATGTGACTACCACAGCTTTAATTCAAACAATCAGCCGCCTAAACAAGAAATCAACTAAGTCAACATGGAATAAGCACAGCAGCTTGTGTGACCCAAAGATGCCACGTACAAAATTCACCTACGACGAAGGAAAAAGTATCAGAGCTTGAATTGTGAACACCGATTTGTGGATGGCTGTGGAGGTCAATGGGAGCCCAAAACCCATCTGCAGAGTATCTAGCCTGATTAAGCCTCTGGTGGATCCCCTCAAATCACAGGCCAAGGTCTGGAACAGCCTTACTATGAGACGTGGATCACTGTCATCCTAATTAGGCTGGACCATACTTGATATACCTCCCTCTGGACCCAGCCTGCGTTTGTTCTAGGTGCAAGGATCTCTTGCTCAATCCGGCTTTTTGGATCTTGATGGAGGTCTTTTGGTTCCTGCTCATTGTGGTCATTTTATCTTTATAATCGTCATTGTTCTGCCCTTATCACTTCATTCCCTTTGTGTTCTTTATTGTTTCTGTTGGGTTTAACAGTTCAGGAAGGACAGAGGAGTGGATGCATAGAGATAATAATCCATGTGAGGGTTTGTAGGGGTGAGGGGTGGGTTTGGGGAGAGATAGGGAGAGTGAGGGGATTTCGGGAGTAAACAGGGAAGGTGGGAAGAGGAGGGAGCACTAGAACAGAATGTGATTATACAGCTCATTTCAAAGGTGATTTCCTCAAGGGTGGGGGAAGAAAAAATGTTTGGAAATTGATTGTCGTAATGATTGTATAAGTCTTCTTGACATGATTCAGCGATTGAATTGCATGATGTGGGGCAGGAGGCTGGATTTCTCTAGGTCCTTGGTTGTTCCTTCGGGGGTCTTACTATTAAGCAGTTGGTTTTCATATGTATCATTATAACATTGCTAGATTGTTTTAATTACTCTGGCTACAGTATTGCTCTTAAAGTGTAGAAGTGTTTTTAAAATTTTATTATAGTTTTATTTTAACAGTGTCTTCTATGTCATCGGTTTCATTCCATACCTTTGGTGATTCGTTGTTCTGTTATTTAGAAATGTTGTGGTCCGATTTGGATCAGAACTGATTTGAATTAGTGAATTATTTTTTGCACTAGTAACATTTTCACAAGATTGAATGTACCTATCCAAGACTATGATTACTTGTTCCATTCTGCACATGTCTTTGGTATTTTGAAGAAGTATTTTGAGTTTTCTTTGTGTAATCTTTAGTATCTCTGGTAGAGGGAATCCCTAAAGATTGCACTTTTGTGTAAGTCTTGTACATTTGGGTGTTCTTGTCATGTCTTTGTAAGGAACATTGAGAAACTGAATCCGCACATACGGTAGGATAGGTGGCACCTACTGCATTCTGCATAAAGGTCTTCCAGGCACTGGGATGGGGCAGAGGGGCCTTCCCTCCAGACGGGACGGCCTATGGTTCGCTCCAAGGAGCATGCTGGCACTTGGGTCAGAGACATTGGGGCAGAAGGGGTGGTTTTGGATGGGTTCTCAGAGACCACACACACACACACACACACACACACACACACACACACACACACACATGTTGACATGGAAAGTACCCCGTGATAGGAAAATCTCAGAAGAGGTAAGACCCCCATGATATCAGTTTCCATAAATTCCATGCAAACAGACTAGGAAGAGGTCAAAATTAGACCCCACAGAAAGGACATGCCACAGCCAATGGGAGCCTCTTCAGGAGGAAAATAACCACTCACATGCACAAAACATGACCCAGGAAGCTCTCAGAACAGGAAGAAGGAACTCAGCCTGTGGAAGCCAGAGCGCAGGGCAGGGGTATAAAGGGCTGCTGGCACAAGAGACCCCATCACTCAAGCTCTTCCCTCACTCTCTTCTACTCTAAGGAAACCCATCCTCTCTCGACCCACCAGGATCATGGGCTGCTGTGGTTGCTCCGGAGGCTGTGGGGGCTGTGGCTCCGGCTGTGGCTCTGGCTGCGGAGGCTGTGGTAGTTCCGGAGGCTCTGGGGGCTGTGGCTCTGGCTGTGGAAGCTGTGGGGGCTGTGGCTCTGGCTGTGGAGGCTGTGGCTCCAGCTGCTGTGTGCCCGTGTGCTGCTGCAAGCCCGTGTGCTGCTGCAAGCCCGTGTGCTGCTGCAAGCCCGTGTGCTGCTGTGTGCCTGCCTGCTCTTGCTCCAGCTGTGGCTCCTGTGGGGGCTGTGGCTCCAGCTGTGGAGGCTGTGGTAGTTCCGGAGGCTGTGGGGGCTGTGGCTCTGGCTCTGCAGGCTGTGGGGGCTGTGGCTCCAGCTGCTGTGTGCCCGTGTGCTGCTGCAAGCCTGTGTGCTGCTGCAAGCCCGTGTACTGCTGTGTGCCTGTTTGCTCTTGCTCCAGTTGTGGCTCCTGTGGGGGCTGCAAAGGAGGATGTGGCTCCAGTAGCTGCTGCCAGTCTAGTTGCTGTAAGCCCAGCTGCTGCCAGTCCAGCTGCTGCAAACCTTGCTGCTGCTCCTGAGCCCGTGGGAAGTTCTGTTGCCAGTCCAGCTGTGGCATGCCCAGCTGCTGTGGTGCCTTGTGCTGTCAGTGAAAGATCTAAAGCTCTTGACTCCATGTGCTTAGGAGCAGTTGTAACTAAAGATCGCTGAGCCACAATAGCTTGGTGTCTTTCCTCTAGAGATAAGACATCTCAGCTCTGGGGCTCAGCATCCTAAGGTACCCACTCCTGAGAGACACTAAGTGTCACCTCCTGTGCTGTGACCCATCATGGAGCCAGCTCCTCACTCGCATCCAGGACACGCCTTCTCCCTCCCAGCACAGATCACATGCACAGACTCACTGCTGGTGAGCCTTCAGACGCCCAGAGAATTCGCCGGACTAGGATGGCGCTCTTCAGACCACAAGCTTACTACAGCTCCTCCCAAACTTCTTCATTCTTCCCCTGCTCTACCTGGTGCGCCTCCAACAACTGACCTGCAGGGAGCTCATGCCCCTGGGCCCTAGCTGTGTTGCCACATTCCCGGGGCCATTCTCCCCGTACCCTTGGTCTTCTTCTCTTGCCCTTACTCTAGCCCTTCTCGTCCCCTTACCCTTGGTCTACTTCTCTTTCCCTGGTGATCTAGCATCAAGGTCCACCACTGACCCGGTAAAGCCTCTCAATAAACTTGCTCTACCATCACAAGACTGCTTTCCACTGTGGTTCTTCCCTTGCTGCCTTTGGCAAAGCAAAACTGTTACTGGATTTCTGTCTGAATCCAACCTGAGGACATATCACAATACTTACACACATTCATTACTTTCTAATTTTACACAGATATACCTCTTAAATTGTTCTAGGTAATGAAGCTTGATTACATGCATAAAACTAAAATCATTATCTGTTATCCCGTTTTCTATAATAATAAGAAATTGAGAGGTAGGTTAAAAAACACAGCAATTGAGCCTTGGTCAGACAAAAATGTATACATAAGCCTAGTGCTCCACAGCCAATGAGCACAAACATTCCTATTTTGATCTACCAGACATTGCTATGATTCATCCGGGTCAGGGCCAAAACATTGCCTTTCCTATTGTATGCGAACAGAGTTTGCTTCCAACATAGACGTTATGAAATACCAATTGAGCTCAAAGGAGAGGAAGACAAAAGATCTTATCCAAACACTTCATAGTCCGATGTAAAATCCAAAATCAAAATTTTGAAAGGACAAAGCAAAGCCAACTTCTCATATGCAAAAGAAGAAACACAAGATGAACAGGTGACGTGTTATTGGAAACAATGGGTGTCAGAGGAAAGTAGAATCTACATGGATCGGGTTGAGACAAAAAGAATGTCCTTTCCCCAGCAATGCCATCCTTCAAAAATGCAGGTAAAATTAAAGCATTACCGTACATAAAGATACAGACCAATACAATGCTCCCAGAACTATGTGGTGACAAATATTAAGATCTCTTTAAACTTAAACAAAGTCCCACCACGCGCAATTTCAAATTCACACCCAGAAGGAACGACAATCAAAATGATGTGGACGTTTCTTTCTCTCTTTAGGTCAAAATGAATTAAATACAAACGTATTGTGATCTCTGTTGGATGTAGAAATATTATTAGGAAAAACTAATCATACAGATGAAGAGTACGGTAAAGAATGAGTATTTGAGGAAGTAAATGATCCCAGAACAAAACCTGAATCCCCAGGAATAAGAGATCCAAATAACAAAGATAAGAAGACACAAATATCTATAGATAAGTTCAGAAATACAATGGGCTATCATTTCTGACTTTCATTTTTAGGCATGACATGAAGTACACAAACTAAAACGGTGACAGTAGAGCGTAGCTATGTGACATACGGAGAAATCAGTGCAAGGACACCGAACAAAGGGCAGAGATACAGAAAAGCAAAATCTCCAATCTCCCTGGAGTCAAGTTAGCATGAAGCTAAGGCAAAATCTGACAATTATGATGGATATTGTCATCACAAATCAAACACAAAGAAATCCCCCAAAGGCAGATACTTTAAAATTCAATAAGGAATTCAAAATTTATTATACCACCCCATACCACACACGTATTATATTAAAAGAAAACACGAATTAAAAAAAAAAAAAGCATCAATGGAGTTGTGATGGGTATAAAAATGCCAACAGCAACAAAGAAAAGTTAAGGCTGATGAGCCAGCCCAATTACAACACTGGATGCATATGGGTTTGAGCATTCCAATTTATACACAGATTATCTGTGCGCATTGCCAAAATTTCGAAACAATGTCCACCTACATACTGACTGAAACAAATGCATTTTCAATCCAATGAGACATGTATAGAGAAAGAAAATGGGTGGAATATGTACACTGTGAAATAGATCGTGGCACAGTGAGACACAGTAGACTCGCCCACATCAGAAAAGATAGATTTTACTAACAGATCAGCACCGATGGCTACTAGAGATGAAGGGGGACTCTTCAGAAGGACATCACAAGGATACACAAATTTGCACCAAACTAGATGAAGCAAAGAGAGAATTGAAGAGTGCGGTGCACCTTGAATGACAGCATTGGAAGACACCTAAATGCAACTTTGCATCATTAGTGTGTGAGGCCACGTTGACTAGAAAAAAAAACCCAGAGACACTTCTATGTGGATAAGGATGAATTTTATATACAGAAGTTCTCATGCATCAATAAAACATCACAGCTCGATCCAACTCAAGTCCATAAGACCAATACTATTCTATAAGTCCCTCTTCAGACTCATGAAGCCACACGCACTAATGCAGAATGCAGGAACATCAAAGGCCAGGGGGTGCAAATTCTTGAGGATCAAATTGCGGAGAACGTATCTCCAGGGCTCATGCACGTCTCAGCGTGGCTCACCAGCAGGAAGGGGAAGGCAAAGAGCGAGAGAGTGGCCGCCTCCAGAAACCCATTTGTCAGTGGTACCTCCAAATGAGGTCATCAAGCTGTGACCTCATTGATGGGCTAAACTCCACCCATGTCATCCTACAGGAGCCAGATTGGCACAAAATCCTAATTATCACACTCCACCCATTGCCAACTAGGCACGTGTATTCAATTCTTTAGGCATAGATAATTTTTAAAGCAAAGACAATAGTAAAATCTTATTTATTACTAAAAGGATAAAACTAAAATACATATAACTCATAATGTGTCAGCCTCATTTAAACATAATATTCTATGCTAACAACTGCAGGTATGTGAACACCTACACCATAATCCTTCAATCCTGTGAGCATTGCACCCCACCTATGACATTGTTTTAAGTCAGTCACTTCATGCCTGGATCATCCCCATTTTGGGGACCCAATTTCTATACTGCCAATTTTTATCCACATGTGCCCTGAGGAGAAAAGCATGCTGTTTGATGGGGAGAATCCATTCCATTTGGAACCTTATGAGTCCTGATTCATAAACAAAGTCAAATCAGGACACGCCATCCATGAAGCCAGCAGCAATATGCACCAATTCACAGGCTCAAAAATACTATCATCATCTGGTCGGGTTCTGGTCAACTCAAGGTGGCTTTCTTCCTCAGCCTCATCATGAGGCCAAGTGGCCACCTTGCCTGTCAACCATGGGTTCAGTCACAAACTCTCAACAACCCTAGCGCACTTGGCCTAGGACATGCCATAGGATCACGTCATGCCACAGGCTCAAGACTCTTTTAACATCAGGCCAGCCAACCCCTCCTTGTCCCCCCTCTTGTCAATGTGAACCAGGTCCACAGGTGTCATTGGCCACACTCAACCCATCTCTCTACTGCTACATTTCTCCCACTGAGCAAGTACACCCAGGTGGTCACTGAGTAAGTCACAGGCTACCTGAAGTCTTCCATTAACATTCAGTCATAGAGAGAAGAATTTCTTCATGGCAGCAAATTTTTCCAGCTTTAAGCACAAACCACTAGTTCAAAACTCAAACAAGCCAAATTCATTTTTTATCCCTTCAGTCTGCCACCAATTTTCTCCGCAAGTCTTTTCAAATGCAAATGGATGGAGCACTCATAGCACTGGGTGGGTTTATCTTTGCAGAGCCTTCTTTTCAGGGCTGTCCTAGACCCATTTAAAGACCCAATATAATGTCTTGCTTGCTGCTGGTGCTTATGTAATGGGTCATATGGGGGGTAGATTTTGTCAAAAGACCACTGCCAAAGGAAACCTTGCTTGCTGCTGGTGCTAATGTAATGGGTCATATGGGCGGTAGATTTTGTCAAAAGACCACTGCCAAAGTAAACCTCAGTCGTGCCTATTCCATGGGCAAGAAGATGGATTCTGGGCACCAACTTAACTCTAGCCCCAATCCAAGAAATTTTGGTTCTGATAACATGGCCCAGCTCGATCCTTGCCTTCATGACATGATCGCCAAAGCTAAGGGTGCTGCCACAACGCATAGCGAGGAGAGCAGAAGGTGCTCAGCTATCCATTGGAATCGTGTCTGAGGTCTGAAAGGCTGTGTGTTCGTCTGCGTGGACTAGAGACACACATTCATGGGCACTCGTGTGTGTATAAGAAAGAGCTTTCAAAGCAAGAGCAATTGAATATAGAGAAAACGTCCCAGCCCAGTCAGGATCAAGTCCATAAGTCTGACATGAGCCCATATGTCTGATACCAATCCAAAAAGTCCTCTTCAGACTCACGAAACACATGCAGTGACGCCGAGTGCAGGAAGATCACCAGCCAGTGGGTGGAATGTCTTGTGGATCCAGTGGCAGTAGAAGCATCTCAGCACTGTCAGGGGTCTCCACGTGGTTCCTCCAGCTTCCAGGACACTGGCTCTATCAGCATAGTACCATGTGTTTGTCAGTAGAGCATCTCTCGGGCAGTGCATCTGTCTCCTGCCTCCAGTGAGTTATTGATCTCCTTAGTGGTTCCAAATGAGCTCATCAAGCTGTGACCTGATTGACAGACTAAACTCCACCCCTTAACTCTTAATACTGAAACTGACAACTGATTATGTGACTACCACAGCTTTAATTCAAACAATCAGCCGCCTAAATAAGAAATCAACTAAGTCAACATGGAATAAGCACAGCAGCTTGTGTGACCCAAAGATGCCACGTACAAAATTCACCTACGACGAAGGAAAAAGTATCAGAGCTTGAATTGTGAACACCGATTTGTGGATGGCTGTGGAGGTCAATGGGAGCCCAAAACCTATCTGCAGAGTATCTAGCCTGATTAAGCCTCTGGTGGATCCCCTCAAACCACAGGCCAAGGTCTGGAACAGCCTTACTATGAGACGTGGATCACTGTCATCCTAATTAGGCTGGACCATACTTGATATACCTCCCTCTGGACCCAGCCTGCGTTTGTTCTAGGTGCAAGGATCTCTTGCTCAATCCGGCTTTTTGGATCTTGATGGAGGTCTTTTGGTTCCTGCTCATTGTGGTCATTTTATCTTTATAATCGTCATTGTTCTGTCCTTATCACTTCATTCCCTTTGTGTTCTTTATTGTTTCTGTTGGGTTTAACAGTTCAGGAAGGACAGAGGAGTGGATGCATAGAGATAATAATCCATGTGAGGGTTTGTAGGGGTGAGGGGTGGGTTTGGGGAGAGATAGGGAGAGTGAGGGGATTTCGGGAGTAAACAGGGAAGGTGGGAAGAGGAGGGAGCACTAGAACAGAATGTGATTATACAGCTCATTTCAAAGGTGATTTCCTCAAGGGTGGGGGAAGAAAAAATGTTTGGAAATTGATTGTGGTAATGATTGTATAAGTCTTCTTGACATGATTCAGCGATTGAATTGCATGATGTGGGGCAGGAGGCTGGATTTCTCTAGGTCCTTGGTTGTTCCTTCGGGGTCTTACTATTAAGCAGTTGGTTTTCATATATATCATTATAACATTGCTAGATTGTTTTAATTACTCTGGCTACAGTATTGCTCTTAAAGTGTAGAAGTGTTTTTAAAATTTTATTATAGTTTTATTTTAACAGTGTCTTCTATGTCATCGGTTTCATTCCATACCTTTGGTGATTCGTTGTTCTGTTACTTAGAAATGTTGTGGTCCGATTTGGATCAGCTCTGATTTGAATTAGTGAATTTTTTTTGCACTAGTAACATTTTCACAAGATTGAATGTACCTATCCAAGACTATGATTACTTGTTCCATTCTGCACATGTCTTTGGTATTTTGAAGAAGTATTTTGAGTTTTCTTTGTGTAATCTTTAGTATCTCTGGTAGAGGGAATCCCTAAAGATTGCACTTTTGTGTAAGTCTTGTACATTTGGGTGTTCTTGTCATGTCTTTGTAAGGAACATTGAGAAACTGAATCCGCACATACGGTAGGATAGGTGGCACCTACTGCATTCTGCATAAAGGTCTTCCAGGCACTGGGATGGGGCAGAGGGGCCTTCCCTCCAGACGGGACGGCCTATGGTTCGCTCCAAGGAGCATGCTGGCACTTGGGTCAGAGACATTGGGGCAGAAGGGGTGGTTTTGGATGGGTTCTCAGAGACCACACACACACACACACACACACACACACACACACACGTGTTGACATGGAAAATACCCCGTGATTGGAAAATCTCAGAAGAGGTAAGACCCCCATGATATCAGTTTCCATAAATTCCATGCAAACAGACTAGGAAGAGGTCAAAATTAGACCCCAGAGAAAGGACATGCCACAGCCAATGGGAGCCTCTTCAGGAGGAAAATAACCACTCACATGCACAAAACATGACCCAGGAAGCTCTCAGAACAGGAAGAAGGAACTCAGCCTGTGGAAGCCAGAGCGCAGGGCAGGGGTATAAAGGGCTGCTGGAACAAGAGACCCCATCACTCAAGCTCTTCCCTCACTCTCTTCTACTCTAAGGAAACCCATCCTCTCTCGACCCACCAGGATCATGGGCTGCTGTGGTTGCTCCGGAGGCTGTGGGGGCTGTGGCTCCGGCTGTGGCTCTGGCTGCGGAGGCTGTGGTAGTTCCGGAGGCTCTGGGGGCTGTGGCTCTGGCTGTGGAAGCTGTGGGGGCTGTGGCTCTGGCTGTGGAGGCTGTGGCTCCAGCTGCTGTGTGCCCGTGTGCTGCTGCAAGCCCGTGTGCTGCTGCAAGCCCGTGTGCTGCTGCAAGCCCGTGTGCTGCTGTGTGCCTGCCTGCTCTTGCTCCAGCTGTGGCTCCTGTGGGGGCTGTGGCTCCAGCTGTGGAGGCTGTGGTAGTTCCGGAGGCTGTGGGGGCTGTGGCTCTGGCTCTGCAGGCTGTGGGGGCTGTGGCTCCAGCTGCTGTGTGCCCGTGTGCTGCTGCAAGCCTGTGTGCTGCTGCAAGCCCGTGTGCTGCTGTGTGCCTGTTTGCTCTTGCTCCAGTTGTGGCTCCTGTGGGGGCTGCAATGGAGGATGTGGCTCCAGTGGCTGCTGCCAGTCTAGTTGCTGTAAGCCCAGCTGCTGCCAGTCCAGCTGCTGCAAACCTTGCTGCTGCTCCTGAGCCCGTGGGAAGTTCTGTTGCCAGTCCAGCTGTGGCATGCCCAGCTGCTGTGGTGCCTTGTGCTGTCAGTGAAAGATCTAAAGCTCTTGACTCCATGTGCTTAGGAGCAGTTGTAACTAAAGATCGCTGAGCCACAATAGCTTGGTGTCTTTCCTCTAGAGATAAGTCATCTCAGCTCTGGGGCTCAGCATCCTAAGGCACCCACTCCTGAGAGACACTAAGTGTCACCTCCTGTGCTGTGACCCATCATGGAGCCAGCTCCTCACTCGCATCCAGGACACGCCTTCTCCCTCCCAGCACAGATCACATGCACAGACTCACTGCTGGTGAGCCTTCAGACGCCCAGAGAATTCGCCGGACTAGGATGGCGCTCTTCAGACCACAAGCTTACTACAGCTCCTCCCAAACTTCTTCATTCTTCCCCTGCTCTACCTGGTGCGCCTCCAACAACTGACCTGCAGGGAGCTCATGCCCCTGGGCCCTAGCTGTGTTGCCACATTCCCGGGGCCATTCTCCCCGTACCCTTGGTCTTCTTCTCTTGCCCTTACTCTAGCCCTTCTCGTCCCCTTACCCTTGGTCTACTTCTCTTTCCCTGGTGATCTAGCATCAAGGTCCACCACTGACCCGGTAAAGCCTCTCAATAAACTTGCTCTACCATCACAAGACTGCTTTCCACTGTGGTTCTTCCCTTGCTGCCTTTGGCAAAGCAAAACTATTACTGGATTTCTGTCTGAATCCAACCTGAGGACATATCACAATACTTACACACATTCATTACTTTCTAATTTTACACAGATATACCTCTTAAATTGTTCTAGGTAATGAAGCTTGATTACATGCATAAAACTAAAATCATTATCTGTTATCCCGTTTTCTATAATAATAAGAAATTGAGAGGTAGGTTAAAAAACACAGCAATTGAGCCTTGGTCAGACAAAAATGTATACATAAGCCTAGTGCTCCACAGCCAATGAGCACAAACATTCCTATTTTGATCTACCAGACATTGCTATGATTCATCCGGGTCAGGGCCAAAACATTGCCTTTCCTATTGTATGCGAACAGAGTTTGCTTCCAACATAGACGTTATGAAATACCAATTGAGCTCAAAGGAGAGGAAGACAAAAGATCTTATCCAAACACTTCATAGTCCGATGTAAAATCCAAAATCAAAATTTTGAAAGGACAAAGCAAAGCCAACTTCTCATATGCAAAAGAAGAAACACAAGATGAACAGGTGACATGTTATTGGAAACAATGGGTGTCAGAGGAAAGTAGAATCTACATGGATCGGGTTGAGACAAAAAGAATGTCCTTTCCCCAGCAACGCCATCCTTCAAAAATGCAAGTAAAATTAAAGCATTACCGTACATAAAGATACAGACCAATACAATGCTCCCAGAACTACGTGGTGACAAATATTAAGATCTCTTTAAACTTAAACAAAGTCCCACCACGCGCAATTTCAAATTCACACCCAGAAGGAACGACAATCAAAATGATGTGGACGTTTCTTTCTCTCTTTAGGTCAAAATGAATTAAATACAAACGTATTGTGATCTCTGTTGGATGTAGAAATATTATTAGGAAAAACTAATCATACAGATGAAGAGTACGGTAAAGAATGAGTATTTGAGGAAGTAAATGATCCCAGAACAAAACCTGAATCCCCAGGAATAAGAGATCCAAATAACAAAGATAAGAAGACACAAATATCTATAGATAAGTTCAGAAATACAATGGGCTATCATTTCTGACTTTCATTTTTAGGTATGACATGAAGTAGACAAACTAAAACTGTGACAGTAGAGCGTAGCTATGTGACATACGGAGAAATCAGTGCAAGGACACCGAACAAAGGGCAGAGATACAGAAAAGCAAAATCTCCAATCTCCCTGGAGTCAAGTTAGCATGAAGCTAAGGCAAAATCTGACAATTATGATGGATATTGTCATCACAAACCAAACACAAAGAAATCCCCCAAAGGCAGATACTTTAAAATTCAATAAGGAATTCAAAAGTTACTATACCACCCCATACCACACACATATTATATTAAAAGAAAACACGAATTAAAAAAAAAAAGCATCAATGGAGTTGTGATGGGTATAAAAATGCCAACAGCAACAAAGAAAAGTTAAGGCTGGTGAGCCAGCCCAATCACAACACTGGATGCATATGGGTTTGAGCATTCCAATTCATACACAGATTATCTGTGCGCATTGCCAAAATTTCGAAACAATGTCCACCTACATACTGACTGAAACAAATGCATTTTCAATCCAATGAGACATGTATAGAGAAAGAAAATGGGTGGAATATGTACACTGTGAAATAGAGCGTGGCACAGTGAGACACAGTAGACTTGCCCACATCAGAAAAGATAGATTTTACTAACAGATCAGCACCGATGACTACTAGAGATGAAGGGGGACTCTTCAGAAGGACATCACAAGGATACACAAATTTGCACCAAACTAGATGAAGCAAAGAGAGAATTGAAGAGTGCGGTGCACCTTTAATGACAACATTGGAAGACACCTAAATGCAACTTTGCATCATTAGTGTGTGAGGCCACGTTGACTAGAAAAACAAACCCAGAGACACTTCTATGTGGATAAGGATGAATTTTATATACAGAAGTTCTCATGCATCAATAAAACATCACAGCTCGATCCAACTCAAGTCCATAAGTCCAATACTATTCTATAAATCCCTCTTTAGACTCATGAAGCCACACGCACTAATGCAGAATGCAGGAACATCAAAGGCCAGGGGGTGCAAATTCTTGAGGATCAAATTGCGGAGAACGTATCTCCAGGGCTCATGCACGTCTCAGCGTGGCTCACCAGCAGGAAGGGGAAGGCAAAGAGCGAGAGAGTGGCCGCCTCCAGAAACCCATTTGTCAGTGGTACCTCCAAATGAGGTCATCAAGCTGTGACCTCATTGATGGGCTAAACTCCACCCATGTCATCCTACAGGAGCCAGATTGGCACAAAATCCTAATTATCACACTCCACCCATTGCCAACTAGGCACGTGTATTCAATTCTTTAGACATAGATAATTTTTAAAGCAAAGACAATAGTAAAATCTTATTTATTACTAAAAGGATAAAACTAAAATACATATAACTCATAATGTGTCAGCCTCTTTTAAACATAATATTCTATGCTAACAACTGCAGGTATGTGAACACCTACACCATAATCCTTCAATCCTGTGAGCATTGCACCCCACCTATGACATTGTTTTAAGCCAGTCACTTCATGCCTGGATCATCCCCATTTTGGGGACCCAATTTCTATACTGCCAATTTTTATCCACATGTGCCCTGAGGAGAAAAGCATGCTGTTTGATGGGGAGAATCCATTCCATTTGGAACCTTATGAGTCCTGATTCATAAGCAAAGTCAAATCAGGACACGCCATCCATGAAGCCAGCAGCAATATGCACCAATTCACAGGCTCAAAAATACTATCATCATCTGGTCGGGTTCTGGTCAACTCAAGGTGGCTTTCTTCCTCAGCCTCATCATGAGGCCAAGTGGCCACCTTGCCTGTCAACCATGGGTTCAGTCACAAACTCTCAGCGACCCTAGCGCACTTGGCCTAGGACATGCCATAGGATCACGTCATGCCACAGGCTCAAGACTCTTTTAACATCAGGCCAGCCAACCCCTCCTTGTCCCCCCTCTTGTCAATGTGAACCAGGTCCACAGGTGTCATTGGCCACACTCAACCCATCTCTCTACTGCTACATTTCTCCCACTGAGCAAGTACACCCAGGTGGTCACTGAGTAAGTCACAGGCTACCTGAAGTCTTCCATTAACATTCAGTCATAGAGAGAAGAATTTCTTCATGGCAGCAAATTTTTCCAGCTTTAAGCACAAACCACTAGTTCAAAACTCAAACAAGCCAAATTCATTTTTTATCCCTTCAGTCTGCCACCAATTTTCTCCGCAAGTCTTTTCAAATGCAAATGGATGGAGCACTCATAGCACTGGGTGGGTTTATCTTTGCAGAGCCTTCTTTTCAGGGCTGTCCTAGACCCATTTAAAGACCCAATGTAATGTCTTGCTTGCTGCTGGTGCTTATGTAATGGGTCATATGGGGGGTAGATTTTGTCAAAAGACCACTGCCAAAGTAAACCTCAGTCGTGCATATTCCATGGGCAAGCAGATGGATTCTGGGCACCAACTGAACTCTAGCCCCAATCCAAGAAATGTTGGTTCTGATAACATGGCCAAGCTCGATCCTTGCCTTCATGACATGATCGCCAAAGCTAAGGGTGCTGCCACAACGCATAGCGAGGAGAGCAGAAGGTGCTCAGCTATCCATTGGAATCGTGTCTGAGGTCTGAAAGGCTGTGTGTTCGTCTGCGTGGACTAGAGACACACATTCATGGGCACTCGTGTGTGTATAAGAAAGAGCTTTCAAAGCAAGAGCAATTGAATATAGAGAAAACGTCCCAGCCCAGTCAGGATCAAGTCCATAAGTCTGACATGAGCCCATATGTCTGATACCAATCCAAAAAGTCCTCTTCAGACTCACGAAACACATGCAGTGACGCCGAGTGCAGGAAAATCACCGGCCAGTGGGTGGAATGTCTTGTGGATCCAGTGGCAGTAGAAGCATCTCAGCACTGTCAGGGGTCTCCACGTGGTTCCTCCAGCTTCCAGGACACTGGCTCTATCAGCATAGTACCATGTGTTTGTCAGTAGAGCATCTCTCAGGCAGTGCATCTGTCTCCTGCCTCCAGTGAGTTATTGATCTCCTTAGTGGTTCCAAATGAGCTCATCAAGCTGTGACCTGATTGACAGACTAAACTCCACCCCTTAACTCTTAATACTGAAACTGACAACTGATTATGTGACTACCACAGCTTTAATTCAAACAATCAGCCGCCTAAACAAGAAATCAACTAAGTCAACATGGAATAAGCACAGCAGCTTGTGTGATCCAAAGATGCCACGTACAAAATTCACCTACGACGAAGGAAAAAGTATCAGAGCTTGAATTGTGAACACCGATTTGTGGATGGCTGTGGAGGTCAATGGGAGCCCAAAACCCATCTGCAGAGTATCTAGCCTGATTAAGCCTCTGGTGGATCCCCTCAAACCACAGGCCAAGGTCTGGAACAGCCTTACTATGAGACGTGGATCACTGTCATCCTAATTAGGCTGGACCATACTTGATATACCTCCCTCTGGACCCAGCCTGCGTTTGTTCTAGGTGCAAGGATCTCTTGCTCAATCCGGCTTTTTGGATCTTGATGGAGGTCTTTTGGTTCCTGCTCATTGTGGTCATTTTATCTTTATAATCGTCATTGTTCTGTCCTTATCACTTCATTCCCTTTGTGTTCTTTATTGTTTCTGTTGGGTTTAACAGTTCAGGAAGGACAGAGGAGTGGATGCATAGAGATAATAATCCATGTGAGGGTTTGTAGGGGTGAGGGGTGGGTTTGGGGAGAGATAGGGAGAGTGAGGGGATTTCGGGAGTAAACAGGGAAGGTGGGAAGAGGAGGGAGCACTAGAACAGAATGTGATTATACAGCTCATTTCAAAGGTGATTTCCTCAAGGGTGGGGGAAGAAAAAATGTTCAGAAATTGATTGTGGTAATGATTGTATAAGTCTTCTTGACATGATTCAGCGATTGAATTGCATGATGTGGGGCAGGAGGCTGGATTTCTCTAGGTCCTTGGTTGTTCCTTCGGGGTCTTACTATTAAGCAGTTGGTTTTCATATATATCATTATAACATTGCTAGATTGTTTTAATTACTCTGGCTACAGTATTGCTCTTAAAGTGTAGAAGTGTTTTTAAAATTTTATTATAGTTTTATTTTAACAGTGTCTTCTATGTCATCGGTTTCATTCCATACCTTTGGTGATTCGTTGTTCTGTTATTTAGAAATGTTGTGGTCCGATTTGGATCAGAACTGATTTGAATTAGTGAATTATTTTTTGCACTAGTAACATTTTCACAAGATTGAATGTACCTATCCAAGACTATGATTACTTGTTCCATTCTGCACATGTCTTTGGTATTTTGAAGAAGTATTTTGAGTTTTCTTTGTGTAATCTTTAGTATCTCTGGTAGAGGGAATCCCTAAAGATTGCACTTTTGTGTAAGTCTTGTACATTTGGGTGTTCTTGTCATGTCTTTGTAAGGAACATTGAGAAACTGAATCCGCACATACGGTAGGATAGGTGGCACCTACTGCATTCTGCATAAAGGTCTTCCAGGCACTGGGATGGGGCAGAGGGGCCTTCCCTCCAGACGGGACGGCCTATGGTTCGCTCCAAGGAGCATGTGGGCACTTGGGTCAGAGATATTGGGGCAGAAGGGGTGGTTTTGGATGGGTTCTCAGAGACCATACACACACACACACACACACACACACACACACACATGTTGACATGGAAAGTACCCCGTGATTGGAAAATCTCAGAAGAGGTAAGACCCCCATGATATCAGTTTCCATAAATTCCATGCAAACAGACTAGGAAGAGGTCAAAAATAGACCCCACAGAAAAGGACATGCCACAGCCAATGGGAGCCTCTTCAGGAGGAAAATAACCACTCACATGCACAAAACATGACCCAGGAAGCTCTCAGAACAGGAAGAAGGAACTCAGCCTGTGGAAGCCAGAGCGCAGGGCAGGGGTATAAAGGGCTGCTGGCACAAGAGACCCCATCACTCAAGCTCTTCCCTCACTCTCTTCTACTCTAAGGAAACCCATCCTCTCTCAACCCACCAGGATCATGGGCTGCTGTGGTTGCTCCGGAGGCTGTGGGGGCTGTGGCTCCGGCTGTGGCTCTGGCTGCGGAGGCTGTGGTAGTTCCGGAGGCTCTGGGGGCTGTGGCTCTGGCTGTGGAAGCTGTGGGGGCTGTGGCTCTGGCTGTGGAGGCTGTGGCTCCAGCTGCTGTGTGCCCGTGTGCTGCTGCAAGCCCGTGTGCTGCTGCAAGCCCGTGTGCTGCTGCAAGCCCGTGTGCTGCTGTGTGCCTGCCTGCTCTTGCTCCAGCTGTGGCTCCTGTGGGGGCTGTGGCTCCAGCTGTGGAGGCTGTGGTAGTTCCGGAGGCTGTGGGGGCTGTGGCTCTGGCTCTGCAGGCTGTGGGGGCTGTGGCTCCAGCTGCTGTGTGCCCGTGTGCTGCTACAAGCCTGTGTGCTGCTGCAAGCCCGTGTGCTGCTGTGTGCCTGTTTGCTCTTGCTCCAGTTGTGGCTCCTGTGGGGGCTGCAATGGAGGATGTGGCTCCAGTGGCTGCTGCCAGTCTAGTTGCTGTAAGCCCAGCTGCTGCCAGTCCAGCTGCTGCAAACCTTGCTGCTGCTCCTGAGCCCGTGGGAAGTTCTGTTGCCAGTCCAGCTGTGGCATGCCCAGCTGCTGTGGTGCCTTGTGCTGTCAGTGAAAGATCTAAAGCTCTTGACTCCATGTGCTTAGGAGCAGTTGTAACTAAAGATCGCTGAGCCACAATAGCTTGGTGTCTTTCCTCTAGAGATAAGTCATCTCAGCTCTGGGGCTCAGCATCCTAAGGCACCCACTCCTGAGAGACACTAAGTGTCACCTCCTGTGCTGTGACCCATCATGGAGCCAGCTCCTCACTCGCATCCAGGACACGCCTTCTCCCTCCCAGCACAGATCACATGCACAGACTCACTGCTGGTGAGCCTTCAGACGCCCAGAGAATTCGCCGGACTAGGATGGCGCTCTTCAGACCACAAGCTTACTACAGCTCCTCCCAAACTTCTTCATTCTTCCCCTGCTCTACCTGGTGCGCCTCCAACAACTGACCTGCAGGGAGCTCATGCCCCTGGGCCCTAGCTGTGTTGCCACATTCCCGGGGCCATTCTCCCCGTACCCTTGGTCTTCTTCTCTTGCCCTTACTCTAGCCCTTCTCGTCCCCTTACCCTTGGTCTACTTCTCTTTCCCTGGTGATCTAGCATCAAGGTCCACCACTGACCCGGTAAAGCCTCTCAATAAACTTGCTCTACCATCACAAGACTGCTTTCCACTGTGGTTCTTCCCTTGCTGCCTTTGGCAAAGCAAAACTATTACTGGATTTCTGTCTGAATCCAACCTGAGGACATATCACAATACTTACACACATTCATTACTTTCTAATTTTACACAGATATACCTCTTAAATTGTTCTAGGTAATGAAGCTTGATTACATGCATAAAACTAAAATCATTATCTGTTATCCCGTTTTCTATAATAATAAGAAATTGAGAGGTAGGTTAAAAAACACAGCAATTGAGCCTTGGTCAGACAAAAATGTATACATAAGCCTAGTGCTCCACAGCCAATGAGCACAAACATTCCTATTTTGATCTACCAGACATTGCTATGATTCATCCGGGTCAGGGCCAAAACATTGCCTTTCCTATTGTATGCGAACAGAGTTTGCTTCCAACATAGACGTTATGAAATACCAATTGAGCTCAAAGGAGAGGAAGACAAAAGATCTTATCCAAACACTTCATAGTCCGATGTAAAATCCAAAATCAAAATTTTGAAAGGACAAAGCAAAGTCAACTTCTCATATGCAAAAGAAGAAACACAAGATGAACAGGTGACGTGTTATTGGAAACAATGGGTGTCAGAGGAAAGTAGAATCTACATGGATCGAGTTGAGACAAAAAGAATGTCCTTTCCCCAGCAACGCCATCCTTCAAAAATGCAAGTAAAATTAAAGCATTACCGTACATAAAGATACAGACCAATACAATGCTCCCAGAACTACGTGGTGACAAATATTAAGATATCTTTAAACTTAAACAAAGTCCCACTACGCGCAATTTCAAATTCACACCCAGAAGGAACGACAATCAAAATGATGTGGACGTTTCTTTCTCTCTTTAGGTCAAAATGAATTAAATACAAACGTATTGTGATCTCTGTTGGATGTAGAAATATTATTAGGAAAAACTAATCATACAGATGAAGAGTACGGTAAAGAATGAGTATTTGAGGAAGTAAATGATCCCAGAACAAAACCTGAATCCCCAGGAATAAGAGATCCAAATAACAAAGATAAGAAGACACAAATATCTATAGATAAGTTCAGAAATAAAATGGGCTATCATTTCTGACTTTCATTTTTAGGTATGACATGAAGTACACAAACTAAAACGGTGACAGTAGAGCGTAGCTATGTGACATACGGAGAAATCAGTGCAAGGACACCGAACAAAGGGCAGAGATACAGAAAAGCAAAATCTCCAATCTCCCTGGAGTCAAGTTAGCATGAAGCTAAGGCAAAATCTGACAATTATGATGGATATTGTCATCACAAATCAAACACAAAGAAATCCCCCAAAGGCAGATACTTTAAAATTCAATAAGGAATTCAAAAGTTACTATACCACCCCATACCACACACGTATTATATTAAAAGAAGACACGAATTAAAAAAAAAAAAGCATCAATGGAGTTGTGATGGGTATAAAAATGCCAACAGCAACAAAGAAAAGTTAAGGCTGCTGAGCCAGCCCAATCACAACACTGGATGCATGTGGGTTTGAGCATTCCAATTCATACACAGATTATCTGTGCGCATTGCCAAAATTTCGAAACAATGTCAACCTACATACTGACTGAAACAAATGCATTTTCAATCCAATGAGACATGTATAGAGAAAGAAAATAGGTGGAAAATATACACTGTAGAAATAGAGGGCGGCACAGTGAGACACAGTAGACTCGCCCACATCAGAAAAGATACATTTTATGAACAGATCAGCACCGATGACTACTAGAGATGAAGGGGGACTCTTCAGAAGGACATCACAAGGATACACAAATTTGCACCAAACTAGATGAAGCAAAGAGAGAATTGAAGAGTGCGGTGCACCTTTAACGACAGCATTGGAAGACACCTAAATGCAACTTTGCATCATTAGTGTGTGAGGCCACGTTGACTAGAGAAACAAACCCAGAGACACTTCTATGTGGATAAGGATGAATTTTATATACAGAAGTTCTCATGCATCAATAAAACATCGCAGCTCGATCCAACTCAAGTCCATGAGTCCAATACTATTCTATAAGTCCCTCTTTAGACTCATGAAGCCATACGCACTTATGCAGAATGCAGGAACATCAACGGCCGGTGGTGCAAATTCTTGAGGATCAAATTGCGGAGAACGTATCTCCAGGGCTCGTGCACGTCTCAGCGTGGTTCTCCAGCAGGAAGGGGAAGGCAAAGAGCGAGAGAGTGGCCGCCTCCAGAAACCCATTTGTCAGTGGTACCTCCAAATGAGGTCATCAAGCTGTGACCTCATTGATGGGCTAAACTCCACCCATATCATCCTACAGGAGCCAGATTGGCACAAAATCCTAATTATCACACTCCACCCATTGCCAACTAGGCACGTGTATTCAATTCTTTAGACATAGATAATTTTTAAAGCAAAGACAATAGTAAAATCTTATTTATTACTAAAAGGATAAAACTAAAATACATATAACTCATAATGTGTCAGCCTCATTTAAACATAATATTCTATGCTAACAACTGCAGGTATGTGAACACCTACACCATAATCCTTCAATCCTGTGAGCATTGCACCCCACCTATGACATTGTTTTAAGTCAGTCACTTCATGCCTGGATCATCCCCATTTTGGGGACCCAATTTCTATACTGCCAATTTTTATCCACATGTGCCCTGAGGAGAAAAGCATGCTGTTTGATGGGGAGAATCCATTCCATTTGGAACCTTATGAGTCCTGATTCATAAACAAAGTCAAATCAGGACACGCCATCCATGAAGCCAGCAGCAATATGCACCAATTCACAGGCTGAAAAATACTATCATCATCTGGTCGGGTTCTGGTCAACTCAAGGTGGGTTTCCTTCCTCAGCCTCACCATGAGGCCAAGTGGCCACCTTGCCTGTCAACCATGGGTTCAGTCACAAACTCTCAACAACCCTAGCGCACTTGGCCTAGGACATGCCATAGGATCACGTCATGCCACAGGCTCAAGACTCTTTTAACATCAGGCCAGCCAACCCCTCCTTGTCCCCCCTCTTGTCAATGTGAACCAGGTCCACAGGTGTCATTGGCCACACTCAACCCATCTCTCTACTGCTACATTTCTCCCACTGAGCAAGTACACCCAGGTGGTCACTGAGTAAGTCACAGGCTACCTGAAGTCTTCCATTAACATTCAGTCATAGAGAGAAGAATTTCTTCATGGCAGCAAATTTTTCCAGCTTTAAGCACAAACCACTAGTTCAAAACTCAAACAAGCCAAATTCATTTTTTATCCCTTCAGTCTGCCACCAATTTTCTCCGCAAGTCTTTTCAAACGCAAATGGATGGAGCACTCATAGCACCGGGTGGGTTTATCTTTGCAGAGCCTTCTTTTCAGGGCTGTCCTAGACCCATTTAAAGACCCAATATAATGTCTTGCTTGCTGCATGTAATGGGTCATATGGGGGGTAGATTTTGTCAAAAGACCACTGCCAAAGTAAACCTCAGTCGTGCATATTCCATGGGCAAGCAGATGGATTCTGGGCACCAACTTAACTCTAGCCCCAATCCAAGAAATGTTGGTTCTGATAACATGGCCCAGCTCAATCCTTGCCTTCATGACATGATCGCCAAAGCTAAGGGTGCTGCCACAACGCATAGCGAGGAGAGCAGAAGGTGCTCAGCTATCCATTGGAATCGTGTCTGAGGTCTGAAAGGCTGTGTGTTCGTCTGCGTGGACTAGAGACACACATTCATGGGCACTCGTGTGTGTATAAGAAAGAGCTTTCAAAGCAAGAGCAATTGAATATAGAGAAAACGTCCCAGCCCAGTCAGGATCAAGTCCATAAGTCTGACATGAGCCCATATGTCTGATACCAATCCAAAAAGTCCTCTTCAGACTCACGAAACACATGCAGTGACGCCGAGTGCAGGAAGATCACCGGCCAGTGGGTGGAATGTCTTGTGGATCCAGTGGCAGTAGAAGCATCTCAGCACTGTCAGGGGTCTCCACGTGGTTCCTCCAGCTTCCAGGACACTGGCTCTATCAGCATAGTACCATGTGTTTGTCAGTAGAGCATCTCTCGGGCAGTGCATCTGTCTCCTGCCTCCAGTGAGTTATTGATCGCCTTAGTGGTTCCAAATGAGCTCATCAAGCTGTGACCTGATTGACAGACTAAACTCCACCCCCTAACTCTTAATACAGAAACTGACAACTGATTATGTGACTACCACAGCTTTAATTCAAACAATCAGCCGCCTAAACAAGAAATCAACTAAGTCAACATGGAATAAGCACAGCAGCTTGTGTGATCCAAAGATGCCACGTACAAAATTCACCTACGACGAAGGAAAAAGTATCAGAGCTTGAATTGTGAACACCGATTTGTGGATGGCTGTGGAGGTCAATGGGAGCCCAAAACCCATCTGCAGAGTATCTAGCCTGATTAAGCCTCTGGTGGATCCCCTCAAACCACAGGCCAAGGTCTGGAACAGCCTTACTATGAGACGTGGATCACTGTCATCCTAATTAGGCTGGACCATACTTGATATACCTCCCTCTGGACCCAGCCTGCGTTTGTTCTAGGTGCAAGGATCTCTTGCTCAATCCGGCTTTTTGGATCTTGATGGAGGTCTTTTGGTTCCTGCTCATTGTGGTCATTTTATCTTTATAATCGTCATTGTTCTGTCCTTATCACTTCATTCCCTTTGTGTTCTTTATTGTTTCTGTTGGGTTTAACAGTTCAGGAAGGACAGAGGAGTGGATGCATAGAGATAATAATCCATGTGAGGGTTTGTAGGGGTGAGGGGTGAGTTTGGGGAGAGATAGGGAGAGTGAGGGGATTTCGGGAGTAAACAGGGAAGGTGGGAAGAGGAGGGAGTACTAGAACAGAATGTGATTATACAGCTCATTTCAAAGGTGATTTCCTCAAGGGTGGGGGAAGAAAAAATGTTTGGAAATTGATTGTGGTAATGATTGTATAAGTCTTCTTGACATGATTCAGCGATTGAATTGCATGATGTGGGGCAGGAGGCTGGATTTCTCTAGGTCCTTGGTTGTTCCTTCGGGGTCTTACTATTAAGCAGTTGGTTTTCATATATATCATTATAACATTGCTAGATTGTTTTAATTACTCTGGCTACAGTATTGCTCTTAAAGTGTAGAAGTGTTTTTAAAATTTTGTTATAGTTTTATTTTAACAGTGTCTTCTATGTCATCGGTTTCATTCCATACCTTTGGTGATTCGTTGTTCTGTTATTTAGAAATGTTGTGGTCCGATTTGGATCAGCTCTGATTTGAATTAGTGAATTATTTTTTGCACTAGTAACATTTTCACAAGATTGAATGTACCTATCCAAGACTATGGTTACTTGTTCCATTCTGCACATGTCTTTGGTATTTTGAAGAAGTATTTTGAGTTTTCTTTGTGTAATCTTTAGTATCTCTGGTAGAGGGAATCCCTAAAGATTGCACTTTTTTGTAAGTCTTGTACATTTGGGTGTTCTTGTCATGTCTTTGTAAGGAACATTGAGAAACTGAATCCGCACATACGGTAGGATAGGTGGCACCTACTGCATTCTGCATAAAGGTCTTCCAGGCACTGGGATGGGGCAGAGGGGCCTTCCCTCCAGACGGGACGGCCTATGGTTCGCTCCAAGGAGCATGCTGGCACTTGGGTCAGAGACATTGGGGCAGAAGGGGTGGTTTTGGATGGGTTCTCAGAGACCACACACACACACACACACACACACACACACACACACACACACACGTTGACATGGAAAGTACCCCGTGATTGGAAAATCTCAGAAGAGGTAAGACCCCCATGATATCAGTTTCCATAAATTCCATGCAAACAGACTACGAAGAGGTCAAAATTAGACCCCACAGAAAAGGACATGCCACAGCCAATGGGAGCCTCTTCAGGAGGAAAATAACCACTCACATGCACAAAACATGACCCAGGAAGCTCTCAGAACAGGAAGAAGGAACTCAGCCTGTGGAAGCCAGAGCGCAGGGCAGGGGTATAAAGGGCTGCTGGCACAAGAGACCCCATCACTCAAGCTCTTCCCTCACTCTCTTCTACTCTAAGGAAACCCATCCTCTCTCAACCCACCAGGATCATGGGCTGCTGTGGTTGCTCCGGAGGCTGTGGGGGCTGTGGCTCCGGCTGTGGCTCTGGCTGCGGAGGCTGTGGTAGTTCCGGAGGCTCTGGGGGCTGTGGCTCTGGCTGTGGAAGCTGTGGGGGCTGTGGCTCTGGCTGTGGAGGCTGTGGCTCCAGCTGCTGTGTGCCCGTGTGCTGCTGCAAGCCCGTGTGCTGCTGCAAGCCCGTGTGCTGCTGTGTGCCTGCCTGCTCTTGCTCCAGCTGTGGCTCCTGTGGGGGCTGTGGCTCCAGCTGTGGAGGCTGTGGTAGTTCCGGAGGCTGTGGGGGCTGTGGCTCTGGCTCTGCAGGCTGTGGGGGCTGTGGCTCCAGCTGCTGTGTGCCCGTGTGCTGCTGCAAGCCTGTGTGCTGCTGCAAGCCCGTGTGCTGCTGTGTGCCTGTTTGCTCTTGCTCCAGTTGTGGCTCCTGTGGGGGCTGCAATGGAGGATGTGGCTCCAGTGGCTGCTGCCAGTCTAGTTGCTGTAAGCCCAGCTGCTGCCAGTCCAGCTGCTGCAAACCTTGCTGCTGCTCCTGAGCCCGTGGGAAGTTCTGTTGCCAGTCCAGCTGTGGCATGCCCAGCTGCTGTGGTGCCTTGTGCTGTCAGTGAAAGATCTAAAGCTCTTGACTCCATGTGCTTAGGAGCAGTTGTAACTAAAGATCGCTGAGCCACAATAGCTTGGTGTCTTTCCTCTAGAGATAAGTCATCTCAGCTCTGGGGCTCAGCATCCTAAGGCACCCACTCCTGAGAGACACTAAGTGTCACCTCCTGTGCTGTGACCCATCATGGAGCCAGCTCCTCACTCGCATCCAGGACACGCCTTCTCCCTCCCAGCACAGATCACATGCACAGACTCACTGCTGGTGAGCCTTCAGACGCCCAGAGAATTCGCCGGACTAGGATGGCGCTCTTCAGACCACAAGCTTACTACAGCTCCTCCCAAACTTCTTCATTCTTCCCCTGCTCTACCTGGTGCGCCTCCAACAACTGACCTGCAGGGAGCTCATGCCCCTGGGCCCTAGCTGTGTTGCCACATTCCCGGGGCCATTCTCCCCGTACCCTTGGTCTTCTTCTCTTGCCCTTACTCTAGCCCTTCTCGTCCCCTTACCCTTGGTCTACTTCTCTTTCCCTGGTGATCTAGCATCAAGGTCCACCACTGACCCGGTAAAGCCTCTCAATAAACTTGCTCTACCATCACAAGACTGCTTTCCACTGTGGTTCTTCCCTTGCTGCCTTTGGCAAAGCAAAACTGTTACTGGATTTCTGTCTGAATCCAACCTGAGGACATATCACAATACTTACACACATTCATTACTTTCTAATTTTACACAGATATACCTCTTAAATTGTTCTAGGTAATGAAGCTTGATTACATGCATAAAACTAAAATCATTATCTGTTATCCCGTTTTCTATAATAATAAGAAATTGAGAGGTAGGTTAAAAAACACAGCAATTGAGCCTTGGTCAGACAAAAATGTATACATAAGCCTAGTGCTCCACAGCCAATGAGCACAAACATTCCTATTTTGATCTACCAGACATTGCTATGATTCATCCGGGTCAGGGCCAAAACATTGCCTTTCCTATTGTATGCGAACAGAGTTTGCTTCCAACATAGACGTTATGAAATACCAATTGAGCTCAAAGGAGAGGAAGACAAAAGATCTTATCCAAACACTTCATAGTCCGATGTAAAATCCAAAATCAAAATTTTGAAAGGACAAAGCAAAGCCAACTTCTCATATGCAAAAGAAGAAACACAAGATGAACAGGTGACATGTTATTGGAAACAATGGGTGTCAGAGGAAAGTAGAATCTACATGGATCGGGTTGAGACAAAAAGAATGTCCTTTCCCCAGCAACGCCATCCTTCAAAAATGCAAGTAAAATTAAAGCATTACCGTACATAAAGATACAGACCAATACAATGCTCCCAGAACTACGTGGTGACAAATATTAAGATATCTTTAAACTTAAACAAAGTCCCACCACGCGCAATTTCAAATTCACACCCAGAAGGAACGACAATCAAAATGATGTGGACGTTTCTTTCTCTCTTTAGGTCAAAATGAATTAAATACAAACGTATTGTGATCTCTGTTGGATGTAGAAATATTATTAGGAAAAACTAATCATACAGATGAAGAGTACGGTAAAGAATGAGTATTTGAGGAAGTAAATGATCCCAGAACAAAACCTGAATCCCCAGGAATAAGAGATCCAAATAACAAAGATAAGAAGACACAAATATCTATAGATAAGTTCAGAAATACAATGGGCTATCATTTCTGACTTTCATTTTTAGGTATGACATGAAGTAGACAAACTAAAACTGTGACAGTAGAGCGTAGCTATGTGACATACGGAGAAATCAGTGCAAGGACACCGAAAAAAGGGCAGAGATACAGAAAAGCAAAATCTCCAATCTCCCTGGAGTCAAGTTAGCATGAAGCTAAGGCAAAATCTGACAATTATGATGGATATTGTCATCACAAACCAAACACAAAGAAATCCCCCAAAGGCAGATACTTTAAAATTCAATAAGGAATTCAAAAGTTACTATACCACCCCATACCACACACATATTATATTAAAAGAAAACACGAATTAAAAAAAAAAAGCATCAATGGAGTTGTGATGGGTATAACAATGCCAACAGCAACAAAGAAAAGTTAAGGCTGGTGAGCCAGCCCAATCACAACACTGGATGCATATGGGTTTGAGCATTCCAATTCATACACAGATTATCTGTGCGCATTGCCAAAATTTCGAAACAATGTCCACCTACATACTGACTGAAACAAATGCATTTTCAATCCAATGAGACATGTATAGAGAAAGAAAATGGGTGGAATATGTACACTGTGAAATAGAGCGTGGCACAGTGAGACACAGTAGACTTGCCCACATCAGAAAAGATAGATTTTACTAACAGATCAGCACCGATGACTACTAGAGATGAAGGGGGACTCTTCAGAAGGACATCACAAGGATACACAAATTTGCACCAAACTAGATGAAGCAAAGAGAGAATTGAAGAGTGCGGTGCACCTTTAATGACAACATTGGAAGACACCTAAATGCAACTTTGCATCATTAGTGTGTGAGGCCACGTTGACTAGAAAAACAAACCCAGAGACACTTCTATGTGGATAAGGATGAATTTTATATACAGAAGTTCTCATGCATCAATAAAACATCACAGCTCGATCCAACTCAAGTCCATAAGTCCAATACTATTCTATAAATCCCTCTTTAGACTCATGAAGCCACACGCACTAATGCAGAATGCAGGAACATCAAAGGCCAGGGGGTGCAAATTCTTGAGGATCAAATTGCGGAGAACGTATCTCCAGGGCTCATGCACGTCTCAGCGTGGCTCACCAGCAGGAAGGGGAAGGCAAAGAGCGAGAGAGTGGCCGCCTCCAGGAACCCATTTGTCAGTGGTACCTCCAAATGAGGTCATCAAGCTGTGACCTCATTGATGGGCTAAACTCCACCCATGTCATCCTACAGGAGCCAGATTGGCACAAAATCCTAATTATCACACTCCACCCATTGCCAACTAGGCACGTGTATTCAATTCTTTAGACATAGATAATTTTTAAAGCAAAGACAATAGTAAAATCTTATTTATTACTAAAAGGATAAAACTAAAATACATATAACTCATAATGTGTCAGCCTCATTTAAACATAATATTCTATGCTAACAACTGCAGGTATGTGAACACCTACACCATAATCCTTCAATCCTGTGAGCATTGCACCCCACCTATGACATTGTTTTAAGCCAGTCACTTCATGCCTGGATCATCCCCATTTTGGGGACCCAATTTCTATACTGCCAATTTTTATCCACATGTGCCCTGAGGAGAAAAGCATGCTGTTTGATGGGGAGAATCCATTCCATTTGGAACCTTATGAGTCCTGATTCATAAGCAAAGTCAAATCAGGACACGCCATCCATGAAGCCAGCAGCAATATGCACCAATTCACAGGCTCAAAAATACTATCATCATCTGGTCGGGTTCTGGTCAACTCAAGGTGGCTTTCTTCCTCAGCCTCATCATGAGGCCAAGTGGCCACCTTGCCTGTCAACCATGGGTTCAGTCACAAACTCTCAGCGACCCTAGCGCACTTGGCCTAGGACATGCCATAGGATCACGTCATGCCACAGGCTCAAGACTCTTTTAACATCAGGCCAGCCAACCCCTCCTTGTCCCCCCTCTTGTCAATGTGAACCAGGTCCACAGGTGTCATTGGCCACACTCAACCCATCTCTCTACTGCTACATTTCTCCCACTGAGCAAGTACACCCAGGTGGTCACTGAGTAAGTCACAGGCTACCTGAAGTCTTCCATTAACATTCAGTCATAGAGAGAAGAATTTCTTCATGGCAGCAAATTTTTCCAGCTTTAAGCACAAACCACTAGTTCAAAACTCAAACAAGCCAAATTCATTTTTTATCCCTTCAGTCTGCCACCAATTTTCTCCGCAAGTCTTTTCAAACGCAAATGGATGGAGCACTCATAGCACCGGGTGGGTTTATCTTTGCAGAGCCTTCTTTTCAGGGCTGTCCTAGACCCATTTAAAGACCCAATATAATGTCTTGCTTGCTGCTGGTGCTTATGTAATGGGTCATATGGGGGGTAGATTTTGTCAAAAGACCACTGCCAAAGTAAACCTCAGTCGTGCATATTCCATGGGCAAGCAGATGGATTCTGGGCACCAACTTAACTCTAGCCCCAATCCAAGAAATGTTGGTTCTGATAACATGGCCAAGCTCGATCCTTGCCTTCATGACATGATCGCCAAAGCTAAGGGTGCTGCCACAACGCATAGCGAGGAGAGCAGAAGGTGCTCAGCTATCCATTGGAATCGTGTCTGAGGTCTGAAAGGCTGTGTGTTCGTCTGCGTGGACTAGAGACACACATTCATGGGCACTCGTGTGTGTATAAGAAAGAGCTTTCAAAGCAAGAGCAATTGAATATAGAGAAAACGTCCCAGCCCAGTCAGGATCAAGTCCATAAGTCTGACATGAGCCCATATGTCTGATACCAATCCAAAAAGTCCTCTTCAGACTCACGAAACACATGCAGTGACGCCGAGTGCAGGAAGATCACCGGCCAGTGGGTGGAATGTCTTGTGGATCCAGTGGCAGTAGAAGCATCTCAGCACTGTCAGGGGTCTCCACGTGGTTCCTCCAGCTTCCAGGACACTGGCTCTATCAGCATAGTACCATGTGTTTGTCAGTAGAGCATCTCTCAGGCAGTGCATCTGTCTCCTGCCTCCAGTGAGTTATTGATCTCCTTAGTGGTTCCAAATGAGCTCATCAAGCTGTGACCTGATTGACAGACTAAACTCCACCCCTTAACTCTTAATACTGAAACTGACAACTGATTATGTGACTACCACAGCTTTAATTCAAACAATCAGCCACCTAAACAAGAAATCAACTAAGTCAACATGGAATAAGCACAGCAGCTTGTGTGATCCAAAGATGCCACGTACAAAATTCACCTACGACGAAGGAAAAAGTATCAGAGCTTGAATTGTGAACACCGATTTGTGGATGGCTGTGGAGGTCAATGGGAGCCCAAAACCCATCTGCAGAGTATCTAGCCTGATTAAGCCTCTGGTGGATCCCCTCAAACCACAGGCCAAGGTCTGGAACAGCCTTACTATGAGACGTGGATCACTGTCATCCTAATTAGGCTGGACCATACTTGATATACCTCCCTCTGGACCCAGCCTGCGTTTGTTCTAGGTGCAAGGATCTCTTGCTCAATCCGGCTTTTTGGATCTTGATGGAGGTCTTTTGGTTCCTGCTCATTGTGGTCATTTTATCTTTATAATCGTCATTGTTCTGTCCTTATCACTTCATTCCCTTTGTGTTCTTTATTGTTTCTGTTGGTTTTAACAGTTCAGGAAGGACAGAGGAGTGGATGCATAGAGATAATAATCCATGTGAGGGTTTGTAGGGGTGAGGGGTGAGTTTGGGGAGAGATAGGGAGAGTGAGGGGATTTCGGGAGTAAACAGGGAAGGTGGGAAGAGGAGGGAGTACTAGAACAGAATGTGATTATACAGCTCATTTCAAAGGTGATTTCCTCAAGGGTGGGGGAAGAAAAAATGTTTGGAAATTGATTGTGGTAATGATTGTATAAGTCTTCTTGACATGATTCAGCGATTGAATTGCATGATGTGGGGCAGGAGGCTGGATTTCTCTAGGTCCTTGGTTGTTCCTTCGGGGTCTTACTATTAAGCAGTTGGTTTTCATATATATCATTATAACATTGCTAGATTGTTTTAATTACTCTGGCTACAGTATTGCTCTTAAAGTGTAGAAGTGTTTTTAAAATTTTATTATAGTTTTATTTTAACAGTGTCTTCTATGTCATCGTTTTCATTCCATACCTTTGGTGATTCGTTGTTCTGTTATTTAGAAATGTTGTGGTCCGATTTGGATCAGAACTGATTTGAATTAGTGAATTATTTTTTGCACTAGTAACATTTTCACAAGATTGAATGTACCTATCCAAGACTATGATTACTTGTTCCATTCTGCACATGTCTTTGGTATTTTGAAGAAGTATTTTGAGTTTTCTTTGTGTAATCTTTAGTATCTCTGGTAGAGGGAATCCCTAAAGATTGCACTTTTGTGTAAGTCTTGTACATTTGGGTGTTCTTGTCATGTCTTTGTAAGGAACATTGAGAAACTGAATCCGCACAAACGGTAGGATAGGTGGCACCTACTGCATTCTGCATAAAGGTCTTCCAGGCACTGGGATGGGGCAGAGGGGCCTTCCCTCCAGACGGGACGGCCTATGGTTCGCTCCAAGGAGCATGTGGGCACTTGGGTCAGAGATATTGGGGCAGAAGGGGTGGTTTTGGATGGGTTCTCAGAGACCATACACACACACACACACACACACACACATGTTGACATGGAAAGTACCCCGTGATTGGAAAATCTCAGAAGAGGTAAGACCCCCATGATATCAGTTTCCATAAATTCCATGCAAACAGACTAGGAAGAGGTCAAAAATAGACCCCACAGAAAAGGACATGCCACAGCCAATGGGAGCCTCTTCAGGAGGAAAATAACCACTCACATGCACAAAACATGACCCAGGAAGCTCTCAGAACAGGAAGAAGGAACTCAGCCTGTGGAAGCCAGAGCGCAGGGCAAGGGTATAAAGGGCTGCTGGCACAAGAGACCCCATCACTCAAGCTCTTCCCTCACTCTCTTCTACTCTAAGGAAACCCATCCTCTCTCAACCCACCAGGATCATGGGCTGCTGTGGTTGCTCCGGAGGCTGTGGGGGCTGTGGCTCCGGCTGTGGCTCTGGCTGCGGAGGCTGTGGTAGTTCCGGAGGCTCTGGGGGCTGTGGCTCTGGCTGTGGAAGCTGTGGGGGCTGTGGCTCTGGCTGTGGAGGCTGTGGCTCCAGCTGCTGTGTGCCCGTGTGCTGCTGCAAGCCCGTGTGCTGCTGCAAGCCCGTGTGCTGCTGCAAGCCCATGTGCTGCTGTGTGCCTGCCTGCTCTTGCTCCAGCTGTGGCTCCTGTGGGGGCTGTGGCTCCAGCTGTGGAGGCTGTGGTAGTTCCGGAGGCTGTGGGGGCTGTGGCTCTGGCTCTGCAGGCTGTGGGGGCTGTGGCTCCAGCTGCTGTGTGCCCGTGTGCTGCTGCAAGCCTGTGTGCTGCTGCAAGCCCGTGTGCTGCTGTGTGCCTGTTTGCTCTTGCTCCAGTTGTGGCTCCTGTGGGGGCTGCAATGGAGGATGTGGCTCCAGTGGCTGCTGCCAGTCTAGTTGCTGTAAGCCCAGCTGCTGCCAGTCCAGCTGCTGCAAACCTTGCTGCTGCTCCTGAGCCCGTGGGAAGTTCTGTTGCCAGTCCAGCTGTGGCATGCCCAGCTGCTGTGGTGCCTTGTGCTGTCAGTGAAAGATCTAAAGCTCTTGACTCCATGTGCTTAGGAGCAGTTGTAACTAAAGATCGCTGAGCCACAATAGCTTGGTGTCTTTCCTCTAGAGATAAGTCATCTCAGCTCTGGGGCTCAGCATCCTAAGGCACCCACTCCTGAGAGACACTAAGTGTCACCTCCTGTGCTGTGACCCATCATGGAGCCAGCTCCTCACTCGCATCCAGGACACGCCTTCTCCCTCCCAGCACAGATCACATGCACAGACTCACTGCTGGTGAGCCTTCAGACGCCCAGAGAATTCGCCGGACTAGGATGGCGCTCTTCAGACCACAAGCTTACTACAGCTCCTCCCAAACTTCTTCATTCTTCCCCTGCTCTACCTGGTGCGCCTCCAACAACTGACCTGCAGGGAGCTCATGCCCCTGGGCCCTAGCTGTGTTGCCACATTCCCGGGGCCATTCTCCCCGTACCCTTGGTCTTCTTCTCTTGCCCTTACTCTAGCCCTTCTCGTCCCCTTACCCTTGGTCTACTTCTCTTTCCCTGGTGATCTAGCATCAAGGTCCACCACTGACCCGGTAAAGCCTCTCAATAAACTTGCTCTACCATCACAAGACTGCTTTCCACTGTGGTTCTTCCCTTGCTGCCTTTGGCAAAGCAAAACTATTACTGGATTTCTGTCTGAATCCAACCTGAGGACATATCACAATACTTACACACATTCATTACTTTCTAATTTTACACAGATATACCTCTTAAATTGTTCTAGGTAATGAAGCTTGATTACATGCATAAAACTAAAATCATTATCTGTTATCCCGTTTTCTATAATAATAAGAAATTGAGAGGTAGGTTAAAAAACACAGCAATTGAGCCTTGGTCAGACAAAAATGTATACATAAGCCTAGTGCTCCACAGCCAATGAGCACAAACATTCCTATTTTGATCTACCAGACATTGCTATGATTCATCCGGGTCAGGGCCAAAACATTGCCTTTCCTATTGTATGCGAACAGAGTTTGCTTCCAACATAGACGTTATGAAATACCAATTGAGCTCAAAGGAGAGGAAGACAAAAGATCTTATCCAAACACTTCATAGTCCGATGTAAAATCCAAAATCAAAATTTTGAAAGGACAAAGCAAAGCCAACTTCTCATATGCAAAAGAAGAAACACAAGATGAACAGGTGACATGTTATTGGAAACAATGGGTGTCAGAGGAAAGTAGAATCTACATGGATCGGGTTGAGACAAAAAGAATGTCCTTTCCCCAGCAACGCCATCCTTCAAAAATGCAAGTAAAATTAAAGCATTACCGTACATAAAGATACAGACCAATACAATGCTCCCAGAACTACGTGGTGACAAATATTAAGATATCTTTAAACTTAAACAAAGTCCCACCACGCGCAATTTCAAATTCACACCCAGAAGGAACGACAATCAAAATGATGTGGACGTTTCTTTCTCTCTTTAGGTCAAAATGAATTAAATACAAACGTATTGTGATCTCTGTTGGATGTAGAAATATTATTAGGAAAAACTAATCATACAGATGAAGAGTACGGTAAAGAATGAGTATTTGAGGAAGTAAATGATCCCAGAACAAAACCTGAATCCCCAGGAATAAGAGATCCAAATAACAAAGATAAGAAGACACAAATATCTATAGATAAGTTCAGAAATACAATGGGCTATCATTTCTGACTTTCATTTTTAGGTATGACATGAAGTACACAAACTAAAACGGTGACAGTAGAGCGTAGCTATGTGACATACGGAGAAATCAGTGCAAGGACACCGAACAAAGGGCAGAGATACAGAAAAGCAAAATCTCCAATCTCCCTGGAGTCCAGTTAGCATGAAGCTAAGGCAAAATCTGACAATTATGATGGATATTGTCATCACAAATCAAACACAAAGAAATCCCCCAAAGGCAGATACTTTAAAATTCAATAAGGAATTCAAAAGTTACTATACCACCCCATACCACACACGTATTATATTAAAAGAAGACACGAATTAAAAAAAAAAAGCATCAATGGAGTTGTGATGGGTATAAAAATGCCAACAGCAACAAAGAAAAGTTAAGGCTGGTGAGCCAGCCCACTTACAACACTGGATGCATATGGGTTTGAGCATTCCAATTCATACACAGATTATCTGTGCGCATTGCCAAAATTTCGAAACAATGTTCACCTACATACTGACTGAAACAAATGCATTTTCAATCCAATGAGACATGTATAGCGAAAGAAAATGGGTGGAATATGTACACTGTGAAATAGAGCGTGGCACAGTGAGACACAGTAGACTCGCCCACATCAGAAAAGATAGATTTTACTAACAGATCAGCACCGATGGCTACTAGAGATGAAGGGGGACTCTTCAGAAGGACATCACAAGGATACACAAATTTGCACCAAACTAGATGAAGCAAAGAGAGAATTGAAGAGTGCGGTGCACCTTGAATGACAGCATTGGAAGACACCTAAATGCAACTTTGCATCATTAGTGTGTGAGGCCACGTTGACTAGAAAAACAAACCCAGAGACACTTCTATGTGGATAAGGATGAATTTTATATACAGAAGTTCTCATGCATCAATAAAACATCGCAGCTCGATCCAACTCAAGTCCATGAGTCCAATACTATTCTATAAGTCCCTCTTGAGACTCATGAAGCCACACGCACTAATGCAGAATGCAGGAACATCAACGGCCAGGGGGTGCAAATTCTTGAGGATCAAATTGCGGAGAACGTATCTCCAGGGCTCATGCAGGTCGCAGCGTGGCTCACCAGCAGGAAGGGGAAGGCAAAGAGCGAGAGAGTGGCCGCCTCCAGAAACCCATTTGTCAGTGGTACCTCCAAATGAGGTCATCAAACTGTGACCTCATTGATGGGCTAAACTCCACCCATGTCATCCTACAGGAGCCAGATTGGCACAAAATCCTAATTATCACACTCCACCCATTGCCAACTAGGCACGTGTATTCAATTCTTTAGACATAGATAATTTTTAAAGCAAAGACAATAGTAAAATCTTATTTATTACTAAAAGGATAAAACTAAAATACATATAACTCATAATGTGTCAGCCTCATTTAAACATAATATTCTATGCTAACAACTGCAGGTATGTGAACACCTACACCATAATCCTTCAATCCTGTGAGCATTGCACCCCACCTATGACATTGTTTTAAGTCAGTCACTTCATGCCTGGATCATCCCCATTTTGGGGACCCAATTTCTATACTGCCAATTTTTATCCACATGTGCCCTGAGGAGAAAAGCATGCTGTTTGATGGGGAGAATCCATTCCATTTGGAACCTTATGAGTCCTGATTCATAAGCAAAGACAAATCAGGACACGCCATCCATGAAGCCAGCAGCAATATGCACCAATTCACAGGCTCAAAAATACTATCATCATCTGGTCGGGTTCTGGTCAACTCAAGGTGGGCTTCCTTCCTCAGCCTCACCATGAGGCCAACTGGCCACCTTGCCTGTCAACCATCGGTTCAGTCACAAACTCTCAACAACCCTAGCGCACTTGGCCTAGGACATGCCATAGGATCACGTCATGCCACAGGCTCAAGACTCTTTTAACATCAGGCCAGCCAACCCCTCCTTGTCCCCCCTCTTGTCAATGTGAACCAGGTCCACAGGTGTCATTGGCCACACTCAACCCATCTCTCTACTGCTACATTTCTCCCACTGAGCAAGTACACCCAGGTGGTCACTGAGTAAGTCACAGGCTACCTGAAGTCTTCCATTAACATTCAGTCATATAGAGAAGAATTTCTTCATGGCAGCAAATTTTTCCAGCTTTAAGCACAAACCACTAGTTCAAAACTCTAACAAGCCAAATTCATTTTTTATCCCTTCAGTCTGCCACCAATTTTCTCCGCAAGTCTTTTCAAACGCAAATGGATGGAGCACTCATAGCACCGGGTGGGTTTATCTTTGCAGAGCCTTCTTTTCAGGGCTGTCCTAGACCCATTTAAAGACCCAATATAATGTCTTGCTTGCTGCTGCTGCTTATGTAATGGGTCATATGGGGGGTAGATTTTGTCAAAAGACCACTGCCAAAGTAAACCTCAGTCGTGCATATTCCATGGGCAAGCAGATGGATTCTGGGCACCAACTTAACTCTAGCCCCAATCCAAGAAATGTTGGTTCTGATAACATGGCCCAGCTCGATCCTTGCCTTCATGACATGATCGCCAAAGCTAAGGGTGCTGCCACAACGCATAGCGAGGAGAGCAGAAGGTGCTCAGCTATCCATTGGAATCGTGTCTGAGGTCTGAAAGGCTGTGTGTTCGTCTGCGTGGACTAGAGACACACATTCATGGGCACTCGTGTGTGTATAAGAAAGAGCTTTCAAAGCAAGAGCAATTGAATATAGAGAAAACGTCCCAGCCCAGTCAGGATCAAGTCCATAAGTCTGACATGAGCCCATATGTCTGATACCAATCCAAAAAGTCCTCTTCAGACTCACGAAACACATGCAGTGACGCCGAGTGCAGGAAGATCACCGGCCAGTGGGTGGAATGTCTTGTGGATCCAGTGGCAGTAGAAGCATCTCAGCACTGTCAGGGGTCTCCACGTGGTTCCTCCAGCTTCCAGGACACTGGCTCTATCAGCATAGTACCATGTGTTTGTCAGTAGAGCATCTCTCAGGCAGTGCATCTGTCTCCTGCCTCCAGTGAGTTATTGATCTCCTTAGTGGTTCCAAATGAGCTCATCAAGCTGTGACCTGATTGACAGACTAAACTCCACCCCCTAACTCTTAATACGGAAACTGACAACTGATTATGTGACTACCACAGCTTTAATTCAAACAATCAGCCGCCTAAACAAGAAATCAACTAAGTCAACATGGAATAAGCACAGCAGCTTGTGTGATCCAAAGATGCCACGTACAAAATTCACCTACGACGAAGGAAAAAGTATCAGAGCTTGAATTGTGAACACCGATTTGTGGATGGCTGTGGAGGTCAATGGGAGCCCAAAACCCATCTGCAGAGTATCTAGCCTGATTAAGCCTCTGGTGGATCCCCTCAAACCACAGGCCAAGGTCTGGAACAGCCTTACTATGAGACGTGGATCACTGTCATCCTAATTAGGCTGGACCATACTTGATATACCTCCCTCTGGACCCAGCCTGCGTTTGTTCTAGGTGCAAGGATCTCTTGCTCAATCCGGCTTTTTGGATCTTGATGGAGGTCTTTTGGTTCCTGCTCATTGTGGTCATTTTATCTTTATAATCGTCATTGTTCTGTCCTTATCACTTCATTCCCTTTGTGTTCTTTATTGTTTCTGTTGGGTTTAACAGTTCAGGAAGGACAGAGGAGTGGATGCATAGAGATAATAATCCATGTGAGGGTTTGTAGGGGTGAGGGGTGGGTTTGGGGAGAGATAGGGAGAGTGAGGGGATTTCGGGAGTAAACAGGGAAGGTGGGAAGAGGAGGGAGCACTAGAACAGAATGTGATTATACAGCTCATTTCAAAGGTGATTTCCTCAAGGGTGGGGGAAGAAAAAATGTTCGGAAATTGATTGTGGTAATGATTGTATAAGTCTTCTTGACATGATTCAGCGATTGAATTGCATGATGTGGGGCAGGAGGCTGGATTTCTCTAGGTCCTTGGTTGTTCCTTCGGGGTCTTACTATTAAGCAGTTGGTTTTCATATATATCATTATAACATTGCTAGATTGTTTTAATTACTCTGGCTACAGTATTGCTCTTAAAGTGTAGAAGTGTTTTTAAAATTTTATTATACTTTTATTTTAACATTGTCTTCTATGACATCGGTTTCATTCCATAACTTTGGTGATTCGTTGTTCTGTTACTTAGAAATGTTGTGGTCCGATTTGGATCAGAACTGATTTGAATTAGTGAATTATTTTTTGCACTAGTAACATTTTCACAAGATTGAATGTACCTATCCAAGACTATGATTACTTGTTCCATTCTGCACATGTCTTTGGTATTTTGAAGAAGTATTTTGAGTTTTCTTTGTGTAATCTTTAGTATCTCTGGTAGAGGGAATCCCTAAAGATTGCACTTTTGTGTAAGTCTTGTACATTTGGGTGTTCTTGTCATGTCTTTGTAAGGAACATTGAGAAACTGAATCCGCACATACGGTAGGATAGGTGGCACCACTGCATTCTGCATAAAGGTCTTCCAGGCACTGGGATGGGGCAGAGGGGCCTTCCCTCCAGACGGGACGGCCTATGGTTCGCTCCAAGGAGCATGCTGGCACTTGGGTCAGAGACATTGGGGCAGAAGGGGTGGTTTTGGATGGGTTCTCAGAGACCACACACACACACACACACACACACACACATGTTGACATGGAAAGTACCCCGTGATTGGAAAATCTCAGAAGAGGTAAGACCCCCATGATATCAGTTTCCATAAATTCCATGCAAACAGACTAGGAAGAGGTCAAAATTAGACCCCACAGAAAAGGACATGCCACAGCCAATGGGAGCCTCTTCAGGAGGAAAATAACCACTCACATGCACAAAACATGACCCAGGAAGCTCTCAGAACAGGAAGAAGGAACTCAGCCTGTGGAAGCCAGAGCGCAGGGCAGGGGTATAAAGGGCTGCTGGCACAAGAGACCCCATCACTCAAGCTCTTCCCTCACTATCTTCTACTCTAAGGAAACCCATCCTCTCTCGACCCACCAGGATCATGGGCTGCTGTGGTTGCTCTGGAGGCTGTGGGGGCTGTGGCTCTGGCTGTGGCTCTGGCTGCGGAGGCTGTGGTAGTTCCGGAGGCTCTGGGGGCTGTGGCTCTGGCTGTGGAAGCTGTGGGGGCTGTGGCTCTGGCTGTGGAGGCTGTGGCTCCAGCTGCTGTGTGCCCGTGTGCTGCTGCAAGCCCGTGTGCTGCTGCAAGCCCGTGTGCTGCTGCAAGCCCGTGTGCTGCTGCAAGCCCGTGTGCTGCTGTGTGCCTGCCTGCTCTTGCTCCAGCTGTGGCTCCTGTGGGGGCTGTGGCTCCAGCTGTGGAGGCTGTGGTAGTTCCGGAGGCTGTGGGGGCTGTGGCTCTGGCTCTGCAGGCTGTGGGGGCTGTGGCTCCAGCTGCTGTGTGCCCGTGTGCTGCTGCAAGCCTGTGTGCTGCTGCAAGCCCGTGTGCTGCTGTGTGCCTGTTTGCTCTTGCTCCAGTTGTGGCTCCTGTGGGGGCTGCAATGGAGGATGTGGCTCCAGTGGCTGCTGCCAGTCTAGTTGCTGTAAGCCCAGCTGCTGCCAGTCCAGCTGCTGCAAACCTTGCTGCTGCTCCTGAGCCCGTGGGAAGTTCTGTTGCCAGTCCAGCTGTGGCATGCCCAGCTGCTGTGGTGCCTTGTGCTGTCAGTGAAAGATCTAAAGCTCTTGACTCCATGTGCTTAGGAGCAGTTGTAACTAAAGATCGCTGAGCCACAATAGCTTGGTGTCTTTCCTCTAGAGATAAGTCATCTCAGCTCTGGGGCTCAGCATCCTAAGGCACCCACTCCTGAGAGACACTAAGTGTCACCTCCTGTGCTGTGACCCATCATGGAGCCAGCTCCTCACTCGCATCCAGGACACGCCTTCTCCCTCCCAGCACAGATCACATGCACAGACTCACTGCTGGTGAGCCTTCAGACGCCCAGAGAATTCGCCGGACTAGGATGGCGCTCTTCAGACCACAAGCTTACTACAGCTCCTCCCAAACTTCTTCATTCTTCCCCTGCTCTACCTGGTGCGCCTCCAACAACTGACCTGCAGGGAGCTCATGCCCCTGGGCCCTAGCTGTGTTGCCACATTCCCGGGGCCATTCTCCCCGTACCCTTGGTCTTCTTCTCTTGCCCTTACTCTAGCCCTTCTCGTCCCCTTACCCTTGGTCTACTTCTCTTTCCCTGGTGATCTAGCATCAAGGTCCACCACTGACCCGGTAAAGCCTCTCAATAAACTTGCTCTACCATCACAAGACTGCTTTCCACTGTGGTTCTTCCCTTGCTGCCTTTGGCAAAGCAAAACTATTACTGGATTTCTGTCTGAATCCAACCTGAGGACATATCACAATACTTACACACATTCATTACTTTCTAATTTTACACAGATATACCTCTTAAATTGTTCTAGGTAATGAAGCTTGATTACATGCATAAAACTAAAATCATTATCTGTTATCCCGTTTTCTATAATAATAAGAAATTGAGAGGTAGGTTAAAAAACACAGCAATTGAGCCTTGGTCAGACAAAAATGTATACATAAGCCTAGTGCTCCACAGCCAATGAGCACAAACATTCCTATTTTGATCTACCAGACATTGCTATGATTCATCCGGGTCAGGGCCAAAACATTGCCTTTCCTATTGTATGCGAACAGAGTTTGCTTCCAACATAGACGTTATGAAATACCAATTGAGCTCAAAGGAGAGGAAGACAAAAGATCTTATCCAAACACTTCATAGTCCGATGTAAAATCCAAAATCAAAATTTTGAAAGGACAAAGCAAAGCCAACTTCTCATATGCAAAAGAAGAAACACAAGATGAACAGGTGACGTGTTATTGGAAACAATGGGTGTCAGAGGAAAGTAGAATCTACATGGATCGGGTTGAGACAAAAAGAATGTCCTTTCCCCAGCAACGCCATCCTTCAAAAATGCAAGTAAAATTAAAGCATTACCGTACATAAAGATACAGACCAATACAATGCTCCCAGAACTATGTGGTGACAAATATTAAGATATCTTTAAACTTAAACAAAGTCCCACCACGCGCAATTTCAAATTCACACCCAGAAGGAACGACAATCAAAATGATGTGGACGTTTCTTTCTCTCTTTAGGTCAAAATGAATTAAATACAAACGTATTGTGATCTCTGTTGGATGTAGAAATATTATTAGGAAAAACTAATCATACAGATGAAGAGTACGGTAAAGAATGAGTAGTTGAGGAAGTAAATGATCCCAGAACACAACCTGAATCCCCAGGAATAAGAGATCCAAATAACAAAGATAAGAAGACACAAATATCTATAGATAAGTTCAGAAATACAATGGGCTATCATTTCTGACTTTCATTTTTAGGTATGACATGAAGTACACAAACTAAAACGGTGACAGTAGAGCATAGCTTTGTGACATACAGAGAAATCAGTGCAAGGGCACCGAACAAAGGGCAGAGACACAGAAAAGAAAAATCTCCTATCTCCCTGGAATCGAGTTAGCATAAACTAAGGCAAAATCTGACAATTATGATGGATATTGTCATCACAAATCAAACACAAAGAAATCCCCCAAAGGCAGATACTTTAAAATTCAATAAGGAATTCAAAAGTTACTATACCACCCCATACCACACACGTATTATATTAAAAGAAGACACGAATTAAAAAAAAAAAAAGCATCAATGGAGTTGTGATGGGTATAAAAATGCCAACAGCAACAAAGAAAAGTTAAGGCTGGTGAGCCAGCCCAATCACAACACTGGATGCATGTGGGTTTGAGCATTCCAATTCATACACAGATTATCTGTGCGCATTGCCAAAATTTCGAAACAATGTCCACCTACATACTGACTGAAACAAATGCATTTTCAATCCAATGAGACATGTATAGAGAAAGAAAATGGGTGGAATATGTACACTGTGAAATAGAGCGTGGCACAGTGAGACACAGTAGACTCGCCCACATCAGAAAAGATAGATTTTACTAACAGATCAGCACCGATGGCTACTAGAGATGAAGGGGGACTCTTCAGAAGGACATCACAAGGATACACAAATTTGCACCAAACTAGATGAAGCAAAGAGAGAATTGAAGAGTGCGGTGCACCTTGAATGACAGCATTGGAAGACACCTAAATGCAACTTTGCATCATTAGTGTGTGAGGCCACGTTGACTAGAGAAACAAACCCAGAGACACTTCTATGTGGATAAGGATGAATTTTATATACAGAAGTTCTCATGCATCAATAAAACATCGCAGCTCGATCCAACTCAAGTCCATAAGTCCAATACTATTCTATAAGTCCCTCTTTAGACTCATGAAGCCACACGCACTAATGCAGAATGCAGGAACATCAAGGGCCAGGGAGTGCAAATTCTTGAGGATCAAATTGCGGAGAACGTATCTTCAGGGCTCGTGCACGTCTCAGCGTGGTACTCCAGCAGGAAGGGGAAGGCAAAGAGCGAGAGAGTGGCCGCCTCCAGGAACCCATTTGTCAGTGGTACCTCCAAATGAGGTCATCAAGCTGTGACCTCATTGATGGGCTAAACTCCACCCAATCATCCTACAGGAGCCAGATTGGCACAAAATCCTAATTATCACACTCCACCCATTGCCAACTAGGCACGTGTATTCAATTCTTTAGACATAGATAATTTTTAAAGCAAAGACAATAGTAAAATCTTATTTATTACTAAAAGGATAATACTAAAATACATATAACTCATAATGTGTCAGCCTCATTTAAACATAATATTCTATGCTAACAACTGCAGGTATGTGGACACCTGCACCATAATCCTTCTATCCTGTGAGCATTGCACCCCACCTATGACATTGTTTTAAGTCAGTCACTTCATGCCTGGATCATCCCCATTTTGGGGACCCAATTTCTATACTGCCAATTTTTATCCACCCTGTGCCCTGAGGAGAAAAGCATGCTGTTTGATGGGGAGAATCCATTCCATTTGGAACCTTATGAGTCCTGATTCATAAGCAAAGTCAAATCAGGACACGGCATCTATGAAGCCAGCAGCAATATGCACCAATTCACAGGCTCAAAAATGCTATCATCACCTGGTCGGGTTCTGGTCAACTCAAGGTGGGCTTCCTTCCTCAGCCTCACCATGAGGCCAACTGGCCACCTTGCCTGTCAACCATGGGCTCAGTCACAAACTCTCAGCGACCCTAGCGCACTTGACCTAGGACATGCCATAGGATCACGTCATGCCACAGGCTCAAGACTCTTTTAACATCAGGCCAGCCAACCCCTCCTTGGCCCCCCTCTTGTCAATGTGAACCAGGTCCACAGGTGTCATTGGCCACACTCAACCCATCTCTCTACTGCTACATTTCTCCCACTGAGCAAGTACACCCAGGTGGTCACTGAGTAAGTCACAGGCTACCTGAAGTCTTCCATTAACATTCAGTCATAGAGAGAAGAATTTCTTCATGGCAGCAAATTTTTCCAGCTTTAAGCACAAACCACTAGTTCAAAACTCAAACAAGCCAAATTCATTTTTTATCCCTTCAGTCTGCCACCAATTTTCTCCGCAAGTCTTTTCAAACGCAAATGGATGGAGCACTCATAGCACCGGGTGGGTTTATCTTTGCAGAGCCTTCTTTTCAGGGCTGTCCTAGACCCATTTAAAGACCCAATGTAATGTCTTGCTTGCTGCTGGTGCTTATGTAATGGGTCATATGGGGGGTAGATTTTGTCAAAAGACCACTGCCAAAGTAAACCTCAGTCGTGCATATTCCATGGGCAAGCAGATGGATTCTGGGCACCAACTGAACTCTAGCCCCAATCCAAGAAATGTTGGTTCTGATAACATGGCCCAGCTCGATCCTTGCCTTCATGACATGATCGCCAAAGCTAAGGGTGCTGCCACAACGCATAGCGAGAAGAGCAGAAGGTGCTCAGCTATCCATTGGAATCGTGTCTGAGGTCTGAAAGGCTGTGTGTTCGTCTGCGTGGACTAGAGACACACATTCATGGGCACTCGTGTGTGTATAAGAAAGAGCTTTCAAAGCAAGAGCAATTGAATATAGAGAAAACGTCCCAGCCCAGTCAGGATCAAGTCCATAAGTCTGACATGAGCCCATATGTCTGATACCAATCCAAAAAGTCCTCTTCAGACTCACGAAACACATGCAGTGACGCCGAGTGCAGGAAGATCACCGGCCAGTGGGTGGAATTTCTTGTGGATCCAGTGGCAGTAGAAGCATCTCAGCACTGTCAGGGGTCTCCACGTGGTTCCTCCAGCTTCCAGGACACTGGCTCTATCAGCATAGTACCATGTGTTTGTCAGTAGAGCATCTCTCAGGCAGTGCATCTGTCTCCTGCCTCCAGTGAGTTATTGATCTCCTTAGTGGTTCCAAATGAGCTCATCAAGCTGTGACCTGATTGACAGACTAAACTCCACCCCTTAACTCTTAATACTGAAACTGACAACTGATTATGTGACTACCACAGCTTTAATTCAAACAATCAGCCGCCTAAACAAGAAATCAACTAAGTCAACATGGAATAAGCACAGCAGCTTGTGTGATCCAAAGATGCCACGTACAAAATTCACCTACGATGAAGGAAAAAGTATCAGAGCTTGAATTGTGAACACCGATTTGTGGATGGCTGTGGAGGTCAATGGGAGCCCAAAACCCATCTGCAGAGTATCTAGCCTGATTAAGCCTCTGGTGGATCCCCTCAAACCACAGGCCAAGGTCTGGAACAGCCTTACTATGAGACGTGGATCACTGTCATCCTAATTAGGCTGGACCATACTTGATATACCTCCCTCTGGACCCAGCCTGCGTTTGTTCTAGGTGCAAGGATCTCTTGCTCAATCCGGCTTTTTGGATCTTGATGGAGGTCTTTTGGTTCCTGCTCATTGTGGTCATTTTATCTTTATAATCGTCATTGTTCTGTCCTTATCACTTCATTCCCTTTGTGTTCTTTATTGTTTCTGTTGGGTTTAACAGTTCAGGAAGGACAGAGGAGTGGATGCATAGAGATAATAATCCATGTGAGGGTTTGTAGGGGTGAGGGGTGGGTTTGGGGAGAGATAGGGAGAGTGAGGGGATTTCGGGAGTAAACAGGGAAGGTGGGAAGAGGAGGGAGCACTAGAACAGAATGTGATTATACAGCTCATTTCAAAGGTGATTTCCTCAAGGGTGGGGGAAGAAAAAATGTTTGGAAATTGATTGTGGTAATGATTGTATAAGTCTTCTTGACATGATTCAGCGATTGAATTGCATCATGTGGGGCAGGAGGCTGGATTTCTCTAGGTCCTTGGTTGTTCCTTCGGGGTCTTACTATTAAGCAGTTGGTTTTCATATATATCATTATAACATTGCTAGATTGTTTTAATTACTCTGGCTACAGTATTGCTCTTAAAGTGTAGAAGTGTTTTTAAAATTTTATTATAGTTTTATTTTAACAGTGTCTTCTATGTCATCGGTTTCATTCCATACCTTTGGTGATTCGTTGTTCTGTTACTTAGAAATGTTGTGGTCCGATTTGGATCAGAACTGATTTGAATTAGTGAATTATTTTTTGCACTAGTAACATTTTCACAAGATTGAATGTACCTATCCAAGACTATGATTACTTGTTCCATTCTGCACATGTCTTTGGTATTTTGAAGAAGTATTTTGAGTTTTCTTTGTGTAATCTTTAGTATCTCTGGTAGAGGGAATCCCTAAAGATTGCACTTTTGTGTAAGTCTTGTACATTTGGGTGTTCTTGTCATGTCTTTGTAAGGAACATTGAGAAACTGAATCCGCACATACGGTAGGATAGGTGGCACCTACTGTATTCTGCATAAAGGTCTTGCAGGCACTGGGATGGGGCAGAGGTGCCTTCCCTCCAGACAGGACGGCCTATGGTTCGCTCCAAGGAGCATGCTGGCACTTGGGTCAGAGACATTGGGGCAGAAGGGGTGGTTTTGGATGGGTTCTCAGAGACCACAGACACACACACACACACACACACACACACACACACACACACATGTTGACATGGAAAGTACCCCGTGATTGGAAAATCTCAGAAGAGGTAAGACCCCCATGATATCAGTTTCCATAAATTCCATGCAAACAGACTAGGAAGAGGTCAAAATTAGACCCCACAGAAAGGACATGCCACAGCCAATGGGAGCCTCTTCAGGAGGAAAATAACCACTCACATGCACAAAACATGACCCAGGAAGCTCTCAGAACAGGAAGAAGGAACTCAGCCTGTGGAAGCCAGAGCGCAGGGCAGGGGTATAAAGGGCTGCTGGCACAAGAGACCCCATCACTCAAGCTCTTCCCTCACTCTCTTCTACTCTAAGGAAACCCATCCTCTCTCGACCCACCAGGATCATGGGCTGCTGTGGTTGCTCCGGAGGCTGTGGGGGCTGTGGCTCCGGCTGTGGCTCTGGCTGCGGAGGCTGTGGTAGTTCCGGAGGCTCTGGGGGCTGTGGCTCTGGCTGTGGAAGCTGTGGGGGCTGTGGCTCTGGCTGTGGAGGCTGTGGCTCCAGCTGCTGTGTGCCCGTGTGCTGCTGTGTGCCCGTGTGCTGCTGCAAGCCCGTGTGCTGCTGCAAGCCCGTGTGCTGCTGTGTGCCTGCCTGCTCTTGCTCCAGCTGTGGCTCCTGTGGGGGCTGTGGCTCCAGCTGTGGAGGCTGTGGTAGTTCCGGAGGCTGTGGGGGCTGTGGCTCTGGCTCTGCAGGCTGTGGGGGCTGTGGCTCCAGCTGCTGTGTGCCCGTGTGCTGCTGCAAGCCTGTGTGCTGCTGCAAGCCCGTGTGCTGCTGTGTGCCTGTTTGCTCTTGCTCCAGTTGTGGCTCCTGTGGGGGCTGCAATGGAGGATGTGGCTCCAGTGGCTGCTGCCAGTCTAGTTGCTGTAAGCCCAGCTGCTGCCAGTCCAGCTGCTGCAAACCTTGCTGCTGCTCCTGAGCCCGTGGGAAGTTCTGTTGCCAGTCCAGCTGTGGCATGCCCAGCTGCTGTGGTGCCTTGTGCTGTCAGTGAAAGATCTAAAGCTCTTGACTCCATGTGCTTAGGAGCAGTTGTAACTAAAGATCCCTGAGCCACAATAGCTTGGTGTCTTTCCTCTAGAGATAAGTCATCTCAGCTCTGGGGCTCAGCATCCTAAGGCACCCACTCCTGAGAGACACTAAGTGTCACCTCCTGTGCTGTGACCCATCATGGAGCCAGCTCCTCACTCGCATCCAGGACACGCCTTCTCCCTCCCAGCACAGATCACATGCACAGACTCACTGCTGGTGAGCCTTCAGACGCCCAGAGAATTCGCCGGACTAGGATGGCGCTCTTCAGACCACAAGCTTACTACAGCTCCTCCCAAACTTCTTCATTCTTCCCCTGCTCTACCTGGTGCGCCTCCAACAACTGACCTGCAGGGAGCTCATGCCCCTGGGCCCTAGCTGTGTTGCCACATTCCCGGGGCCATTCTCCCCGTACCCTTGGTCTTCTTCTCTTGCCCTTACTCTAGCCCTTCTCGTCCCCTTACCCTTGGTCTACTTCTCTTTCCCTGGTGATCTAGCATCAAGGTCCACCACTGACCCGGTAAAGCCTCTCAATAAACTTGCTCTACCATCACAAGACTGCTTTCCACTGTGGTTCTTCCCTTGCTGCCTTTGGCAAAGCAAAACTATTACTGGATTTCTGTCTGAATCCAACCTGAGGACATATCACAATACTTACACACATTCATTACTTTCTAATTTTACACAGATATACCTCTTAAATTGTTCTAGGTAATGAAGCTTGATTACATGCATAAAACTAAAATCATTATCTGTTATCCCGTTTTCTATAATAATAAGAAATTGAGAGGTAGGTTAAAAAACACAGCAATTGAGCCTTGGTCAGACAAAAATGTATACATAAGCCTAGTGCTCCACAGCCAATGAGCACAAACATTCCTATTTTGATCTACCAGACATTGCTATGATTCATCCGGGTCAGGGCCAAAACATTGCCTTTCCTATTGTATGCGAACAGAGTTTGCTTCCAACATAGACGTTATGAAATACCAATTGAGCTCAAAGGAGAGGAAGACAAAAGATCTTATCCAAACACTTCATAGTCCGATGTAAAATCCAAAATCAAAATTTTGAAAGGACAAAGCAAAGCCAACTTCTCATATGCAAAAGAAGAAACACAAGATGAACAGGTGACATGTTATTGGAAACAATGGGTGTCAGAGGAAAGTAGAATCTACATGGATCGGGTTGAGACAAAAAGAATGTCCTTTCCCCAGCAACGCCATCCTTCAAAAATGCAAGTAAAATTAAAGCATTACCGTACATAAAGATACAGACCAATACAATGCTCCCAGAACTACGTGGTGACAAATATTAAGATATCTTTAAACTTAAACAAAGTCCCACCACGCGCAATTTCAAATTCACACCCAGAAGGAACGACAATCAAAATGATGTGGACGTTTCTTTCTCTCTTTAGGTCAAAATGAATTAAATACAAACGTATTGTGATCTCTGTTGGATGTAGAAATATTATTAGGAAAAACTAATCATACAGATGAAGAGTACGGTAAAGAATGAGTATTTGAGGAAGTAAATGATCCCAGAACAAAACCTGAATCCCCAGGAATAAGAGATCCAAATAACAAAGATAAGAAGACACAAATATCTATAGATAAGTTCAGAAATACAATGGGCTATCATTTCTGACTTTCATTTTTAGGTATGACATGAAGTACACAAACTAAAACGGTGACAGTAGAGCGTAGCTATGTGACATACGGAGAAATCAGTGCAAGGACACCGAACAAAGGGCAGAGATACAGAAAAGCAAAATCTCCAATCTCCCTGGAGTCCAGTTAGCATGAAGCTAAGGCAAAATCTGACAATTATGATGGATATTGTCATCACAAATCAAACACAAAGAAATCCCCCAAAGGCAGATACTTTAAAATTCAATAAGGAATTCAAAAGTTACTATACCACCCCATACCACACACGTATTATATCAAAAGAAGACACGAATAAAAAAAAACAAAACAGCATCAATGGAGTTGTGATGGGTATAAAAAGGCCATCAGCAACAAAGAAAAGTTAAGGCTGGTGAGCCAGCCCAATCACAACACTGGATGCATATGGGTTTGAGCATTCCAATTCATACACAGATTATCTATGCGCATTGCCAAAATTTCGAAACAATGTCCACCTACGTACTGACTGAAACAAATGCATTTTCAATCCAATGAGACATGTTTAGAGAAAGAAAATGGGTGGAAAATATACACTGTAGAAATAGAGGGCGGCACAGTGAGACACAGTAGACTCGCCCACATCAGAAAAGATAGATTTTACTAACAGATCAGCACCGATGGCTACTAGAGATGAAGGGGGACTCTTCAGAAGGACATCACAAGGATACACAAATTTGCACCAAACTAGATGAAGCAAAGAGAGAATTGAAGAGTGCAGTGCACCTTGAATGACAGCATTGGAAGACACCTAAATGCAACTTTGCATCATTAGTGTGTGAGGCCACGTTGACTAGAGAAACAAACCCAGAGACACTTCTATGTGGATAAGGATGAATTTTATATACAGAAGTTCTCATGCATCAATAAAACATCACAGCTCGATCCAACTCAAGTCCATAAGTCCAATACTATTCTATAAGTCCCTCTTTAGACTCATGAAGCCACATGCACTAATGCAGAATGCAGGAACATCAACGGCCAGGGAGTGCAAATTCTTGAGGATCAAATTGCGGAGAACGTATCTCCAGGGCTCGTGCACGTCTCAGCGTGGTTCTCCAGCAGGAAGGGGAAGGCAAAGAGCGAGAGAGTGGCTGCCTCCAGAAACCCATTTGTCAGTGGTACCTCCAAATGAGGTCATCAAGCTGTGACCTCATTGATGGGCTAAACTCCACCCATATCATCCTACAGGAGCCAGATTGGCACAAAATCCTAATTATCACACTCCACCCATTGCCAACTAGGCACGTGTATTCAATTCTTTAGACATAGATAATTTTTAAAGCAAAGACAATAGTAAAATCTTATTTATTACTAAAAGGATAAAACTAAAATACATATAACTCATAATGTGTCAGCCTCATTTAAACATAATATTCTATGCTAACAACTGCAGGTATGTGAACACCTACACCATAATCCTTCAATCCTGTGAGCATTGCACCCCACCTATGACATTGTTTTAAGTCAGTCACTTCATGCCTGGATCATCCCCAGTTTGGGGACCCAATTTCTATACTGCCAATTTTTATCCACATGTGCTCTGAGCAAAAAAGCAGGCTGTTTGATGGGGAGAATCCATTCCATTTGGAACCTTATGAGTCCTGATTCATAAGCAAAGTCAAATCAGGACACGGCATCTATGAAGCCAGCAGCAATATGCACCAATTCACAGGCTAAAAAATACTATCATCACCTGGTCGGGTTCTGGTCAACTCAAGGTGGGCTTCCTTCCTCAGCCTCACCATGAGGCCAACTGGCCACCTTGCCTGTCAACCATGGGCTCAGTCACAAACTCTCAGCGACCCTAGCCCACTTGGCCTAGGACATGCCATAGGATCACGTCATACCACAGGCTCAAGACTCTTTTAACATCAGGCCAGCCAACCCTTCCTTGTCCCCCTCTTGTCAATGTGAACCAGGTCCACAGGTGTCATTGGCCACACTCAACCCATCTCTCTACTGCTACATTTCTCCCACTGAGCAAGTACACCCAGGTGGTCACTGAGTAAGTCACAGGCTACCTGAAGTCTTCCATTAACATTCAGTCATAGAGAGAAGAATTTCTTCATGGCAGCAAATATTTCCAGCTTTAAGCACAAACCACTAGTTCAAAACTCAAACAAGCCAAATTCATTTTTTATCCCTTCAGTCTGCCACCAATTTTCTCCGCAAGTCTTTTCAAACGCAAATGGATGGAGCACTCATAGCACCGGGTGGGTTTATCTTTGCAGAGCCTTCTTTTCAGGGCGGTCCTAGACCCATTTAAAGACCCAATATAATGTCTTGCTTGCTGCTGGTGCTTATGTAATGGGTCATATAGGGGGTAGATTTTGTCAAAAGACCACTGCCAAAGGAAACCTTGCTTGCTGCTGGTGCTAATGTAATGGGTCATATGGGGGGTAGATTTTGTCAAAAGACCACTGCCAAAGTAAACCTCAGTCGTGCATATTCCATGGGCAAGCAGATGGATTCTGGGCACCAACTTAACTCTAGCCCCAATCCAAGAAATGTTGGTTCTGATAACATGGCCCAGCTCGATCCTTGCCTTCATGACATGATCGCCAAAGCTAAGGGTGATGCCACAACGCATAGCGAGGAGAGCAGAAGGTGCTCAGCTATCCATTGGAATCGTGTTTGAGGTCTGAAAGGCTGTGTGTTCGTCTGCGTGGACTAGAGACACACATTCATGGGCACTCGTGTGTGTATAAGAAAGAGCTTTCAAAGCAAGAGCAATTGAATATAGAGAAAACGTCCCAGCCCAGTCAGGATCAAGTCCATAAGTCTGACATGAGCCCATATGTCTGATACCAATCCAAAAAGTCCTCTTCAGACTCACGAAACACATGCAGTGACGCCGAGTGCAGGAAGATCACCGGCCAGTGGGTGGAATGTCTTGTGGATCCAGTGGCAGTAGAAGCATCTCAGCACTGTCAGGGGTCTCCACGTGGTTCCTCCAGCTTCCAGGACACTGGCTCTATCAGCATAGTACCATGTGTTTGTCAGTAGAGCATCTCTCAGGCAGTGCATCTGTCTCCTGCCTCCAGTGAGTTATTGATCTCCTTAGTGGTTCCAAATGAGCTCATCAAGCTGTGACCTGATTGACAGACTAAACTCCACCCCTTAACTTTTAATACTGAAACTGACAACTGATTATGTGACTACCACAGCTTTAATTAAAACAATCAGCCGCCTAAACAAGAAATCAACTAAGTCAACATGGAATAAGCACAGCAGCTTGTGTGATCCAAAGATGCCACGTACAAAATTCACCTACGACGAAGGAAAAAGTATCAGAGCTTGAATTGTGAACACCGATTTGTGGATGGCTGTGGAGGTCAATGGGAGCCCAAAACCCATCTGCAAAGTATCTAGCCTGATTAAGCCTCTGGTGGATCCCCTCAAACCACAGGCCAAGGTCTGGAACAGCCTTACTATGAGACGTGGATCACTGTCATCCTAATTAGGCTGGACCATACTTGATATACCTCCCTCTGGACCCAGCCTGCGTTTGTTCTAGGTGCAAGGATCTCTTGCTCAATCCGGCTTTTTGGATCTTGATGGAGGTCTTTTGGTTCCTGCTCATTGTGGTCATTTTATCTTTATAATCCTCATTGTTCTGTCCTTATCACTTCATTCCCTTTGTGTTCTTTATTGTTTCTGTTGGGTTTAACAGTTCAGGAAGGACAGAGGAGTGGATGCATAGAGATAATAATCCATGTGAGGGTTCGTAGGGGTGAGGGGTGGGTTTCGGGAGAGATAGGGAGAGTGAGGGGATTTCGGGAGTAAACAGGGAAGGTGGGAAGAGGAGGGAGCACTAGAACAGAATGTGATTATACAGCTCATTTCAAAGGTGATTTCCTCAAGGGTGGGGGAAGAAAAAATGTTCGGAAATTGATTGTGGTAATGATTGTATAAGTCTTCTTGACATGATTCAGCGATTGAATTGCATGATGTGGGGCAGGAGGCTGGATTTCTCTAGGTCCTTGTTTGTTCCTTCGGGGTCTTACTATTAAGGAGTTGGTTTTCATACATATCATTATCACATTGCTAGATTGTTTTAATTACTCTGGCTACAGTATTGCTCTTAAGGTGTAGAACTGTTTTTAAAATTTTATTATAGTTTTATTTTAACAGTGTCTTCTATGTCATCGGTTTCATTCCATACATTTGGTGATTCGTTGTTCTGTTATTTAGAAATGTTGTGGTCTGATTTGGATCAGAACTGATTTGAATTAGTGAATTATTTTTTGCACTAGTAACATTTTCACAAGATTGAATGTACCTATCCAAGACTATGATTACTTGTTCCATTCTGCACATGTCTTTGGTATTATGAAGAAGTATTTTGAGTTTTCTTTGTGTAATCTTTAGTATCTCTGGTAGAGGGAATCCCTAAAGATTGCACTTTTGTGTAAGTCTTGTACATTTGGGTGTTCTTGTCATGTCTTTGTAAGGAACATTGAGAAACTGAATCCGCACAAACGGTAGGATAGGTGGCACCTACTGCATTCTGCATAAAGGTCTTCCAGGCACTGGGATGGGGCAGAGGGGCCTTCCCTCCAGACGGGATGGCCTATGGTTCGCTCCAAGGAGCATGCTGGCACTTGGGTCAGAGACATTGGGGCAGAAGGGATGGTTTTGGATGGGTTCTCAGAGACCCCCCCCCCCCACACACACACACATGTTGACATGGAAAGTACCCCGTGATTGGAAAATCTCAGAAGAGGTAAGACCCCCATGATATCAGTTTCCATAAATTCCATGCAAACAGACTAGGAAGAGGTCAAAATTAGACCCCACAGAAAGGACATGCCACAGCCAATGGGAGCCTCTTCAGGAGGAAAATAACCACTCACATGCACAAAACATGACCCAGGAAGCTCTCAGAACAGGAAGAAGGAACTCAGCCTGTGGAAGCCAGAGCGCAGGGCAGGGGTATAAAGGGCTGCTGGCACAAGAGACCCCATCACTCAAGCTCTTCCCTCACTCTCTTCTACTCTAAGGAAACCCATCCTCTCTCGACCCACCAGGATCATGGGCTGCTGTGGTTGCTCCGGAGGCTGTGGGGGCTGTGGCTCCGGCTGTGGCTCTGGCTGCGGAGGCTGTGGTAGTTCCGGAGGCTCTGGGGGCTGTGGCTCTGGCTGTGGAAGCTGTGGGGGCTGTGGCTCTGGCTGTGGAGGCTGTGGCTCCAGCTGCTGTGTGCCCGTGTGCTGCTGCAAGCCCGTGTGCTGCTGCAAGCCCGTGTGCTGCTGTGTGCCTGCCTGCTCTTGCTCCAGCTGTGGCTCCTGTGGGGGCTGTGGCTCCAGCTGTGGAGGCTGTGGTAGTTCCGGAGGCTGTGGGGGCTGTGGCTCTGGCTCTGCAGGCTGTGGGGGCTGTGGCTCCAGCTGCTGTGTGCCCGTGTGCTGCTGCAAGCCTGTGTGCTGCTGCAAGCCCGTGTGCTGCTGTGTGCCTGTTTGCTCTTGCTCCAGTTGTGGCTCCTGTGGGGGCTGCAAAGGAGGATGTGGCTCCAGTGGCTGCTGCCAGTCTAGTTGCTGTAAGCCCAGCTGCTGCCAGTCCAGCTGCTGCAAACCTTGCTGCTGCTCCTGAGCCCGTGGGAAGTTCTGTTGCCAGTCCAGCTGTGGCATGCCCAGCTGCTGTGGTGCCTTGTGCTGTCAGTGAAAGATCTAAAGCACTTGACTCCATGTGCTTAGGAGCAGTTGTAACTAAAGATTGCTGAGCCACAATAGCTTGGTGTCTTTCCTCTAGAGATAAGTCATCTCAGCTCTGGGGCTCAGCATCCTAAGGCACCCACTCCTGAGAGACACTAAGTGTCACCTCCTGTGCTGTGACCCATCATGGAGCCAGCTCCTCACTCGCATCCAGGACACGCCTTCTCCCTCCCAGCACAGATCACATGCACAGACTCACTGCTGGTGAGCCTTCAGACGCCCAGAGAATTCGCCGGACTAGGATGGCGCTCTTCAGACCACAAGCTTACTACAGCTCCTCCAAAACTTCTTCATTCTTCCCCTGCTCTACCTGGTGCGCCTCCAACAACTGACCTGCAGGGAGCTCATGCCCCTGGGCCCTAGCTGTTTTGCCACCTTCCCGGGGCCATTCTCCCCGTACCCTTGGTCTTCTTCTCTTGCCCTTACTCTAGCCCTTCTCGTCCCCTTACCCTTGGTCTACTTCTCTTTCCCTGGTGATCTAGCATCAAGGTCCACCACTGACCCCGTAAAGCCTCTCAATAAACTTGCTCCTCCATCACAAGACTGCTTTCTACTGTGGTTCTTCCCTTGCAGCCTTTGACAAAGCAAAACTATTACTGGATTTCTGTCTGAATCCAACCTGAGGACATATCACAATACTTACACACATTCATTACTTTCTAATTTTACCCAGACATACTGCTTAAATTGTTCTAGGTAATGAAGCTTGATTACATGCATAAAACTAAAATCATTATCTGTTATCCCGTTTTCTATAATAATAAGAAATTGAGAGGTAAGTTAAAAAACACAGCAATTGAGCCTTGGTCAGACAAAAATGTATACATAAGCCTAGTACTCCACAGCCAATGAGCACAAACATTCCTATTTTGATCTACCAGACATTGCTATGATTCATCCGGGTCAGGGCCAAAACATTGCCTCTCCTATTGTATGCGAACAGAGTTTGCTTCCAACATAGACGTTATGAAATACCAATTGAGCTCAAAGGAGAGCAAGACAAAAGATCGTATCCAAACACATCATAGTCCAATGTAAAATCCAAAATCAAAATTTTGAAAGGACAAAGCAAAGCCACCTTCTCATATGGAAAAGAAGAAACTCAAGATGAACAGGTGACGTGTTATTGGAAACAATGGGCGTCAGAGGAAAGTAGAATCTACATGGATCGGGTTGAGACAAAAAGAATGTCCTTTCCCCAGCAACGCCATCCTTCAAAAATGCAAGTAAAATTAAAGCATTACCGTACATAAAGATACAGACCAATACAATGCTCCCAGAACTATGTGGTGACAAATATTAAGATATCTTTAAACTTAAACAAAGTCCCACCACGCGCATTTTCAAATTCACACCCAGAAGGAACGACAATCAAAATGATGTGGACATTTCTTTCTCTATTTAGGTCAAAGTGAATTAAATACAAACGTATTGTGATCTCTGTTGGATGTAGAAATATTATTAGGGAAAACTCATCATACAGATGAAGAGTACGGTAAAGAACGAGTATTTGAGGAAGTAAATGATCCCAGAACAAAACCTGAATCCCCAGGAAAAAGAGATCCAGATAACACAGATAAGAAGACTCAAATATCTATTGATAACTTCAGGAATACAATGGGCTATCATTCCTGCCTTTCATTTTTAGGTATGACATGAAGTACACAAACTAAAACGGTGACAGTAGAGCATAGCTTTGTGACATACAGAGAAATCAGTGCAAGGGCACCGAACAAAGGGTAGAGACACAGAAAAGAAAAATCTCCTATCTCCCTGGAATCGAGTTAGCATAAACTAAGGAAAAATCTGAAAATTATGATGGATATTGTCATCACAAATCAAACACAAAGAAATCCCCCAAAGGCAGATATTTTAAAATTCAATAAGGAATTCAAAAGTTACTAAACCACCCCCTAGCACACACGTATTATATCAAAAGAAGACACGAATAAAAAAAAAAAAAACATCATCAATGTTGTTGTGATGGGTATAAAAATGCCAACAGCAACAAAGAAAAGTTAAGGCTGGTGAGCCAGCCCAATCACAACACTGGATGCATATGGGTTTGAGCATTTCAATTCATACACAGATTATCTGTGCGCATTGCCAAAATTTCGAAACAATGTCCACCTACATACTGACTGAAACAAATGCATTTTCAATCCAATGAGACATGTATAGAGAAAGAAAATGGGTGGAAAATATACACTGTAGAAATAGAGGGCGGCACAGTGAGACACAGTAGACTCGCCCACATCAGAAAAGATACATTTTATGAACAGATCAGCACCGATGGCTACTAGAGATGAAGGGGGACTCTTCAGAAGGACATCACAAGGATACACAAATTTGCACCAAACTAGATGAAGCAAAGAGAGAATTGAAGAGTGCAGTGCACCTTTAACGACAGCATTGGAAGACACCTAAATGCAACTTTGCATCATTAGTGTGTGAGGCCACGTTGACTAGAGAAACAAACCCAGAGACACTTCTATGTGGATAAGGATGAATTTTATATACAGAAGTTCTCATGCATCAATAAAACATCGCAGCTTGATCCAACTCAAGTCCATGAGTCCAATACTATTCTATAAGTCCCTCTTTAGACTCATGAAGCCACACGCACTAATGCAGAATGCAGGAACATCAACGGCCGGTGGTGCAAATTCTTGAGGATCAAATTGCGGAGAACGTATCTCCAGGGCTCGTGCACGTCTCAGCGTGGTTCTCCAGCAGGAAGGGGAAGGCAAAGAGCGAGAGAGTGGCCGCCTCCACAAACCCATTTGTCAGTGGTACCTCCAAATGAGGTCATCAAGCTGTGACCTCATTGATGGGCTAAACTCCACCCATATCATCCTACAGGAGCCAGATTGGCACAAAATCCTAATTATCACACTCCATCCATTGCCAACTAGGCACGTGTATTCAATTCTTTAGACATAGATAATTTTTAAAGCAAAGACAATAGTAAAATCTTATTTATTACTAAAAGGATAAAACTAAAATACATATAACTCATAATGTGTCAGCCTCATTTAAACATAATATTCTATGCTAACAACTGCAGGTATGTGAACACCTACACCATAATCCTTCAATCCTGTGAGCATTGCACCCCACCTATGACATTGTTTTAAGTCAGTCACTTCATGCCTGGATCATCCCCAGTTTGGGGACCCAATTTCTATACTGCCAATTTTTATCCACATGTGCCCTGAGGAGAAAAGCATGCTGTTTGATGGGGAGAATCCATTCCATTTGGAACCTTATGAGTCCTGATTCATAAGCAAAGACAAATCAGGACACGCCATCCATGAAGCCAGCAGCAATATGCACCAATTCACAGGCTCAAAAATACTATCATCATCTGGTCGGGTTCTGGTCAACTCAAGGTGGGCTTCCTTCCTCAGCCTCACCATGAGGCCAAGTGGCCACCTTGCCTGTCAACCATGGGTTCAGTCACAAACTCTCAACAATCCCAGCGCACTTGGCCTAGGACATGCCATAGGATCACGTCATGCCACAGGCTCAAGACTCTTTTAACATCAGGCCAGCCAACCCCTCCTTGTCCCCCCTCTTGTCAATGTGAACCAGGTCCACAGGTGTCATTGGCCACACTCAACCCATCTCTCTACTGCTACATTTCTCCCACTGAGCAAGTACACCCAGGTGGTCACTGAGTAAGTCACAGGCTACCTGAAGTCTTCCATTAACATTCAGTCATAGAGAGAAGAATTTCTTCATGGCAGCAAATTTTTCCAGCTTTAAGCACAAACCACTAGTTCAAAACTCAAACAAGCCAAATTCATTTTTTATCCCTTCAGTCTTCCACCAATTTTCTCCGCAAGTCTTTTCAAACGCAAATGGATGGAGCACTCATAGCACCGGGTGGGTTTATCTTTGCAGAGCCTTCTTTTCAGGGCTGTCCTAGACCCATTTAAAGACCCAATATAATGTCTTGCTTGCTGCTGGTGCTTATGTAATGGGTCATATAGGGGGTACATTTTGTCAAAAGACCACTGCCAAAGTAAACCTCAGTCGTGCATATTCCATGGGCAAGCAGATGGATTCTGGGCACCAACTTAACTCTAGCCCCAATCCAAGAAATGTTGGTTCTGATAACATGGCCCAGCTCGATCCTTGCCTTCATGACATGATCGCCAAAGCTAAGGGTGCTGCCACAACGCATAGCGAGGAGAGCAGAAGGTGCTCAGCTATCCATTGGAATCGTGTCTGAGGTCTGAAAGGCTGTGTGTTCGTCTGCGTGGACTAGAGACACACATTCATGGGCACTCGTGTGTGTATAAGAAAGAGCTTTCAAAGCAAGAGCAATTGAATATAGAGAAAACGTCCCAGACCAGTCAGGATCAAGTCCATAAGTCTGACATGAGCCCATATGTCTGATACCAATCCAAAAAGTCCTCTTCAGACTCACGAAACACATGCAGTGACGCCGAGTGCAGGAAGATCACCGGCCAGTGGGTGGAATGTCTTGTGGATCCAGTGGCAGTAGAAGCATCTCAGCACTGTCAGGGGTCTCCACGTGGTTCCTCCAGCTTCCAGGACACTGGCTCTATCAGCATAGTACCATGTGTTTGTCAGTAGAGCATCTCTCGGGCAGTGCATCTGTCTCCTGCCTCCAGTGAGTTATTGATCTCCTTAGTGGTTCCAAATGAGCTCATCAAGCTGTGACCTGATTGACAGACTAAACTCGACCCCCTAACTCTTAATACGGAAACTGACAACTGATTATGCGACTACCACAGCTTTAATTCAAACAATCAGCCGCCTAAACAAGAAATCAACTAAGTCAACATGGAATAAGCACAGCAGCTTGTGTGATCCAAAGATGCCACGTACAAAATTCACCTACGACGAAGGAAAAAGTATCAGAGCTTGAATTGTGAACACCGATTTGTGGATGGCTGTGGAGGTCAATGGGAGCCCAAAACCCATCTGCAAAGTATCTAGCCTGATTAAGCCTCTGGTGGATCCCCTCAAACCACAGGCCAAGGTCTGGAACAGCCTTACTATGAGACGTGGATCACTGTCATCCTAATTAGGCTGGACCATACTTGATATACCTCCCTCTGGACCCAGCCTGCGTTTGTTCTAGGTGCAAGGATCTCTTGCTCAATCCGGCTTTTTGCATCTTGATGGAGGTCTTTTGGTTCCTGCTCATTGTGGTCATTTTATCTTTATAATCCTCATTGTTCTGTCCTTATCACTTCATTCCCTTTGTGTTCTTTATTGTTTCTGTTGGGTTTAACAGTTCAGGAATGACAGAGGAGTGGATGCATAGAGATAATAATCCATGTGAGGGTTTGTAGGGGTGAGGGGTGGGTTTGGGGAGAGATAGGGAGAGTGAGGGGATTTCGGGAGTAAACAGGGAAGGTGGGAAGAGGAGGGAGCACTAGAACAGAATGTGATTATACAGCTCATTTCAAAGGTGATTTCCTCAAGGGTGGGGGAAGAAAAAATGTTCGGAAATTGATTGTGGTAATGATTGTATAAGTCTTCTTGACATGATTCAGCGATTGAATTGCATGATGTGGGGCAGGAGGCTGGATTTCTCTAGGTCCTTGTTTGTTCCTTCGGGGTCTTACTATTAAGCAGTTGGTTTTCATATATATCATTATAACATTGCTAGATTGTTTTAATTACTCTGGCTACAGTATTGCTCTTAAGGTGTAGAAATGTTTTTAAAATTTTATTATAGTTTTATTTTAACAGTGTCTTCTATGTCATCGGTTTCATTCCATACCTTTGGTGATTCGTTGTTCTGTTACTTAGAAATGTTGTGGTCCGATTTGGATCAGAACTGATTTGAATTAGTGAATTATTTTTTGCACTAGTAACATTTTCACAAGATTGAATGTACCTATCCAAGACTATGATTACTTGTTCCATTCTGCACATGTCTTTGGTATTTTGAAGAAGTATTTTGAGTTTTCTTTGTGTAATCTTTAGTATCTCTGGTAGAGGGAATCCCTAAAGATTGGACTTTTGTGTAAGTCTTGTACATTTGGGTGTTCTTGTCATGTCTTTGTAAGGAACATTGAGAAACTGAATCCGCACATACGGTAGGATAGGTGGCATCTACTGCATTCTGGATAAAGGTCTTCCAGGCACTGGGATGGGGCAGAGGGGCCTTCCCTCCAGACGGGACGGCCTCTGGTTCGCTCCAAGGAGCATGCTGGCACTTGGGTCAGAGACATTGGGGCAGAAGGGGTGGTTTTGAATGGGTTCTCAGAGACCATACACACACACACACATGTTGACATGGAAAGTACCCCGTGATTGGAAAATCTCAGAAGAGGTAAGACCCCCATGATATCAGTTTCCATAAATTCCATGCAAACAGACTAGGAAGAGGTCAAAATTAGACCCCACAGAAAAGGACATGCCACAGCCAATGGGAGCCTCTTCAGGAGGAAAATAACCACTCACATGCACAAAACATGACCCAGGAAGCTCTCAGAACAGGAAGAAGGAACTCAGCCTGTGGAAGCCAGAGCGCAGGGCAGGGGTATAAAGGGCTGCTGGCACAAGAGACCCCATCACTCAAGCTCTTCCCTCACTCTCTTCTACTCTAAGGAAACCCATCCTCTCTCGACCCACCAGGATCATGGGCTGCTGTGGTTGCTCCGGAGGCTGTGGGGGCTGTGGCTCCGGTTGTGGCTCTTGCTGCGGAGGCTGTGGTAGTTCCGGAGGCTCTGGGGGTTGTGGCTCTGGCTGTGGAAGCTGTGGGGGCTGTGGCTCTGGCTGTGGAGGCTGTGGCTCCAGCTGCTGTGTGCCCGTGTGCTGCTGCAAGCCCGTGTGCTGCTGCAAGCCCGTGTGCTGCTGCAAGCCCGTGTGCTGCTGTGTGCCTGCCTGCTCTTGCTCCAGCTGTGGCTCCTGTGGGGGCTGTGGCTCCAGCTGTGGAGGCTGTGGTAGTTCCGGAGGCTGTGGGGGCTGTGGCTCTGGCTCTGCAGGCTGTGGGGGCTGTGGCTCCAGCTGCTGTGTGCCCGTGTGCTGCTGCAAGCCTGTGTGCTGCTGCAAGCCCGTGTGCTGCTGTGTGCCTGTTTGCTCTTGCTCCAGTTGTGGCTCCTGTGGGGGCTGCAATGGAAGATGTGGCTCCAGTGGCTGCTGCCAGTCTAGTTGCTGTAAGCCCAGCTGCTGCCAGTCCAGCTGCTGCAAACCTTGCTGCTGCTCCTGAGCCCGTGGGAAGTTCTGTTGCCAGTCCAGCTGTGGCATGCCCAGCTGCTGTGGTGCCTTGTGCTGTCAGTGAAAGATCTAAAGCTCTTGACTCCATGTGCTTAGGAGCAGTTGTAACTAAAGATCCCTGAGCCACAATAGCTTGGTGTCTTTCCTCTAGAGATAAGTCATCTCAGCTCTGGGGCTCAGCATCCTAAGGCACCCACTCCTGAGAGACACTAAGTGTCACCTCCTGTGCTGTGACCCATCATGGAGCCAGCTCCTCACTCGCATCCAGGACACGCCTTCTCCCTCCCAGCACAGATCACATGCACAGACTCACTGCTGGTGAGCCTTCAGACGCCCAGAGAATTCGCCGGACTAGGATGGCGCTCTTCAGACCACAAGCTTACTACAGCTCCTCCCAAACTTCTTCATTCTTCCCCTGCTCTACCTGGTGCGCCTCCAACAACTGACCTGCAGGGAGCTCATGCCCCTGGGCCCTAGCTGTGTTGCCACATTCCCGGGGCCATTCTCCCCGTACCCTTGGTCTTCTTCTCTTGCCCTTACTCTAGCCCTTCTCGTCCCCTTACCCTTGGTCTACTTCTCTTTCCCTGGTGATCTAGCATCAAGGTCCACCACTGACCCGGTAAAGCCTCTCAATAAACTTGCTCTACCATCACAAGACTGCTTTCCACTGCGGTTCTTCCCTTGCTGCCTTTGGCAAAGCAAAACTATTACTGGATTTCTGTCTGAATCCAACCTGAGGACATATCACAATACTTACACACATTCATTACTTTCTAATTTTACACAGATATACCTCTTAAATTGTTCTAGGTAATGAAGCTTGATTACATGCATAAAACTAAAATCATTATCTGTTATCCCGTTTTCTATAATAATAAGAAATTGAGAGGTAGGTTAAAAAACACTGCAATTGAGCCTTGGTCAGACAAAAATGTATACATAAGCCTAGTGCTCCACAGCCAATGAGCACAAACATTCCTATTTTGATCTACCAGACATTGCTATGATTCATCCGGGTCAGGGCCAAAACATTGCCTTTCCTATTGTATGCGAACAGAGTTTGCTTCCAACATAGACGTTATGAAATACCAATTGAGCTCAAAGGAGAGGAAGACAAAAGATCTTATCCAAACACTTCATAGTCCGATATAAAATCCAAAATCAAAATTTTGAAAGGACAAAGCAAAGCCAACTTCTCATATGCAAAAGAAGAAACACAAGATGAACAGGTGACGTGTTATTGGAAACAATGGGTGTCAGAGGAAAGTAGAATCTACATGGATCGGGTTGAGACAAAAAGAATGTCCTTTCCCCAGCAACGCCATCCTTCAAAAATGCAAGTAAAATTAAAGCATTACCGTACATAAAGATACAGACCAATACAATGCTCCCAGAACTATGTGGTGACAAATATTAAGATCTCTTTAAACTTAAACAAAGTCCCACCACGCGCATTTTCAAATTCACACCCAGAAGGAACGACAATCAAAATGATGTGGACGTTTCTTTCTCTCTTTAGGTCAAAATGAATTAAATACAAACGTATTGTGATCTCTGTTGGATGTAGAAATATTATTAGGAAAAACTAATCATACAGATGAAGAGTACGGTAAAGAATGAGTATTTGAGGAAGTAAATGATCCCAGAACAAAACCTGAATCCCCAGGAATAAGAGATCCAAATAACAAAGATAAGAAGACACAAATATCTATAGATAAGTTCAGAAATACAATGGGCTATCATTTCTGACTTTCATTTTAAGTATGACATGAAGTACACAAACTAAAACGGTGACAGTAGAGCGTAGCTATGTGACATACGGAGAAATCAGTGCAAGGACACCGAACAAAGGGCAGAGATACAGAAAAGCAAAATCTCCAATCTCCCTGGAGTCAAGTTAGCATGAAGCTAAGGCAAAATCTGACAATTATGATGGATATTGTCATCACAAATCAAACACAAAGAAATCCCCCAAAGGCAGATACTTTAAAATTCAATAAGGAATTCAAAAGTTACTATACCACCCCATACCACACACGTATTATATTAAAAGAAGACACGAATTAAAAAAAAAAAAAGCATCAATGGAGTTGTGATGGGTATAAAAATGCCAACAGCAACAAAAAAAAGTTAAGGCTGGTGAGCCAGCCCAATTACAACACTGGATGCATATGGGTTTGAGCATTCCAATTCATACACAGATTATCTGTGCGCATTGCCAAAATTTCGAAACAATGTCCACCTACATACTGACTGAAACAAATGCATTTTCAATCCAATAAGACATGTAGAGAGAAAGAAAATGGGTGGAATATGTACACTGTGAAATAGAGCGTGGCACAGTGAGACACAGTAGACTCGCCCACATCAGAAAAGATAGATTTTACTAACAGATCAGCACCGATGGCTACTAGAGATGAAGGGGGACTCTTCAGAAGGACATCACAAGGATACACAAATTTGCACCAAACTAGATGAAGCAAAGAGAGAATTGAAGAGTGCGGTGCACCTTGACGACAGCATTGGAGGACACCTAAATGCAACTTTGCATCATTAGTGTGTGAGGCCACGTTGACTAGAGAAAAAAACCCAGAGACACTTCTATGTGGATAAGGATGAATTTTATATACAGAAGTTCTCATGCATCAATAAAACATCACAGCTCGATCCAACTCAAGTCCATAAGTCCAATACTATTCTATAAGTCCCTCTTTAGACTCATGAAGCCACACGCACTAATGCAGAATGCAGGAACATCAACGGCCAGGGGGTGCAAATTCTTGAGGATCAAATTGCGGAGAACGTATCTCCAGGGCTCATGCACGTCTCAGCGTGGCTCACCAGAAGGAAGGGGAAGGCAAAGAGCGAGAGAGTGGCCGCCTCCAGAAACCCATTTGTCAGTGGTACCTCCAAATGAGGTCATCAAGCTGTGACCTCATTGATGGGCTAAACTCCACCCATGTCATCCTACAGGAGCCAGATTGGCACAAAATCCTAATTATCACACTCCACCCATTGCCAACTAGGCACGTGTATTCAATTCTTTAGACATAGATAATTTTTAAAGCAAAGACAATAGTAAAATCTTATTTATTACTAAAAGGATAAAACTAAAATACATATAACTCATAATGTGTCAGCCTCATTTAAACATAATATTCTATGCTAACAACTGCAGGTATGTGAACACCTACACCATAATCCTTCAATCCTGTGAGCATTGCACCCCACCTGTGACATTGTTTTAAGTCAGTCACTTCATGCCTGGATCATCCCCATTTTGGGGACCCAATTTCTATACTGCCAATTTTTATCCACATGTGCCCTGAGGAGAAAAGCATGCTGTTTGATGGGGAGAATCCATTCCATTTGGAACCTTATGAGTCCTGATTCATAAGCAAAGTCAAATCAGGACACGCCATCCATGAAGCCAGCAGCAATATGCACCAATTCACAGGCTAAAAAATACTATCATCATCTGGTCGGGTTCTGGTCAACTCAAGGTGGGCTTCCTTCCTCAGCCTCACCATGAGGCCAAGTGGCCACCTTGCCTGTCAACCATGGGTTCAGTCACAAACTCTCAGCGACCCTAGCGCACTTGGCCTAGGACATGCCATAGGATCACGTCATGCCACAGGCTCAAGACTCTTTTAACATCAGGCCAGCCAACCCCTCCTTGTCCCCCCTCTTGTCAATGTGAACCAGGTCCACAGGTGTCATTGGCCACACTCAACCCATCTCTCTACTGCTACATTTCTCCCACTGAGCAAGTACACCCAGGTGGTCACTGAGTAAGTCACAGGCTACCTGAAGTCTTCCATTAACATTCAGTCATAGAGAGAAGAATTTCTTCATGGCAGCAAATTTTTCCAGCTTTAAGCACAAACCACTAGTTCAAAACTCAAACAAGCCAAATTCATTTTTTATCCCTTCAGTCTTCCACCAATTTTCTCCGCAAGTCTTTTCAAACGCAAATGGATGGAGCACTCATAGCACCGGGTGGGTTTATCTTTGCAGAGCCTTCTTTTCAGGGCTGTCCTAGACCCATTTAAAGACCCAATATAAAGTCTTGCTTGCTGCTGGTGCTTATGTAATGGGTCATATGGGGGGTAGATTTTGTCAAAAGACCACTGCCAAAGTAAACCTCAGTCGTGCATATTCCATGGGCAAGCAGATGGATTCTGGGCACCAACTTAACTCTAGCCCCAATCCAAGAAATGTTGGTTCTGATAACATGGCCCAGCTCGATCCTTGCCTTCATGACATGATCGCCAAAGCTAAGGGTGCTGCCACAACGCATAGCGAGGAGAGCAGAAGGTGCTCAGCTATCCATTGGAATCGTGTCTGAGGTCTGAAAGGCTGTGTGTTCGTCTGCGTGGACTAGAGACACACATTCATGGGCACTCGTGTGTGTATAAGAAAGAGCTTTCAAAGCAAGAGCAATTGAATATAGAGAAAACGTCCCAGCCCAGTCAGGATCAAGTCCATAAGTCTGACATGAGCCCATATGTCTGATACCAATCCAAAAAGTCCTCTTCAGACTCACGAAACACATGCAGTGACGCCGAGTGCAGGAAGATCACCGGCCAGTGGGTGGAATGTCTTGTGGATCCAGTGGCAGTAGAAGCATCTCAGCACTGTCAGGGGTCTCCACGTGGTTCCTCCAGCTTCCAGGACACTGGCTCTATCAGCATAGTACCATGTGTTTGTCAGTAGAGCATCTCTCAGGCAGAGCATCTGTCTCCTGCCTCCAGTGAGTTATTGATCTCCTTAGAAGTTCCAAATGAGCTCATCAAGCTGTGACCTGATTGACAGACTAAACTCCACCCCTTAACTCTTAATACTGAAACTGACAACTGATTGTGTGACTACCACAGCTTTAATTCAAACAATCAGCCCTATGCAAGAAGTCAACTAAGTCCACATGGAATAAGCACAGCAGCTTGTGTGATCCAAAGATGCCAAGTACAAAATTCACCTACGACAAAGGAAAAAGTATCAGAGCTTGAATTGTGAACACCGACTTGTGGAAGGCTGTGCAGGCCAATGGGAGCCGAAAACCCATCTGCAGAGTATCTAGCCTGATTAAGCCTCTGGTGGATCCCCTCAAACCACAGGCCAATGTCTGGAACAGGCTTACTATGAGACGTGGATCACTGTCATCCTAATTAAGCTGGACCATACTTGATACACCTCCCTCTGGACCCAGCCTGCGTTTGTTCTAGGTGCAAGGATCTCTTGCTCAATCCTGCTTTTTGGATCTTGACAGAGGTCTTTTGGTTCCTGCTCATTGTGGTCATTTTATCTTTATAATCATTATTGTTCTGTCTTTATCCCTTTGTGTTCTTTATTGTTTCTGTTGGGTTTAACAGTTATCTTTGTGTTCTTTGTTGTTTCTGTTGGGTTTAACAGTTCAGGAAGGACAGAGGAGTGGATGCATAGAGATAATAATCCATGTGAGGGTTTGTAGGGGTGAGGGGTGGGTTTGGGGAGAGATAGGGAGAGTGAGGGGATTTCGGGAGTAAACAGGGAAGGTGGGAAGAGGAGGGAGCACTAGAACAGAATGTGATTATACAGCTTATTTCAAAGGTGATTTCCTCAAGGGTGGGAGAAGAAAAAATGTTTGGAAATTGATTGTGGTAATGATTGTATAAGTCTTCTTGACATGATTCAGCGATTGAATTGTATGATGTGGGGTAGGAAGCTGGATTTCTCTAGGTCCTTGGTTGTTCCTTCGGGGTCTTACTATTAAGCAGTTGGTTTTCATATATATCATTATAACATTGCTACATTGTTTTAATTACTCTGGCTACAGTATTGCTCTTAAGGTGTAGAAGTGTTTTAAAAATTTTATTATAGTTTTATTTTAACAGTGTCTTCTATGTCATCGGTTTCATTCCATAACTTTGGTGATTCGTTGTTCTGTTACTTAGAAATGTTGTGGTCCGATTTGGATCAGAACTGATTTGAATTAGTGAATTATTTTTTGCACTAGTAACATTTTCACAAGATTGAATGTACCTATCCAAGACTATGATTACTTGTTCCATTCTGCACGTGTCTTTGGTATTTTGAAGAAGTATTTTGAGTTTTCTTTGTGTAATCTTTAGTATCTCTGGTAGAGGGAATCCCTAAAGATTGCACTTTTGTGTAAGTCTTGTACATTGGGTGTTCTTGTCATGTCTTTGTAAGGAACATTGAGAAACTGAATCCGCACATACGGTAGGATAGGTGGCACCTACTGCATTCTGCATAAAGGTCTTCCAGGCACTGGGATGGGGCAGAGGGGCCTTCCCTCCAGACGGGACGGCCTATGGTTTGCTCCAAGGAGCATGCTGGCACTTGGGTCAGAGACATTGGGGAAGAAGGGGTGGTTTTTGATTGGGTTCTCAGAGACCACACACACACACACACACACACACACACATGTTGACATGGAAAGTACCCCGTGATAGGAAAATCTCAGAAGAGGTAAGACCCCCATGATATCAGTTTCCATAAATTCCATGCAAACAGACTAGGAAGAGGTCAAAATTAGACCCCACAGAAAGGACATGCCACAGCCAATGGGAGCCTCTTCAGGAGGAAAATAACCACTCACATGCACAAAACATGACCCAGGAAGCTCTCAGAACAGGAAGAAGGAACTCAGCCTGTGGAAGCCAGAGCGCAGGGCAGGGGTATAAAGGGCTGCTGGCACAAAAGACCCCATCACCCAAGCTCTTCCCTCACTCTCTTCTACTCTAAGGAAACCCATCCTGTCTCGACCCACCAGGATCATGGGCTGCTGTGGTTGCTCCGGAGGCTGTGGGGGCTGTGGCTCCGGCTGTGGCTCTGGCTGCGGAGGCTGTGGTAGTTCCGGAGGCTCTGGGGGCTGTGGCTCTGGCTGTGGAAGCTGTGGGGGCTGTGGCTCTGGCTGTGGAGGCTGTGGCTCCAGCTGCTGTGTGCCCGTGTGCTGCTGCAAGCCCGTGTGCTGCTGCAAGCCCGTGTGCTGCTGCAAGCCCGTGTGCTGTTGTGTGCCTGCCTGCTCTTGCTCCAGCTGTGGCTCCTGTGGGGGCTGTGGCTCCAGCTGTGGAGGCTGTGGTAGTTCCGGAGGCTGTGGGGGCTGTGGCTCTGGCTCTGCAGGCTGTGGGGGCTGTGGCTCCAGCTGCTGTGTGCCCGTGTGCTGCTGCAAGCCTGTGTGCTGCTGCAAGCCCGTGTGCTGCTGTGTGCCTGTTTGCTCTTGCTCCAGTTGTGGCTCCTGTGGGGGCTGCAATGGAGGATGTGGCTCCAGTGGCTGCTGCCAGTCTAGTTGCTGTAAGCCCAGCTGCTGCCAGTCCAGCTGCTGCAAACCTTGCTGCTTCTCCTGAGCCCGTTGGAAGTTCTGTTGCCAGTCCAGCTGTGGCATGCCCAGCTGCTGTGGTGCCTTGTGCTGTCAGTGAAAGATCTAAAGCTCTTGACTCCATGTGCTTAGGAGCAGTTGTAACTAAAGATCGCTGAGCCACAATAGCTTGGTGTCTTTCCTCTAGAGATAAGACATCTCAGCTCTGGGGCTCAGCATCCTAAGGCACCCACTCCTGAGAGACACTAAGTGTCACCTCCTGTGCTGTGACCCATCATGGAGCCAGCTCCTCACTCGCATCCAGGACACGCCTTCTCCCTCCCAGCACAGATCACATGCACAGACTCACTGCTGGTGAGCCTTCAGACGCCCAGAGAATTCGCCGGACAAGGATGGCGCTCTTCAGACCACAAGCTTACTACAGCTCCTCCCAAACTTCTTCATTCTTCCCCTGCTCTACCTGGTGCGCCTCCAACAACTGACCTGCAGGGAGCTCATGCCCCTGGGCCCTAGCTGTGTTGCCACATTCCCGGGGCCATTCTCCCCGTACCCTTGGTCTTCTTCTCTTGCCCTTACTCTAGCCCTTCTCGTCCCCTTACCCTTGGTCTACTTCTCTTTCCCTGGTGATCTAGCATCAAGGTCCACCACTGACCCGGTAAAGCCTCTCAATAAACTTGCTCTACCATCACAAGACTGCTTTCCACTGTGGTTCTTCCCTTGCTGCCTTTGGCAAAGCAAAATTATTACTGGATTTCTGTCTGAATCGAACCTGAGGACATATCACAATACTTACACACACTCATTACTTTCTAATTTTACACAGATATACCTCTTAAATTGTTCTAGGTAATGAAGCTTGATTACATGCATAAAACTAAAGTCATTATCTGTTATCCCGTTTTCTATAATAATAAGAAATTGAGAGGTAGGTTAAAAAACACAGCAATTGAGCCTTGGTCAGACAAAAATGTATACATAAGCCTAGTGCTCCACAGCCAATGAGCACAAACATTCCTAATTTGATCTACCAGACATTGCTATGATTCATCCGGGTCAGGGCCAAAACATTGCCTTTCCTATTGTATGTGAACAGAATTTGCTTCCAACATAGACGTTATGAAATACCAATTGAGCTCAAAGGAGAGGAAGACAAAAGATCTTATCCAAACACTTCATAGTCCGATGTAAAATCCAAAATCAAAATTTTGAAAGGACAAAGCAAAGCCAACTTCTCATATGCAAAAGAAGAAACACAAGATGAACAGGTGACGTGTTATTGGAAACAATGGGTGTCAGAGGAAAGTAGAATCTACGTGGATCGGGTTGAGACAAAAAGAATGTCCTTTCCCCAGCAACGCCATCCTTCAAAAATGCAAGTAAAATTAAAGCATTACCGTACATAAAGATACAGACCAATACAATGCTCCCAGAACTATGTGGTGACAAATATTAAGATATCTTTAAACTTAAACAAAGTCCCACCACGCGCAATTTCAAATTCACACCCAGAAGGAACGACAATCAAAATGATGTGGACATTTCTTTCTCTCTTTAGGTCAAAATGAATTAAATACAAACGTATTGTGATCTCTGTTGGATGTAGAAATATTATTAGGAAAAACTAATCATACAGATGAAGAGTACGGTAAAGAACGAGTATTTGAGGAAGTAAATGATCCCAGAACAAAACCTGAATCCCCAGGAATAAGAGATCCAAATAACAAAGATAAGAAGACACAAATATCTATAGATAAGTTCAGAAATACAATGGGCTATCATTTCTGACTTTCATTTTTAGGTATGACATGAAGTACACAAACTAAAACGGTGACAGTAGAGCGTAGCTATGTGACATTCGGAGAAATCAGTGCAAGGACACCGAACAAAGGGCAGAGATACAGAAAAGCAAAATCTCCAATCTCCCTGGAGTCAAGTTAGCATGAAGCTAAGGCAAAATCTGACAATTATGATGGATATTGTCATCACAAATCAAACACAAAGAAATCCCCCAAAGGCAGATACTTTAAAATTCAATAAGGAATTCAAAAGTTACTATACCACCCCCTACCACACACGTATTATATTAAAAGAAGACACGAATTAAAAAAAAAAAAGCATCAATGGAGTTGTGATGGGTATAAAAATGCCAACAGCAACAAAGAAAAGTTAAGGCTGGTGAGCCAGCCCAATTACAACACTGGATGCATATGGGTTTGAGCATTCCAATTCATACACAGATTATCTGTGCGCATTGCCAAAATTTCGAAACAATGTCCACCTACATACTGACTGAAACAAATGCATTTTCAATCCAATGAGACATGTATAGAGAAAGAAAATGGGTGGAATATGTACACTGTGAAATAGAGCGTGGCACAGTGAGACACAGTAGACTCGCCCACATCAGAAAAGATAGATTTTACTAACAGATCAGCACCGATGGCTACTAGAGATGAAGGGGGACTCTTCAGAAGGACATCACAAGGATACACAAATTTGCACCAAACTAGATGAAGCAAAGAGAGAATTGAAGAGTGCGGTGCACCTTGACGACAGCATTGGAAGACACCTAAATGCAACTTTGCATCATTAGTGTGTGAGGCCACGTTGACTAGAGAAACAAACCCAGAGACACTTCTATGTGGATAAGGATGAATTTTATATACAGAAGTTCTCATGCATCAATAAAACATCGCAGCTCGATCCAACTCAAGTCCATAAGTCCAATACTATTCTATAAGTCCCTCTTTAGACTCATGAAGACACACGCACTAATGCAGAATGCAGGAACATCAACGGCCAGGGGGTGCAAATTCTTGAGGATCAAATTGCGGAGAACGTATCTCCAGGGCTCATGCACGTCTCAGCGTGGCTCTCCAGCAGGAAGGGGAAGGCAAAGAGCGAGAGAGTGGCCGCCTCCAGAAACCCATTTGTCAGTGGTACCTCCAAATGAGGTCATCAAGCTGTGACCTCATTGATGGGCTAAACTCCACCCATATCATCCTACAGGAGCCAGATTGGCACAAAATCCTAATTATCACACTCCACCCATTGCCAACTAGGCACGTGTATTCAATTCTTTAGACATAGATAATTTTTAAAGCAAAGACAATAGTAAAATCTTATTTATTACTAAAAGGATAATACTAAAATACATATAACTCATAATGTGTCAGCCTCATTTAAACATAATATTCTATGCTAACAACTGCAGGTATGTGAACACCTACACCATAAACCTTCAATCCTGTGAGCATTGCACCCCACCTATGACATTGTTTTAAGTCAGTCACTTCATGCCTGGATCATCCCCATTTTGGGGACCCAATTTCTATACTGCCAATTTTTATCCACATGTGCCCTGAGGAGAAAAGCATGCTGTTTGATGGGGAGAATCCATTCCATTTGGAACCTTATGAGTCCTGATTCATAAGCAAAGTCAAATCAGGACACGGCATCTATGAAGCCAGCAGCAATATGCACCAATTCACAGGCTCAAAAATACTATCATCACCTGGTCGGGTTCTGGTCAACTCAAGGTGGGCTTCCTTCCTCAGCCTCACCATGAGGCCAAGTGGCCACCTTGCCTGTCAACCATGGGCTCAGTCACAAACTCTCAACAACCCTATCACACTTGGCCTATGACATGCCATAGGCTCAGGTCATGCCACAGGCTCAAGACTCTTTTAACATCAGGCCAGCCAACCCCTCCTTGTCCCCCCTCTTGTCAATGTGAACCAGGTCCACAGGTGTCAGTGGCCACACTCAACCCATCTCTCTACTGCTGCGTTTCTCCCACTGAGCAAGTACACCCAGGTGGTCACTGAGTAAGTCACAGTCTACCTGAAGTCTTCCATTAACATTCAGTCATAGGGAGAAGAATTTCTTCATGGCAGCAAATGTTTCCAGCTTTAAGCACAAACCACTAGTTCAAAACTCACACAAGCCAAATTCATTTTTTATCCCTTCAGTCTGCCACCAGTTTTCTCAGCAAGTCTTTTCAAATGCAAACGGATGGAGCACTCATAAAACTGGGTGGGTTTATCTTTGCAGAGCCTTCTTTGCAGGGCTGTCCTATACCCATTTAAAGACCCAATATAATGTCTAAAGGGAGAGGGATAACAAATTCTCCGCGTATATTTCCCAGTAATCATTTCTATCACACATGAGACCAATATCAGTAGTTAGAAGAAATCAATCTCCTCCTAGTACAGCCAGAACCTAAGCATGGTTCTTAAAACAATCCAATGCAGTCCTCTCTTACCTAGCCTGTCTCATTCCTATGTAATATGGCCTGTGTGAAACAGGGATCCCTAGAGAAACAAAACCAGGACACTTATGATTATAGATAGAGAGATACATAGATCCAGCACAAAGGAATATAACAGCTAATTAGTCCACACAGCAGCACACAGGGTTCAGTTCAACACACTTCCATGGAACAGTTGATATACTAAAGTCCTTCATCTCACGAGGGCTGCTGGGTCCAAGGTTGAGGAAACAGACAGCTGAGACTTCCCTAGGACAAGACAAGCAGTCCAGCCACAGGCAGAAAACATCACGGTGGGTAACCTACAGTCAGCCGCTTAAGAGCTTAGTGAAGCAGGACCGGGTGGGATATCAAACTCAAGCAATGCAAGAAGACAGGAGGCAACAGCCTCAAACTCAAGCGATGTACACACTAGCAGTGTTGTGAAGCAGGTCTTGAAGAAACCTCACGCTATAGCAACACGATCGATGGGTTGGCTATCCCACAAGTAGTATAGCTCACAGGTTGAGGCAGAGAACTAGCTAAAGCAGTAACATGCTGGTCCGATCACCAGAGAACAAGAGAGAGAGGCAGGGCTTGCTGAGCCATTTATCTCTTTGTCCTCCAATCAAACTGTGACCTTATTAATCCCACATGTTCCTATTGGCCAGGTTGGCACAATGGTCTTAGGCCTCTGACTGCATCATGCCAGGGCAGAGATTTCAGTCAGCCATCTGGACTAGGCAGCCTGATCTCAGAGTATTTCAAGGGTGATTTTGTACCCTGAGCTTAAAATTTACATTTATCACACTTGTGTTCACCATCTCAAACAGGATTCACCAAAGACAGTTTTCAGGAATTAAAACCTTCCCTGGCCAGGTCTCTTCCAGAAAACTAGCCAGTAAACGGCATGGCCATACTTGGCCTCCAAAAAGTCAAAGAAGAAACCCTGAAGTTAAGCAGAGGTCAGACAAGGCTCCACTCGCCATCTTTGTGATTTCTTTCTCTCGTGCCACACCCTCAGAACAATAATGTGTTAGGCCAGCTTGACCAGAGCAACAAATCCAGAGAGAGTCATATATGTATATATCATATTCATATATGTCAGCACTCCAGTTATAGAAGTACTTGTACATCAATTAAACACCGCAGCCCACTCTAACTCAAGTCCATAGTCTCTCTTCAGGCTCACAAAGCCTCATGCAATCATGCAAAATGCCAGAACATCACCGCACAATGGGTGCAAATTCTTCTGGTAAAAAGGTTGTTGGTTGGACATACCTCAAAGGCTCGTGCCGAACTCATCCTGATTTGCCAGCATGAAGGTGAAGGCATAGAGAGAGTGGCGCACATCCACCGAGCCATTTATCGCAGTGGCACCTGCAAATGAGATCAAGTTGCGACCTGACAGGCCAATGTCCACTACTGTCTTCCCAGCGGGGCCACGTTGGCACAAATGAGCCAACTATTGCGGATGGAATCTCTAAGCTGCACATCAACAACCACATGTGGGACTTCAAGGACACCACCAAGGCCCCAGACGAAGCATGCACTGATACAAGGCGCACCAAACAACAGCAGGGCAGATCTGCTCGGGTGAGCCCGGACAACATTGTAACAAAACCATCCACTAGCGCATGGGACAAGTTTCAAAAATAATAACAAGATGATTAAAAATTGCAAAGTATGTCAGCAAAAGACACTGGGTTTAAATTAGAACCCAAACAGAAAGAAATTCGCAAAGCTCAAAAATTCACTTTCCTAAGAAGACACCAGCAATAGCTGCAACAATGTATCCAACACAAGAGTGGCTGTGAGGCTGACACAGGGCCGGGCAGGGTTCTCTCCAGCCACCGTGAGTCTGGTCGACTGGACAGCCACTAACAATAGCAAGAAAGACATGTCTAAGAACAACTCACAGAAGATTTTAAAGCACTACACGATTCAGTGAGAGAAAGTTGGTAGCTATAAACACACCCATAGTGAACCAACAGAAAGATCTCCAAAAATTACCTACACTGCCATTTTAAAAAACGTTAAGGGGAAGAACTAAATAAATCCCAAATAAGCAGAATAATGAAAATCATAAATGTGACTCAGACCACTACCACTTGGTCAATTTTGACTCATAGGGGCCCCACAGAGGGATACCAAGTCTGTAGATATCAACAGACGCACTCTCTCTTGCTCAGATGCACCAACTGGTGGTCTTACACCGGCAGTTTGTGGCTTAGATTCCCAGTGTAAAACCTTCCAAGTGAAATTCAGGGTAAAAATACAGTAGACAAAAACAGACAAACCCACAACGGTGAATTTTTTTAAAGGAACAATGCATTTACAGAACCCTAGAAAAGGTGGAAAGAGATCACATCAAAATAAGGCATAAAGATATGAATGTAATTACAGAAATGAAGAAGATCATAAAAAGATGTCTTGGAAAATTCTAGGGCAACATATTCAACTGCCTAACTAAAATAAGCAAAATGTAGGACCATGTAGATTACCTACTGGACAATAAGAAATGACTTTGACATGGAAGAACCTGGAAACCATTTTGCTTACAGAAAAGGGACAAAAACAGTATCCTCCTGGCCATGATTATCTGAGATAGGCCAATGAGCAAAGACAAAAGAATGAAAGGAGGGGATGGGGCTTCTTCTTCACAGGGTACTAGGTTTCCGTCAGAGGTGAGGGGGGAGCTTTGGAAGAAGACAGCAGTGAGCACAGTGCACAGGGATTAAACTCACTCAAGTACACAGTTAGAAAGACTTTAGATGACAACATTTCGTAGTACATATTGAACACAATAAAATATTTTCAGAGTGGAACACATCCTGGCCCACCAAGCTCCAAGGACAATATTCTTGCTCATTGCAGCCAGTGCACAGAGAGGACCATAGGGCAAGGCCCAACACGAGACAAGACGTCCCTCACTGACCGATGTCTGTACGAGGGACCAAACTGGAGGCACAGTGAGGGAATTGCGCCCAATCTGACCCCACCACACTGGGTGAAATGCTAAGGGCGTGCAACAGGGCAGAATGGGGAGCAGAGCTATGAATTCTTCCAGGAATAGCAAAAATAAGCTTTGGGGCCAGGGATGACACCCCATCAGACTCGACCGAAAACAATCCTAAAGGTCAACAAACAGACCTGGAACTATTTATAGGCTTTTTTCCTTTTCTTTTATCCTTTGTCTTGTTGTTGTTGTTGTTATTGTTTTTGTTGCTGTTGTTTTCCTCTGTCTTGTTTTTGTGCTTATTATTGTCTCTGCATGTCTATCTAGACAAGATAGGCGGCATAACAATCCATGGGAGAAAACAATGGGACCGATGGTTCTGGTGGGAACACAGGAGAGCGAAAGGTGGGGGAAAGGAAGTGGGCATTAACAAACCCAGGGACAATGTGGAGGGAGGTCAGCTGCTTGCAGGCCTCCTCCCTGAGGGTAATCAGTTGCCAGACTGCAGTAGCCCCCTACTCCCTGCTGTTAAGGACACTGGACAGGCCTGCAGACATCTATTTGGTTCCTGTAGGTGGAGTTTACACCCTACTGTACTGATAAGGGTTCCTATGGAGGCCCAGAAAACAGGTTAAGTTAAGCTGCCATCCTAAATCTAGGATCCGCCCATCTTGTCACATGTATACCCCGAATCCCTCCTCTTCCTATTGCGTGTATTTCCCTAGACCACCCCCTCTCATTGCTGTATAACCTATATAGTGCAACCCCTTCCTGTGACGTATGTCTTTACCTGCAATTAGTGGGCTTACACGCCCCCAAAGGTATATAGACCTGGGTTAGCAATAGAGAGAAATCTCCCTCCCGCGCGGCTCCTCCTTGACCTCTCGTCGGTTCCCCCCTCCTCTCCCATCCTCGCTCCCTGTTCCCTTTCCCCTGCCCTCCTTCCCTTCCCCCTCCCTCCACGTGGGCCACCAAGTAGGGCTGAGGTGAGCATTGCTGCCATGAAATGTGTCTGACACCATTATTTGACTTCTCTTATCTCTCGTGCTCTCGATGACTTTGATATAATATTTATATATCTCAACCGTGCTAATTAAACCCACGATTAGTGGTGGGGGCTGTCCCACCCCAAACCACAAATGGCGCCCAACATGGGGCAACATGAAATGAACTCTTACGAGTTATTTCCCATGTAACAATTGTACGGCCCCACCAGAATGTAGAGGGATCGGAAAATTATGTGAACTGAGGATCCAGTGTGGGGATTGGAAGATAAGTAGTGGAAATAGTGAATAAGTATTTTAAAGAGGACAATGGGGCAAGGTAACAATAAACCTGAAACTTATGGTACTATGCTCATCCACTGAAAAGACAGCGTGTAAAAGTAATGAAGAAAAAGATGTAATGTCTTCTAAAAGTAGTAAAATGGTATAATCCATGGTTCCAGAGGAAGGGAATTTCAATATAGAGACCTGGGAGGGGGTCACTGTAAACTTAAAGAAAGCACACCAAGATGGGGAGAGTACCCCCTTGGAGAGGTGCTCTCTGTGGGTTCAGGTTAAGATGGCTTCAGTACCTTTGCAGGAGGATTTTAAAATGAGAATTATCAGTGCAGTGAGAAGTCTTGTGTCTACCCAAATCTAGAAAAGCAAGCTAAAGTGTCTGTGATTGAGCATGATTTGGGTGATGACACTTTAGGCAAAACTGACAAAACAGGGATTGATTTGCTATGCAAGGCTTCTGATTCTAAACAGAACCTCCTGGCCAAAGCCTATATGCCCTCGGGGGACTGCAGCCTCTGAAGGCTTAAAGGTGATAAAGTACTAGAGGCAGTGGATTCCAAGACCCAAAGCGAGGCTATTAAGCAATAGCAGGAAACTCCCTTGCTTTCAAAGGTAGGGGAAGCAAAGAAATAGAACCAGAAGAGTAGTGAGAAGCATCTAAGCTACGCAAACTTAAATCAGGTAAGAAGCAGTCAGAATGGGTTTTAGGCAGATGCAAAGATTTTAGGCAAAGCTGAAAAAACTAAGTCTGAGTCAGAAGGGGACAGAGTAAAAGCATCTGCTCCCTGGCTGGAATTTAGTGTCAGAAAGACTAGAGATTGTAAAAGGAGCAAGCAAGCCAGTACTGGAGGTAGAGAGATTAGCTCCAAAGAAATGCAAACTCAGAGAGCTAACACAGATGATGAAGTTCAGGAAGTGGAACTTCAAGATACATTGTTTGAGAAAACCAGCTCAGAAAATAAAAGCAAAGTATAGGAAAGCACCTTTCCTTTCAAGAGTAGAAAGAGGGATGGCAGAAGAAGAAGATTTAGAATTTAAAATGTGTTATCCTGTTAAAGTTGTTACCAGACAGTTTACGGGAAACACCCACAAAGAATTCACAGTGCCTTTCCCTTTAAGTCAATGATTATGGCCAGGCCTCATATTTTGTAATTAGCATATGGGATGTCGAAGAGTCAGAGAGCTGGACCCTTAAAGACTGGAGAGCTTTAGTGAAAATTAGTCTTTACTCTTCAAAATCTTTGCAATATCAAAATGCTGTGGATGGAAGCAGCCCTTGCACGAGCATGCAATGATGCAGAAAAGGGCATAGATATAGAAATCCGTAATTGCTAGGGGATGAGAATTACCAACCCTCAGTTAAGTCTCAACTGCAGTTTACTGAACAGACAATAGGACAGATACGTGAAGTTTGCCTAAGTGCCTTGAACAAAATAATTCCATCAGAAGAGAGAAAGCCGAGTTACACGGCTATAAGACAGCGGAATGATGAATCGTATGCTGACTTTGTATCCTGACTGGAAGAAGCTATTTCCAAATGTGTAAAATATGTCCAAGCTGTAAGAGACATAGTGCATAAGCTATCTTATGATTTCTCTAATAAACACTGTGAAATGCCTTGCGTCCCTACAGGGAACAGGGCACACTGTTAGATTATCTCAGAATATGCAGAAATATAGAGACAGAGGAATCCAAAGCTAACCTCGTGGCAGCGGCCTTGGCAAATTACACCAAACCAAGAAGATGCTTTTGTTGCGGAAAGACAGGTCATCTTCAAAGAGATTGTAGGCAGTGCTGGACAGTCAGCGTGGCCACTGAAAGCAAGTTGCAGCCTGTGTTTGAACATGATCCAGGGCCATCAAGACGGGTTTAAAAGAACATGAACCCTGCCCATACTGCAGGAAGGGAACACACGAGGCAAGTCGATGTCACTCAAAGTTCAACAGTGAAGGGTCAAAGGAGCTTGATACAAACGCCACCCAGCAAAGCATGGGAAGCAAGGTGTCTGCCTGTGTCTGCCTGCTGGAGCATAGAAGATCTTAGAGAGAAACAACAGGTATCTCCCCAATCTCACAGCAGGAGATCAGACCTAGCCAAACAGGCAAAAGCCCAGCCCCTGTTCTGACTACCCTAACTTTGACTGACCAAGAAATGGCTCAGAAGCCCTTGCAGCAGCCTGTTGATTCTAAAAAGCCGTAATACAGTTTTTATTCGGAAGATTTGATCTAAGTACTCAGGGAATTAAAATTGAGACTGGAGTCGATCAGAGTTGTGAAGAAAAGCCAAAAGCTGTAATTAAATTTAAAAAAATTATTAAGAGCGGTAATTAGGGCCGGCTAACTAAAAGAACTATAGGATGTTTATTAGGAAAGTCCAACATAAATTCTCAAGGTGTTGCTGAGATCATTGATGAGGATTATGAAGAAATTAAGGCAGTGATGAAATCTGATATACCATGGTTTATAAAGTAAGATTGCATCAGCCAATTTTTGCTTCCATGCATTTCTGGAGTAAAAATTCATACTTATCAGGAAAAAGTACTTGAGAAGTCTGACCACCCTTTAAATGAAGGGGAATTTTGGAATGCTCTTGTGGGTTGACAACAGCGCCCCCACAAGGAATTAGGAATTGGAGTAAAAAGGTTTTCGTGCTCAGGCTATGGGGTCAATTCCTTAAGGCATCCATGAGGGCCTAAGACCTGCCCATTAACTTCCTCTAAATCTAGCATGGAAGGAATGCGTGAAGTTAATCGAGACAGAATATTGCAAGATGGTAAAATCATACAGTGTACAGAGCCTGTAACCTTATTGGTAACTATAGAGTTTGGTAAATTACTTCAAGAAGAGCTGAACAAATTAAGATTTTTTTCAGTCTTTCAAAGTATGGTAAGACGTTCTCCCAATTAGTCAGCTCTCTTAATTCTCTAAGCGTTGGGAGCCAAAATTCACATGCTAGCTCTCTGGATTCTCTGGGAGCTGAAAGCCAAAATTTACATAACAAGAAAGGCTATCTAACTAGTAGTTTTACTGGTTCAAGACCAAGAAAAGTAATTAAGATTGTTAGCAATGCTTTGAAATCTAAATGGTTAAAACAGAAGGGGGACACGAGTAATCTTATGTGTGACAAATTTCATTCAGTCATTTTAACCAAACAATTCTTCTCCTTACTAAAAGCTTGTAACAAAATTGGGGTAGAGAAACACATTTTCACTCCATGAAGGTGTTTCTAACCAAGCCTCAGTGAACCATGCTGTGATAGGTAGGTTTATAGTGCCAACATGGCCATGAACACATGTGGGATTAACTGAAGCATAGTTTAATTGAAGGGCGGAGAGATAAATGGATTGGCAAACCTCATCTTTCTTCTCCCTTGCTCTTTGATGATCAGACCAGTGTGTGGCTGTCTTAGCTGGTTCTCTGCCTCAGCTTGCGAGCTACAATACTTGTGGGACAGCCAACCCGTGGATTGTGTCGCTGTACTTTGAGGTTCCCTTTAGACCTGCTTCACCACACTACTGGTGAATACATCACTTGAGCTGGGGACTGTGAGACCCTGTCATCTGGCTGACTGTTGGGGACCTGCCCTGCTGTTTGCTGCCTGTGGCTAGACTGCCTGAATTGCTCTACAGAGAACTCAGCTGTCTGCTTCCTTGACTTGCACCAGGCAGCCCTCGTGACTTGAAGGACTGCGGGTGTATTTGCTGTCTCACAGAAGTGAGTTGCACTGAGCCATTTGTACTGCTCTATAGACTAATTAGCTGTTTATTTCTTATGTTGTATCTATCTATCTATAAAATCTTAAGTGTTCTGGTCTTGTTTCTCTGGAGAATCCTGTCTAACACACATGCCATGGACTAGGCAGCATGATCACCATGGATGCTGACCATGCAGACAGCATGGCATAGAGCAGGTGCTACCCCAGAAGCATTAACACAGGGGTCCGGTTAAAGGAACTAAGCCTTGCCCCTAAGTTGTCTGCACCCTAGGACTAAGGCATTCAGAAGACAGAGGAAGCAGGGAGGTGTGGAAGTGGTGGTCCCTGGACAGTGGAGGGGTGCTCCAGCTTGAGGGGTGTCCAATGGAAAGGGGCCCAGAATCAACATAGATTTAGTACATCGATACCCAACTCGCAGTGACATGTCAGGTTTTGATCCGCTGGGTAGGGAAATGCTCGTGGAAGGACTGATCTAGGAGGTTTTCCTCTGGCACGAAGCATCAGTGTTAGGGTAAACAGAGCTCACTAGAATGGGGATCGACTTGCAGGGAAACAGCCCATGGGCTGCAGCCCAGCGTGGGTCTGCCCTCGCCCAGATTCCTCATGCCCACAGTGTCCAGAGTGCTGTGCCATGAGGGAAATTGATGCTGTCCGTGCAATCGCCTCATACCCGAGAGGGATGATTGACAATGTGTACTTCTTTGTTTATAGGGGTTTTTGTTTTCCTGACTCTAGTTTGTTTACTCTTTTTCCCCCTCTGTTTGATTGTTTGATTACTTGCTGGTTGGCTTGCTGCTGGTGCTAATGTAATGGGTCATATGGGGGGTAGATTTTGTCAAAAGACCACTGCCAAAGTAAACCTCAGTCGTGCATATTCCATGGGCAAGCAGATGGATTCTGGGCACCAACTTAACTCTAGCCCCAATCCAAGAAATGTTGGTTCTGATAACATGGCCCAGCTTGATCCTTGCCTTCATGAAATGATTGCCAATGCTAAGGGTGCTGCCACAACACATGGCGAGGAGAGCAGAAGTTGCTCAGCTATCCATTGGAATCGTGTCTGAGGTCTGAAAGGCTGTGTGTTCGTCTGCGTGGACTAGAGACACAAATTCATGGGCACTCGTGTGTGTGTGTAAGAAAGAGCTTTCAAAGCAAGAGCAATTGAAGATAGAGAAAACATCCCAGCCCAGTCGGGATCAAGTCCATAAGTCTGATATTAGACCATATGTCTGATACCAATCCATACAGTCCTCTTCAGACTCACGAAACACATGCAGTGACGCCGAGTGCCAGAATATCACCGGCCAGTGGGTGGAATGTCTTGTGGATCCAGTGGCAGTAGAAGCATCTCAGCACAGTCAGGGGTCTCCACGTGGTTCCTCCAGCTCCCAGGGCACTGGCTCTATCAGCATAGTACCATGTGTTTGTCAGTAGAGCATCTCTCAGGCAGAGCATCTGTCTCCTGCCTCCAGTGAGTTATTGATCTCCTTAGAAGTTCCAAATGAGCTCATCAAGCTGTGACCTGATTGACAGACTAAACTCCACCCCTTAACTCTTAATACTGAAACTGACAACTGATTGTGTGACTACCACAGCTTTAATTCAAACAATCAGCCCTATGCAAGAAGTCAACTAAGTCCACATGGAATAAGCACAGCAGCTTGTGTGATCCAAAGATGCCAAGTACAAAATTCACCTACGACGAAGGAAAAAGTATCAGAGCTTGAATTGTGAACACCGACTTGTGGAAGGATGTGCAGGCCAATGGGAGCCGAAAACCCATCTGCAGAGTATCTAGCCTGATTAAGCCTCTGGTGGATCCCCTCAAACCACAGGCCAAGGTCTGGAACAGGCTTACTATGAGACGTGGATCACTGTCATTCTAATTAGGCTGGACCATACTTGATATACCTCCCTCTGGACCCAGCCTGCGTTTGTTCTAGGTGCAAGGATCTCTTGCTCAATCCGGCTTTTTGGATCTTGATGGAGGTCTTTTGGTTCCTGCTCATTGTGGTCATTTTATCTTTATAATCATTATTGTTCTGTCTTTATCCCTTTGTGTTCTTTATTGTTTCTGTTGGGTTTAACAGTTATCTTTGTGTTCTTTATTGTTTCTGTTGGGTTTAACAGTTCAGGAAGGACAGAGGAGTGGATGCATAGAGATAATAATCCATGTGAGGGTTTTATGGGGTAAGGGGTGGGTTTGGGGAGAAATAGGGAGAGTGAGGGGATTTCGGGAGTAAACAGGGAAGGTGGGAAGAGGAGGGAGCACTAGAACAGAATGTGATTACACAGCTCATTTCAAAGGTGATTTCGTCAAGGGTGGGGGAAGAAAAAATGTTCGGAAATTGATTGTGGTAATGATTGTATAAGTCTTCTTGACATGATTCAGCGATTGAATTGCATGATGTGGGGCAGGAGGCTGGATTTCTCTAGGTCCTTGGTTGTTCCTTTGGGGTTTTACTTCTAAGCAGTTGGTTTTCATATATATCATTATAACATTGCTAGATTGTTTTAATTACTCTGGCTACAGTATTGCTCTTAAAGTGTAGTAGTGTTTTTAAATTTTTATTATAGTTTTATTTTAACAGTGTCTTCTTTGTCATCAGTTTCATTCCATAATTTTGGTGATTCATTGTTCTCTTACTTAGAAATGTGGTAGGAGTTGGATCAGAACTGATTTGAATTAGTGAATTACTTTTTGCACTAGTAACATTTTCACAAGATTGAATGTACCTATCCAAGACTATGATTACTTGTTCCATTTCTGCACGTGTCTTTGGTATCTTGAAGAAGTATTTTGAGTTTTCTTTGTGTAATCTTTAGTATCTCTGGTAGAGGGAATCCCTAAAGATTGCACTTTTGTGTAGGTCTTGTACATTTGGGTGTTCTTGTCATATCTTTGTAAGGAACAGTGAGAAACTGAATCCGCACATATGGTGGGATAGGTGGCACCTACTGCATTCTGCATAAAGGTCTTCCAGGCACTGGGATGGGGCAGAGGGGCCTTCCCTCCAGACGGGACAGCCGATGGTTCGCTCCAAGGAGCATGCTGGCACTTGGGTCACAGATATTGGGGCAGAAGAGGTGGTTTGGGATGGGTTCTCAGAGACCACACACACACACACACACACACACACACACATGTTGACATGGAAAGTACCCTGTGATTGGAAAATCTCAGAAGAGCTAAGACCCCATGATATCAGTTTCCATAAATTCCATGCAAACAGACTAGGAAGAGGTCAAAATTAGACCCCAAAGAGTAAGTCACAGCCAACGGGAGCCTCTTCAGGAGGACAAGAACCACTCACATGCACAAAGCATGACCTAGGAAGCCCTCAGAACAGGAAGAAGGAACTCAGCCTGTGGAAGCCAGAGCGCAGGGAGGGGTATAAAGGGCTGCTGGCACAAGAGACCCCATCACTCAACCTCCTCCCTCACTCTCTTCTACTCTAAGGAAACCCTTCTTCTCTCGACCCACCAGGATCATGGGCTGCTGTGGCTGCTCTGGAGGCTGTGGGGGCTGTGGCTCCGGCTGTGGCTCTGGCTGCGGAGGCTGTGGTAGTTCCGGAGGCTGTGGGGGGTGTGGCTCTGCCTGTGGTGGCTGTGGAGGCTGTGGAGGCTGTGGCTCCAGCTGCTGTGTGCCCGTGTGCTGCTGCAAGCCCGTGTGCTGCTGTGTGCCTGCGTGCTCTTGCTCCAGCTGTGGCTCCTGTGGGGGCTGCAAGGGGGGATGTGGCTCCTGTGGGGGCAGCAAAGGGGGCTGTGGCTCTTGTGGGGGCTGCAAGGGAGGATGTGGCTCCTGTGGGGCCTGCAAGGGGGGATGTGGCTCCTGTGGGGGCTGCGAGGGGGGCTGTGGCTCCTGTGGGGGCTGCAAGGGAGGATGTGGCTCCTGTGGGGGCTGCAAGGGGGGCTGTGGCTCCTGTGGGGGCTGCAAGGGAGGATGTGGCTCCTGTGGGGGCTGCAAGGGGGGCTCTGGCTCCTGTGGGGGCTGCAAGGGGGGCTGTGGCTCCGGCTGCTGTGTGCCCGTGTGCTGCTCCAAGCCCGTGTGCTGCTGTGTGCCTGCCTGCTCTTGCTCCAGCTGTGGCTCCTGTGGGGGCAGCAAAGGGGGCTGTGGCTCCTGTGGGGGCTGCAAGGGAGGATGTGGCTCCTGTGGGGTCTGCAAGGGGGGATGTGGCTCCTGTGGGGGCTGCGAGGGGGGCTGTGGCTCTTGTGGGGGCTGCAAGGGAGGATCTGCCTCCTGTGTGGGATGTGAGGGGGGCTGTGGTTCCACTGGGCGCTGCAAGGGGGGCTGTGGCTCCGGCTGCTGTGTGCCCGTGTGCTGCTGCAAGCCCGTGTGCTGCTGTGTGCCTGCCTGCTCTTGCTCCAGCTGTGGCTCCTGTGGGGGCTGCAAGGGGGGCTGTGGCTCCAGTGGCTGCTGTCAGTCTACTTGCTGTAAGCCCAACTGCTGCCAGACCAGCTGCTGCAAACCTTGCTGCTGCTCCTCGGGCTGTGGGCAGTCCTGCTGCCAGTCCAGCTGCTGCAAGGCCAGCTGCTGTGGCCCCATTTGCTGTCAGTACAAGATCTAAAGCTCTTGTTTCCATGTGCTCAGGAGCAGTCTGACTAAAGATCCCTGAGCCACAATAGCTTGTTGTCCTCCCTCTGGGGATAGGGCACCTCAGCTATGGGGCTCAGCATCCTAAGGCACCCACTCCCGAGAGACACTAAGCGTCATCTCCTCTACTGTGACCCCTCTTGGAACCAGCTCCTCACTCACATCCAGGACACACCTTCTCCCTGCCAGCACAGTTCGCATGCACAGACTCTCTCCTGGTGAGACACCCATCCCTCAAGACGCCCAGTGAATTTGCTCGACCCGGAGGCGCTGTGAAGACCACAAGCTTACTACTCCCCCGCTCCATCCTGTTCCTCCTTCCCCTCCTTCACCTGATGCGCCTGGAACACATGAGGTGCAGGGGCCCTCGTGTGAGTGCTGCAGGATCCCCAAGCCCCTCATCCCTCTTCCTTGGTCTTCCTCTTTAGCAGTGGCTCTCCAGATGACCACGCCTCTGAAGTCTCCTGTAGACCCATCAGAGCCTTGAAATAAACGTGTTCTACAACCACAAGTCTTGTCCCCACTGTCATTCTTTCCTCACTGCCTTTGGCAGAGCCCAGACCTGCTGGATTTCCGCCGGAATGCAACCTGATGAGCTTTCACCACATCGATGTGCATGAATTTCTATCCACTTTTACCCAGACTCAGCCCCCACACTGTCCTCAGGAGTGGAACTTGATCTCACACATACACACACCCTAGAAACTGGGGACCTCTTTCTGTCGCCTCATTTTCTATAAGAAAAAAATTTTAGGGGTAGCTAAAAGCACATGCATTCTTACTCAACTATTTAAGAAATTATACATCAACATCATGTTTTACACACACACACACACACACGACCTCATTGCCCTTGAGTCAATGCTCTCTCATCTTGACCCCTGTGGGTTTTGGAGTTTGTAACTGTCCGCAGAAGTATAAATTTCAGTCTTTCTGCCACACAGCTGCTGGTGGATTAGAACTACCGATCATATGGATGGAAGCCCAATGTGTCACCACTACACCCCCTGGGCTCCTGTGGTGTCTGATAGCATTGGGAATCAACACTGTGCGTCTGTTATCAGATAGATCTTCAGGCTTCTCGCAGCAGTGTCCATACATAGGCAATTTTGGCTTAGCCAAGTTTCGGGACTTAAAATGAATGGAAGAACAGAACAGCACATGATCGGTGGCACCTATCACAAAACAACACCTAGAGGACACGCAGCACAGTGGCGTACCAGGGTTAGCCACATGACCGTAGTCGGAGGTACTCCTGAGCCCTCTCCCAAGGAACACGTTAAAAGCTGCAGAAACAGCCTGAGGAATGCAAACATTTGCTGGTGGTGCCAGAGCACCTTGAGGCAGGGGGTAGGAGTGGGGATGGGGGGAGGGAACAGACCAAAAATACAGTGTTAAAAAAAAGTGAACCCCGAGCATTTTCTGTCATCTGGAAGGATGTCTGAGATATGAGCCGCTCTATGCTGGTCCACGGTGGTGAGCTTCAAGCCCCTCCTTCTCTCCCATGGCGGATTAGCACAGCTCCCCACATCATTCCAAGGGGGGTAGAGTCAGGGGAGATTCCCAGGCTTGTGAGTCCCGGGCCTGGGAGGGTGCTGATGGGCGCAGGTCAGACTGGGGAGATTTGGGCGTGCTGTGGACTGGCTCCCAGCGTCTGGCTGGGAGCCCTCAGGGTTGGCTTCGGGCAGAGCTTCCCGAGACTGTCGGAAATGATGACTTACCCAGCAGGTGCAGAAGCACGAGGACATATGTTAGGGGAGACGGTCTTCTCAGTGAGTGATTGTCCATGGCCAGGACCCATCGGCTGTTGGGAAGCCCATGTTCCGGCAGTCATTGGGCCTGACACTGACATGGCGGCCCCACAAGATAGAGATTTGGGGGATTCGGTCCTTTATCATCACTCCCCTTTCCTCATAAATCATTGCCAGGCACCCTGGTGACTTGGGAACCAGCCTCGAAACCAGGACTTTGATGGTGGCAATGTTTGGTAGACTGGTGCCACCCTTGATGACCCAGGTTCCACAACAGGTGTGTGGGAAACACTTTGCATTTAGAGACAGATGCGAAAGACAGGTTTAACAAACAATAATGCGACCTCTCAGAAACCGCAATCTCTGCACACCAGTGGAAACTCGACTAACCACGAAACACACAGATATAGACCCAGAGGAGCTTCTGGAGAAGAGCAGACCGTGGATCCTCCCAGGAGGGAGATGACCATGGTCTCTAATTATGTGACGCACTGGCGGGAAAATGAGCTAGAAATAGAAGTGGGGGAGGGCGGGGCTAGAAAGCACGATTCAAGAACTCGGGAATACTCTAAAAGACCAATCTGACCAAAGGGATGGATAACTAGAAGTACTTCACCGGCTCCAATTACAATCACAAAAGGCAAACACCAATGGCTTAGAACAAGGTAACATTGTGAAAAACTGCTTTTTCGTAAAAGCAGTTTCCCTTGAATATCGCTTTTTGTGCTGGCCGATGTAAGAGCACAGTGTGCAGCTGGGAAAATTTGTTTCCTGCTCAGGAAAAATGCCTCAGAAACTGTTGTGATGTGGAACACAGCTGACAAGGATGGCGCTAGGGGAAAACCTCAAGTGTATGAGTGGTCTTCTCATTTCAAAAAAGGTGAAATGTCACTTGGTGACAAACCTCATTCGGGATGTCCGTCAACTTCCTGAACAGATGAAAATGTCAACTCGAGTGCACTTGGAATTCAATCCACCAGGTCAGACTGTTAACCAAGCTTTTTATTTAAAAGATTGTGTAACAGTGCACTATGGAAAATGGCCTGATTTGTGGCAGATGGGACACTGGTTTTTGACAATGCACCTGCTCACACAGCCATCTCAAAGCACCAGTTTTTTTGGGGGGAAAAAACCAGCATGCCTCTCTTGCCCCACACACTTGACTCACCTGACCTTGCTCCAGGTTGACTTCTTTTTGTTTCCACAAATGCAGAGGAACCAGAAAGAACAGTGATCTGACAATGTAGAAGAGATGAAGGGGGGTGGGGGGAGAAGGAAAAACAAGGTGCTGTCAGCCATCCAAACAGATGAGTTTTTAAAATGTTTCCAAGAATGGAATCACAAATTTGACAAATGTAAGTGTAATGGAGAGTACTTCGAGGGTGATTAACTGGATTTTTGTTGTTGTTGTTTTTTATTTTAATACAAAGCCTTGAAAAACAATTCAGGATTTTGGGGTGTACCCCCTTGTATTAAGCAAACATATCAGCCCAGTCCAGATCAAGTCCACAAGTATGATACTAGCCCATAAGTCCAATACTAGTCCATAAATTCCTCTTCAGACTTACACAGCCACTCGCAATGATGCTGCATGAAGGAAGACCACAGGCCGGTGGGTGAAATGTCTTGTGGATTCAGTGGCTCTGGCTGCCATCAGGGCGCCTCCATGTGGCTCGTCAACAGGAAGGTGAAGCAGAGAATGTGTGGCCCACCTTCAGGGAGAAAGAGCAGAAGTTCCCAGACTCTACATGAGAAGGCCACACCCACAAGGAAGCATCATCAGACGGTGCACTGACTGACAGGCTTGACTCTACCCGTTCACTCTATGTATCAAGTTGACATGAGATTGTGTAACCAGCACAGTCGCTGTGAGTGGAACCGACTGGATGGCAGTGAGTTTGTTTTTATTTCCCAAAGATTATTACAGAACATGAAATAACTATTCTGAAGGTCCTGAGCACTCCAAAAAGAATAGTTCCCCAAATGAAAGCACCACAACATATAATCATCCAACAAGCCTAAGCAACAGCACAGCAAAAAAGAACGATAGTATACAATGGCCAACCGGTTAGGGTACATTCAGATCTTTCTACTGAAACCCTTTAGGCTAGAAGACAAAGGAATTATATATTCAGAATTCTTAAAGAAAAAACCGCCAACCAAGAATCCTATATCCAACAGAATTATCCCTCAAGTAGGCGGGAGAAATAAAATCACTTTTAGATGAGGGAAAAATGAAGGAGTTTATGAAAACGTAACCATTTTTACAAAAAAATATAGAGGAAATCCATGGACAGAGAAACTACAAGAACAGACAGCAATCTGTAAATATCAGGAAAGAGGTTATTATGAAATCGACCTACTAGTCAAGGAATATTCTAAATGAAACAGGTCGCATCGAGTCAAATCAAGGAACCGTAGGAAACATTGCACATTGAAAATAAAATCTCAATTTAAAAACAGAGGGACCAGAGTCGACACTAAATGGTAGAATGGAGAAGACATTGAACCGTTCACAAAATGCCACAGGCTGTTGTGAACATGGAAAGAAAACCACAGAACAAGCGACCCCTTCAAACAACAAAACAAATTAGAGGAAAGTCACATACGCAAGACAAACAATAAGATAAAAACGAAAAAGCAAAGAGTATGGACAAGAAAACCAACAAACGAAAGGAAGGCAACACACAGGAAAAAAAGAAGAAAACTGGAAACCAGGGCTTACCGTGAGCAAGACCTGCAACGGAGGAGTCGTCTGGGCCACATGGCTCACAGGTGGTGGACAGCAAAACCCAATCGGGGAAACTGGCTGTGTCATCAAGCCCACCTGCCCCTGCTGCAGAAAGATCCCGGAGTTCTCTGCCATCTGCCTTTCAAACCAGGGCTTTTGGAATTCGTCCACATCACAGCTGCCACGGACACCAGTGCAATTCAAATGATCTCCAGCAGCTCCCTGGAGCACCCACCGCGCCTGGGTGTTGTGGGTGAGGCGTGTTTTGTGACTGTGAGGGCACGTGTACCTGTGGCAGAGACTCACAGACACAGGAGCTCTGCAGAAGTGACCGCGCTGCGCCCCCATGCTGGTGTCCCGCTTGGAGCTGGGCGGCATCACCAGCGCTGACTGCACTGCTGCCGGGCGGTGGATCCGCGACCTCTTCTTTCTCAGCTGTGGCAGCAGTTTACTGAAAATTTCAAAACACATCCACCGAGAGAAGCTGATGGAGAGGGGGCTGACATTTGGCAGAAACGGCTCTATTCTTTTGAATCAATATTATAGGTGGACCACCTCATTTAAACAAACAAACAAGGGTGGAGAAGGATCATGTGGGATGCGGGTTTCCTCTGGGTCCTCTGTGGGCCTCCAAAAGGGCCGGATGGAGTTCTGGCGCAAGACTCGCTCTCCGACCAGAAGGGAGGGATCCTTCTGCGCAGGTCAGTTTTTGTTGCCCTGGTAACTGTTCTCCACGTGCCAGCTCGTCTATTCCTCTAAGTGCACTGTGTCTACCCATGTCGATCCCAGGCCCCCAGGATGCGGCCCCAGCTGGTCTGTGTGCCTGCCCATAGCTAAGTCATTTCTCTAATGCGGCCCTTCTAGCATGTTTTAAGTGTGTGTTTTCAAACCAGACACACGGGCCCTTTGGCCGTCTCACCCCACCCCACTTGTGCGTCATGCTCTGAGCTGGTGTTCTTGTCCACGACAGCACCAGATCTCATAGGAGATGCCCCATCCGCCTGTGCAGGGCCTGGGGACCCAATCTGAGGAGCTCTGACAGAGAAGTGAGGACCTGTTCACCTTGCTTGGAGCCATGGGGTGCAGGGATCAAGACCCTGTGGCCATGCTCTTACAAAAATGGGTTATCGGGTCATCTTAAACAGGTGTGCACTGCTGTGACTTAGGTTATCTCAAACTTTTAAATTACAGGCTTGTTGCTCCTGCCTTGAAAAAATATATGTTACCCCCCTAGAAGGAGCCAAATGGAGACACTGTTCTTAAATTTCTCTCTTGACTGTTTTTGGGGGGACACCTTTGAAAAACTTTAATTTCTTACTGTAAGGCTTAATTTTTCTATTCAAGAATTAGATGCTAAGTTCTGGGAAAAGGACTACACTCCTTATGTGGTCTCTGGTACAAATGGCTAATTTTGTTTATAATAAAGAAATATGCATACATGATGAAAAGTATAACAAAATGATGCCAACACAATTTAGCAGCAACAACGCTGGATACAAATGGATTGAATTCACCAGTTAAGATACAAAGACTATCAAAATGGACAAGACAACATGCACCTGTAATATGCATGTACAAGAAACACACCTGAGACACAAAGACAAGCAGACTGAAAATCCAAGGATGAAAATATGTACCACGCTACAGGCGTCAAGAGGATGGTGGGCAGCAATGCTAACCTCAGACAAAATAGACATCAAAGTTAATGACATAATGAGCGACCAAGAAGGTAATTATATAATTATGAAAGTTTTAATTGAACAAGAAGTCTTGATTATAATTAATACATATGCACTAAATGAAAGCCCATCAAGATACATTAATCAAATCCTTACAGAAATGAAGAGACAAGCAGATCCTGATTAGTAATACTAGGAGACCTCCATATGTCACTTTAGCCTAAAGATCAATCAACTAGAAGAAAGTCAACAAAGAATATACAGAAAAAATGATTTCTATGTTGCAAACCTGCCTAGCCCAGAGGATGTACAGTGGTACAGATAGGAACTGGAAACACAGGGAACCCAGGACAGATGATCCCTTTAGGACCAGTGGTGAGAGTGGTGATACCAGGAAGGTGGAGGGAGGGTGAGGTGGAAAGAGGGAGCTGATTACCAGGATCTACATGTGACCTCCTTCCTAGGCGATGGACAACAGAAAAGTGGGTGAAGGGAGACGTCGGACAGTGTAAGATATGAAAATATAATAATAATTTATAAATTAGCAAGGGGATGCAGGGGAGGGAGGGGAAATGAGGACCTGATACCAAGGGCTCAAGTAGAAAGAAAATGTTTTGACAATGATGATGGCAACAAATGTACAAATGTGCTTGACATAAAGGATGGATTATGGATTGTGATAAGATTAAATAAATAAATAATGAGGCAACACAATCAATCAACTTCATGTCTTAGAATACATAGAATACTTCACCCAACAAAAACCCATTTCACTTTTTTCCCCCTGGAACTCATCGGCATCTTCTCCAGAATAAACCCTACTTTGGGCCATTAAACAAGCATCAACACACTTTAAAACACTGAGGTTCTACAAACCATCTTTTCATTTTGCAATGCAGTGAAAACCAACCATAGAATGATCAACTCCATTTGCAGATATGGAAACGGAACAACACTTTACTTAAGAGCCATAGGGTAATAGAAGAAGCCAAGAACATTATAAAAATACCTCTAAGCAAATAAAAATGAAAAAACAACATATCAAAATCTTTGGGACATGGCAAAAGAAGTTCTCAGACAGCCGTTTATAGCAAAAGCTGCACAAATCAAAACGACAAACATAATTAAACACATTAACACATCAACTACAACAATCAGGAAAATACTAGCTAAACAAACCCTTGGCCACTACAAGAAAAGAAATAATAATAATTGGGGAGAAATAAATGAATCTGAAACATTTTAAACTATAGAAAAAACCATAAAGACAAAAAGCGGGTCCCTCAAAAAGAGTAACAAATTTGATAAAACAGTAGCAAAAACAACAAGGGGAAAGAATTAAGGGGGGAAGAGCAAATTCTGTTAAAAAATGTAATAGGTCATATTACAGCAGAACCAAATAAAATAAAAATACTCATACACACTATGAAAAATGGCATTTCCAACAAAGTTGAGACTAGAAGAAATCGGTAAATGTCTAGAAAGGCATTATTTACCACCATTGCCACAGACAGACAGAGAAAACCTCAAAAAGCTTCCAATTTGGGAATAAATGGGTATGTTGCTGCTCAGTGTCATCAAGTCCAGTTGGACCCAGAGTGACCCTCTGCACAACAGAACAAAACACTGCCTGGCCCTGGGCCGTCCTCACCATGGTTCTGCACTTGTGCTCATTGTTACAGTCAGTGTGTCAGTACAACCCACTGAGGACCTTCATTAAAAACAAACAAAAAAGCCTCCCAACATCAAAAAATCTTGGGAGAATGCCTAAAAACATTTAGAAAAGAGTTGATACCAATTTTATGTGAAGTAATTCTTAATATACAAATGGACAATATTCTACCAAGCACATTTTATGAAGCAACTATAACTCTGATACTTGAATACCTAATACCAGGCAAAGACATCACCAGAATTGAATATTACAGATCAATATCTCTAATTAATATGGATGCCAAGTTCTTCAATGAAATCCTAGTGAACACAATTCAACAAAGCATAAAAAAACTAATAGATCACAATCAAGTGGGATTCATATTAAATGTGCAAGGATGGCACATATTTAAAAAGAAATCAATGTAATTCATTACTAAACACAAAGCAGAACTCTATGCTTCTATCAATCAATATAGAAAAGGCATTCGATAAAAGTTAACATCCATTCCTATGCATGTATGTATTGTGATAAGAGCTGTATGAGCCCCCATTAAAGTGATATAAAAAATTAACATTAATTCCTGATAAAAACACTCAATAACATAGGAATAGAAAGGAAATTTCTCAACATAATAAAAGCCATATGCGTGAACCTAATTGCATGTCTCTCACTACATTCTCCCTTAGAATGAAAACCAGACAGGGTTTCCCTCTATCACTACATTTATTTTTCATAGTCTTGGACATTTTCACCAGAGCTGTAAGATAACAAAAATACATTAAATACATCCACATGGACACAGAAGAAATAAAACTCTTTATCCACAGATAATATAATCCTGTATAGAGAAAAACCCAAGCATTCAGTTTAAAAATTGCTGTAACTAATTGAAAAATAAGCTCAACATACAGAAATCAGTCAGATTCTGATATATTAAAGATGATACTGAAAAAGATATTAAATGGACAACTCCATTTACAATAACTATCAAAAATTTTTAAATTAAGGAATAAATCTTACTAGAGAAACAAGAAATTTATACAAGGAAAATTATCTCGAGAAACCAAAAGAAAGTTACACCAAGGAACAAGTTAGCACTTCCTGGATAGGAAGACCAAATGTGGTGAACACATCAGCATTACCAAACAGATTTGACGAATTCAACACAATTCCTATCCAAATCCCACTACAATTCTTCAAAGAAATGGAAAAACTAACCACCAACTTTATATGGAAAGAAAAGAAACTCAAGATAAATAAAACACTATGGAAAAATAAAAACCAAGTAGGAGGTATTTCACTCCCAGACTTTGTAGCCATGGTAATTAAAGCACCCTGGTACTGACACAGTGATAGATATGAAGACCAATGGATTAGAAGTGAAACCCCAGAAATACAACCAAATACCAATAGACATCTCATCTTTGATAAAGAACTTAAATAGATCATGTGGGGTAGAGATGGCCTTTTCAACAAATGGTGCTAGAAAACTGTATTTCCACCTACAAAAAAAATTAAACAAGACCCCCACCTCACACCATTTACCAAAACAAACTTCAGCTGGGTCAAATACCTAAATATAAGTCAGACACACATAAAAGACCACCAATGAAAAAGTAGGGACACACTTAAGGACCTGCATATAAAGCATAAACACGCTACCAAATATGAGTGTAATGAACAACATCCACACTATAGAAGACAAAAGGAAGGCCCAAGATCTTCTGAAAATTCATCTAGGCACATCAAAAGACTTCATCCAAAGTGTTCAAAGAGCCCCACAGATTGGGGGAAATATTTAAGGAAAATTTCCAAAATCTGTAGAAAACTAACACCTTAACAAGAAAAAATACAAATAACCCAGTCCAAAAAAATACTCACAAGACTCAAATAGACAATTTATCAAAGATGACATCCAGGCAGCCAGCACCCCTATGAAGAAATGCCTGACACTTTAGGGTTACTACTGGGCTCCTCTTTGGGGAGAATTTAAATTTCTTCATCTTGGGGGCGGCATCTCTTCGAGATCACTACTAATCAACTCCTCTTTAGAAAAAAAATGGTTTATTTTTCTTGGGTTTGTGGGGAGCAGAGTTAGATAAGTCTTCCATTCCCCCCGGGGTCTCCTGGGGCCTCACACTCCTCACGGGTGCTACTGCTGTTTTCCAAAGACACGAGGGCAAGTGAACCCAGTCCTTTCGATTCCTTTCCCCAAAAACTCTTGCCCTGCTTCTACAGCTGCCGAGTAATGTCACAGCGGCCTCCTCTGCCCCTGGACCCAAGCCTCCTTCATCGCATCCAGAGCCTTCTGAGGGAGGGACCCCTCCAGGGTCGTAGAAGGAGAAGCCGATCCTCGACTTGTTCTCAAAGCTTTCCCCCAAGTACATATTGGGCACCTCAGAGAAGCAATCATTCACGAGACAATCCTGCATGTGTCTGCCAGGTATCAAGATATGTGCCCTTTGTCCTTGGCAGCTCCTCGGCCCATAAAAGTGAACTGGAAAATGAGTCTGAATTCAGGGTGTTTCCCTGGTCTTCGATGCTCTGGGAGCGTGGGCCCCAATCATTCGGACACCAGGGCTTTAATATCCCTTCGTTTTGTCCATGTCTCGCAGTGGTTAAGAGAGTTGTCATTGTACATCCATTGTATGGATGTACAAGAGTTTCTCTCTTTCTATGTAACTGGAGGATTTTTAAGTTGCTTCCATGTTTTTTTTTATTATGGGAATTGCTGCGTGCACATGTCTGTTTGTGTTGTGTTCTTTATGGGATGTGCCCAGTAAAGAGGCTGCTGGATCACGCGGTACTCGTATCTGTTTACGGAAGTACCATACTGAGTTCCATGGCGGCTCTGCGATGGTACAACCCCACCAGCAACGTACGAGCTTTCCAATCTCTCTGCAGCCGCTCCACCATGGATTATTTTCTGTTTTACTGAATTTTGCTCAAAGTGTCCGGGTGAGGTGCTATCTCATTTTGGTTTAAATTTGATTTCTCTTATTCCTAAAGAACTCATTCCCTCAGGGGGATGTTCCCCAGCACATCTCAATTAAAATTATAATACTTTTTTTAAAGAATAGTATGCTTAGCAGAGTTAGCCAGTCTTATTAAGAAATATATTCAATGGCACCATTATTATAAGGACAACCAAAGAAATAAAGTGCTTTTTATACCAAAAGGTAAGACTGCAGACTACCAGGAGGCCAGGGGTGGGAGCGGGAACAGGGAGAGTGGGGGATAGGAAGTACAAAGAGGTAGAAGAAGGATGGGCATGGGAGGAAATAGGGAAATGGGTTATTATTACTGATTCCATTTGTTGAAATGGGTTGTGTAACTATACACAATACGCTTCTCTAAAAGTCTAGATAATTTTTTTAAGGAATAAAAGCCGAGTGCAGGCTCCCAGCCTTAAAAAAATAACAAACAAACTTCAGATTCTTTACCCTTCAAACCTAAATATTTGTGGCTAAAAAAAAAAAAAAAGAGGAAAGTCAAGCTGAACATACAAGTTCACTACAAGCACATGAAAGAACAAAGGGAAGCCAGAAAGAGAGCAGAGCGGGCAGACCCCCGACACAGGCCTGGTGTAACAGAGACCCGAGGGTAACTGGAGAAGAGGATTAAGTACTGGTTAGAGGCAGACGCTCGTTGGTGAGCTTGCAAACAAACCTCGCAATACTAATTTGCTGAGCTAAAGCATCCAGAGAGGACCCGGAAGGGTGAATTGCCAGCGGTTGGATGTCACATGTCATAATCGGCTCAGCTTGCTCAGTATCAATCCAAGTGTCCACACCAGAGCCTGGTGATGAGAAATGTATGGAATTTCCCCCCTTGCTTCTGTTTCTCTGCTTATTTTATGTTTGTTTTTAATGTGAAGCCTCTTGTTTTGTTTTGTTTCGTTTCTATCTTCTTCTTCCATCTGATGGAAGGCAGAAATCATGCCAAAGCAGCCCAGTCACACCAATATCTCTTACACTCACACCTACTGTGTGAGGCCCTGCCTACTTCTCTATCACCTGATCATCGATAGGTAGCAGAAAACATCAACCTTCCTCAACTGCACCGTATGATCAGCAAACAGAGAAGTGCACCCCAATCACTTCTCTTCCACACCCACCAAGAGACAGATAATGAGTGACTACGGTGTCATCTCGACACCTACTGCCCTTGAGTCAATTGGGACTCAGAGAAACCCTGCAAGGCAAGGTAGAACTGCCCCTGCAGGTTTCTGAGGTCGTAACTGTTTACAGGAGAGTAGAATGTCTCATTTTTCTCTCTTGGAGTGTCTGTCCTGGATTCCCTGTGTTTCCAGGTCCTATCTGTACCAGTGCACATCCTCTGGTCTAGCCAGATTTGTAAGGTAGACTTGACCTTGAGGTTAGCAGCCCAATCACCACCATGTCTCAGACAGTTGACTATTTCAATCTACACAAAGAAACAAAACAGGTGACTCAAACAAGTGAACAAAACATAGAGCCAGGTTTTTCTCAGGAAGAAATAGCATTGAAGACTGTGGGCCCAGGGCGTGGCACCCCATCAGACTCCACCAGAAAACACTCCTAAAGGGCAACAAACAGACCTTGAACTATTTACAGGCTTTTCTCTTTTTGTCATTGGTTTGTTGTTGTGGTTATTTTGTTTTCTTTGTTTTGCTCTGTCTTGTTTTGAGCATATTATTATCTCCGAAGGCCTATCTAGATGAGATAGGCAGGATAAACAATCTGGAGCAGAAAGCAACGGGATCGACAGTTCCGGGGGCACATGGGAGAGAGGGGGGTGGGGGAAAGGAAGTGGGTGGTAACAAACCCAGGAACAAGGGAACAACAAGTGACCAAAAATCGATGGCAAGGAGGGCACAGGAGGCCTGGTAGGGTGTGATCAAGGGTAATGTAACCAAGAGGAATTACTGAAAGCCAAATGAAGGCTGAGCATGCTAGTGGGACAAGAGGAAAGTAAAAGGAAATAGAGGAAAGAACTAGGAGGCAAAGGGAATTTACAGAGGTCTAAATACAGCAGTGGTTCTCAACCTTCCTAAACCCATGACCCTTTCATACAGTTCCTCATGTTGTGGTGACCCCTGACCATTAAATTATTTTCATTCCTATTTCATAACTGTAATTTTGCTACTGTTATGAATTGGGCAACCCCTGTGAAAGGATCATTCAATCCCCAAAGGGGTCGCAACGCACAAGTTGAGAACCACTGAAATACAGGCATGTACACATGTAAATATATTTAAATAAGATGATGGGGAAATAGATCTACATGCATATAATTATAGGTTTAGTATTAAAGTAGTAGATGGACATTGGGCCTCCACTCAAGTACTTCCTCAATGCAAGAACACTTTGTTCTATTAAACTGGCATTCCATGATGCACACCTTCCCGACACAATCGCTGAAGACAAATGCGTGCATAAGCAAATGTGGTAAAGGAAGCTGGTGGTGTACGGCTATCAAAAGATACAGCATCTGGGATCTTAAAGGCTGAAGACATACAAGCGGCCATCTAGCTGAGAAGCAACAAAGCCCACATGGAAGAAGCACACCAACTTGTGTGACCACGAGGTGTCGAAGGGATCAAGTATCAGGCATCAAAGAACAAAAACTCATATCATTGTAAATGAGAGGGAGTGCAAATTGGGGACCCAGGACCCATCTCTAGGAAACTGGACATCTCCTTTCAGAAGGGTCCCAGGGAGGAGACCAGCCAGTTAGGGTGCAGTGTAGCAATGACAAAACATACAACTTTCTTCTAGTTCCTAAATGCTTCCATGACCCCACCCCACCACCATATCATGATAGCAATTCTACCTCACAAATCTGGCTAGACCAGAGGATGTACCCTGGTACAGATAGGAACTGTAAACACAGGGAATCCAGAACAGATGATCCCTTCAGGACCAGTAGTGGGAGTGGCAATACCAGGAGGTAGGAGAGAGGGTGGGGCAGAGAGGGGGAACTGACTACAAGGATCTACATATAACCTCCCTGGGGGATGGACAACAGAAAAATGAGTTAAAGGAGATGCTGGACAGTGTAAGATATGACAAAATAATAATAATTTATAAATTGTCAAGGGTACATGAAGGAGGAGGGAGCAGGGAGGGAGGGGGGAAATGAGGAGCTGCTACCAAGGGCTCAAGTAGAAAGTACACGTTTTGAGAATGATGATGGCAACAAATGTACAAATGTGCTTGACAGGCAATGGATGGACTGTGATATGATTGTACGAGACCCCAATAAAATGACTCTTTTTAAAAAGAAATGGCAAATGAGGAGAGCTTATCAACGGAAGCTTGAATTGGTGAGCCTGAAAACAAACCTCTCAATATTAACGTGTTATGTGAAGAAAGCCTAAGGACTGCATGAGACAACAGTGAGAGAGGTAACTGGCATAGGGCTGGGATTCCAGGAGAGAAATGGAAAACAAAAAGTCCAGGGAAAATGGTTGAAGGGTTGCTAAAAGAAACCCTCCGCAAGGTGATGAAATATCGGAGGATACGCATTCAAGGAGCCACCGAATCCTAAACAGGAACGACCCCGAAGGAATATCGCCACAACATATCTCAATCAAACTTGTCAAAGCCAAACACAGAGAAAGGAGGGGGGGAAGAGCTCAGGGAAAGTTACCTACGAGGGAGAACCATTAAGACAGAGTTTTGATCAAGAAAGCATGTCTGCCAATTGCTCATAAACCACATAACACACCGTATTTGTTTGCATTTTTAAAAACCAACAACACTTCAACAAGGGAGGCTCACCTTGACGGGGTCAGGTTCCCATGAGGAGGGGAGAAGACCAATCCGGTTCTGCCATAGACCAGTGTCCTGTCCAGATTAGTAGACACCCCCACAAGAGTGATTAGTGAGCATTGCAGTGAGCATTGCTGGAAACTGAGGTCAGGAGGGGGACGAGGCCTGTGCGTCTCCAAGAAGGACACTACACTCCTGCTCCTGAACACGTAAACCAGGAGTAGCAGCTGCCACGGGAGAAAATGCTCAGCATTGGTATATGACCCCCAATGAGAGAATAATCCCAGGATCGTGTTCCTAAATGGGCACTTTTGACCTCGTTTTAGTCAACCATTGGTGACCCAAGCCTTGTATCAGAGACAACCAGGACTTTAGACTCTGTCCTTTGGAGGTGCCCAAGAGCCTTCAAAAGTCACACCAGAAAGAGCCTACTTGGGATTCCCACTAAAGAAGCTGTACCCTAACTTAAAGCCCCTGTGGCAGATTAAAGGCACTGGAATACTCTGCTGGGCTAACGGCTGTAACAGCACAATGTGAGGAGGAAGAAAAATAATACTATCCCAAGGCTATGGACATGGGAGCCATGGAACTTTGCTTCACAATTCTTGCATCCGATCGTGGTCACAGGAGACTATGATAGATGTGCCATTCTCATGCTCTTTGCCTTCTTAGGATGTTCTATTCCAACAGGCATAGTTCTGGTTCAGTGGATGAGCATATTCAAAAGCGACACCCTGTCTCCAACCCTCGTTGTTTGTATAAACAGCATCCAGCCACCTGCGTTGATAAACGTACAAGTCAGCAGTCCACGTCCTTTCGTCTAAAACACTGTGCTATAATGCATACTTTCCCTTTCAAATTCTATCCCATTGACTAAATTGATGAAAACATCATTAGAACAACCATATGCCCCTGCTGATGATCTACAACGTTTTCCAGTGAAATAACAGTGTCTTTAAAGTGAACCAGTAAGCCATAGATACATGGGTGGATTTTGAGCTTCACTTAATCATAGCCCTAATCTAAGAAGAATTCATTTTTATGGCAGGGTGCTGCTCAATACATGCTCTATGAAGAGATCACTGAAGATAAGGGTGCTATAGCAAAGTGTGGTGAAGAAATCAGCTAGTTCTCAGCTATCAGAAAGAATAGTAGCTAGGAAAGGGGAAACCGACTATAAGGATCTACATATAACCTCCTCCCTGGGGGATGGATAACGGAAACCGATTACAAGGATCAACATATAACCTCCTCCCTGGGGGATGACAACAGAAAATGGGTGAAGGGAGACACCGGACAGGGCAAGATAGGACAAAATAATAATATCAAAAGATATAGCATCTGGGGTCTTAAAGGCTTGAAGATCAACAAGCGGCCATCTAGCTGAGAAACAACAAAGGCCACATGTAAGAAGCACACCAGCTTGTGTGATCAAGCACATCAGCCTGTTGATAAGATCAGGTATCAGGCATCAAAGACCCAGAGCAAAAAATCATAATGTGAATGAGGGGAAGTGCAGAGTGGAGACCCAAAGTCCATCTGCAAGCAATTGGACATCCCCTTACAGAGGGGTCGTAGGGAGAAGATGAGCCAGTCAGGGTGTAGTACAGCACTGATGAAACATACAGTTTTCCTCTAGTTCCTAAATGCCCCCCCACTACCATGATCCCAATTCTACCTTACAAATCCGGCTAGACCAGAGCATGTACATGGGTACAGATAAGAGCTAGAAACACAGGGAATACAGGACAGATAAACTCCTCAGAACCAATATTGATAGTAGCCACACCAGGTGGATAAAGGGAAGGTGGGGGAAAAGGGGGGAACCGATCACAATGACCTACCTATAACTCCCTCCCAGGGGGACGGACAACAGACAAGGGGGTTGGGGGAGACATTGGACAGTGCAAGACATGAAAAAATAATAATTTGTAAATTGTCAAGGGTTCATGAGGGAGGGAGGGAGGGAGAGAGGGAGGGGGGGAGGGGAAAATGAGGAGCTGATACCAAGGGTTCAAGTAGAAAGAAAATGCTTTGAGAATGATGAAGGCAACGTATGTACACATGTGCTTGAGACAATGGATGTATGTATGGATTACAATGCGTTGTATGAGCCCCTAATAAAATGATTTTTAAAAGAAGCAGAAGAAGCAGCAGCCAGCAGCACTGCACACTCACAGAGGACACAGAGGAAACACACAAAGCAAAATGGTAGCAGTGCATTCAGACCTACCCATCATGACCCTGAATGGGAGCGGATTCAATGCACCCGTCAAGGGGCAGAGAGTGAGACAATGGAGAAGAACGCGAGACTCAGCAAAGTGCTGTCCACAAAAGACATGCTTGAAACACAAAGACAAAAGTAGACGAAAAATCAATGATTGAAGAAATGTAGCAAAGTAGCAGCAATCAAAGAAGGGTCAGAGTGATGTTGGCCAAGTACCAGAAATAAAGTGTCTGGGGTCTTGAAGGCTTGTCATGAAATAAGCAGCATCTAAGTGAGGTGTCGGCTCAGTACCCACAAAAGAAGCACATGAGCTTGTCTGATCCAGGAATTTTAAGTAATAAAACCAAACCTGGGGGAGGGAACAACATTAGAACCTAATTCTGAACACCGAGTTTCGGAAGGCTATGGATAACAGAGAAAGCCAGAAACATGGTCTCAGGGTCCCCTGTGCAGACCAACCTTCTGTAGTCTCTGACTGCAGACCAGGGGATGGGAGACGCCTTGTTCTCAGACCGAGGACCCTGTGAATGGGCACCTGCAGCTGGATCAAAGTGTGACACCTTGACATGTAAGATCCTTCTGGGTCCAATATCTCATCGTTCCAGTTTTCAGTCTTTTCTGCTTTGTTTTCGACGTAAGTTTTTCTTTCTTTTTTAAAAAAATGCTTTATTAGGGGCTCATACAACTCTTATCACAATCCATACATATACATACATCAATTGTGTAAAGCACATCTGTACATTCCCTGCCTTCATCATTTTCAAAGCATTTGCTCTCCACTTAAGCCCTTTGCATCAGATCCTCTTTTCCCCTCCCTCCCTGCTCCCCCTCCCTCATGAGCCCTTGATAATTTATAGATTATTATTTTGTCATATCTTGCCCTGTCTGGCGTCTCCCTTTGCCCCCTTTTCTGTTGTCCGTCCCCCAGGGAGGAGGTCACATGTACATCCTTGTAATCGGTTCCCCCTTTCCAATCCACTCACCCTCTACCCTCCCAGTATCGCCCCTCACACCCCTGGTCCTGAAGGTATCATCCACCTGGATTCCCTGTGCCTCCAGCTCCTATATGCACCAGTGTACAACCTCTGCTCTATCCAGATTTGCAAGGTTGAATTCGGATCATGGTAGTGGGGAAGGGGATGGGGGATAGGAAGCATCTTCATTCTAACATTGTTGTTAGTCCATCTGTTTATCTTTTGTTTTGACTTTGTATGTTTTTCTGTACCTGAAACCTGGAATAGGTAAACCTACATAGACAACTGGGTCAGTAGTTTCAACGGACCATGGCATGAGGGTTGGTGGGGAATGATGAGCTAAAAACAGTCCGTACAGAAAACTCAGAAATAAAACCATCAGCATATAGACAAATGATCTTTGGCAAGGGCCCCAAAAGCATCAAGTGGGAGGGTGACGTCCTATTTAACAAGTGGTGCTGGAAACCATGGAAATCCACACGTAGAAAAGTAAAACAAGATCTCTACCTCACCCCATGCACAAGAGCAAACTCAAGATGGATCACAGACCTAGAAGTAAAACCCCAAACCACCAGATCAGGACCATTAGTGAAGGAATCAGGACAAACCTAAGAACCTTGGCCCAGGGAATCCAAAGGCTAACTGCAATAGGGCAGGGCACACACACAGAGGAATCTGAAATTGACAAGTGAGATTTGCTAAGGATAAAGCACCTGTGTGCATCAAAAGGCTTTACCAAGGGGGTTTTTAGCAAGGACACAACAGACAAAGGGCTTATTATGAAAACCTATAATACCCTCCTTGCTGGCAAAAAGAGGAAACAGTTAACCCTTTGAAGAAGTGGGAAAAAGAACTGAAAAGAAGTGCCACTAGGGAGGAGACCCATGTGGCCATAGGAGAAAATGCTCCTGATCATTAGCCATCAGAGAAATGCAAATCAAAACAACCATGAGATACCATCTAACACCTTTGAGGTTAGCCCCAATCAGAAAATCAGAGGTCAACCAATGATGGAGGGGATGTGGCGAGATGGGAACACTCCTACATTGCTGGTGGTCCTGTAGAAGTGTACAGCCACTATGGAAATCCATCTGGCGCTACTTCCATAAAAAATGGACATTGATCTACCTTATGACCCAGCCATCCCTCTACTGGGTATATACCCAGACGAAGTAAGAAATAAACCACGACCAGTTGTATGCACTCCAATGTTTATTGCAGTTCAACTCACAATCGCAAAGAGTTGGAAACGATCTAAATGTCCATTGGTAGACCAGTGGATCAGTAAACTCTGGCACATACACACCACGGAGTACTGTGCGTCACTCAAAAGCACTGATGAGCACATGAGACACTTCTATCCATGGGAAGAGTTGTAGGAAATTATGCTAAGCTAGGTCAGTCAATCACAAAAGAAGTACAGCATGAGTCTCGGGAAGATTGGGAGTGGGCATGCAGACCCTCCCATGATGCCCCAAACCACGAGGACAGCGTGGCCACGTGGAAGGATGCATGGAAAGAGAGAGCTACAGGGCTGGCCTCAACCAGAGCCAAACTGATCCAGTTCCTAGAAGTGGGTGTGGCGGAGAGCTGAACGGAACCTACAGGTTGGGGAGCGGGGCCAGCATGCCACACCCACATGGAGACAGGCCCGGAGGGAGGAAGAAGAAGGGAGCCAGACTGGACCCCATGCTGGCACACCAGGCTCGAGGATGACGTCCCTGCAGGGAGCTAATGGGACACAGAGGGGACTGGGCAACCGACAAGAGCACATGTCACACTGTCCCCTTACTGGAGCAGACTGCGACAGAGGACATTTGGGGGTCACGTGGTGGGGAGGCAGTGTGGTCTGAACCCCCGAACACAGAGCAAATCAAGAACGGAGCACACCAGATCAGCAGCTGGAGCAAGGCAGAGCTACGAAGCCCTTAGGAGCCTCCAAGGGGCACTCCAGGCCAGGAGGGGCAGCTCCTGGACAGTCCTGAAGGCCAGTGAACAGACCCAGAATTTTTGTATATTTCTTCTCTCGTTTTATTTTCTTTTACTTTTATTTGTCCTTACGCAATGAATGACCCATAACTACATACACACACACACACACACACACACACACACGGGAACAAAAACAGAAACCGTGGGAAAGGAAACAGCCACAGGTGTACGATATGAAAATAATAAAAATTTATAATTTAACAAGGGGTCATGAGGGTTGGAATGGGGGGTGAGAGAATAAAGAGGACCTGATATCAAGGGCTCAAATGGAAAGTAAATGCTTAGGAAAAACTGATGGCAACATATGTACAAATATACTTAATACAATTGATGTATGGATTGTTACAAGAGCTGTAAGAGGCCCCAATAATATTATGTATTCAATCCTTTTTTACAGTTCAAAGGCAGAACCGATTACAAGGATCTACATATAACCTTCTCCCGTGGGGGATGGACAACAGAAAAGTGGGTGAAGGGAGAGGTCAGACAGTGTAAGATATGACAAAATAATAATTTATAAATTATCAAGTGTTCATGAGGGAGGGAGCAGTAAGTAGGGAGGGGGAAAATGAAGAGCTGATGCCAGGGGCTTATGTGGAGAGCAAATATTTTGAGAAAGTAATGAATGTAAAAATGTGCTTTACACAATTGATATATGTATGGATTGTGATAAGAGTTGTATGAGCCCCTAATAAAATGATTTTTTTAAGTTCATAAAAGGAAGAACTGTCCTCAGATTCATAGGGGTGATGGTTGTACAGATTTTATGAATATAATTGATTTATTTAAATGTGTGATATTTGGTAAAGCTGATAAAAATAAACTAACCTAATGTAATTTTTTTCATTGGCACTTCATCCACATATCATATATCTCGATAGTTCATCCACATCAAGAAGAGGTGTACAATCTTGACCACAATCAATTTTAGAACATTTTCTTTCCCCCCACCACACATTGTTATTCATGTAATTTTCTTTTCAATTATGACAAAAATATGCACAACAAAACATTCCCCAGTTCAACAACTCCTCTATGTATAATCCAATGCCAATGTGTATACTCCTCATGCTATTAAACATGATTGTTATCCCTCTCCAAATTTTCCCACAACAATGAAAATTAACTCAATGCCCACCCCCCCAGCAAAAACTTTTCCTTCTTCAGCTATGGTGTGTTAGCCCAGGCACACTAGAGAAACAAATTCACAGACACTCACATGAGTGTAAGACAGAGTTTCACATTTGAGCAGACAAATATTGAGGAAACATTCCAGCCCAATCCAGAACGAGTCCATAAGTCTGATATTAGCCAATATGTCCGATACCAATCTATAAATTGCTCTTCAGACTCACAAAACACATGCGCTGATGCCAAGTGCAGGAAGATTACAGCCTAGTGGGTGGGGAGTCTTGTGGATCCATTGAAGTTGTAAGCATCTCACCGCTGGCAGGGGTCTCCACGTGGCTTCCCTGGCTCCAGAGGTCTGGCTCCATCAGCCTTACTCCATGTATATTCTCCACAGGAATGTCTTACAGGGAGTAAGCAGAGCTAGAGAGGGTATCCGGCCACCAAGAAAAATACGGAGTTCCTAGAATCCTAGGAGAAGGCCATGTCCAAAAAGAGGCCCCATTGGCTATCACCTGATTGACAACCTAGACTGCACCCCTTCACACTTCATCCTCTCAAGCTGACAAACGATTTTAGGACTACAGCACACGGTAATCATTGGTCAAGTTTGCTTTCTGTCTTTCTTTCTTTCAGCAGGTTACACCATGTAATATGCATACAGGTTCATGTCCACGGTTAAACCGCTGTTAACAACAGCTGCATAGACAGTATCACAATCCGCTACAATGCTCCCTCGCACCACCACGTCCACGAAACGATCCCGAGTTCCGCGCCCCAGACTCCCGTCCCTACCCGCTAAAGACCCACTGCATCGCTTACTGTATCTACACATGTCTCCTCTGCGCTTCCTAAACTGGGGGCCCAACGGACACATGGAAAACTAAAAACAAATGGACTTAAAGATGAAAACAACAATAAGATCAGATAAAAATGAGAGAAAAGCACAGCCACGGTCACGGCCATGACCTGGACCCTTCGACAAGAAAAGGAAACGCTGCTGAAACCGCTGCAGGGACTGGAGGTGCGGGTGTCACGGCTGCGCACTTCCAACGTCACAGGCTGCGCTGCGTCCAAGCTCCCCAACATCCGAGGTGTCCACAAATCCCCTGCTCGAGCTCTCCCCCTCATCCACCAGACCCAGAAGGAAACCCTCAGGAAAGTCGACAAGGGGAAGGAGGTCAAGGCCCTTGGTCAGCGACCCGAGAAACACACGCCAGGCACCGCCAGCTGGACCAGCAGAGGAGAGTAGGAGACCAGGACGCAGTCGTTACGCCCACGGCGCAAGCACGCGGCCTAGGCATGAGCTGAGAGCGGAATAGAACACACTCACTGGAAGCATTAAGAGTAAGAAAGAATAAAAACACCAACAAGATTTTAAGCGCCAGACAAGAAAATTCTTCTGTGAATCACTTGAGAAATATTTGAGCACAGACGAAATTCATGTTGGGTCAAAGAGAGGTCTGGCCTAATTTTGATTTAAACTAGTTCAATTGCTCGATCCTATCAAGGACAATCGTACATACAAATGGCCACATCAATTTTAGAGCTTTCCCCGGCTCCCACCCCACATGGTAGAATCACCTTTCAAATGTGTTGTGAAATCACAATCAGTTCTAGGGCTCGCTCCCTTCTGTCTTCATTATCGACTCCCCCAGTCCACTTTCCCTCCCACTCCCCCACACCCACACCCACACCCACACCCACCGTGCATTCTCTAAATCCCATGTATCAGTTATTATCATTAGGCATCCACTCCTCCTGCGCTTCACAGCCGGGAGACCTAAAAGGAAACAAACCAGCAAACAAAAAATAACAATAAGATCGCTCTAAGGTGATAAAGATAAACTCATAATTGTCTGAAGACAAAAATCCACGTAATATGTAAGAAGGAAAAAATCCCCTTCAATATTCCAAAAGCCAGAAAAGACAGTTCGGTCATGGAACCAGTAGACATATTTGCACCCAGGACAAACTCAGGACGTGTCTGTGGGGGGTCAACTGGCCACGTCTGGGTTTGATCCACCATAGCCAGGACGACAATGATCTCTGTCTGCTTCTTAAGAGCTGGGGGGAGAGGGCCAATACGAATTTCTGATGAGACAGACTCTAAGGTAAACTCCGGCATAGGTGACAAGGAAGACCGTTATATGACGATTAAGTGTCTATTGCACACAGGACCTGGCCATTCCAAATATCTATGCACGCAATGAAAGAGTCCCAGATGACAGCCATCCAACTTTCCCCGACCTGGAGAGAGAAACAGACAAGTCTACAATCACAGGAAGTGTGGTGGAAGACTGTGTCAAGCCGAGATGTAGGCAAGGGTCGGGGTGGCATCCACCCTGTCAATCAGGTCACAACCTGATGATGCCTCTGAGGGGGTGTGGCCTTCTTATAAGGCGGACTCTGGAGCCCTCCCTCTCGGTCAGCCTTTTGGCCTTTCCTGCTGGGATTCTGCTACTAATCCTGAGAGAACGTGCTGCCCTTCCATGACTCCACTGACCGTCCGTCCATGTGACTTCGGACCCACCAGCTGGGATCAACATACATGCATTCTGCATCACCTTCCGGTGCATGGCAGGGGGCTGTGTGAGTCTGAAGAGGGACTTAGAGACTAGTATATGACTTAGAGATTACTATAGGACTTAGGGGTTAGTATAGGACTGAGGGACTAGTATAGGACTTAGGGGCTACTATGGGACTTAGGGGCTCATATGGGATTTAGGGGCTAGTATGGGACTAAGAGACTAGTATTGAATTTAAGGACTAATATATGACTTAGGGACTAGTATAGGACTTAAGGACTAGTATAGAATTTAGGGACTATAATAGGACTTAGGGACCAGTATGGGACTTAGGGAATATTATAGGACTTATGGACCAGTATAGGACTTAGGGCCCAGTATAAGATTTAGGGACTAGTATAGGACTCAAGGCCCTATTAAATCCTTAGAGACTGCGATCGGACTTAAGGTCTACTATAGCACTTAGGGGCTAGCATGGGACTTAGGGAATAGTATAGAACTTAGGGCCCAATATAGTACTTATACACTAGTATAGGACTTAGGGACTAGTATAGGACATAAGGATTAATATAGGACTTAGTGACTAGTATGGGATAGGGAACTGTATGGGACTTAGGGATTAGTATAGAATTTAGAGACTAGTATAGGACTTAGGGTGCAATATAGGACTTAGGGACTAGTATAGGACTTAGGAGTCAATATAGGATTTATGGAACAGTATAGGACTCAGGAGCTAGTATACGACTTAGGGACTAGTAGAGCACTTATGGACCAGTATCGGACTTAGGGGATGGTATCGGACTTAGGGGCTAGTATGGGACTTAGGAACTAATATAAGTCTTGGGACATGAATAGGCCTGGCACAGAATAGCTTCTTCATCTCTCATTACTTCTAAAGAGGAAGTTCTTTCTGATACACAGAAATGTTTCACTGGATGTGTTTCTCCATTCAACCTGATGTATTACAGTAAGATACATTTGATGAGAGATAGAACAATTGCCCAGAAAACTCAACAATGAGGTGGAAGAATGAAACCACGCAATCCACAATATTTAGCCCAGACACATTTACAGAATATTCACCTGTGAGAGTTGAGTGTTGTATCAACCTGCCTGGGTCAGATGTTTCAGTAGTTTTCCAACTAAGGACTCCCTGAAGATATGGTGTTTTTTGTTTCTTTGTTAGAGGGTTGTTTGTTTGTTTGTTTGAGATGAACTTGCTTGTCAATAGAAACTCCAAGTCCATATCAGTTTTACTATAATTTTTCAGTCGTTCACAACACTACGTAGATGGAGTGCAAGGAGTCTGGAGAGAGAGATATAAATATATTATGTACATCGATACATATTTATTACATATATGAAAGAAACACATAGTATATATTTACAGAGCCCATCCCAAGGAATGAAATCAACAAAAACCTATTTATCATTCCATATATGTGGGTTTATACGGGCCCCAGCCTTCCTCAATATGCAGCCTCTTCCATCTTCTTCCTCCCACCCACGTCCCAATGCCTCTAAGAGATATCAAAGTCGTCTCTATTGGGGTACAGGCCACATTTCTTTTTCTTGGTCTTGCATGGTAATAATAGTGGTATTAAATGTGAATCTGTGTAAGATGGACTGAGTCTGCTAAGCCTGACTGTCTACTTGTGTCTGTGTCTTGAGGTGTTGAAGACGTGCTGTGGTTTGTAGATGGATGTATAGTATTCCACGGTATGAATACACTAGAGTTCATTCATCCATTCCTCTGTAGGAAGGCTGTTCATGTTATCATGGAAACTGCTGCAAGAAACATTCGTGTGCATATGCATGCCAGAGAAGCTAGATCCGCAGGATATCAGTTTCCATGGATAGCATGCAAACAGGTTAAAATTAGCCCCACAGAAAGGACATGCCACAACCAATGGGAGCCTCTTCAGGAGGACAAGAACCACTCACATGCACCAAGCATGACCCAGGAAGCTCTCAGAACAGGAAGAAGGAACTCAGCCTGTGGAAGCCAGAGCGCAGGGAGGGGTATAAAGGGCTGCTGGCACAAGAGACCCCATCACTCATCCTCTTCCCTCACTCTCTGATACTCTAAGGAAACCCATCCTCTCTCGACCCACCAGGATCATGGGCTGCTGTGGTTGCTCTGGAGGCTGTGGGGGCTGTGGCTCCGGCTGTGGAAGCTGTGGGGGCTGTGGCTCTTCCTGTGGTGGCTGTGGAGGCTGTGGGGGCTGTGGCTCGAGCTGCTGTGTGCCCGTGTGCTGCTGCAAGCCCGTGTGCTGCTGCAAGCCCGTGTGCTGCTGTGTGCCTGCCTGCTCTTGCTCCAGCTGTGGCTCCTGTGGGGGCTGCAAGGGCGGATGTGGCTCCTGTGGGGGCTGCAAGGGAGGCTGTGGCTCCTGTGGGGCCTGCAAGGGAGGATGTGGATCGTGTGGGGGCTGCAAGGGAGGATGTGGCTCGTGTGGGGGCTGCAAGGGAGGCTGTGGCTCCTGTGGATGCTGCCAGTCTACTTGCTGTAAGCCCTGCTGCTGCCAGACCAGCTGCTGCAAACCTTGCTGCAGCTCGTCGGGCTGTGGGCAGTCGTGCTGCCAGTCCACTTGCTGTAAGCCCTGCTGCTGCCAGACCAGCTGCTGCAAACCTTGCTGCAGCTCCTCGGGCTGTGGGCAGTCGTGCTGCCAGTCCACTTGCTGTAAGCCCTGCTGCTGCAAGACCAGCTGCTGCAAACCTTGCTGCTGCTCTTCGGGCTGTGGGCAGTCCTGCTGCCAGTCCAGCTGTGGCAAGGCCAGCTGCTGTGGCCCCATTTGCTGTCAGTGCAAGATCTAAAGCTCTTGGTTCCATGTGCTGAGGAGCAGTCTGACTAAAGAACCCAGAGCCACATAGCTTGTTGTCTATCCACTGGGCATAGGGCACCTCAGCTCTGATACTCAGCAGGTTAAGGCACCCACGCTTGAGAGAGACTAAGTGTCTCCACCTCTGCTGTGACCCATCTTGGAACCAGCTCCTCACTCCCATTACTCCTCTATGGACTCACATCTGCTGAGACTTAAGAACCCTGCCCTTAAAGACGCCCAGAGAACTCACTGGATGAGGATGGTGCTCGGAAGACACCAAGCCTACTGCTCCCCTCCCCCACTTCCTCTTCCTTCTTCCTCTTCTTCCTTTCTCCTTCCCCTCAGCACCTCTCCCACCTGACATGCAGCGCTGTCAGGGCCCTGACACCCCACAGGGCCACCAAGCTCCCCAACACTTCTTCCCTTTCCTGGACATTCTTCTCGAACAGCAGCTCACTCTGATGGCCTGGCCTCCAACGTCCACTCTAGACCCTGCAAAGCCTCTAAATAAACTTGCTCTAAAGAAACCGACAGCCTTGTTCTCACTCGGATTCTTTCCTCTCTGGGTTTCTGGGTTAAAACGCCGCTGTAGTTGATGTTCATTGGGACCTGATGGGGTTTCACGGAGTTTATACGGGATAATTTATGTAAACTTTTGCCTAAATGCACTTCTCAAGCTGGACTAGGGAAGGAATTCTGCTTCTGTCTAAAACCGTAGGAACAATCCTAGGTCAGGCCTCATGGTCTGTAGGAGGGAGAATTGGGCAGTGGCCCTGCAGTAGAACAGTTGCAGACTGCTTGCTTGAAAATGATGTATCCTTAGAGATGACACTCGACGGTGAAAGCAGACATCCCCGTATGCTTTGATGAGCTGAAATGACAGTGTGGGTGTTCCCGAGGGCCATGTCTACCACGAATCATCTCCACTTCTCAACACCTACAGCGTCACCAACCCTTCCAACGTCTCGAGCTTCCTAACTCTCCATCCGGGAATCTACACTGCTACTCTTCCTCTGTTCCACCCACACGTCCCTGGGAGAGACTGTGACTAGCCTAGTGCAAGCCTGGTGTCCATCCCAGATCCACCAGCAGTCGCCAGGGGGCACAGCCACAGGAACACCTCCCTGGGGGCTCCCACGACAACCACCAAGATGTTGGTGATGAGCATTCTCAGAACTGAGAGGACTCTAGGAATTCAAAATCAGGTATATTCTTGAAAGGGTTACTGCAGAGTGCTTTCCCTTTACAAGTCCATGGTCAGACATCAGGCTCTGGGACCCTGAACCCACCATAGTGCTCCACCCAACACAAACATTCAAAGAAAAAAAGCCACCAATGGCAATCAACTCCTGCCAACAATAGTAAGAGGGGGAACACCTCCAACGCACATTAGAGGGAGCCAACATTGACATCAAAAGCTGACAAGGACATTACATGGGAACATTATGTCTGGTCAACCTCTCTGAAAAAGAGAGGTTAGCCCCGCTCCCAGAGTTTGTCGTCAACAGATTCAAGCAATGTATCAAGGCCAAGTTTGGTTGATCCAGAAAATCGAAGTTCATCTACCCCTGGAAATCCAACAGGGGCAGTCCCGTCGGGTGGGTCAAGGGCGATGCACTAGCTTGCTAACCAGAAGGTTTGGGATTTCAACCTGCTCCGTGGCCTTGCTCAGGGAGACCAAGGATTAGCTCCGTCAGCATGGCAACCTAGACAATGCCGTGACATCATCCTACTCTGCTCCTGTGACTACAGTTTGCTTTCACAGGAGACACATGGAGGGAGTTGTATAGTAATCTCAAAACACTTTCATTCTCTGAATAGCAATGAGAGCAGCTATTGCCTAATTTCATTTAACATTGTATGGGAATTCCTAGCGCCCTTCATAGAAAACAGAATAAGAAAATAATTTAAAAGGCTCCAAATAAAGAAACCAAACTACAATTCTTCAAAAATCGTTAACTGCGCATGTAGAAGAGTCAAAATAATCTCCCAGTAAATTTGCAGAAGGAAACGATCAGCTCAAAAATATTGCCAGGTTTACCACTGTGGAGGCTGGCTACAGCTGGACCTGAACCCTGCCACAGTCGAGGCCAGAGACAGAGTCCTTCGGCCAGCCCAAGGGCTTTACTGCAACACAGCCACAGCTTGCCGCCACCTGATGACAGGGTTTAAAGCTCTCCAGCTCCACGGTCAGATGATCAGGCCTCAGCTCTATCCTTACTTTTATTTCCCTCTCTTCTCACATTACTCCACAGTTTCAGTGGGCTCAACATTTTTTTCCCCTCTACTTATTTTCACATGAAACTGCCGGCTTCCAGCCCACTCCACTTTGCCTTTAGGAAATGATGACATCTCTCTGTGGTATGAATTTGGGGGAGCCAGCGCCACCAAATTAATCATGGGTTGAATAAGTACAATAGTGCGGTTGACATATATATATAATATATATATCATAGAGAGCATGAAAGATAAAAGAGATATTGCAATAATAGAGTCATATACATTTCATGGTAGCATGTTCACCTGAGCCCCAACTGAGGTCCACATGGAGAGAGGGGAAGTGATGGAGAAGAAGGGGAAAGGAAACAAGGGAGGAGAGGGAGCTGAGGAGAGGTGAAGGGAAGAGCCGAGAGAGCAAGAGCTCTCTATTGCTAATCCATGCCTATATATATTTGGGAGCGTGCAAGCCCACTAATTACAGGTAAAGACATACCTCACAGGAAGGGGTTGCACTATAAGTTATTCAGCAATGAGAATGGTTGGTTTAGGCATATACACCCAATAGGAAGACGAGGGATTCGGAGTATACATGTGACAAGATGGGCAGATCCTATAGTCAGGATGGCAGCTGGATCTCCATAGGAGCCATTATCAGTAGGGTGTGAACCCCTCTTACAGGAGCGAAATCAATGACTGCAGATCTGTCCATTTCCCTTAACAGCAGGAAGTGGGGCCCACTGCAGTCTGGAAAATGTTCACCCTAAGGGAGGATGTCTGCAAGCTTCTGACCTCCCCCACAGATCTCCACACAGCTTGGGGATCTCCGCCCTCTGTGCAGAAAAACATGGCTGGAGAAATTCCGCCCATGTTCCTCTGCAAGAGAACTCCTATCTACCATCCAAGGCCCTTTAATGCAGCCAGTGGAAAACCTACCCGGCATTTGGAGTGCTCCACGTAACATGGGGAACCTCTGCCCACCTTCCACAGTATGCCCACGTGCCTGAGAGGGGCCATCCCTGTTCTCCATGGTCCCATGTAGCTGAAAGAACTTCCTCCCGCCTGATGGAGAGCCTCACATGACCCAACGCAGCTCCTCAAACATGCTTCTGTAATCCACACTGCTGTGAAAACCAGTGGCCGACTTATGTGGCATCCAGTCCCCTAATGCAATTCTGACACCAAAGGGGGCACATGCAACTGTCCTACATAGAACCCTGGTTGCAGCAGGCACCCCTGAACACCTTCGTAAACACCATATGCCACCGTGGGCCACTCTAAACCGGCTACTTGTGAAATCATCCTGTGCAGCCCCATCTTCGTGGGTCCATAGATACGCAACCAGCATCCTGGAGAGGACCATCCAACTTGCCCTCCAAATAAGAGAATACTCATTGGCTTGGGAAAGACTGAAACTGCGGAAGGATAAAGCAGAACCCAGAACCCACAGTGCTATTAGCTGCAGGCAGTTCGGAGAAGCATTCCTACGAGTCTCCCAAAGAGAAATCCCAGGCTTCTATTACTCTATGGAGAATGGTGCAAGGCTCCTCTCAAACAATACAATGTAAACAGCCTTCAGCCCCAGAAAGCTCCACGTTGAAAAACAAAACAAAAAGGCAATGTTGGAAGAAGTCCTGAACCCAACAATGTACACACAAGAAGCAGACATTGACCTGCCACAGAAATAAATCTTCAGAATGCTGCTTGAAGTTATACAGGATAGGACGGAAACAATACAAGAAGAGGGTGATGTGATAGAGGAGATAAAGACTACACACCGAAGAGAAATATGAGACCCAAGGATGAGACAACAAAATGCAGTAGCAAATTCACAGGCTTTGCCCGCAGACTTGAGGAGGCCGAGAATTGCACCAGTGACCTAGAGCATAACAAGACAGACAAATCAACAAACAGCAAAGGAAGTACAATAAGGTAACCCGAGAAATTCAAGAAAACTTGAGATCCTTGTCTGATGCTGTGAACAGGTACGACATTATAATAATGGGGCTACCTGAACAAGACACAATAAATAAGAAAGTCAGCAGCACAAAATAGCACGGAACGTCTCAGAAGAACGCTCCCCCAGCTTAACAAATGAAAGCCAGGCAACCATTCAGGAGGCCAAAAGAATGCCAACTAGCCTCAATTCCAAGAAATCACCAAGGCATATAATAGCAAAATTATCAAACATTGAGCAAGAGGAAAATATCATGAGAGCTACCAGTGGAAAACAAGCAGTAACCAATAAAGGTACCCAATAAAGAATGCTCAGACCTATCCGCACACTATGAAGAAGCGGAGAGAGTGGAGTTACAGATTCAAACTATTGAAGGAAAACACCACACACCCGAGGATACTCTATCCAGCCAAATAATCTATCGAGAAGAAGAGTCTTCCCAGACAAGGGAAAACTTAAAAAATACATTAAAGCAATCCAGCCCTATAAAATACAATTAACAACCAGTATAGGCAGAATAACAGCACTCACTGAGCACAAACAAGAGACCACCACACAGAACAATCCCACCCAGACGGCAACAAAGAAAATGCAGCATCCCAGGTGAGCATTTGCTGAACGATAGGGAGAAGGCAAGAATGAAACATACACACATACACACACAAAACAGTGATAAGAAAGGGAGGTGGGAAAACACTCAACTCAAAAAGTATAAGATGACAGCACAGAATCCACAGATGGATGTAATGACCCTGCATATCAATGGACTGAACCTCAGCCATTAAAAGGCAGAGGTCAGCAGACTGGCTGAGAAAACATAAGCTGTCAATCTGCTGTATACAGGAGACACACCTAGAGTTACAGACAAAAAGAGGCTGAAAATCAAAGGGTTCAGAAAAATATACCAATGAAATGGCAATTCAGAAAAGGCAGGAGTTACAATCCTAATCTCAGACAAAATTGATCACAAGGTGCAAGTCATAACAAGAAATAAGCGGGGGCACTATACAATGCCCAAGGCAACAGTAGACCAAGAACCAGTTAGCATAATAAATATATACTCACCAAACGAGAGACCCATGAACGTCGTCAATCACACACTCCAAAAGATGAACAAAGAAACTACAGGCTCAACAATTAGAGCAGGTGACTTTAATACACCACTCTCCCAGAAAGTTAGATCACAGGGAAACAAGCTTCACAAGGAGGCAACACATCAAAACATTACAATTAGACCACTGGATCTGATAGATATTTTAAGAGCTCTCCACCCACATGCAAGACAAATCCACATTCTTTTCAAGCCCACATGGCACGTACTCAAAGGTAGCCCAGATGCTGGAACACAACTTGAACGTGTGTGAATACAAGCACGTTGACATCATACAGTCATCTTCCTCTGACGACTATGCCATAAGGCTTGAAATCAACTAAAGGATCGTTAAGATAAAATGGGCGAAAAATTGGAAGATTAATAACTCTCTATTGCAAAAGAAGTGGGTACTGGCCCAGGTCAGAGATGAACGTAGGAAGTGTCGAGACACCAACGAGAATGAGAATATGGCATACCAAAACCTTTGGGACACAGAAAAGTCACTTAGTTGTCAGAGGAAGATTGATACGAACACAGGCACACAGGACAAAGGAAGAGAGACTTGGGACTGCTATGCTGACACAAAACTTACAGCAATTAGAGCAGAGTCAACAGCACAATCCTACTAAGAGCAAAAGAAAAGAAATAATAAAGAGTAGGACTGAGATTCATGAGAGGGAAAACAAAAAACTATGGGGGAAATTAATTCAGCTAGGGGGAGGGAGGGATTCATGCAGCTAAAAGCTGGCACACCTAACCAATGAGCGGAAAGGACAAATGTCAATAGCAAGCATGAGCGACAAAACAAAGGCCACTACAGTGGACCCTAATGAAATCAAGAGGATAATTACACAGTACTACAAAGGCCTTGCTCCAATGGATTAAACAACTTGGGACACAAGGACAAATACTAGGAAAAACAATCCCTCCCTAGACTACTGCAGGTGGATGTCAAGAATAGAAGAAATAGACAAGTTATCAAGGGATTGCCAACAAAACAATCACCCAGGCCAGATGGCTTCAAGGAGAATTCTACCAAGCATTCAGGAAAGAAGTGACACCAATCCTACACAACTCTTCCAGAACAGAGAAAAACACAGCAAACGCCTGCACCCTTCTTATGCAGCTAGTATATCTCTGACACCGAAACCGGGCAAGAATCCCACAAGAATTCAGAATTACAGAAAAATATCCCCAATGAACATGGATTCAAAAATCCTGGGGGCAAAAACACTGGTCAGGGAGGAGATGAGCCAGAAAGGGTACAATGTAGCAACGATGAAATGGACAACTTTCCTCTGGTTCTTCAATGCTTCCTCCCCCACCCACCCACTATCATACTCCCAATTCTGACATACAAATCCGGGTAGACCAGAGGATGTACACTGCTGCAGATAAGAGATGAAATAAAAGGAATCGAGAACACATGATCCCTTCAGGGCCAGTGGTGAGAGTGGTGATAGCAGGAGGGTAGATGGAAGGTGGGATAAGAAGGGGTGGTGGACAATTACAAGGATCTGTATATGACCTCCACCCTGGGAAATAGACAACAGAAAAGTGGGTGAAGGGACACTTCGCACAGTGTAAGACATGGCAAAATAATAATGATTTATCAATTTTCAAGGGTTCATGATGGAGGGGTTTGTAAGGAGGGAGGGAAAATGAGGACGTGATTCCAAGGGCTCAAGTCGACACCAAATATTTTGAGAATGATGAAGGCAACCAATATACAAATGTGCTTGACACGATGCATGTATGTATGGTTTGTCATAAGAGTTGTAATGAGGCCCCAATAAAATGATTTTTTTAAAACACAGGCCAATAGCATATAAACGTATATGAAACAAATAATTCACCAGGACAAAGTGGAAGTCACACCTTGGAGGCAGGGATAAAAGACTATTAGGATCATTTGCCCACTTTACCCATCTAATGTATATTGCAATAGTTCCATGATATCAAGAGTTAAGATCTTGACGACAATCTGTTTTAGAACATTTTCTTTTCCCCTATACTCATTGTTATTTGTGTAATTTCTTTAATTTAGACACAAATATGCACCACCAAGCTTTCCCCAGTTCAACAACTCCTCTGTGTATAATCCACTGCCACTGCGCATGCTCTTCATGTAGAACAAACATGATTGTTCTCCCTCTCCAAATTGTTCCACCACTGTGGAAATGGACTCAGTGCCCCTAACGGAAACGTTTCCTCCTTCGCGCGTGGTAATCATGAGTCACGTGGGCTTTCGTTCTTTCAGCAGGTTACTCCATGTAATATACATACACGTTGACGTCCACTGTTGAACCGCTTCTAACAAGGGCTGTGTAGACACACTCACAATGCGCTCCAATGCTCCCTCGCCCCTACCGCATCCACGGAATGTCCCCTAGTTCCGCGACCCGGATGCTCCTTCCCACCCTCCCCCCCCAATGACCCACTGCATCTGTTAGTGTATCTGCACATCCTCTCCTCTGCGCTTCCTAAACTGGGGGCCCGACGGACACATGGAAAACTAAAGCCAAATGGACCTAAAGATGAAAACAACAATAAGATCAGATAAAAATGAGAGAAAAGCACAGCCACGGTCACGGCCATGACCTGGACCCTTCGACAAAAAAGGAAACGCTGCTGAAACCGCTGCAGGGACTGGAGGTGCGGGTGTCACGGCTGCGAACTTCCAACTTCACTGGCTGTGCTGCGTCCAAGCTCCCCAACATCCGAGGTGTCCACAAACCCCCTGCTCGAGCTCTCCCCCTCATCCACCAGACCCAGAAGGAAACCCTCAGGAAGGTCGACAAGGGGAAGGAGGTCAAGGCCCTTGGTCAGCGACCCGAGAAACACACGCCAGGCACCGCCATCTGGACCAGCACGAGGAGAGCAGGAGACCAGGACGCAGCCGCTACGCCCACTGAGCAAGCACGCGGCCTAGGCCTGAGCTGAGCGCGGAATAGAACACACTCACTGGAAGCATTAAGAGTAAGAAAGAATAAAAACACCAATAAGATTTTAAGCGCCAGACAAGAAAATTCTTCTGTGAATCACTTGAGACATATTTGAGCACAGACCAAATTCATGTTGGGTCAAAAGAGAGGTCTGGCCTAATTTTGATTTAAACTAGTTCAATTGCTCGATCCTATCAAGGACAATCGTACACACAAATTGCCACATCAATTTTAGAGCTTTCCCTGGCTCCCGCCCCACATGGTGGAATCATCTTTCAAATGTGTTGTGAAATCACAATCAGTTCTAGTGCTCGCTCCCCACCTGTCTTCATTATCGACTCCCCCAGTCCACTTTCCCTCCCGCTCCCCCACACCCACACCCACCCCCACCCCCACCGTGCATTCTCTAAATCCCATGTATCAGTTATTATCATTAGGCATCCACGCCTCCTGCGCTTCACAGCTGGGAGACCTAAAAGGAAACAAACCAGCAAACAAAAAATAACAATAAGATCGCTCGAAGGTGATAAGGATAAACTCATAATTGTCTGAAGACAGAAATCCACGTAATGTGGAAGAAGGAAAAAAACCCTTCAATATTCCAAAAGACAGTTCGGTCATGGAACCAGGAAGACATATTTGCACCCAGGACAAACTCAGGACGTGTCTGTGGGGGTTCAACTGGACACGTCTGGGTTTGATCCACCATAGCCAGGACGACAATGGTCTCTGTCTGCTTCTTAAGAGCTGGGGGGAGAGGGTCAATACGAATTTCTGATGAGACAGACTCTAAGGTAAACTCCGGCATAGGTGACAAGGAAGACCGTTATGTGACGATTAAGTGTCTATTGCACACAGGACCTGGCCATTCCAAACATCTATGCACGCAATGAAAGAGACCCAGATGAGAGTCATCCAACGTTCCCCGACCTGGAGAGTGAAACAGACAAGTCTACAATCACAGAAAGTGTGGTGGAAAACTGTGTCAAGCCGAGATGTAGGTGAAGGTCGGGGTGGCATCCACCCTGTCAATCCGGTCACAACCTGATGATGCCTCTGAGGGGGTGTGGCCTTCTTATAAGGCGGACCCTGGAGCCCTCCCTCTCGGTCTGCCCTTTGGCCTTCTTTCCTGCTGGGATTCTGCTACTAATCCTGAGAGAACGTGGTGCCCTTCCATGACTCCACTGACCGTCCGTCAATGCGACTTCAGACCCACCAGCTGGGATCAACATACATGCATTCTGTATCGCCTTCCGGTGCATGGCAGGGGGCTGTGTGAGTCTGAAGGGAGACTTAGAGACTATTATATGACTTACAGATTACTATAGGACTTAGGGGCTACTATGGGACTTAGGGGCTCATATGGGACTTAGGGGCTCGTATGGGACTTAGAGGTTAGCATAGGACTTAGGGACTAGTATGGGACTTGGAGACTAGTATTGAATTTAGGGACTAATATATGACTTAGGGACTAGTATAGGACTTATGGACCAGTATGGGACTTAGGGCCCAGTGTAAGATTTAGGGACTAGTATAGGACTTAAGGCCCCATTAAATACTTAGAGACTGCGATAGGACTTAAGGTCTACTATAGCACTTAGGGGCTAGCATGAGACTTAGGGAATAGTATAGAACTTAGGGCCCAATATAGTACTTATACACTAGTATAGGACGTAGGGACTAGTATAGGACATAAGGATTAGTATAGGACATAGTGACTAGTATGGGATAGGGACCTGTATGGGACTTAGGGACTAGTATAGAATTTAGGGACTAGTATAGGACTTAGGGTGCAATATAGGACTTAGGGACTAGTATAGGACTTAGGAGTCAATATAGGATTTAAGGAATAGTATCGGACTCAGGAGCTAGTATACGACTTAGGGACTAAGAGAGCACTTATGGACTAGTATCGGACTTAGGGGATGGTATCGAACTTAGGGGCTAGTATACGATTTAGGAACTAATGTAAGTCTTGGGACATGAATAGGCCTGGCACAGAATAGCTTCTTCATTTCTCATTACTTCTAAAGAAAAGTTCTTTCTGATACACAGAAAAGTTTCACTGGATGTGTTTCTCCATTTGATGAAAGATAGAACAATTGCCCAGAAAACTCAACAATGAGGTGGAAGAATGAAACCACGCAATTCACAATATTTAGCCCAGACACATTTACAGAATATTCACCTGTGAGAGTTGAGTGTTGTATCAACCTGGCTGGGTCAGATGTTTCAGTAGTTTTCCAACTAAGGACTCCATGAAGATATGATGTTTTTTTGTTTCTTTGTTAGAGGGTTGTTTGTTTGTTTGTTTGTTTGTTTGAGATGAACTTGCTTGGCAATAGAAACTCCAAGTCCATATCAGTTTTACTATTCCCCCTTAAAAATTGATTTTTCAGTCGTTCACAACACTACGTAGATGAGTGCAAGGAGTCTGGAGAGAGAGATATAAATATATTATGTACATCGATACATATTTATTACATATATGAAAGAAACACATAGTATATATTTACAGAGCCCATCCCAAGGAATTAAATCAACAAAAACCTGTTTATCATTCCTTATAGGTGAGTCTATACGGGCCCCAGTCTTCCTCAATATGCAGCCCCTTCCTCTTCTTGTTCCCACCCACATCCCTATGCCTCTAAGAGACATCAAAGTCGTCTCTTTTGGGGTACAAGCCACATTTCTTTTTCTTGATCTTGCATGGTAATAATAGTGGTATTAAATGTGAATCTTTGTAAGATGGACAGAGTCTGCTAAGCCTGATTGTCTACTTGTGTCTGTGTCTTGAGGTGTTGAAGACGTGCTGTGGTTTGTAGATGGATGTATAGTATACCAAGGTATGAATACACTAGAGTTCATTCATCCATTCCTCTGTAGGAAGGGTGTTCATGTTATCATGGAAACTGCTGCAAGAAACATACGTGTGCATATGCATGCCAGAGAAGCTAGGTCCACTGGATATCAGTTTCCATGGATAGCATGCAAACAGGTTAAAATTAGCCCCACAGAAAGGACATGCCACAACCAATGGGAGCCTCTTCAGGAGGACAAGAACCACTCACATGCACCAAGCATGACCCAGGAAGTTCTCAGAACAGGAAGAAGGAACTCAGCCTGTGGAAGCCAGAGCGCAGGGAGGGATATAAAGGGCTGCTGGCACAAGAGACCCCATCACTCAACCTCTTCCCTCACTCTCTGATACTCTAAGGAAACCCATCCTCTCTCGACCCACCAGGATCATGGGCTGCTGTGGTTGCTCCGGAGGCTGTGGGGGCTGTGGCTCCGGCTGTGGAAGCTGTGGGGGCTGTGGCTCTGCCTGTGGTGGCTGTGGAGGCTGTGGGGGCTGTGGCTCGAGCTGCTGTGTGCCCGTGTGCTGCTGCAAGCCCGTGTGCTGCTGCAAGCCCGTGTGCTGCTGTGTGCCTGCCTGCTCTTGCTCCAGCTGTGGCTCCTGTGGGGGCTGCAAGGGGGGATGTGGCTCCTGTGGGGGCTGCAAGGGAGGCTGTGGCTCCTGTGGGGCCTGCAAGGGAGGATGTGGATCGTGTGGGGGCTGCAAGGGAGGATGTGGCTCGTGTGGGGGCTGCAAGGGAGGCTGTGGCTCCTGTGGATGCTGCCAGTCTACTTGCTGTAAGCCCTGCTGCTGCCAGACCAGCTGCTGCAAACCTTGCTGCAGCTCCTCAGGCTGTGGGCAGTCGTGCTGCCAGTCCACTTGCTGTAAGCCCTGCTGCTGCCAGACCAGCTGCTGCAAACCTTGCTGCAGCTCCTCAGGCTGTGGGCAGTCGTGCTGCCAGTCCACTTGCTGTAAGCCCTGCTGCTGCCAGACCAGCTGCTGCAAACCTTGCTGCAGCTCTTCGGGCTGTGGGCAGTCGTGCTGCCAGTCCACTTGCTGTAAGCCCTGCTGCTGCAAGACCAGCTGCTGCAAACCTTGCTGCTGCTCTTCGGGCTGTGGGCAGTCCTGCTGCCAGTCCAGCTGTGGCAAGGCCAGCTGCTGTGGCCCCATTTGCTGTCAGTGCAAGATCTAAAGCTCTTGGTTCCATGTGCTCAGGAGCAGTCTGACTAAAGAACCCAGAGCCACATAGCTTGTTGTCTATCCACTGGGCATAGGGCACCTCAGCTCTGATACTCAGCGGCTTAAGGCACCCACTCTTGAGAGAGACTAAGTGTCTCCGCCTCTGCTGTGACCCATCTTGGAACCAGCTCCTCACTCCCATTACTCCTCTATGGACTCACTTCTGCTGAGACTTAAGAACCCTGCCCTTAAAGACACCCAGAGAACTCACTGGATGAGGATGGTGCTCGGAAGACACCAAGCCTACTGCTCCCCTCCCCCACTTCCTCTTCCTTCTTCCTCTTCTTCCTTTCTCCTTCCCCTCAGCACCTCTCCCACCTGACATGCAGCGCTGTCTGGGCCCTGACACCCTACATAGCCACCAAGCTCCCCAAACCCTTCTTCCCTTTCCTGGACATTCTTCTCGAACAGCAGCTCGCTCTGATGGCCTGGCCTCCAACGTCCACTCTAGACCCTGCAAAGCCTCTAAATAAACTTGCTCTAAAGAAACCGACAGCCTTGTTCTCACTCGGATTCTTTCCTCTCTGGGTTTCTGGGTTAAAACGCCACTGTAGTTGATGTTCATTGGGACCTGACGGGGTTTCACGGTGTTCATACGGGATCATTTATGTAAACTTTTGCATAAATGCACTTCTCAAGCTGGACTAGGGAAGGAATTCTGCTTCTGTCTAAAACCGTAGCAACAATCCTACGTCAGGCCTCATGGTCTGTAGGAAGGAGAATTGGGCAATGGCCCTGCAGTAGAACAGTTGCAGACTGCTTGCTTGAAAATGATGTATCCTTAGAGATGACACTCGACCATCAAAGCAGACATCCCCGTATGCTTTGATGAGCTGAAATGACAGTGTTGGTGTTCCCGACGGCCATGTCTACCACGAATCATCTCCACTTCTCAACACCTACAGCGTCACCAACCCTTCCAACGTCTCGAGCTTCCTAACTCTCTATCCGGGAATCTACACTGCTTCTCTTCCTCTGTTCCACACACACGTCCCTGGGAGAGACTGTGACTAGCCTAGCGCAAGCCTGGTGTCCGTCCCAGATCCACCAGCTGTCGCCAGAGGGCACAGCCACAAGAACACCTCCCTGGGGGCTCCCACGACAACCAAGATGTTGGTGATGAGCATTCTCAGAACAGAGAGGACTCTAGGTATCCAAAATCAGGTATATTCTTGCAAGGGTTACTGCAGAGTGCTTTCCCTTTACAAGTCCATGGTAAGACATCAGGCTCTGGGACCCTGAACCCATCATAGTGCTCCACCCAACACAAACATTCAAAGAAGAAAAGCCACCAATGGCAATCAACACCTGACAACAATAGTAAGAGGGGGAACACCTCCAACTCACATTACAGGGAGCCAACGTTGACATCAAAAGCTGACAAGGACATTACATGGGAACATTATGTCTGGTCAACCTCTCTCTGAAAAAGAGAGGTTAGCCCCGCTCCCAGAGTTTGTCGTCAACAGATTCAAGCAATGTATCAAGGCCAAGTTTGGTTGATCCAGAAGATCGAAGTTCATCTACCCCTGGAAACCCAACCGGGGCAGTCCCGTAGGGTGGGTCAAGGGCGATGCACTAGCTTGCTAACCAGAGGGTTTGGGATTTCAACCTGCCCCGTGTCCTTGCTCAGGGAGACCGGGGATCAGCTCCGTCAGCATGGCAACCTAGACAATGCCGTGACATCATCCCACTCTGCTCCTGTGACTACAGTTTGCTTTCACAGGAGACACATGGAGGGAGTTGTACAGTAATCTCAAAACTATTTCATTCTCTGAATAGCAATGAGAGCAGCTATTGCCTAATTTCATTTAACATTGTATGGGAATTCCTAGCGCCCTTCATAGAATACAGAATAAGAAAATAATTTAAAAGGCTCCAAATAAAGAAACCAAACTACAATTCTTCAAAAATCATTAACTGCGCATCTTGAAGAGTCAAAATAATCTCCCAGTAAATTTGCAGAAGGAAACGATCAGCTCAGAAATATTGCCAGGTTTACCACTGTGGAGGCTGGCTACAGCTGGACCTGAACCCTGCCACAGTTGAGGCCAGAGACAGAGTCCTTTGGCCAGCCCAAGGGCTTTACTGCAACACAGCCACAGCTTGCCACCACCTGATGACAGGGTTTAAAGCTCTCCAGCTCCACGGTCAGATGATCAGGCCTCAGCTCTATCCTTACTTTTATTTCCCTCTCTTCTCACATTACTCCACAGTCTCAGTGGGCTCAACTTTTTTCCCCCCTCTATTTATTTTGACATGAAACTGCCGGCTTCCAGGCCATTCCACTTTGCCTTTAGGAAATGACGACAGCTCTCTGTGGTATGAATTTGGGGGAGCAAGCGCCACCAAACTATTCATGGGTTCAGTAAGTACAATTTTGCAGTTGACATATATATAAAATACATACATATATAATATCAATATGTCATGGAGAGCATGAAAGATAAAAGAGATATTGCAATAATAGAGACAAACACATTTCATGGTAGCATGTGCACCTGAGCCCCAACTGAGGTCCACGTCGAGAGAGGGGAAGTGATGTAGGAGGAGGGGAAAGGAAACAGGGGAGGAGAGGGAGCTGAGGAGAGGTCAAGGGAGGAGCCGAGAGAGCAAGAGCTCTCTATTGCTAACCCAGGCCTATATATATTTGGGGGCGTGCAAGCCCACTAATCACAGGTAAAGACAGGGAGGGGTTGCACTATAAGTTATTCAGCAATGAGAGGGGTTTGTTTAGGCATATACACCCAATAGGAAGACGAGGGATTGGGAGTATACATGTGACAAGATGGGCAGATCCTATAGTCAGGATGGCAGCTGGATCTCCATAGGAGCCATTATCAGTAGGGTGTGAACCCGTCTTACAGGAGCGAAATCAATGATTGCAGATCTGTCCATTTCCCTTAACAGCAGGGCGTGGGGCCCACTGCAGTCTGACAAATGAGCACCCTAAGGGAGGATGTCTGCAAGCATCTGACCTCCCCCACAGCCCTCCACACAGCTTGGGAAGCGCCGCCCTCTGTGCAGAAACACATGCCTGGAGAAATTCCGCCCATGTTCCTCTGCAAGAGAACTCATGTCTACCATCCAAGGCCCTTTAATGCAGCCACTGGAAAACCTACCCGGCATTTGCAGAGTTCCACGTAACATGGGGAACCTCGGCCCACCTTCCACAGTTTGCCCAAGTGCATGAGAAGGGCCATCCCTGTTCTCCATGGTCCCATGTGGCTGAAAGAACTTCCTCCCGCCTGATGGAGAGCATCACATGGCCCAACGCAGCTCCTCCAACATGCTCCTGTGATCCACGCTGCTGTGAAAATCAGTGACTGACTTATGTGGCATCCAGTCACCTAATACAATTCCGACAATAAAGGGGGCATATGCAACCGTCCTCCAAAAAACCCTGCTTGCAGCAGGCACTCCTAAACATCTTCTTAAGCACCATATGCCACCGTGGGCCACTCTAATCCGGATTCTTGTGAAATCATCCTGTGCAGCCCAATCCTCGTGGGTCCACAGACACGCAACCAGCATCCTGGATAGGACCATCCAACTTGCCCTCCAAAAACAGAATACTCATTGGCTGGGGAAAGACTGAAACTGCGGATGGATAAAGCAGTACCCAGAACCCACAGTGCTTTTAGCTGCACCAGGTTCGGAGAAGCATTCCGACGAGTCTCCCAAAGAGAAATCCCAGGCTTCTATTACTCTATGGAGAATGGTGCAAGGCTCCTCTCAAACAATACAATGTAAACAGCCTTCAGCCCCAGAAAGCTCCTCGTTGAAACACAAAACAAAAAGGCAATGCTGGAAGAAGTCCTGAATAAAACAATGTACACAGAAGAAGCAGACATTGACCTGCCACAGAAATAAATCTTCAGAATGCTACTTGAACTTATACAGGATAGGACGGAAACAATACAAGAAAAGGGTGATGTGATAGAGGAGATAAAGACTACACACCGAAGAGAAATACGAGACCCAAGGATGAGACAACAAAATGCAGTAGCAAATTCACAGGCTTTGCCCGCAGACTTGAGGAGGCCGAGAATTGCACCAGTGACCTAGAGCATAACCAGACAGACAGATCAACTAACAGCAAAGGAAGTCCAATAAGGTAACCCGAGAAATTCAAGAAAACTTGAGATCCTTGTCTGATGCTGTGAACAGGTACGACATTATAATAATGGGGCTACCTGAACAAGACACAATGAATAATAAAGTCAGCAGCACAAAATAGCACGGAACGTCTCAGAGGAACGCTCCCCCAGCTTAACGAATGAAAGCCAGGCAACCATTCAGGAGGCCAAAAGAATGCCAACTAGCCTCAATTCCAAGAAATCACCAAGGCATATAATACCAAAATTATCCAACATTGAGCAAGAGGAAAAAATCATGAGAGCTACCAGGGGAAAACAAGCAGTAACCAATAAAGGTACCCAATAAAGAATGCTCAGACCTATCCGCACACTATGAAGAAGAGGAGAGAGTGGAGTTACAGATTCAAACTATTGAAGGAAAACACCACACACCCGAGGATACTCTATCCAGCCAAATAATCTATCGAGAAGAAGAGTCTTCCCAGACAAGGAAAAACTTAAAAGATACATTAAAGCAATCCAGCCCTATAAAATACAATTAACAACCAGTATAGGCAGAATAACAGCACTCACTGAGCACAAACAAGAGACCACCACACAGAACAATCCCACCCAGACGGCAACAAAGAAAATGCAGTATCCCAGGTGAGCATTTGCTGAACGATAGGGAGAAGGCAAGAATGAAACATACACACATACACACACAAAACAGTGATAAGAAAGGGAGGTGGGAAAACACTCAACTCAAAAAGTATAAGATGACAGCACAGAATCCACAGATGCATGTAATGACCCTGCATATCAATGGACTGAACCTCAGCCATTAAAAGGCAGAGGTCAGCAGACTGGCTGAGAAAACATAAGCTGTCAATCTGCTGTATACAGGAGACACACCTAGAGTTACAGACAAAAAGAGGCTGAAAATCAAAGGGTTCAGAAAAATATACCAATGAAATGGCAATTCAGAAAAGGCAGGAGTTGCAATCCTAATCTCAGACAAAATTGATCACAAGGTGCAAGTCATAACAAGAAATAAGCAGGGGCACTATACAATGCCCAAGGCAACAGTAGACCAAGAAACAGTTAGCATAATAAATATACACTCACCAAAGGAGAGACCCATCAAAGTCGTCAATCAAACACTCCTAAAGATGAACAAAGAAACTAGAGGCTCAACAATTAGAACAGGTGACTTTAATACACCACTCTCCCAGAAAGTTAGATCACAGGGAAACAAGCTTCACAAGGAGGCAACACATCAAAACATTACAATTAGACCACTGGATCTGATAGATATTTTAAGAGCTCTCCACCCACATGCAAGACAAATCCACATTCTTTTCAAGCCCACATGGCACGTACTCAAAGGTAGCCCAGATGCTGGAACACAACTTGAACGTGTGTGAATACAAGCACGTTGACATCATACAGTCATCTTCCTCTGACGACTATGCCATAAGGCTTGAAATCAACTAAAGGATCGTTAAGATAAAATGGGCGAAAAATTGGAAGATTAATAACTCTCTATTGCAAAAGAAGTGGGTACTGGCCCAGGTCAGAGATGAACTTAGGAAGTGTCGAGACACCAACGAGAATGAGAATATGGCATACCAAAACCTTTGGGACACAGAAAAGTCACTTAGTTGTCAGAGGAAGATTGATACGAACACAGGCACACAGGACAAAGGAAGAGAGAGTTAGGACTACTATGCTGACACAAAACTTACAGCAATTAGAGCAGAGTCAACAGCACAATCCTACTAAGAGCAAAAGAAAAGAAATAATAAAGAGCAGGACTGAGATTCATGAGAGGGAAAACAAAAAACTATGGGGGAAATTAATTCAGCTAGGGGGAGGGAGGGATTCATGCAGCTAAAAGCTGGCACACCTAACCAATGAGCGGAAAGGACAAATGTCAATAGCAAGCATGAGCGACAAAACAAAGGCCACTACAGTGGACCCTAATGAAATCAAGAGGATAATTACACAGTACTACAAAGGCCTTGCTCCAATAGATTCAACAACTTGGGACACACGGACAAATACTAGGAAAAACAATCCCTCCCTAGACTACTGCAGGTGGATGTCAAGAATAGAAGAAATAGACAAGTTATCAAGGGATTGCCAACAAAACAATCACCCAGGCCAGATGGCTTCAAGGAGAATTCTACCAAGCATTCAGGGAAGAAGTGACACCAATCCTACACAACTCTTCCAGAACAGAGAAAAACACAGCAAACGCCTGCACCCTTCTTATGCAGCTAGTATATCTCTGACACCGAAACCGGGCAAGAATCCCACAAGAATTCAGAATTACAGAAAAATATCCCCAATGAACATGGATTCAAAAATCCTGGGGGCAAAAACACTGGTCAGGGAGGAGATGAGCCAGAAAGGGTACAATGTAGCAACGATGAAATGGACAACTTTCCTCTGGTTCTTCAATGCTTCCTCCCCCACCCACCCACTATCATACTCCCAATTCTGACATACAAATCCGGGTAGACCAGAGGATGTACACTGCTGCAGATAAGAGATGAAATAAAAGGAATCGAGAACACATGATCCCTTCAGGGCCAGTGGTGAGAGTGGTGATAGCAGGAGGGTAGATGGAAGGTGGGATAAGAAGGGGTGGTGGACAATTACAAGGATCTGTATATGACCTCCACCCTGGGAAATAGACAACAGAAAAGTGGGTGAAGGGACACTTCGCACAGTGTAAGACATGGCAAAATAATAATGATTTATCAATTTTCAAGGGTTCATGATGGAGGGGTTTGTAAGGAGGGAGGGAAAATGAGGACGTGATTCCAAGGGCTCAAGTCGACACCAAATATTTTGAGAATGATGAAGGCAACCAATATACAAATGTGCTTGACACGATGCATGTATGTATGGTTTGTCATAAGAGTTGTAATGAGGCCCCAATAAAATGATTTTTTTAAAACACAGGCCAATAGCATATAAACGTATATGAAACAAATAATTCACCAGGACAAAGTGGAAGTCACACCTTGGAGGCAGGGATAAAAGACTATTAGGATCATTTGCCCACTTTACCCATCTAATGTATATTGCAATAGTTCCATGATATCAAGAGTTAAGATCTTGACGACAATCTGTTTTAGAACATTTTCTTTTCCCCTATACTCATTGTTATTTGTGTAATTTCTTTAATTTAGACACAAATATGCACCACCAAGCTTTCCCCAGTTCAACAACTCCTCTGTGTATAATCCACTGCCACTGCGCATGCTCTTCATGTAGAACAAACATGATTGTTCTCCCTCTCCAAATTGTTCCACCACTGTGGAAATGGACTCAGTGCCCCTAACGGAAACGTTTCCTCCTTCGCGCGTGGTAATCATGAGTCACGTGGGCTTTCGTTCTTTCAGCAGGTTACTCCATGTAATATACATACACGTTGACGTCCACTGTTGAACCGCTTCTAACAAGGGCTGTGTAGACACACTCACAATGCGCTCCAATGCTCCCTCGCCCCTACCGCATCCACGGAATGTCCCCTAGTTCCGCGACCCAGATGCTCCTTCCCACCCTCCCCCCCCATGACCCACTGCATCTGTTAGTGTATCTGCACATCCTCTCCTCTGCGCTTCCTAAACTGGGGGCCCGACGGACACATGGAAAACTAAAGCCAAATGGACCTAAAGATGAAAACAACAATAAGATCAGATAAAAATGAGAGAAAAGCACAGCCACGGTCACGGCCATGACCTGGACCCTTCGACAAAAAAGGAAACGCTGCTGAAACCGCTGCAGGGACTGGAGGTGCGGGTGTCACGGCTGCGAACTTCCAACTTCACTGGCTGTGCTGCGTCCAAGCTCCCCAACATCCGAGGTGTCCACAAACCCCCTGCTCGAGCTCTCCCCCTCATCCACCAGACCCAGAAGGAAACCCTCAGGAAGGTCGACAAGGGGAAGGAGGTCAAGGCCCTTGGTCAGCGACCCGAGAAACACACGCCAGGCACCGCCATCTGGACCAGCACGAGGAGAGCAGGAGACCAGGACGCAGCCGCTACGCCCACTGAGCAAGCACGCGGCCTAGGCCTGAGCTGAGCGCGGAATAGAACACACTCACTGGAAGCATTAAGAGTAAGAAAGAATAAAAACACCAACAAGATTTTAAGCGCCAGACAAGAAAATTCTTCTGTGAATCACTTGAGACATATATGAGCACAGACCAAATTCATGTTGGGTCAAAAGAGAGGTCTGGCCTAATTTTGATTTAAACTAGTTCAATTGCTCGATCCTATCAAGGACAATCGTACACACAAATTGCCACATCAATTTTAGAGCTTTCCCTGGCTCCCGCCCCACATGGTGGAATCATCTTTCAAATGTGTTGTGAAATCACAATCAGTTCTAGTGCTCGCTCCCCACCTGTCTTCATTATCGACTCCCCCAGTCCACTTTCCCTCCCGCTCCCCCACACCCACACCCACCCACACCCCCACCGTGCATTCTCTAAATCCCATGTATCAGTTATTATCATTAGGCATCCACGCCTCCTGCGCTTCACAGCCGGGAGACCTAAAAGGAAACAAACCAGCAAACAAAAAATAACAATAAGATCGCTCGAAGGTGATAAGGATAAACTCATAATTGTCTGAAGACAGAAATCCACGTAATGTGGAAGAAGGAAAAAAACCCTTCAATATTCCAAAAGACAGTTCGGTCATGGAACCAGGAAGACATATTTGCACCCAGGACAAACTCAGGACGTGTCTGTGGGGGGTCAACTGGACACGTCTGGGTTTGATCCACCATAGCCAGGACGACAATGGTCTCTGTCTGCTTCTTAAGAGCTGGGGGGAGAGGGCCAATACGAATTTCTGATGAGACAGACTCTAAGGTAAACTCCGGCATAGGTGACAAGGAAGACCGTTATGTGACGATTAAGTGTCTATTGCACACAGGACCTGGCCATTCCAAACATCTATGCACGCAATGAAAGAGACCCAGATGAGAGTCATCCAACGTTCCCCGACCTGGAGAGTGAAACAGACAAGTCTACAATCACAGAAAGTGTGGTGGAAAACTGTGTCAAGCCGAGATGTAGGTGAAGGTCGGGGTGGCATCCACCCTGTCAATCCGGTCACAACCTGATGATGCCTCTGAGGGGGTGTGGCCTTCTTATAAGGCGGACCCTGGAGCCCTCCCTCTCGGTCTGCCCTTTGGCCTTCTTTCCTGCTGGGATTCTGCTACTAATCCTGAGAGAACGTGGTGCCCTTCCATGACTCCACTGACCGTCCGTCAATGCGACTTCGGACCCACCAGCTGGGATCAACATACATGCATTCTGCATCGCCTTCCGGTGCATGGCAGGGGGCTGTGTGAGTCTGAAGGGAGACTTAGAGACTATTATATGACTTACAGATTACTATAGGACTTAGGGGCTACTATGGGACTTAGGGGCTCATATGGGACTTAGGGGCTCGTATGGGACTTAGAGGTTAGCATAGGACTTAGGGACTAGTATGGGACTTGGAGACTAGTATTGAATTTAGGGACTAATATATGACTTAGGGACTAGTATAGGACTTATGGACCAGTATGGGACTTAGGGCCCAGTGTAAGATTTAGGGACTAGTATAGGACTTAAGGCCCCATTAAATACTTAGAGACTGCGATAGGACTTAAGGTCTACTATAGCACTTAGGGGCTAGCATGAGACTTAGGGAATAGATAGAACTTAGGGCCCAATATAGTACTTATACACTAGTATAGGACGTAGGGACTAGTATAGGACATAAGGATTAGTATAGGACATAGTGACTAGTATGGGATAGGGACCTGTATGGGACTTAGGGACTAGTATAGAATTTAGGGACTAGTATAGGACTTAGGGTGCAATATAGGACTTAGGGACTAGTATAGGACTTAGGAGTCAATATAGGATTTATGGAATAGTATCGGACTCAGGAGCTAGTATACGACTTAGGGACTAAGAGAGCACTTATGGACTAGTATCGGACTTAGGGGATGGTATCGAACTTAGGGGCTAGTATACGATTTAGGAACTAATGTAAGTCTTGGGACATGAATAGGCCTGGCACCGAATAGCTTCTTCATTTCTCATTACTTCTAAAGAGGAAGTTCTTTCTGATACACAGAAAAGTTTCACTGGATGTGTTTCTCCATTTGATGAAAGATAGAACAAATGCCCAGAAAACTCAACAATGGGGTGGAAGAATGAAACCACGCAATTCACATTATTTAGCCCAGACATATTTACAGAATATTCACCTGTGAGAGCTGAGTGTTGTATCAACCTGGCTGGGTCAGATGTTTCAGTAGTTTTCCAACTAAGGACTCCCTGAATATATGGTGTTTTTTTGTTTCTTTGTTAGAGGGTTGTTTGTTTGTTTGTTTGTTTGTTTGTTTGTTTGTTTGTTTGAGATGAACTTGCTTGGCAATAGAAACTCCAAGTCCATATCAGTTTTACTATTCCCCCTTAAAAATTGATTTTTCAGTCGTTCACAACACTACGTAGATGAGTGCAAGGAGTCTGGAGAGAGAGATATAAATATATTATGTACATCGATACATATTTATTACATATATGAAAGAAACACATAGTATATATTTACAGAACCCATCCCAAGGAATTAAATCAACAAAAACCTGTTTATCATTCCTTATATGTGAGTCTATACGGGCCCCAGTCTTCCTCAATATGCAGCCCCTTCCTCTTCTTGTTCCCACCCACATCCCTATGCCTCTAAGAGACATCAAAGTCGTCTCTTTTGGGGTACAAGCCACATTTCTTTTTCTTGATCTTGCATGGTAATAATAGTGGTATTAAATGTGAATCTTTGTAAGATGGACAGAGTCTGCTAAGCCTGATTGTCTACTTGTGTCTGTGTCTTGAGGTGTTGAAGACGTGCTGTGGTTTGTAGATGGATGTATAGTATACCAAGGTATGAATACACTAGAGTTCATTCATCCATTCCTCTGTAGGAAGGGTGTTCATGTTATCATGGAAACTGCTGCAAGAAACATACGTGTGCATATGCATGCCAGAGAAGCTAGGTCCACTGGATATCAGTTTCCATGGATAGCATGCAAACAGGTTAAAATTAGCCCCACAGAAAGGACATGCCACAACCAATGGGAGCCTCTTCAGGAGGACAAGAACCACTCACATGCACCAAGCATGACCCAGGAAGTTCTCAGAACAGGAAGAAGGAACTCAGCCTGTGGAAGCCAGAGCGCAGGGAGGGATATAAAGGGCTGCTGGCACAAGAGACCCCATCACTCAACCTCTTCCCTCACTCTCTGATACTCTAAGGAAACCCATCCTCTCTCGACCCACCAGGATCATGGGCTGCTGTGGTTGCTCCGGAGGCTGTGGGGGCTGTGGCTCCGGCTGTGGAAGCTGTGGGGGCTGTGGCTCTGCCTGTGGTGGCTGTGGAGGCTGTGGGGGCTGTGGCTCGAGCTGCTGTGTGCCCGTGTGCTGCTGCAAGCCCGTGTGCTGCTGCAAGCCCGTGTGCTGCTGTGTGCCTGCCTGCTCTTGCTCCAGCTGTGGCTCCTGTGGGGGCTGCAAGGGGGGATGTGGCTCCTGTGGGGGCTGCAAGGGAGGCTGTGGCTCCTGTGGGGCCTGCAAGGGAGGATGTGGATCGTGTGGGGGCTGCAAGAGAGGATGTGGCTCGTGTGGGGGCTGCAAGGGAGGCTGTGGCTCCTGTGGATGCTGCCAGTCTACTTGCTGTAAGACCTGCTGCTGCCAGACCAGCTGCTGCAAACCTTGCTGCAGCTCCTCAGGCTGTGGGCAGTCGTGCTGCCAGTCCACTTGCTGTAAGCCCTGCTGCTGCCAGACCAGCTGCTGCAAACCTTGCTGCAGCTCCTCAGGCTGTGGGCAGTCGTGCTGCCAGTCCACTTGCTGTAAGCCCTGCTGCTGCCAGACCAGCTGCTGCAAACCTTGCTGCAGCTCTTCGGGCTGTGGGCAGTCGTGCTGCCAGTCCACTTGCTGTAAGCCCTGCTGCTGCCAGACCAGCTGCTGCAAACCTTGCTGCAGCTCCTCAGGCTGTGGGCAGTCGTGCTGCCAGTCCACTTGCTGTAAGCCCTGCTGCTGCCATACCAGCTGCTGCAAACCTTGCTGCAGCTCTTCGGGCTGTGGGCAGTCGTGCTGCCAGTCCACTTGCTGTAAGCCCTGCTGCTGCCAGACCAGCTGCTGCAAACCTTGCTGCAGCTCCTCAGGCTGTGGGCAGTCGTGCTGCCAGTCCACTTGCTGTAAGCCCTGCTGCTGCCAGACCAGCTGCTGCAAACCTTGCTGCAGCTCTTCGGGCTGTGGGCAGTCGTGCTGCCAGTCCACTTGCTGTAAGCCCTGCTGCTGCCAGACCAGCTGCTGCAAACCTTGCTGCTGCTCTTCGGGCTGTGGGCAGTCCAGCTGCCAGTCCAGCTGTGGCAAGGCCAGCTGCTGTGGCCCCATTTGCTGTCAGTGCAAGATCTAAAGCTCTTGGTTCCATGTGCTCCGGAGCAGTCTGACTAAAGAACCCAGAGCCACATAGCTTGTTGTCTATCCACTGGGCATAGGGCACCTCAGCTCTGATACTCAGCAGCTTAAGGCACCCACTCTTGAGAGAGACTAAGTGTCTCCGCCTCTGCTGTGACCCATCTTGGAACCAGCTCCTCACTCCCATTACTCCTCTATGGACTCACTTCTGCTGAGACTTAAGAACACTGCCCTTAAAGACACCCAGAGAACTCACTGGATGAGGATGGTGCTCGGAAGACACCAAGCCTACTGCTCCCCTCCCCCACTTCCTCTTCCTTCTTCCTCTTCTTCCTTTCTCCTTCCCCTCAGCACCTCTACCACCTGACATGCAGCGCTGTCTGGGCCCTGACACCCTACAGGGCCACCAAGCTCCCCAACACTTCTTCCCTTTCCTGGACATTCTTCTCGAACAGCAGCTCGCTCTGATGACCTGGCCTCCAACGTCCACTCTAGACCCTGCAAGCCTCTAAATAAACTTGCTCTAAAGAAACCGACAGAATTGTTCTCACTCGGATTCTTTCCTCTCTGGGTTTCTGGGTTAAAACGCCGCTGTAGTTGATGTTCATTGGGACCTGATGGGGTTTCACGGTGTTCATACGGGATCATTTATGTAAACTTTTGCCTAAATGCACTTCTCAAGCTGGACTAGGGAAGGAATTCTGCTTCTGTCTAAAACCGTAGCAACAATCCTACGTCAGGCCTCATGGTCTGTAGGAAGGAGAATTGGGCAATGGCCCTGCAGTAGAACAGTTGCAGACTGCTTGCTTGAAAATGATGTATCCTTAGAGATGACACTCGACCGTGAAAGCTTTGATGAGCTGAAATGACAGTGTTGGTGTTCCCGACGGCCATGTCTACCACGAATCATCTCCACTTCTCAACACCTACAGCGTCACCAACCCTTCCAGCGTCTCGAGCTTCCTAACTCTCTATCCGGGAATCTACACTGCTTCTCTTCCTCTGTTCCACACACACGTCCCTGGGAGAGACTGTGACTAGCCTAGCGCAAGCCTGGTGTCCGTCCCAGATCCACCAGCTGTCGCCAGAGGGCACAGCCACAAGAACACCTCCCTGGGAGCTCCCACGACAACCAAGATGTTGGTGATGAGCATTCTCAGAACTGAGAGGACTCTAGGTATCCAAAATCAGGTATATTCTTGCAAGGGTTACTGCAGAGTGCTTTCCCTTTACAAGTCCATGATAAGACATCAGGCTCTGGGACCCTGAACCCATCATAGTGCTCCACCCAACACAAACATTCAAAGAAGAAAAGCCACCAATGGCAATCAACTCCTGCCAACAATAGTAAGAGGGGGAACACCTCCAACTCACATTACAGGGAGCCAACGTTGACATCAAAAGCTGACAAGGACATTACATGGGAACATTATGTCTGGTCAACCTCTCTCTGAAAAAGAGAGGTTAGCCCCGCTCCCAGAGTTTGTCGTCAACAGATTCAAGCAATGTATCAAGGCCAAGTTTGGTTGATCCAGAAGATCGAAGTTCATCTACCCCTGGAAACCCAACCGGGGCAGTTCCGTCGGGTGGGTCAAGGGCGATGCACTAGCTTGCTAACCAGAGGGTTTGGGATTTCAACCTGCCCCGTGTCCTTGCTCAGGGAGACCGGGGATCAGCTCCGTCAGCATGGCAACCTAGACAATGCCGTGACATCATCCCACTCTGCTCCTGTGACTACAGTTTGCTTTCACAGGAGACACATGGAGGGAGTTGTACAGTAATCTCAAAACTATTTCATTCTCTGAATAGCAATGAGAGCAGCTATTGCCTAATTTCATTTAACATTGTATGGGAATTCCTAGCGCCCTTCATAGAAAACAGAATAAGAAAATAATTTAAAAGGCTCCAAATAAAGAAACCAAACTACAATTCTTCAAAAATCATTAACTGCGCATCTTGAAGAGTCAAAATAATCTCCCAGTAAATTTGCAGAAGGAAACGATCAGCTCAGAAATATTGCCAGGTTTACCACTGTGGAGGCTGGCTACAGCTGGACCTGAACCCTGCCACAGTCGAGGCCAGAGACAGAGTCCTTTGGCCAGCCCAAGGGCTTTACTGCAACACAGCCACAGCTTGCCGCCACCTGATGACAGGGTTTAAAGCTCTCCAGCTCCACGGTCAGATGATCAGGCCTCAGCTCTATCCTTACTTTTATTTCCCTCTCTTCTCACATTACTCCACAGTCTCAGTGGGCTCAACTTTTTTCCCCCCTCTATTTATTTTGACATGAAACTGCCGGCTTCCAGGCCACTCCACTTTGCCTTTAGGAAATGACGACAGCTCTCTGTGGTATGAATTTGGGGGAGCAAGCGCCACCAAACTAATCATGGGTTCAGTAAGTACAATTGTGCAGTTGACATATATATAAAATACATACATATATAATATCAATATGTCATGGAGAGCATGAAAGATAAAAGAGATATTGCAATAATAGAGTCAAACACATTTCATGGTAGCATGTGCACCTGAGCCCCAACTGAGGTCCACGTCGAGAGAGGGGAAGTGATGTAGGAGGAGGGGAAAGGAAACAGGGGAGGAGAGGGAGCTGAGGAGAGGTCAAGGGAGGAGCCGAGAGAGCAAGAGCTCTCTATTGCTAACCCAGGCCTATATATATTTGGGGGCGTGCAAGCCCACTAATCACAGGTAAAGACAGGGAGGGGTTGCACTATAAGTTATTCAGCAATGAGAGGGGTTTGTTTAGGCATATACACCCAATAGGAAGACGAGGGATTGGGAGTATACATGTGACAAGATGGGCAGATCCTATAGTCAGGATGGCAGCTGGATCTCCATAGGAGCCATTATCAGTAGGGTGTGAACCCGTCTTACAGGAGCGAAATCAATGATTGCAGATCTGTCCATTTCCCTTAACAGCAGGGAGTGGGGCCCACTGCATTCTGACAAATGTTCACCCTAAGGGAGGATGTCTGCAAGCATCTGACCTCCGCCACAGCCCTCAACACAGCTTGGGAAGCGCCGCCCTCTGTGCAGAAACACATGGCTGGAGAAATTCCGCCCATGTTCCTCTGCAAGAGAACTCATGTCTACCATCCAAGGCCCTTTAATGCAGCCACTGGAAAACCTACCCGGCATTTGCAGAGTTCCACGTAACATGGGGAACCTCTGCCCACCTTCCACAGTATGCCCACGTGCCTGAGTAGGGCCATCCCTGTTCTCCATGGTCCCATGTGGCTGAAAGAACGTCCTCCCGCCTGATGGAGAGCCTCACATGGCCCAACGCAGCTCCTCAAACAGGCTTCTATAATCCACACTGCTGTGAAAACCAGTGGCCGACTTATGTGGCATCCAGTCACCTAATGCAATTCCGACACCAAAAGGGGCACATGCAACTGCCCTCCATAGAACCCTGCTTGCAGCAGGCACCCCTGAACACCTTCGTAAGCACCATATGCCACCGTGGGCCACTCCAAACCGGCTACTTGTGAAATCATCCTGTGCAGCCCCATCTTCGTGGGTCCACAGATACGCAACCAGCATCCTGGACAGGACCATCCAACTTGCCCTCCAAATACCAGAATACTCATTGGCTGGGAAAAGACTGAAACCGCGGATGGATAAAGCAGTACCCAGAAACCACAGTGCTATTAGCTGCAGGCAGTTCGGAGAAGCATTCCTACGAGTCTCCCAAAGAGAAATCCCAGGCTTCTATTACTCTATGGAGAATGGTGCAAGGCTCCTCTCAAACAATACAATGTAAACAGCCTTCAGCCCCAGAAAGCTCCACGTTGAAACACAAAACAAAAAGGCAATGCTGGAAGAAGTCCTGAATCAAACAATGTACACAGAAGAAGCAGACATTGACCTGCCACAGAAATAAATCTTCAGAATGCTGCTTGAAGTTATACAGGATAGGACGGAAAGAATACAAGAAGAGGGTGATGTGATAGAGGAGATAAAGACTACACACCGAAGAGAAATATGAGACCCAAGGATGAGACAACAAAATGCAGTAGCAAATTCACAGGCTTTGCCCGCAGACTTGAGGAGGCCGAGAATTGCACCAGTGACCTAGAGCATAACCGGACAGACAGATCAACAAACAGCAAAGGAAGTCCAATAAGGTAACCCGAGAAATTCAAGAAAACTTGAGATCCTTGTCTGATGCTGTGAACAGGTACGACATTATAATAATGGGGCTACCTGAACAAGACACAATGAATAAGAAAGTCAGCAGCACAAAATAGCACGGAACGTCTCAGAGGAACGCTCCCCCAGCTTAACGAATGAAAGCCAGGCAACCATTCAGGAGGCCAAAAGAATGCCAACTGGCCTCAATTCCAAGAAATCACCAAGGCATATAATAGCAAAATTATCCAACATTGAGCAAGAGGAAACAATCATGAGAGCTACCAGGGGAAAACAAGCAGTAACCAATAAAGGTACCCAATAAAGAATGCTCAGACCTATCCGCACACTATGAAGAAGAGGAGAGAGTGGAGTTACAGATTCAAACTATTGAAGGAAAACACCACACACCCGAGGATACTCTATCCAGCCAAATAATCTATCGAAAAGAAGAGTCTTCCCAGACAAGGAAAAACTTAAAAAATACATTAAAGCAATACAGCCCTATAAAATACAATTAACAACCAGTATAGGCAGAATAACAGCACTCACTGAGCACAAACAAGAGACCACCACACAGAACAATCCCACCCAGACGGCAACAAAGAAAATGCAGTATCCCAGGTGAGCATTAGCTGAACGATAGGGAGAAGGCAAGAATGAAACATACACACATACACACACAAAACAGTGATAAGAAAGGGAGGTGGGAAAACACTCAACTCAAAAAGTATAAGATGACAGCACAGAATCCACAGATGGATGTAATGACCCTGCATATCAATGGACTGAACCTCAGCCATTAAAAGGCAGAGGTCAGCAGACTGGCTGAGAAAACATAAGCTATCAATCTGCTGTATGCAGGAGACACACCTAGAGTTACAGACAAAAAGAGGCTGAAAATCAAAGGGTTCAGAAAAATATACCAATGAAATGGCAATTCAGAAAAGGCAGGAGTTGCAATCCTAATCTCAGACAAAATTGATCACAAGGTGCAAGTCATAACAAGAAATAAGTGGGGGCACTATACAATGCCCAAGGCAACAGTAGACCAAGAACCAGTTAGCATAATAAATATATACTCACCAAACGAGAGACCCATGAACGTCGTCAAACAAAGACTCCAAAAGATGAACAAAGAAACTACAGGCTCAACAATTAGAGCAGGTGACTTTAATACACCACTCCCCCAGAAAGTTAGATCACAGGGAAACAAGCTTCACAAGGAGGCAACACATCAAAACATTACAATTAGACCACTGGATCTGATAGATATTTTAAGAGCTCTCCACCCACATGCAAGACAAATCCACATTCTTTTCAAGCCCACATGGCACGTACTCAAAGGTAGCCCAGATGCTGGAACACAACTTGAACGTGTGTGAATTCAAGCACGTTGACATCATACAGTCATCTTCCTCTGACGACTATGCCATAAGGCTGGAAATCATAAAGGATCATTAAGATAAAATGGGTGAAACATTGGAATATTAATAACTCTCTATTGCAAAAGAAGTGGGTACTGGCCCAGGTCAGAGATGAACTTAGGAAGTGTCGAGACACCAACGAGAATGAGAATATGGCATACCAAAACCTTTGGGACACAGAAAAGTCACTTAGTTGTCAGAGGAACATTGATACTAACACAGGCACACAGGACAAAGGAAGAGAGACTTAGGACTGCTATGCTGACACAAAACTTACAGCAATTAGAGCAGAGTCAACAGCACAATCCTACTAAGAGTAAAAGAAAAGAAATAATAAAGAGCAGGACTGAGATTCATGAGAGGGAAAACAAAAAACTATGGGGGAAATTAATACAGCTAGGGGGAGGGAGGGATTCATGCAGCTAAAAGCTGGCACACCTAACCAATGAGCGGAAAGGACAAATGTCAATAGCAAGCATGAGCGACAAAACAAAGGCCACTACAGTGGACCCTAATGAAATCAAGAGGATAATTACACAGTACTACAAAGGCCTTGCTCCAATGGATTCAACAAACTGGGACACACGGACAAATACTAGGAAAAACAATCCCTCCCTAGACTACTGCAGGTGGATGTCAAGAATAGAAGAAATAGACAAGTTATCAAGGGATTGCCAACAAAACAATCACCCAGGCCAGATGGCTTCAAGGAGAATTCTACCAAGCATTCAGGAAAGAAGTGACACCAATCCTACACAACTGTTCCAGAACAGAGAAAAACACAGCAAACGCCTGCACCCTTTTTATGCAGCTAGTATAACTCTGACACCGAAACCGGGCAAGAATCCCACAAGAATTCAGAATTACAGACAAATATCCCCAATGAACATGGATTCAAAATTCCAGGGGGCAAAAACACTGGCCAGAGAGGAGATGAGCCAGAAAGGGTACAATGTAGCAACGATGAAACGTACACCTTTCCTCTGGTTCTTCAATGCTTCCTCCACCAACCACCCACTATCATACTCCCAATTCTGACATACAAATCCGGGTAGACCAGAGGATGTACACTGCTGCAGATAAGAGATGAAATAAAAGGAATCGAGAACACATGATCCCTTCAGGGCCAGTGGTGAGAGTGGTGATAGCAGGAGGGTAGATGGAAGGTGGGATAAAAAGGGGGGGTGGACGATATCAAGGATCTGTATATGACCTCCACCCTGGGGAATAGACAACAGAAAAGTGGGTGAAGGGACACGTCGCACAGTGTAAGACATGACAAATAATAATGATTTATCAATTTTCAAGGGTTCATAATGGAGGGGTTTGTAAGGAGGGAGGGAAAATGAGGACGTGATACCAAGGGCTCAAGTCGACACCAAATATTTTGAGCATGATGAAGGCAACCAATATACAAATGTGCTTGACACGATGCATGTATGTATGGTTTGTCATAGAGTTGTAAAGATACCCCAATAAAATGATTTTTTAACACAGGTCAATAGAATATAAACGTATATGAAACAAATAATTCACCAGGACAAAGTGGAAGTCACACCTTGGAGGCAGGGATAAAAGACTATTAGGATCATTTGCCCACTTTACCCATCTAATGTATATTGCAATAGTTCCATGATATCAAGAGTTAAGATCTTGACGACAATCTGTTTTAGAACATTTTCTTTTCCCCCATACTCATTGTTATTTGTGTAATTTCTTTAATTTAGACACAAATATGCACAACCAAGCTTTCCCCAGTTCAACAACTCCTCTGTGTATAATCCACTGCCACTGCGCATGCTCTTCATGTAGAACAAACATGGTTGTTCTCCCTCTCCAAATTGTTCCACCACTGTGGAAATGGACTCAGTGCCCCTAACGGAAACGTTTCCTCCTTCGCGCGTGGTAATCATGAGTCACGTGGGCTTTCTTTCTTTCAGCAGGTTACTCCATGTAATATACATACACGTTGACTTCCACTGTTTAAACGCTTCTAACAAGAGCTGTGTAGACACACTCACAATGCGCTCCAATGCTCCCTCGACCCTACCACATCCACGGAATGTCCCCTAGTTCCGCGACCCGGATGCTCCTTCCCACCCTCCACCCCCAATGATCCACTGCATCTGTTAGTGTATCTGCACATCCTCTCCTCTGCGCTTCCTAAACTGGGGGCCCAACGGACACATGGAAAACTAAAGCCAAATGGACCTAAAGATGAAAACAACAATAAGATCAGATAAAAATGAGAGAAAAGCACAGCCACGGTCACGGCCATGACCTGGACCCTTCGACAAGAAAAGGAAACGCTGCTGAAATCGCTGCAGGGACTGGAGGTGCGGGTGTCACGGCTGCACACTTCCAACTTCACTGGCTGTGCTGCGTCCAAGCTCCCCAACATCCGAGGTGTCCACAAACCCCCTGCTCGAGCTCTCCCTCTCATCCACCAGACCCAGAAGGAAAACCTCAGGAAAGTCGACAAGGGGAAGGAGGTCAAGGCCCTTGGTCAGCGACCCGAGAAACACACGCCAGGCACCGCCAGCTGGACCAGCACGAGGAGAGCAGGAGACCAGGACGCAGCCGCTACGCCCACTGAGCAAGCACGCGGCCTAGGCCTGAGCTGAGCGCGGAAGAGAACACACTCACTGGAAGCATTAAGAGTAAGAAAGAATAAAAACACCAACAAGATTTTAAGCGCCAGACAAGAAAATTCTTCTGTGAATCACTTGAGACATATTTGAGCACAGACCAAATTCATGTTGGGTCAAAAGAGAGGTCTGGCCTAATTTTGATTTAAACTAGTTCAATTGCTCGATCCTATCAAGGACAATCGTACACACAAATGGCCACATCAATTTTAGAGCTTTCCCTGGCTCCCACCCCACATGGTGGAATCACCTTTCAAATGTGTTGTGAAATCACAATCACTTCTAGTGCTCACTCCTCACCTGTCTTCATTATCGACTCCCCCAGTCCACTTTCCCTCCCGCTCCCCCACACCCACACCCACCCCCACCCCCACCGTGCATTCTCTAAATCCCATGTATCAGTTATTATCATTAGGCATCCACTCCTCCTGCGCTTCACAGCCGGGAGACCTAAAAGGAACCAAACCAGCAAACAAAAAATAACAATAAGTTCGCTCTAAGGTGATAAGGATAAACTCATAATTGTCTGAAGACCAAAATCCACGTAATGTGTAAGAAGGAAAAAAAACCCTTCAATATTCCAAAAGCCAGAGAAGACAGTTCGGTCATGGAACCAGGAAGACATGTTTGCACCCAGGACAAACTCAGGACGTGTCTGTGGGGGGTCAACTGGACACGCCTGGGTTTGATCCACCATAGCCAGGACGACAAGGGTCTCTGTCTGCTTCTTAAGAGCTGGGGGGAGAGGGCCAATACGAATTTCTGATGAGACAGACTCTAAGGTAAACTCCGGCATAGGTGAAAAGGAAGACGGTTATGTGACGATTAAGTGTCTATTGCACACAGGACCTGACCATTCCAAACATCTATGCACGCAATGAAAGAGACCCAGATGACAGCCATCCAACGTTCCCCGACCTGGAGAGTGAAACAGACAAGTCTACAATCACAGGAAGTGTGGTGGAAGACTGTGTCAAGCCGAGATGTAGGCGAGGGTCGGGGTGGCATCCACCCTGTCAATCCGGTCACAACCTGATGATGCCTCTGAGGGGGTGTGGCCTTCTTATAAGGCGGACCCTGGAGCCCTCCCTCTCGGTCTGCCCTTTGGCCTTCTTTCCTGCTGGGATTCTGCTACTAATCCTGAGAGAACGTGGTGCCCTTCCATGACTCCACTGACCGTCCGTCAATGCGACTTCGGACCCACCAGCTGGGATCAACATACATGCATTCTGCATCGCCTTCCGGTGCATGGCAGGGGGCTGTGTGAGTCTGAAGGGAGACTTAGAGACTATTATATGACTTACAGATTACTATAGGATTTAGGGGTTAGTACAGGATTTAGGGGCTACTATGGGACTTAGGGGCTCGTATGGGACTTAGAGGTTAGCATAGGCCTTAGGGACTAGTATGGGACTTGGAGACTAGTATTGAATTTAGGGACTAATATATGACTTAGGGACTAGTATAGGACTTATGGACCAGTATGGGACTTAGGGCCCAGTATAAGATTTAGGGACTAGTATAGGACTTAAGGCCCCATTAAATACTTAGAGACTGCGATAGGACTTAAGGTCTACTATAGCACTTAGGGGCTAGCATGAGACTTAGGGAATAGTATAGAACTTAGGGCCCAATATAGTACTTATACACTAGTATAGGACTTAGGGACTAGTATAGGATATAAGGATTAGTATAGGACTTAGTGACTAGTATGGGATAGGGACCTGTATGGGACTTAGGGACTAATATAGAATTTAGGGACTAGTATAGGACTTAGGGTGCAATATAGGACTTAGGGACTAGTAAAGGACTTAGGAGTCAATATAGGATTTATGGAACAGTATCGGACTCAGGAGCTAGTATACGACTTAGGGACTAGGAGAGCACTTATGGACTAGTATCGGACTTAGGGGATGGTATCGAACTTAGGGGCTAGTATACGATTTAGGAACTAATGTAAGTCTTGGGACATGAATAGGCCTGGCACAGAATAGCTTCTTCATTTCTCATTACTTCTAAAGAGGAAGTTCTTTCTGATACACAGAAAAGTTTCACTGGATGTGTTTCTCCATTTGATGAAAGATAGAACAATTGCCCAGAAAACTCAACAATGAGGTGGAAGAATGAAACCACGCAATCCACAATATTTAGCCCAGACACATTTACAGAATATTCACCTGTGAGAGTTGAGTGTTGTATCAACCTGGCTGGGTCAGATGTTTCAGTAGTTTTCCAACTAAGGACTCCCTGAAGATATGGTGTTTTTTTGTTTCTTTGTTAGAGGGTTGTTTGTTTGTTTGTTTGTTTGTTTGAGATGAACTTGCTTGGCAATAGAAACTCCAAGTCCATATCAGTTTTACTATTCCCCCTTAAAAATTGATTTTTCAGTCGTTCACAACACTACGTAGATGAGTGCAAGGAGTCTGGAGAGAGAGATATAAATATATTATGTACATCGATACATATTTATTACATATATGAAAGAAACACATAGTATATATTTACAGAGCCCATCCCAAGGAATGCAATCAACAAAAACCTGTTTATCATTCCATATATGTGGGTCTATACGGGCCCCAGTCTTCCTCAATATGCAGCCCCTTCCTCTTCTTGTTCCCACCCACATCCCTATGCCTCTAAGAGACATCAAAGTCGTCTCTTTTGGGGTACAAGCCACATTTCTTTTTCTTGGTCTTGCATGGTAATAATAGTGGTATTAAATGTGAATCTTTGTAAGATGGACTGAGTCTGCTAAGCCTGATTGTCTACTTGTGTCTGTGTCTTGAGGTGTTGAAGAGGTGCTGTGGTTTGTAGATGGATGTATAGTATTCCACGGTATGAATACACTAGAGTTCATTCATCCATTCCTCTGTAGGAAGGGTGTTCATGTTATCATGGAAACAGCTGCAAGAAACATACGTGTGCATATGCATGCCAGAGAAGCTAGGTCCGCTGGGTATCAGTTTCCATAAATAGCATAAAAACAAGGTCAAAATTAGCCTTCACAGAAAGGACATGCCACAACCAATGGGAGCCTCTTCAGGAGGACAAGAACCACTCACATGCACCAAGCATGACCCAGGAAGCTCTCAGAAAAGGAAGAAGGAACTCAGCCTGTGGAAGCCAGAGCGCAGGGAGGGGTATAAAGGGCTGCTGGCACAAGAGACCCCATCACTCAACCTCTTCCCTCACTCTCTGATACTCTAAGGAAACCCACCCTCTCTCGACCCACCAGGATCATGGGCTGCTGTGGTTGCTCCGGAGGCTGTGGCTCCGGCAGTGGGGGCTGTGGCTCTGGCTGCGGAGGCTGTGGAGGCTCTGGCAGCTGTGGTGGCTGTGGAAGCTGTGGGGGTTCTGGCTCCAGCTGCTGTGTGCCCGTGTGCTGCTGCAAGCCCGTGTGCTGCTGCAAGCCCGTGTGCTGCTGTGTGCCTGCCTGCTCTTGCTCCAGCTGTGGCTCCTGTGGGGGCTGCAAGGGGGGATGTGGCTCCTGTGGGGGCTGCAAGGGAGGATGTGGCTCCTGTGGGGCCTGCAAGGGAGGATGTGGATCGTGTGGGGGCTGCAAGGGAGGATGTGGCTCGTGTGGGGGCTGCAAGGGAGGCTGTGGCTCCTGTGGATGCTGCCAGTCTACTTGCTGTAAGCCCTGCTGCTGCCAGACCAGCTGCTGCAAACCTTGCTGCAGCTCGTCGGGCTGTGGGCAGTCGTGCTGCCAGTCCACTTGCTGTAAGCCCTGCTGCTGCCAGACCAGCTGCTGCAAACCTTGCTGCAGCTCCTCGGGCTGTGGGCAGTCGTGCTGCCAGTCCACTTGCTGTAAGCCCTGCTGCTGCAAGACCAGCTGCTGCAAACCTTGCTGCTGCTCTTCGGGCTGTGGGCAGTCCTGCTGCCAGTCCAGCTGTGGCAAGGCCAGCTGCTGTGGCCCCATTTGCTGTCAGTGCAAGATCTAAAGCTCTTGGTTCCATGTGCTCAGGAGCAGTCTGACTAAAGAACCCAGAGCCACATAGCTTGTTGTCTATCCACTGGGCATAGGGCACCTCAACTCTGATACTCAGCAGCTTAAGGCACCCACTCTTGAGAGAGACTAAGTGTCTCCGCCTCTGCTGTGACCCATCTTGGAACCAGCTCCTCACTCCCATTACTCCTCTATGGACTCACTTCTGCTGAGACTTAAGAACCCTGCCCTTAAAGACGCCCAGAGAACTCACTGGATGAGGATGGTGCTCGGGAGACACCAAGCCTACTGCTCCCCTCCCCCACTTCCTCTTCCTTCTTCCTCTTCTTCCTTTCTCCTTCCCCTCAGCACCTCTCCTACCTGACATACAGCAGCTGTCAGGGCCCTGACACCCCACGGGCCACCAAGCTCCCCAAACCCTTCTTCCCTTTCCTGGACATTCTTCTCGAACAGCAGCTCGCTCTGATGGCCTGGCCTCCAACGTCCACTCTAGACCCTGCAAAGCCTCTAAATAAACTTGCTCTAAAGAAACCGACAGCCTTGTTCTCACTCGGATTCTTTCCTCTCTGGGTTTCTGGGTTAAAACGCCGCTGTAGTTGATGTTCATTGGGACCTGATGGGGTTTCACGGTGTTTATACGGGATCATTTATATAAACTTTTGCCTAAATGCACTTCTCAAGCTGGACTAGGGAAGGAATTCTGCTTCTGTCTAAAACCGTAGCAACAATCCTACGTCACGCCTCATGGTCTGTAGGAAGGAGAATTGGGCAGTGGCCCTGCAGTAGAACAGTTGCAGACTGCTTGCTTGAAAATGATGTATCCTTAGAGATGACACTCGACCATGAAAGCAGACATCCCCGTATGCTTTGATGAGCTGAAATGACAGTGTTGGTGTTCCCGACGGCCATGTCTACCACGAATCATCTCCACTTCTCAACACCTACAGAGTCACCAACCCTTCCAACGTCTCAAGCTTCCTAACTCTCTATCCGGGAATCTACACTGCTTCTCTTCCTCTGTTCCACACACACGTCCCTGGGAGAGACTGTGACTAGCCTAGCGCAAGCCTGGTGTCCGTCCCAGATCCACCAGCTGTCGCCAGAGGGCACAGCCACATGAACACCTCCCTGGGGGCTCCCACAACAACCAAGGTGTTGGTGATGAGCATTCTCAGAACTGAGAGGACTCTAGGTCTCCAAAATCAGGTATATTCTTGCAAGGGTTACTGCAGAGTGCTTTCCCTTTACAAGTCCATGGTAAGACATCAGGCTCTGGGACCCTGAACCCATCATAGTGCTCCACCCAACACAAACATTCAAAGAAGAAAAGCCACCAATGGCAATCAACTCCTGCCAACAATAGTAAGAGGGGGAACACCTCCAACTCACATTACAGGGAGCCAACGTTGACATCAAAAGCTGACAAGGACATTACATGGGAACATTATGTCTGGTCAACCTCTCTCTGAAAAAGAGAGGTTAGCCCCGCTCCCAGAGTTTGTCGTCAACAGATTCAAGCAATGTATCAAGGCCAAGTTTGGTTGATCCAGAAGATCGAAGTTCATCTACCCCGGAAACCCAACCGGGGCAGTCCCGTCGGGTGGGTCAAGGGCGATGCACTAGCTTGCTAACCAGAGGGTTTGGGATTTCAACCTGCCCCGTGTCCTTGCTCAGGGAGACCGGGGATCAGCTCCGTCAGCATGGCAACCTAGACAATGCCGTGACATCATCCCACTCTACTCCTGTGACTACAGTTTGCTTTCACAGGAGACAAATGGAGGGAGTTGTACAGTAATCTCAAAACTATTTCATTCTCTGAATAGCAATGAGAGCAGCTATTGCCTAATTTCATTTAACATTGTATGGGAATTCCTAGTGCCCTTCATAGAAAACAGAATAAGAAAATAATTTAAAAGGCTCCAAATAAAGAACCCAAACTACAATTCTTCAAAAATAATTAACTGCGCATCTTGAAGAGTCAAAATAATCTCCCAGTAAATTTGCAGAAGGAAACGATCAGCTCAGAAATATTGCCAGGTTTACCACTGTGGAGGCTGGCTACAGCTGGACCTGAACCCTGCCACAGTCGAGGCCAGAGACAGAGTCCCTCGGCCAGCCCAAGGGCTTTACTGCAACACAGCCACAGCTTGCCGCCACCTGATGACAGGGTTTAAAGCTCTCCAGCTCCACGGTCAGATGATCAGGCCTCAGCTCTATCCTTACTTTTATTTCCCTCTCTTCTCACATTACTCCACAGTCTCAGTGGGCTCAACTTTTTTCCCCCCTCTATTTATTTTGACATGAAACTGCCGGCTTCCAGGCCACTCCACTTTGCCTCTAGGAAATGACGACAGCTCTCTGTGGTATGAATTTGGGGGAGCAAGCGCCACCAAACTAATCATGGGTTCAGTAAGTACAATTGTGCAGTTGACATATATATAAAATACATACATATATAATATCAACATGTCATGGAGAGCATGAAAGATAAAAGAGATATTGCAATAATAGAGTCAAACACATTTCATGGTAGCATGTGCACCTGAGCCCCAACTTTGGTCCACATCGAGAGAGGGGAAGTGATGTAGGAGGAGGGGAAAGGAAACAGGGGAGGAGAGGGAGCTGAGGAGAGGTCAAGGGAGGAGCCGAGAGAGCAAGAGCTCTCTATTGCTAACCCAGGCCTATATATATTTGGGGGCGTGCAAGCCCACTAATCACAGGTAAAGACAGGGAGGGGTTGCACTATAAGTTATTCAGCAATGAGAGGGGTTTGTTTAGGCATATACACCCAAAGGAAGACGAGGGATTGGGAGTATACATGTGACAAGATGGGCAGATCCTATAGTCAGGATGGCAGCTGGATCTCCATAGGAGCCATTATCAGTAGGATGTGAACCCGTCTTACAGGAGCGAAATCAATGATTGCAGATCTGTCCATTTCCCTTAACAGCAGGGAGTGGGGCCACTGCAGTCTGGAAAATGTTCACCTTAAGGGAGGATGTCTGCAAGCATCTGACCTCCTCCACAGCCCTCCACACAGCTTGGGAAGCGCCGCCCTCTGTGCAGAAACACATGCCTGGAGAAATTCCGCCCATGTTCCTCTGCAAGAGAACTCATGTCTACCATCCAAGGCCCTTTAATGCAGCCACTGGAAAACCTACCCGGCATTTGCAGAGTTCCACGTAACATGGGGAACCTCGGCCCACCTTCCACAGTATGCCCACGTGCATGAGAAGGGCCATCCCTGTTCTCCATGGTCCCATGTGGCTGAAAGAACTTCCTCCCGCCTGATGGAGAGCATCACATGGCCCAACGCAAATCCTCCAACATGCTCCTGTGATCCACGCTGCTGTGAAAATCAGTGACTGACTTATGTGGCATCCAGTCACCTAATGCAATTCCGACAATATGGGGGCATATGCAACTGTCCTCCAAAAAACCCTGCTTGCAGCAGGCACTCCTAAACATATTCTTAAGCACCATATGCCACCGTGGGCCACTCTAATCCGGATTCTTGTGAAATCATCCTGTGCAGCCCAATCCTCGTGGGTCCACAGACACGCAACCAGCATCCTGGAGAGGACCATCCAACTTGCCCTCCAAAAACAGAATACTCATTGGCTGGGGAAAGACTGAAACTGCGGAAGGATAAAGCAGTACCCAGAACCCACAGTGCTTTTAGCTGCAGGCAGTTCGGAGAAGCATTCCTACGAGTCTCCCAAAGAGAAATCCCAGGCTTCTATTACTCTATGGAGAATGGTGCAAGGCTCCTCTCAAACAATACAATGTAAATAGCCTCCACGTTGAAACACAAAACAAAAAGGCAATGCTGGAAGAAGTCCTGAATCAAACAATGTACACAGAAGAAGCAGACATTGACCTGCCACAGAAATAAATCTTCAGAATGCTGCTTGAAGTTATACAGGATAGGACGGAAACAATACAAGAAGAGGGTGATGTGATAGAGGAGATAATGACTACACACCGAAGAGAAATATGAGACCCAAGGAGGAGACAACAAAATGCAGTAGCAAATTCACAGGCTTTGCCCGCAGACTTGAGGAGGCCGAGAATTGCACCAGTGACCTAGAGCATAACCAGACAGACAGATCAACAAAGAGCAAAGGAAGTCCAATAAGGTAACCCGAGAAATTCAAGAAAACTTGAGATCCTGGTCTGATGCTGTGAACAAGTACGACATTATAATAATGGGCCTACCTGAACAAGACACAATGAATAAGAAAGTCAGCAGCACAAAATAGCACGGAACGTCTCAGAGGAACGCTCCCCCAGCTTAACGAATGAAAGCCAGGCAACCATTCAGGAGGCCAAAATAATGCCAACTAGCCTCAATTCCAAGAAATCACCAAGGCATATAATAGCAAAATTATCCAACATTGAGCAAGAGGAAAAAATCATGAGAGCTACCAGGGGAAAACAAGCAGTAACCAATAAAGGTACCCAATAAAGAATGCTCAGACCTAGCCGCACACTATGAAGAAGAGGAGAGAGTGGAGTTACAGATTCAAACTATTGAAGGAAAACACCACACACCCGAGGATACTCGAACCAGCCAAATAATCTATCAAAGTAGATGGAGAAGAAGAGTCTTCCCAGACAAGGAAAAACTTAAAAAATACATTAAAGCAATCCAGCCCTATAAAATACCATTACCAACCAGTATACGCAGAATAACAGCACTCACTGAGCTCAATCAAGAGACCACCACACAGAACAATCTCACCCATATGGCAACAAAGAAAATATAGTCCCCCAAGTGACCATTGGCTCAAGGGTGGAAGGATGGCAAGAATGAAACACACACACACACAGTGATAAGAAAGGGAGGTAGGAAAACACACAACAAAAAATGTATAAGATGATATCACAAAGTCCACAGATGAATGTTATGACCATGAATATTAATGGACTGAACCTCAGCAATTAAAAGGCAGAGGTCAGCAGATTGGCTTAGAAACATAAGCTTTCAATCAGCTATCTACAGGAGACACATCTAGCATTACAGACAAAAATGGGCTGAAAATCAAAGGGTTCGGGAAAATATACCAATGAAATGGGAATTCAAAAAAGGCAGGAATTGCAATCATAATCTCAGACAAAATTAATCACAAAGTGCAAGCCATAACAAGAAATAAGGAGGGGCAGTATACAATGCCCAAGGCAACAGTAGACCAAGAACCAGTTAGCATAATAAATATATACTCACCAAATGAGAGACCCATGAACGTCGTCAATCAAACACTCCAAAAGATGAACAAAGAAACTACAGGCTCAACAATTAGAGCAGGTGACTTTAATACACCACCCTCCCAGAAAGTTAGATCACAGGGAAACAAGCTTCACAAGGAGGCAACACATCAAAACATTACAATTAGACCACTGGATCTGATAGATATTTTAAGAGCTCTCCACCCAAATGCAAGACAAATCCACATTCTTTTCAAGCCCACATGGCACGTACTCAAAGATAGCCCAGATGTTGGAACACAACTTGAACGTGTGTGAATTCAAGCACGTTGACATCATACAGTCATCTTCCTCTGACGACTATGCCATAAGGCTGGAAATCAACTAAAGGATCATTAAGATAAAATGGGCGAAAAATTGGAAGATTAATAACTCTCTATTGCAAAAGAAGTGGGTACTGGCCCAGGTCAGAGATGAAATTAGCAAGTGTCGAGACACCAACGAGAATGAGAATATAGCATACCAAAACCTTTGGGACACAGAAAAGTCACTTAGTTGTCAGAGGAAGATTGATACGAACACAGGCACACAGACAAAGGAAGAGAGACTTAGGACTGCTATGCTGACACAAAACTTACAGCAATTAGAGCAGAGTCAACAGCACAATCCCACTAAGAGCAAAAGAAAAGAAATAATAAAGAGCAGGACTGAGATTCATGAGAGGGAAAACAAAAAACTATGGGGGAAATTAATGCAGCTAGGGGGAGGGAGGGATTCATGCAGCTAAAAGCTGGCACACCTAACCAATGAGCGGAAAGGAACAAATGTCAATAGCAAGCATGAGCGACAAAACAAAGACCACTACAGTGGACCCTCATGAAATCAAGAGGATAATTACACAGTACTACAAAGGCCTTGCTCCAATGGATTCAACAACTTGGGACACACGGACAAATACTCGGAAAAACAATCCCTCCCTAGACTACTGCAGGTAGATGTCAAGAATAGAAGAAATAGACAAGTTATCAAGGGATTGCCAACAAAAGAATCACCCGGGCCAGATGGCTTCAAGGAGAATTCTACCAAGCATTCAGGAAAGAAGTGACACCAATCCTACACAACTCTTTCAGAACAGAGAAAAACACAGCAAACGCCTGCACCCTTTTTATGCAGCTAGTATAACTCTGACACCGAAACCGGGAAAGAATCCCACAAGAATTCAGAATTACAGACAAATATCCCCAATGAACATAAATTCAAAAATCCTGGGGGGGAAAGCACTGGTCAGGGAGGAGATGAGCCAGTCAGGGTACTGTGTAGCAACGATAAAACGCACAACTTTCCTCTGGTTCTTCAATACTTCCTCACCCCCAACCCCCAATATCATACTCCCAAATCTGCCTTACACATGCGGCTAGACCAGAGGATGTACACTGGTGCAGATAAGAGATGAAATAAAAGGAATCGAGAGCAGATGATCCCTTCAGGACGAGTGGTGAGAGTGGTGATAGCAGGAGGGTAGATGGAAGGTGGGATAAAAAGGGGGGGTGGACGATATCAAGGATCTGTATATAAACTCCACCCTGGGGAATAGACAACAGAAAAGTGGGTGAAGGGACACGTCGCACAGTGTAAGACATGACAAAATAATAATGATTTATCAATTTTCAAGGTTTCATGACGGAGAGGTTTGCGAGGAGGGTTGGAAAAGAGGAGCTGATACCAAGGGCTCAAGTCGACACCAAATATTTTGAGAATGATGAAGGCAACCAATATACAAATGTGCTTGACACAATGGACGTATATATGGATTGTGATAAGAGTTGTACAGAGACCCCAATAAAATGATTTTTTTAAACACAGGCCAATAGATTATAAACGTATATGAAACAAATAATTCATCAGGACAAAGTGGGAGTTATACCAGGGACTCAGGGATAAAAGACTATTAGAATCATTCGCCACACTGACATGAAAAATTATAAGAACCACATCATAATATCAATAGATGCGGAAAAGGCATTTGACAACATCCAACACCAATTCCTGTTTAAAACACTCAAGAAGATAGGAATGGAAGGGAAAAAATCTCAATACAATACAAGCTTTATAGGACAAACCAACAGCCAACGTGCTAGTCAATGGAGAAAAGACTAAAACAATCTCACTGAAAAAGGGGGCCAGACAAGGATGCCCTCTGTCCCCATTCTTATCTAACAATGTACTGCAGGTCCTACCTGACAAGATAAGGCAGAAGAAAGACATCAAATATAATTACCTGTGGAAGGGAGAGGTAAAAATATCATTGTTCACAGATGATATGATTTTATATATGGAAAATCCCAAAAGATCCACAAGGGGAGTATTGGAAGCAATAGAAGGATATGGCAGAGTGGCAGGACACAGGATCAACAAACAGAAGTCTACTGGATTCTATACATACCAAAGAAGACCATGGAAGTAAGGATAAAAAAAGGTAGCATCCCTTGCAATAGCCAAGAACAAATTGAAATATCTAGTATATACCTGACTTCAAAAGCAAAATATTTGTACGAGGAAAACTGCAGGACACTATCACAAGAAACCAAGAGTGGCCTCAACAACTGGAAGAATATCCCATGTTTGTGGATCAGAAGACTGAATATAGTAAAGATGTCAGGTCTGCCAAGATATAAGTTCACTACTATTCCAATACAAATACCATCGTCTTTCTGCAAAGAATTGGAAAAACTGATGACCAACTTCATGTGGAGAGGGAAGAAGCCCAGAATTAGCAGAGAACTTCTGAAGAAGAAAGATACATTGTGACGGCTTGCTTTACCAGACTTTAGCACCTTTTATAGAGCCACAGAGGTCAAAACAGGATGGTATGGCTATAATGACAGATACTCGGAACAATTAGAAAGAACTGAAACACGTTTGTCTTCATTGATCTTATCAGGGAGGGAGACACCCACTGATATGGTTTTTAGCTCTTTGATGTCTGATAACTGGTCCCTTCTGCACCTTGGGGTCAGACAGGCTGGTTTGCTTCTTCCATGTGGGCTTTGATGCTTCTCAGCTAGATGGCAACTTGTTTATCTTTGCCTTTTGCCTTCTTGACTTCTGGGATTCTGCCACTACCCTTGAGAGATGTTGGTGCCCTTCCATGACTCCACTGACCGCCCGTCCATGAGACTCCGTACCCACCAGCCTGGGATCAACATATCTGCATTCTGCATCACCTTCCGGTGCATGGCGGGGCGCTGTGTGAGTCTGAAGATGGACTTAGAGACTAGTATATGACTTACAGATTACTATAGGACTTAGGGGTTAGTATAGGACTGAGGGACTAGTATGGGACTTAGGGGTTAATATAGGACTTACAGACTAGTATTGGACGTAGGGCTCAACAAAGGACTTATGGAATAGTATAGGACATAGGACTAGTACGGGACTTAGGTACTAGGATAGAACTTAGGGACTAGTATAAGATTTAGGACCCAATAGAGGACTGAGGCTCTGGTATAGGATTTAGGGACAAGTATAGGACTTAGGGACTAGTATGGGATTTAGGGACTATTATAGAACTTAAGGACTAGTATAGGACTGGACCCAATATAGCACTTAGGAACTAGTACGGTAATTAGGAACTAGTATGGGACTTATGACTGGTATAGGACTTAGTGACTAGTATGGGATTTAGGGACTATTACAGAACGTAGGGACTAGTATAGGACTTAGGACTCAATATAGGACTTATGGACTAGTATGAGAATTGAGGACAAATATAGGACGTAGGGACTGGTATAGGAATTAGGGACTAGTATATCACTTAAGGACTGCTATAGGATTTTGGGACTAGTATGGGACTTAGGGACTACTAGGACATAGGGCCTAGTATAGCACTTAGAGACATGAATTGGCCTGGCATAGAATACCTTCCTCGTATATCATTAATTCTCAATAGGAAGTTCTTGCTGATACACAGAAAAGTTTCACTGGATGTGTTTCTCCATTCAACCTGATGTATTACAGGAAGATACATTTGATGAAAGATAGAACAATTGCCCAGAAAACTCAACAATGAGGTGGAAGAATGAAACCACGCAATCCACAATATTTAGCCCAGACACATTTACAGAATATTCACCTGTGAGAGTTGAGTGTTGTATCAACCTGGCTGGGTCAGATGTTTCAGTAGTTTGCCAACTAAGGACTCCCTGAAGACGGGGTGCTTTTTGTTAGTTAGTTAGTTAGTTAGTTAGTTAGTTAGTTAGTTAGTTAGTTAGTTAGTTAGTTGGTTAGTTAGTTAGTTAGTTTGAAATGAACTTGCTTATCAGAAAAAACTCCAAGTCCATATCAGTTTTACTATTCCCCCTTAAAAACTATTTTTTTAGTCATTCACAACACTATGTAGATGGGTGTAAGGAGTCTGGAGAAAGAGATACATATATTATCTACATTAATACATATTTAATATATTAAAGAAACACATAGTATATATTTACACAACCCATCCCAAGAAATGAAAGCAACAAGATCCTGTTTATCATTCCATATACGTGGGTCTATCCGGGCCCCACCCTTCCTCAATATGCAGCGCCTTCCTCTTCTTGTTCCCACCCACATCCCTATGCCTCTAAGAGACATCAAAGTCGTCTCTTTTGGGGTACAAGCCACATTTCTTTTTCTTGGTCTTGCATGGTAATAATAGTGGTATTAAATGTGAATCTTTGTAAGATGGACTGAGTCTGCTAAGCCTGATTGTCTACTTGTGTCTGTGTCTTGAGGTGTTGAAGACGTGCTGTGGTTTGTAGATGGATGTATAGTATTCCACGGTATGAATACACTAGAGTTCATTCATCCATTCCTCTGTAGGAAGGGTGTTCATGTTATCATGGAAACTGCTGCAAGAAACATACGTGTGCATATGTATGCCAGAGAAGCTAAGTCCGCTGGGTATCAGTTTCCATAAATAGCATAAAAACAAGGTCAAAATTAGCCTTCACAGAAAGGACATGCCACAAACAATGGGAGCCTCTTCAGGAGGACAAGAACCACTCACATGCACCAAGCATGACCCAGGAAGCTCTCAGAACAGGAAGAAGGAACTCAGCCTGTGGAAGCCAGAGCGCAGGGAGGGGTATAAAGGGCTGCTGGCACAAGAGACCCCATCACTCAACCTCTTCCCTCACTCTCTGATACTCTAAGGAAACCCATCCTCTCTCGACCCACCAGGATCATGGGCTGCTGTGGTTGCTCCGGAGGCTGTGGCTCTGGCAGTGGGGGCTGTGGCTCTGGCTGCGGAGGCTGTGGAGGCTCTGGCAGCTGTGGTGGCTGTGGAAGCTGTGGGGGTTCTGGCTCCAGCTGCTGTGTGCCCGTGTGCTGCTGCAAGCCCGTGTGCTGCTGCAAGCCCGTGTGCTGCTGTGTGCCTGCCTGCTCTTGCTCCAGCTGTGGCTCCTGTGGGGGCTGCAAGGGGGGATGTGGCTCCTGTGGGGGCTGCAAGGGAGGATGTGGCTCCTGTGGGGGCTGCAAAGGGGGCTGTGGCTCCTGTGGGGGCTGCAAGGGGGGCTGTGGCTCCTGTGGGGGCTGCAAAGGGGGCTGTGGCTCCTGTGGAGGCTGCAAGGGAGGCTGTGGCTCCTGTGGGGGTTGCAAGGGGGGATGTGGCTCCTGTGGGGGCTGCAAGGGGGGATGTGGCTCCGGTGGGGGCTGCAAGGGGGGATGTGGCTCCAGCTGCTATGTGCCCGTGTGCTGCTGCAAGCCCGTGTGCTGCTGTGTACCTGCCTGCTCTTGCTCCAGCTGTGACTCCTGTGGGGGCTGCAAGGGGGGATGTGGCTCAAGTGGGGGCTGCAAGGGAGGATGTGGCTCCAGTGACTGCTGCCAGTCTAGTTGCTGTAAGCCCTGCTGCTGCCAGACCAGCTGCTGCAAACCTTGCTGCTGCTCATCGGGCTGTGGGCAGTCCTGCTGCCAGTCCAGCTGTGGCAAGGCCAGCTGCTGTGGCCCCATTTGCTGTCAGTGCAAGATCTAAAGCTCTTGGTTCCATGTGCTCAGGAGCAGTCTGACTAAAGAACCCAGAGCCACATAGCTTGTTGTCTATCCACTGGGCATAGGGCACCTCAGCTCTGGGGTTCAGCGTCCTGAGACACCCACTCTTGAAAGAGACTAAGCGTGTCCTCCTCTGCTGTGACCCATCTTGGAACCAGCTCCTCACCCCCATTACTTCTCTATGGACTCACTTCTGCTGAGACTTAAGAACACTGCCCTTTAAGACGCCCAGAGAACTCACTGGATGAGGATGGTGCTCGGAAGACACCAAGCCTACTGCTCCCCTCCCCCACCTTCCTCTTCCTTCTTCCTCTTTTTCCTTTCTCCTTCCCCTCAGCACCTCTCCCACCTGACATGCAGCGGCTGTCAGGGCCCTGACACCCCACAGGGCCACCAAGCTCCCCAACTCTTCTTCCCTTTCCTGGACATTCTTCTCGAACAGCAGCTCGCTCTGATGGCCTGGCCTCCAACGTCCACTCTAGACCCTGCAAAGCTTCTAAATAAACTTGCTCTAAAGAAACCGACAGCCTTGTTCTCACTCGGATTCTTTCCTCTCTGGGTTTCTGGGTTAAAACGCCGCTGTAGTTGATGTTCATTGGGACCTGATGGGGTTTCACGGTGTTAATACGGGATCATTTATGTAAACTTTTGCCTAAATGCACTTCTCAAGCTGGACTAGGGAAGGAATTCTGCTTCTGTCTAAAACCGTAGGAACAATCCTAGGTCAGCCCTCATGGTCTGTAGGAGGGAGAATTGGGCAGTGGCCCTGCAGTAGAACAGTTGCAGACTGCATGCTTGAAAATGGTGTATCCTTAGAGATGACACTCGACCGTGAAAGCAGACATCCCCGTATGCTTTGATGAGCTGAAATGACAGTGTTGGTGTCCCCGACGGCCATGTCTACCACGAATCATCTCCACTTCTCAACACCTACATCGTCACCAACCCTTCCAACGTCTCAAGCTTCCTAACTCTCTATCCGGGAATCTACACTGCTTCTCTTCCTCTGTTCCACCCACACGTCCCTGGGAGAGACTGTGACTAGCCTAGCGCAAGCCTGGTGCCCGTCCCAGATCCACCAGCTGTCGCCAGAGGGCACAGCCACAGGAATACCTCCCTGGGGGCTCCCACGACAACCACCAAGATGTTGGTGATGAGCATTCTCAGAACTGAGAGGACTCTAGGAATTCAAAATCAGGTATATTCTTGAAAGGGTTACTGCAGAGTGCTTTCCCTTTGCAAGTCCACGGTAAGACATCGAGCTCTGGGACCCTGAACCCATCATAGTGCTCCACGCAACACAAACATTCAAAGAAGAAAAGCCACCAATGGCAATCAACTCCTGCCAACAATAGTAAGAAGGGGAACACCTCCAACTCGCATTAGAGGGAGCCAACGTTGACATCATAAGCTGACAAGGACATTACATGGGAACATTATGTCTGATCAACCTCTCTCTGAAAAAGAGAGGTTAGACCCGCTCCCAGAGTTGGTCGTCAACAGATTCAAGCAATGTATCAAGACCAAGTTTGGTTGATCCAGAAGATCGAAGTTCATCTACCCCTGGAAAACCAACCGGGGCAGTCCCGTCGGGTGGGTCAAGGGCGATGCACTGGCTTGCTAACCAGAAGGTTTGGGATTTCAACCTGCCCCGTGTCCTTGCTCAGGGAGACCGGGGATCAGCTCCGTCAGCATGTCAACCTAGACAATGCCGTGACATCATCCTACTCTGCTCCTGTGACTACAGTTTGCTTTCACAGGAGACAAATGGAGGGAGTTGTACAGTAATCTCAAAACTATTTCATTCTCTGAATAGCAATGAGAGCAGCTATTGCCTAATTTCATTTAACATTGTATGGGAATTCCTAGCGCCCTTCATAGGAAACAGAATAAGAAAATAATTTAAAAGGCTCCAAATAAAGAAACCAAAGTACAATTCTTCAAAACTCGTTAACTGCTCATGTAGATGAGTCAAAATAATCTCCCAGTAAATTTGCAGAAGGCAACGATCAGCTCAGAAATATTGCCAGGTTTACCACTGTGGAGGCTGGCTACAGCTGGACCTGAACCCTGCCACAGTCGAGGCCAGAGACACAGTCCTTCGGCCAGCCCAAGGGCTTTACTGCAACACAGCTTACCGCCACCTGATGACAGGGTTTAAAGCTCTCCAGCTCCACGGTCAGATCATCAGGCCTCAGCTCTATCCTTACTTTTATTTCCCTCTCTTCTCACATTACTCCACAGTCTCAGTGGGCTCAACTTTTTTTTCCCCTCTATTTATTTTCACATGAAACTGCCGGCTCCCAGCCCACTCCATTTTGCCTTTAGGAAATGATGACATCTCTCTGTGGTATGAATTTGGGGGAGCCAGCGCCACCAAATTAATCATGGGTTGAAAAAGTACAATAGTGCGGTTGACATATATATATATAATATATATATCATAGAGAGCATGAAAGATAAAAGAGATATTGCAATAATAGAGTCATATACATTTCATGGTAGCATGTTCACCTGAGCCCCAACTGAGGTCCACGTGGAGAGAGGGGAAGTGATGGAGAAGAAGGGGAAAGGAAACAGGGGAGAAGAGGGAGCTGAGGAGAGGTGAAGGGAAGAGCCGAGAGAGCAAGAGCTCTCTATTGCTAATCCACGCCTATATATATTTGGGAGCGTGCAAGCCCACTAATTACAGGTAAAGACATACCTCACAGGAAGGGGTTGCACTATAAGTTATTCAGCAATGAGAATGGTTGGTTTTGGCATATACACCCAATAGGAAGACGAGGGATTCAGAGTATACATGTGACAAGATGGGCAGATCCTATAGTCAGGATGGCAGCTGGATCTCCATAGGAGCCATTATCAGTAGGGTGTGAACCCCTCTTACAGGAGCGAAATCAATGACTGCAGATCTGTCCATTTCCCTTAACAGCAGGGAGTGGGGCCCACTGCAGTCTGGAAAATGTTCACCCTAAGGGAGGATGTCTGAAAGCATCTGACCTCCCCCACAGCTCTCCACACAGCTTGGGGACCTCCGCCCTCTGTGCAGAAAAACATGGCTGGAGAAATTCCGCCCATGTTCCTCTGCAAGAGAACTCATATCTACCATCCAAGGCCCTTTAATGCAGCCAGTGGAAAACCTACCCGGCATTTGGAGAGTTCCACGTAACATGGGGAACCTCTGCCCACCTTCCACAGTATGCCCACATGCCTGAGAGGCGCCATCCCTGTTCTCCATGGTCCCATGTGGCTGAAAGAACGTCCTCCCGCCTGATGGAGAGCCTCACATGGCCCAACGCAGCTCCTCAAACAGGCTTCTATAATCCACACTGCTGTGAAAACCAGTGGCTGACTTATGTGGCATCCAGTCACCTAATGCAATTCCGACACCAAAAGGGGCACATGCAACTGCCCTCCATAGAACCCTGGTTGCAGCAGGCACCCCTGAACACCTTCGTAAGCACCATATGCCACCGTGGGCCACTCCAAACCGGCTACTTGTGAAATCATCCTGTGCAGCCCCACCTTCGTGGGTCCACAGATACGCAACCAGCATCCTGGACAGGACCATCCAACTTGCCCTCCAAATAACAGAATACTCATTGGCTGGGAAAAGACTGAAACCGCGGAAGGATAAAGCAGTACCCAGAAACCACAGTGCTATTAGCTGCAGGCAGTTCGGAGAAGCATTCCTACGAGTCTCCCAAAGAGAAATCCCAGGCTTCTATTACTCAATGGAGAATGGTGCAAGGCTCCTCTCAAACAATACAATGTAAACAGCCTTCAGCCCCAGAAAGCTCCACGTTGTAAAACAAAACAAAAATGCAATGTTGGAAGAAATCCTGAACCAAACAATGTACACAGAAGAAGCAGACATTGACCTGCCACAGAAATAAATCTTCAGAATGCTGCTTGAAGTTATACAGGATAGGACGGGAACAATACAAGAAAAGGGTGATGTGATAGAGGAGATAAAGACTACACACCGAAGAGAAATATGAGACCCAAGGATGAGACAATAAAATGCAGTAGCAAATTCACAGGCTTTGCCCGCAGACTTGAGGAGGCCGAGAATTGCACCAGTGACCTAGAGCATAACCAGACAGACAGATCAACAAACAGCAAAGGAAGTCCAATAAGGTAACCCGAGAAATTCAAGAAAACTTGAGATCCTTGTCTGATGCTGTGAACAGGTACGACATTATAATAATGGGGCTACCTGAACAAGACACAATGAATAAGAAAGTCAGCAGCACAAAATACCATGGAACGTCTCAGAGGAACGCTCCCCCAGCTTAAAGAATGAAAGCCAGGCAACCATTCAGGAGGCCTAAAGAATGCCAACTAGCCTCAATTCCAAGAAATCACCAAGGCATATAATAGCAAAATTATCCAACATTCAGCAAGAGGAAAAAATCATGAGAGCTACCAGGGGAAAACAAGCAGTAACCAATAAAGGTACCCAATAAAGAATGCTCAGACCTATCCGCACACTATGAAGAAGAGGAGAGAGTGGAGTTACAGATTCAAACAATTGAAGGAAAACACCACACACCCAAGAATACTCTATCCAGCAAAATAATCTATCGAAAAGAAGAGTCTTCCCAGACAAGGAAAAACTTAAAAAATACATTAAAGCAATCCAGCCCTATAAAGTACAATTAACAACCAGTATAGGCAGAATAACAGCACTCACTGAGCACAAACAAGAGACCACCACACAGAACAATCCCACCCAGATGGCAACAAAGAAAATGCAGTATCCCAGGTGAGCATTAGCTGAACGATAGGGAGAAGGCAAGAATGAAACATACACACACAAAACAGTGATAAGAAAGGGAGGTGGGAAAACACTCAACTCAAAAAGTATAAGATGACATCACAGAATCCACAGATGGATGTAATGACCCTGCATATCAATGGACTGAACCTCAGCCATTAAAAGGCAGAGGTCAGCAGACTGGCTGAGAAAACATAAGCTGTCAATCTGCTGTATACAGGAGACACACCTAGAGTTACAGACAAAAAGAGGCTGAAAATCAAAGGGTTCAGAAAAATATACCAATGAAATGGCAATTCAGAAAAGGCAGGAGTTGCAATCCTAATCTCAGACAAAATTGATCACAAGGTGCAAGTCATAACAAGAAATAAGCGGGGGCACTATACAATGCCCAAGGCAACAGTAGACCAAGAACCAGTTAGCATAATAAATATATACTCACCAAACGAGAGACCCATGAACGTCGTCAATCAAACACTCCAAAAGATGAACAAAGAAACTACAGGCTCAACAATTAGAGCAGGTGACTTTAATACACCACCCTCCCAGAAAGTTAGATCACAGGGAAACAAGCTTCACAAGGAGGCAACACATCAAAACATTACAATTAGACCACTGGATCTGATAGATATTTTAAGAGCTCTCCACCCACATGCAAGACAAATCCACATTCTTTTCAAGCCCACATGGCACGTACTCAAAGATAGCCCAGATGTTGGAACACAACTTGAACGTGTGTGAATTCAAGCACGTTGACATCATACAGTCATCTTCCTCTGACGACTATGCCATAAGGCTGGAAATCAACTAAAGGATCATTAAGATAAAATGGGCGAAAAATTGGAAGATTAATAACTCTCTATTGCAAAAGAAGTGGGTACTGGCCCAGGTCAGAGATGAACTTAGGAAGTGTCGAGACACCAACGAGAATGAGAATATGGCATACCAAAACCTTTGGGACACAGAAAAGTCACTTAGTTGTCAGAGGAAGATTGATACGAACACAGGCACACAGGACAAAGGAAGAGAGACTTAGGACTGCTATGCTGACACAAAACTTACAGCAATTAGAGCAGAGTCAACAGCACAATCCTACTAAGAGCAAAAGAAAAGAAATAATAAAGAGCAGGACTGAGATTCATGAGAGGGAAAACAAAAAAATTTGGGGAAAATTAATACAGCTAGGGGGAGGGAGGGATTCATGCAGCTAAAAGCTGGCACACCTACCCAATGAGCGGAAAGGACAAATGTCAATAGCAAGCATGAGCGACAAAACAAAGGCCACTACAGTGGACCCTAATGAAATCAAGAGGATAATTACACAGTACTACAAAGGCCTTGCTCCAATAGATTCAACAACTTGGGACACACGGACAAATACTAGGAAAAACAATCCCTCCCTAGACTACTGCAGGTGGATGTCAAGAATAGAAGAAATAGACAAGTTATCAAGGGATTGCCAACAAAACAATCACCCAGGCCAGATGGCTTCAAGGAGAATTCTACCAAGCATTCAGGAAAGAAGTGACACCAATCCTACACAACTGTTCCAGAACAGAGAAAAACACAGCAAACGCCTGCACCCTTTTAATGCAGCTAGTATAACTCTGACACCGAAACCGGGAAAGAATCCCACAAGAATTCAGAATTACAGACAAATATCCCCAATGAACATAAATTCAAAAATCCTGGGGGGGAAAGCACTGGTCAGGGAGGAGATGAGCCAGTCAGGGTACTGTGTAGCAACGATAAAACGCACAACTTTCCTCTGGTTCTTCAATACTTCCTCACCCCCAACCCCCAATATCATACTCCCAAATCTGCCTTACACATGCGGCTAGACCAGAGGATGTACACTGGTGCAGATAAGAGATGAAATAAAAGGAATCGAGAGCAGATGATCCCTTCAGGACGAGTGGTGAGAGTGGTGATAGCAGGAGGGTAGATGGAAGGTGGGATAAAAAGGGGGGGGGGGTGGACGATATCAAGGATCTGTATATAAACTCCACCCTGGGGAATAGACAACAGAAAAGTGGGTGAAGGGACACGTCGCACAGTGTAAGACATGACAAAATAATAATGATTTATCAATTTTCAAGGTTTCATGACGGAGAGGTTTGCGAGGAGGGTTGGAAAAGAGGAGCTGATACCAAGGGCTCAAGTCGACACCAAATATTTTGAGAATGATGAAGGCAACCAATATACAAATGTGCTTGACACAATGGACGTATATATGGATTGTGATAAGAGTTGTACAGAGACCCCAATAAAATGATTTTTTTAAACACAGGCCAATAGATTATAAACGTATATGAAACAAATAATTCATCAGGACAAAGTGGGAGTTATACCAGGGACTCAGGGATAAAAGACTATTAGAATCATTCGCCACACTGACATGAAAAATTATAAGAACCACATCATAATATCAATAGATGCGGAAAAGGCATTTGACAACATCCAACACCAATTCCTGTTTAAAACACTCAAGAAGATAGGAATGGAAGGGAAAAAATCTCAATACAATACAAGCTTTATAGGACAAACCAACAGCCAACGTGCTAGTCAATGGAGAAAAGACTAAAACAATCTCACTGAAAAAGGGGGCCAGACAAGGATGCCCTCTGTCCCCATTCTTATCTAACAATGTACTGCAGGTCCTACCTGACAAGATAAGGCAGAAGAAAGACATCAAATATAATTACCTGTGGAAGGGAGAGGTAAAAATATCATTGTTCACAGATGATATGATTTTATATATGGAAAATCCCAAAAGATCCACAAGGGGAGTATTGGAAGCAATAGAAGGATATGGCAGAGTGGCAGGACACAGGATCAACAAACAGAAGTCTACTGGATTCTATACATACCAAAGAAGACCATGGAAGTAAGGATAAAAAAAGGTAGCATCCCTTGCAATAGCCAAGAACAAATTGAAATATCTAGTATATACCTGACTTCAAAAGCAAAATATTTGTACGAGGAAAACTGCAGGACACTATCACAAGAAACCAAGAGTGGCCTCAACAACTGGAAGAATATCCCATGTTCGTGGATCAGAAGACTGAATATAGTAAAGATGTCAGGTCTGCCAAGATATAAGTTCACTACTATTCCAATACAAATACCATCGTCTTTCTGCAAAGAATTGGAAAAACTGATGACCAACTTCATGTGGAGAGGGAAGAAGCCCAGAATTAGCAGAGAACTCCTGAAGAAGAAAGATACATTGTGACGGCTTGCTTTACCAGACTTTAGCACCTTTTATAGAGCCACAGAGGTCAAAACAGGATGGTATGGCTATAATGACAGATACTCGGAACAATTAGAAAGAACTGAAACACGTTTGTCTTCATTGATCTTATCAGGGAGGGAGACACCCACTGATATGGTTTTTAGCTCTTTGATGTCTGATAACTGGTCCCTTCTGCACCTTGGGGTCAGACAGGCTGGTTTGCTTCTTCCATGTGGGCTTTGATGCTTCTCAGCTAGATGGCAACTTGTTTATCTTTGCCTTTTGCCTTCTTGACTTCTGGGATTCTGCCACTACCCTTGAGAGATGTTGGTGCCCTTCCATGACTCCACTGACCGCCCGTCCATGAGACTCCGTACCCACCAGCCTGGGATCAACATATCTGCATTCTGCATCACCTTCCGGTGCATGGCGGGGCGCTGTGTGAGTCTGAAGATGGACTTAGAGACTAGTATATGACTTACAGATTACTATAGGACTTAGGGGTTAGTATAGGACTGAGGGACTAGTATAGGACTTAGGGGTTAATATAGGACTTACAGACTAGTATTGGACGTAGGGCCCAACAAAGGACTTATGGAATAGTATAGGACATAGGACTAGTACGGGACTTAGGTACTAGGATAGAACTTAGGGACTAGTATAAGATTTAGGACCCAATAGAGGACTGAGGCTCTGGTATAGGATTTAGGGACAAGTATAGGACTTAGGGACTAGTATGGGACTTAGGGACTATTATAGAACTTAAGGACTAGTATAGGACTGGACCCAATATAGCACTTAGGAACTAGTACGGTAATTAGGAACTAGTATGGGACTTATGACTGGTATAGGACTTAGTGACTAGTATGGGATTTAGGGACTATTACAGAACGTAGGGACTAGTATAGGACTTAGGACTCAATATAGGACTTATGGACTAGTATGAGAATTGAGGACAAATATAGGACGTAGGGACTGGTATAGGAATTAGGGACTAGTATATCACTTAAGGACTGCTATAGGATTTTGGGACTAGTATGGGACTTAGGGACTACTAGGACATAGGGCCTAGTATAGCACTTAGAGACATGAATTGGCCTGGCATAGAATACCTTCCTCGTATATCATTAATTCTCAATAGGAAGTTCTTGCTGATACACAGAAAAGTTTCACTGGATGTGTTTCTCCATTCAACCTGATGTATTACAGGAAGATACATTTGATGAAAGATAGAACAATTGCCCAGAAAACTCAACAATGAGGTGGAAGAATGAAACCACGCAATCCACAATATTTAGCCCAGACACATTTACAGAATATTCACCTGTGAGAGTTGAGTGTTGTATCAACCTGGCTGGGTCAGATGTTTCAGTAGTTTGCCAACTAAGGACTCCCTGAAGACGGGGTGCTTTTTGTTAGTTAGTTAGTTAGTTAGTTAGTTAGTTAGTTAGTTAGTTAGTTAGTTAGTTAGTTAGTTAGTTAGTTTGAAATGAACTTGCTTATCAGAAAAAACTCCAAGTCCATATCAGTTTTACTATTCCCCCTTAAAAACTATTTTTTTAGTCATTCACAACACTATGTAGATGGGTGTAAGGAGTCTGGAGAAAGAGATACATATATTATCTACATTAATACATATTTAATATATTAAAGAAACACATAGTATATATTTACACAACCCATCCCAAGAAATGAAAGCAACAAGATCCTGTTTATCATTCCATATACGTGGGTCTATCCGGGCCCCACCCTTCCTCAATATGCAGCGCCTTCCTCTTCTTGTTCCCACCCACATCCCTATGCCTCTAAGAGACATCAAAGTCGTCTCTTTTGGGGTACAAGCCACATTTCTTTTTCTTGGTCTTGCATGGTAATAATAGTGGTATTAAATGTGAATCTTTGTAAGATGGACTGAGTCTGCTAAGCCTGATTGTCTACTTGTGTCTGTGTCTTGAGGTGTTGAAGACGTGCTGTGGTTTGTAGATGGATGTATAGTATTCCACGGTATGAATACACTAGAGTTCATTCATCCATTCCTCTGTAGGAAGGGTGTTCATGTTATCATGGAAACTGCTGCAAGAAACATACGTGTGCATATGTATGCCAGAGAAGCTAGGTCCGCTGGGTATCAGTTTCCATAAATAGCATAAAAACAAGGTCAAAATTAGCCTTCACAGAAAGGACATGCCACAAACAATGGGAGCCTCTTCAGGAGGACAAGAACCACTCACATGCACCAAGCATGACCCAGGAAGCTCTCAGAAAAGGAAGAAGGAACTCAGCCTGTGGAAGCCAGAGCGCAGGGAGGGGTATAAAGGGCTGCTGGCACAAGAGACCCCATCACTCAACCTCTTCCCTCACTCTCTGATACTCTAAGGAAACCCATCCTCTCTCGACCCACCAGGATCATGGGCTGCTGTGGTTGCTCCGGAGGCTGTGGCTCCGGCAGTGGGGGCTGTGGCTCTGGCTGCGGAGGCTGTGGAGGCTCTGGCAGCTGTGGTGGCTGTGGAAGCTGTGGGGGTTCTGGCTCCAGCTGCTGTGTGCCCGTGTGCTGCTGCAAGCCCGTGTGCTGCTGCAAGCCCGTGTGCTGCTGTGTGCCTGCCTGCTCTTGCTCCAGCTGTGGCTCCTGTGGGGGCTGCAAGGGGGGATGTGGCTCCTGTGGGGGCTGCAAGGGAGGATGTGGCTCCTGTGGGGGCTGCAAAGGGGGCTGTGGCTCCTGTGGGGGCTGCAAGGGGGGCTGTGGCTCCTGTGGGGGCTGCAAAGGGGGCTGTGGCTCCTGTGGGGGCTGCAAGGGAGGCTGTGGCTCCTGTGGGGGTTGCAAGGGGGGATGTGGCTCCTGTGGGGGTTGCAAGGGGGGATGTGGCTCCTGTAGGGGCTCTAAGGGGGGATGTGGCTCCAGCTGCTGTGTGCCCGTGTGCTGCTGCAAGCCCGTGTGCTGCTGTGTACCTGCCTGCTCTTGCTCCAGCTGTGACTCCTGTGGGGGCTGCAAGGGGGGATGTGGCTCAAGTGGGGGCTGCAAGGGAGGATGTGGCTCCAGTGACTGCTGCCAGTCTAGTTGCTGTAAGCCCTGCTGCTGCCAGACCAGCTGCTGCAAACCTTGCTGCTGCTCATCGGGCTGTGGGCAGTCCTGCTGCCAGTCCAGCTGTGGCAAGGCCAGCTGCTGTGGCCCCATTTGCTGTCAGTGCAAGATCTAAAGCTCTTGGTTCCATGTGCTCAGGAGCAGTCTGACTAAAGAACCCAGAGCCACATAGCTTGTTGTCTATCCACTGGGCATAGGGCACCTCAGCTCTGGGGTTCAGCGTCCTGAGACACCCACTCTTGAAAGAGACTAAGCGTGTCCTCCTCTGCTGTGACCCACCTTGGAACCAGCTCCTCACTCCCATTACTTCTCTATGGACTCACTTCTGCTGAGACTTAAGAACACTGCCCTTTAAGATGCCCAGAGAACTCACTGGATGAGGATGGTGCTCGGAAGACACCAAGCCTACTGCTCCCCTCCCCCACCTTCCTCTTCCTTCTTCCTCTTTTTCCTTTCTCCTTCCCCTCAGCACCACTACCACCTGACATGCAGCGGCTGTCAGGGCCCTGACACCCCACAGGGCCACCAAGCTCCCCAACACTTCTTCCCTTTCCTGGACATTCTTCTCGAACAGCAGCTCGCTCTGATGGCCTGGCCTCCAACGTCCACTCTAGACCCTGCAAAGCCTCTAAATAAACTTGCTCTAAAGAAACCGACAGCCTTGTTCTCACTCGGATTCTTTCCTCTCTGGGTTTCTGGGTTAAAACGCCGCTGTAGTTGATGTTCATTGGGACCTGATGGGGTTTCACGGTGTTTATACGGGATCATTTATGTAAACTTTTGCCTAAATGCACTTCTCAAGCTGGACTAGGGAAGGAATTCTGCTTCTGCCTAAAACCGTAGGAACAATCCTAGGTCAGGCCTCATGGTCTGTAGGAGGGAGAATTGGGCAGTGGCCCTGCAGTAGAACAGTTGCAGACTGCATGCTTGAAAATGGTGTATCCTTAGAGATGACACTCGACCGCGAAAGCAGACATCCCCGTATGCTTTGATGAGCTGAAATGACAGTGATGGTGTTCCCGACGGCCATGTCTACCACGAATCATCTCCACTTCTCAACACCTACATCGTCACCAACCCTTCCAACGTCTCAAGCTTCCTAACTCTCTATCCGGGAATCTACACTGCTTCTCTTCCTCTGTTCCACCCACACGTCCCTGGGAGAGACTGTGACTAGCCTAGCGCAAGCCTGGTGCCCGTCCCAGATCCACCAGCTGTCGCCAGAGGGCACAGCCACAGGAATACCTCCCTGGGGGCTCCCACGACAACCACCAAGATGTTGGTGATGAGCATTCTCAGAACTGAGAGGACTCTAGGAATTCAAAATCAGGTATATTCTTGAAAGGGTTACTGCAGAGTGCTTTCCCTTTACAAGTCCATGGTAAGACATCGAGCTCTGGGACCCTGAACCCATCATAGGGCTCCACGCAACACAAACATTCAAAGAAGAAAAGCCACCAATGGCAATCAACTCCTGCCAACAATAGTAAGAAGGGGAACACCTCCAACTCACATTAGAGGGAGCCAACGTTGACATCATAAGCTGACAAGGACATTACATGGGAACATTATGTCTGATCAACCTCTCTCTGAAAGAGAGAGGTTAGACCCGCTCCCAGAGTTGGTCGTCAACAGATTCAAGCAATGTATCAAGACCAAGTTTGGTTGATCCAGAAGATCGAAGTTCATCTACCCCTGGAAACCCAACCGGGGCAGTCCCGTCGGGTGGGTCAAGGGCGATGCACTGGCTTGCTAACCAGAAGGTTTGGGATTTCAACCTGCCCCGTGTCCTTGCTCAGGGAGACCGGGGATCAGCTCCGTCAGCATGTCAACCTAGACAATGCCGTGACATCATCCTACTCTGCTCCTGTGACTACAGTTTGCTTTCACAGGAGACAAATGGAGGGAGTTGTACAGTAATCTCAAAACTATTTCATTCTCTGAATAGCAATGAGAGCAGCTATTGCCTAATTTCATTTAACATTGTATGGGAATTCCTAGCGCCCTTCATAGGAAACAGAATAAGAAAATAATTTAAAAGGCTCCAAATAAAGAAACCAAACTACAATTCTTCAAAACTCGTTAACTGCTCATGTAGATGAGTCAAAATAATCTCCCAGTAAATTTGCAGAAGGCAACGATCAGCTCAGAAATATTGCCAGGTTTACCACTGTGGAGGCTGGCTACAGCTGGACCTGAACCCTGCCACAGTCGAGGCCAGAGACACAGTCCTTCGGCCAGCCCAAGGGCTTTACTGCAACACAGCTTACCGCCACCTGATGACAGGGTTTAAAGCTCTCCAGCTCCACGGTCAAATCATCAGGCCTCAGCTCTATCCTTACTTTTATTTCCCTCTCTTCTCACATTACTCCACAGTCTCAGTGAGCTCAACTTTTTTTCCCCCTCTATTTATTTTCACATGAAACTGCCGGCTCCCAGCCCACTCCATTTTGCCTTTAGGAAATGATGACATCTCTCTGTGGTATGAATTTGTGGAGCCAGCTCCACCAAATTAATCATGGGTTGAATAAGTACAATAGTGCGGTTGACATATATATATAATGTATATATCATAGAGAGCATGAAAGATAAAAGAGATATTGCAATAATAGAGTCATATACATTTCATGGTAGCATGTTCAAATGAGCCCAAACTGAGGTCCACGTGGAGAGAGGGGAAGTGATGGAGAAGAAGGGGAAAGGAAACAGGGGAGGAGAGGGAGCTGAGGAGAGGTGAAGGGAAGAGCCGAGAGAGCAAGAGCTCTCTATTGCTAATCCACACCTATATATATTTGGGAGCGTGCAAGCCCACTAATTACAGGTAAAGACATACCTCACAGGAAGGGGTTGCACTATAAGTTATTCAGCAATGAGAATGGTTGGTTTAGGCATATACACCCAATAGGAAGACGAGGGATTCGGAGTATACATGTGACAAGATGGGCGGAGTATACATGTGACAAGATGGGCAGATCCTATAGTCAGGATGGCAGCTGGATCTCCATAGGAGCCATTATCAGTAGGGTGTGAACCCCTCTTACAGGAGCGAAATCAATGACTGCAGATCTGTCCATTTCCCTTAACAGCAGGGAGTGGGGCCCACTGCAGTCTGGAAAATGTTCACCCTAAGGGAGGATGTCTGAAAGCATCTGACCTCCCCCACAGCTCTCCACACAGCTTGGGGATCTCCGCCCTCTGTGCAGAAAAACATGGCTGGAGAAATTCCGCCCATGTTCCTCTGCAAGAGAACTCATATCTACCATCCAAGGCCCTTTAATGCAGCCAGTGGAAAACCTACCCGTCATTTGGAGAGTTCCACGTAACATGGGGAACCTCTGCCCACCTTCCACAGTATGCCCACGTGCCTGAGAGGCGCCATCCCTGTTCTCCATGGTACCATGTGGCTGAAAGAACGTCCTCCCGCCTGATGGAGAGCCTCACATGGCCCAACGCAGCTCCTCAAACAGGCTTCTATAATCCACACTGCTGTGAAAACCAGTGGCCGAATTATGTGGCATCCAGTCACCTAATGCAATTCCGACACCAAAAGGGGCACATGCAACTGCCCTCCATAGAACCCTGGTTGCAGCAGGCACCCCTGAACACCTTCGTAAGCACCATATGCCACCGTGGGCCACTCCAAACCGGCTACTTGTGAAATCATCCTGTGCAGCCCCATCTTCGTGGGTCCACAGATACGCAACCAGCATCCTGGACAGGACCATCCAACTTGCCCTCCAAATAACAGAATACTCATTGGCTGGGAAAAGACTGAAACCGCGGAAGGATAAAGCAGTACCCAGAAACCACAGTGCTATTAGCTGCAGGCAGTTCGGAGAAACATTCCTACGAGTCTCCCAAAGAGAAATCCCAGGCTTCTATTACTCAATGGAGAATGGTGCAAGGCTCCTCTCAAACAATACAATGTAAACAGCCTTCAGCCCCAGAAAGCTCCACGTTGAAAAACAAAGCAAAAAGGCAATGTTGGAAGAAGTCCTGAACCAAACAATGTACACAGAAGAAGCAGACATTGACCTGCCACAGAAATAAATCTTCAGAATGCTGCTTGACGTTATACAGGATAGGACGGGAACAATACAAGAAAAGGGTGATGTGATAGAGGAGATAAAGACTACACACCGAAGAGAAATATGAGACCCAAGGATGAGACAACAAAATGCAGTAGCAAATTCACAGGCTTTGCCCGCAGACTTGAGGAGGCCGAGAATTGCACCAGTGACCTAGAGCATAACCAGACAGACAGATCAACAAACAGCAAAGGAAGTCCAATAAGGTAACCCGAGAAATTCAAGAAAACTTGAGATCCTTGTCTGATGCTGTGAAAAAGTACGACATTATAATAATGGGGCTACCTGAACAAGACACAATGAATAAGAAATTCAGCAGCACAAAATAGCACGGAACGTCTCAGAGGAACGCTCCCACAGCTTAACGAATGAAAGCCAGGCAACCATTCAGGAGGCCAAAAGAATGCCAACTAGCCTCAATTCCAAGAAATCACCAAGGCATATAATAGCAAAATTATCCAACATTGAGCAAGAGGAAAAAATCATGAGAGCTACCAGGGGAAAACAAGCAGTAACCAATAAAGGTACCCAATAAAGAATGCTCAGACCTATCCGCACACTATGAAGAAAAGGAGAGAGTGGAGTTACAGATTCAAACTATTGAAGGAAAACACCACACACCCGAGGATACTCTATCCAGCCAAATAATCTATCAGAAGAAGAGTCTTCCCAGACAAGGAAAAACTTTAAAAATACATTAAAGCAATCCAGCCCTATAAAATACAATTAACAACCAGTATAGGCAGAATAACAGCACTCACTGAGCACAAACAAGAGACCACCACACAGAACAATCCCACCCAGACGGCAACAAAGAAAATGCAGTATCCCAGGTGAGCATTTGCTGAACGATAGGGAGAAGGCAAGAATGAAACATACACACATACACACACAAAACAGTGATAAGAAAGGGAGGTGGGAAAACACTCAACTCAAAAAGTATAAGATGACATCACAGAATCCACAGATGGATGTAATGACCCTGCATATCAATGGACTGAACCTCAGCCATTAAAAGGCAGAGGTCAGCAGACTGACTGAGAAAACATAAGCTATCAATCTGCTGTATGCAGGAGACACACCTAGAGTTACAGACAAAAAGAGGCTGAAAATCAAAGGGTTCAGAAAAATATACCAATGAAATGGCAATTCAGAAAAGGCAGGAGTTGCAATCCTAATCTCAGACAAAATTGATCACAAGGTGCAAGTCATAACAAGAAATAAGTGGGGGCACTATACAATGCCCAAGGCAACAGTAAACCAAGAACCAGTTAGCATAATAAATATATACTCACCAAACGAGAGACCCATGAACGTCGTCAATCAAACACTCCAAAAGATGAACAAAGAAACTACAGGCTCAACAATTAGAGCAGGTGACTTTAATACACCACCCTCCCAGAAAGTTAGATCACAGGGAAACAAGCTTCACAAGGAGGCAACACATCAAAACATTACAATTAGACCACTGGATCTGATAGATATTTTAAGAGCTCTCCACCCAAATGCAAGACAAATCCACATTCTTTTCAAGCCCACATGGCACGTACTCAAAGATAGCCCAGATGTTGGAACACAACTTGAACGTGTGTGAATTCAAGCACGTTGACATCATACAGTCATCTTCCTCTGACGACTATGCCATAAGGCTGGAAATCAACTAAAGGATCATTAAGATAAAATGGGCGAAAAATTGGAAGATTAATAACTCTCTATTGCAAAAGAAGTGGGTACTGGCCCAGGTCAGAGATGAACTTAGGAAGTGTCGAGACACCAACGAGAATGAGAATATGGCATACCAAAACCTTTGGGACACAGAAAAGTCACTTAGTTGTCAGAGGAAGATTGATACGAACACAGGCACACAGGACAAAGGAAGAGAGACTTAGGACTGCTATGCTGACACAAAACTTACAGCAATTAGAGCAGAGTCAACAGCACAATCCTACTAAGAGCAAAAGAAAAGAAATAACAAAGAGCAGGACTGAGATTCATGAGAGGGAAAACAAAAAACTATGGGGGAAATTAATACAGCTAGGGGGAGGGAGGGATTCATGCAGCTAAAAGCTGGCACACCTAACCAATGAGCGGAAAGGACAAATGTCAATAGCAAGCATGAGCGACAAAACAAAGGCCACTACAGCGGACCCTAATGAAATCAAGAGGATAATTACACAGTACTACAAAGGCCTTGCTCCAATGGATTCAACAAATTGGGACACACGGACAAATACTAGGAAAAACAATCCCTCCCTAGACTACTGCAGGTGGATGTCAAGAATAGAAGAAATAGACAAGTTATCAAGGGATTGCCAACAAAACAATCACCCAGGCCAGATGGCTTCAAGGAGAATTCTACCAAGAATTCAGGAAAGAAGTGACACCAATCCTACACAACTGTTCCAGAACAGAGAAAAACACAGCAAACGCCTGCACCCTTTTTATGCAGCTAGTATAACTCTGACACCGAAACCGGGCAAGAATCCCACAAGAATTCAGAATTACAGACAAATATCCCCAATGAACATGGATTCAAAATTCCTGGGGGCAAAAACACTGGCCAGAGAGGAGATGAGCCAGAAAGGGTACAATGTAGCAACGATGAAACGTACAACTTTCCTCTGGTTCTTCAATGCTTCCTCCACCAACCACCCACTATCCTACTCCCAATTCTGACATACAAATCCGGGTAGACCAGAGGATGTACACTGCTGCAGATAAGAGATGAAATAAAAGGAATCGAGAACACATGATCCCTTCAGGGCCAGTGGTGAGAGTAGTGATAGCAGGAGGGTAGATGGAAGGTGGGATAAGAAGAGGTGGTAGACAATTACAAGGATCTGTATATGACCTCCACCCTGGGGAATAGACAACAGAAAAGTGGGTGAAGGGACACGTCGCACAGTGTAAGACATGACAAATAATAATGATTTATCAATTTTCAAGGGTTCATAATGGAGGGGTTTGTAAGGAGGGAGGGAAAATGAGGACGTGATACCAAGGGCTCAAGTCGACACCAAATATTTTGAGCATGATGAAGGCAACCAATATACAAATGTGCTTGACACGATGCATGTATGTATGGTTTGTCATAGAGTTGTAAAGATACCCCAATAAAATGATTTTTTAACACAGGCCAATAGAATATAAACGTATATGAAACAAATAATTCACCATGACAAAGTGGAAGTCACACCTTGGAGGCAGGGATAAAAGACTATTAGGATCATTTGCCCACTTTACCCATCTAATGTATATTGCAATAGTTCCATGATATCAAGAGTTAAGATCTTGACGACAATCTGTTTTAGAACATTTTCTTTTCCCCCATACTCATTGTTATTTGTGTAATTTCTTTAATTTAGACACAAATATGCACAACCAAGCTTTCCCCAGTTCAACAACTCCTCTGTGTATAATCCACTGCCACTGCGCATGCTCTTCATGTAGAACAAACATGGTTGTTCTCCCTCTCCAAATTGTTCCACCACTGTGGAAATGGACTCAGTGCCCCTAACGGAAACGTTTCCTCCTTCGCGCGTGGTAATCATGAGTCACGTGGGCTTTCTTTCTTTCAGCAGGTTACTCCATGTAATATACATACACATTGACTTCCACTGTTTAAACGCTTCTAACAAGAGCTGTGTAGACACACTCACAATGCGCTCCAATGCTCCCTCGCCCCTACCACACCCACGGAATGTCCCCTAGTTCCGCGACCTGGATGCTCCTTCCCACCCTCCACCCCCAATGACCCACTGCATCTGTTAGTGTATCTGCACATCCTCTCCTCTGCGCTTCCTAAACTGGGGGCCCAACGGACACATGGAAAACTAAAGCCAAATGGACCTAAAGATGAAAACAACAATAAGATCAGATAAAAAATGAGAGAAAAGCACAGCCACGGTCACGGCCATGACCTGGACCCTTTGACAAGAAAAGGAAATGCTGCTGAAACCGCTGCAGGGACTGGAGGTGCGGGTGTCACGGCTGCGACTTCCAACCTCACTGGCTGTGCTGCGTCCAAGCTCCCCAACATCCGAGGTGTCCACAAACCCCCTGCTCGAGCTCTCCCCCTCATCCACCAGACCCAGAAGGAAACCCTCAGGAAGGTCGACAAGGGGAAGGAGGTCAAGGCCCTTGGTCAGCGACCCGAGAAACACACGCCAGGCACCGCCAGCTGGACCAGCACGAGGAGAGCAGGAGACCAGGACGCAGCCGCTACGCCCACTGAGCAAGCACGCGGCCTAGGCCTGAGCTGAGCGCGGAATAGAACACACTCACTGGAAGCATTAAGAGTAAGAAAGAATAAAAACACCAACAAGATTTTAAGCGCCAGACAAGAAAATTCTTCTGTGAATCACTTGAGACATATTTGAGCACAGACCAAATTCATGTTGGGTCAAAAGAGAGGTCTGGCCTAATTTTGATTTAAACTAGTTCAATTGCTCGATCCTATCAAGGACAATCGTACACACAAATGGCCACATCAATTTTAGAGCTTTCCCTGGCTCCCAACCCACATGGTGGAATCACCTTTCAAATGTGTTGTGAAATCACAATCAGTTCTAGTGCTCGCTCCCCACCTGTCTTCATTATCGACTCCCCCAGTCCACTTTCCCTCCCGCTCCCTAACACCCACACCCACCCCACCCCCACCGTGCATTCTCTAAATCCCATGTATCAGTTATTATCATTAGGCATCCACTCCTCCTGCGCTTCACAGCCGGGAGACCTAAAAGGAACCAAACCAGCAAACAAAAAATAACAATAAGATCGCTCGAAGGTGATAAGGATAAACTCATAATTGTCTGAAGACAAAAATCCACGTAATGTGTAAGAAGGAAAAAAAACCCTTCAATATTCCAAAAGCCAGAAAAGACAGTTCGGTCATGGAACCAGGAAGACATATTTGCACCCAGGACAAACTCAGGACGTGTCTGTGGGGGGTCAACTGGACACGCCTGGGTTTGATCCACCATAGCCAGGACGACAATGGTCTCTGTCTGCTTCTTAAGAGCTGGGGGGAGAGGGCCAATACGAATTTCTGATGAGACAGACTCTAAGGTAAACTCCGGCATAGGTGAAAAGGAAGACGGTTATGTGACGATTAAGTGTCTATTGCACACAGGACCTGACCATTCCAAACATCTATGCACGCAATGAAAGAGACCCAGATGACAGCCATCCAACGTTCCCCGACCTGGAGAGTGAAACAGACAAGTCTACAATCACAGGAAGTGTGGTGGAAGACTGTGTCAAGCCGAGATGTAGGCGAGGGTCGGGGTGGCATCCACCCTGTCAATCCGGTCACAACCTGATGATGCCTCTGAGGGGGTGTGGCCTTCTTATAAGGCGGACCCTGGAGCCCTCCCTCTCGGTCTGCCCTTTGGCCTTCTTTCCTGCTGGGATTCTGCTACTAATCCTGAGAGAACGTGGTGCCCTTCCATGACTCCACTGACCGTCCGTCCATGCGACTTCGGACCCACCAGCTGGGATCAACATACATGCATTCTGCATCGCCTTCCGGTGCATGGCAGGGGGCTGTGTGAGTCTGAAGGGAGACTTAGAGACTATTATATGACTTACATATTACTATAGGACTTGGGGTTAGTATAGGACTTAGGGGCTACTATGGGACTTAGGGGCTCGTATAGGACTTAGAGGTTAGCATAGGACTTAGGGACTAGTATGGGACTTGGAGACTAGTATTGAATTTAGGGACTAATATATGACTTAGGGACTAGTATAGGACTTATGGACCAGTATGGGACTTAGGGCCCAGTATAAGATTTAGGGACTAGTATAGGACTTAAGGCCCCATTAAATACTTAGAGACTGCGATAGGACTTAAGGTCTACTATAGCACTTAGGGGCTAGCATGAGACTTAGGGAATAGTATAGAACTTAGGGCCCAATATAGTACTTATACACTAGTATAGGACTTAGGGACTAGTATAGGATATAAGGATTAGTATAGGACTTAGTGACTAGTATGGGATAGGGACCTGTATGGGACTTAGGGACTAATATAGAATTTAGGGACTAGTATAGGACTTAGGGTGCAATATAGGACTTAGGGACTAGTAAAGGACTTAGGAGTCAATATAGGATTTATGGAACAGTATCGGACTCAGGAGCTAGTATACGACTTAGGGACTAGGAGAGCACTTATGGACTAGTATCGGACTTAGGGGATGGTATCGAACTTAGGGGCTAGTATACGATTTAGGAACTAATGTAAGTCTTGGGACATGAATAGGCCTGGCACCGAATAGCTTCTTCATTTCTCATTACTTCTAAAGAGGAAGTTCTTTCTGATACACAGAAAAGTTTCATTGGATGTGTTTCTCCATTTGATGAAAGATAGAACAATTGCCCAGAAAACTCAACAATGAGGTGGAAGAATGAAACCACGCAATCCACAATATTTAGCCCAGACACATTTACAGAATATTCACCTGTGAGAGTTGAGTGTTGTATCAACCTGGCTGGGTCAGATGTTTCAGTAGTTTGCCAACTAAGGACTCCCTGAAGACGGGGTGCTTTTTGTTAGTTAGTTAGTTAGTTAGTTAGTTAGTTAGTTAGTTAGTTAGTTAGTTAGTTAGTTAGTTAGTTAGTTAGTTAGTTAGTTTGAAATGAACTTGCTTATCAGAAAAAACTCCAAGTCCATATCAGTTTTACTATTCCCCCTTAAAAACTATTTTTTTAGTCATTCACAACACTATGTAGATGGGTGTAAGGAGTCTGGAGAAAGAGATACATATATTATCTACATTAATACATATTTAATATATTAAAGAAACACATAGTATATATTTACACAACCCATCCCAAGAAATGAAAGCAACAAGATCCTGTTTATCATTCCATATACGTGGGTCTATCCGGGCCCCACCCTTCCTCAATATGCAGCGCCTTCCTCTTCTTGTTCCCACCCACATCCCTATGCCTCTAAGAGACATCAAAGTCGTCTCTTTTGGGGTACAAGCCACATTTCTTTTTCTTGGTCTTGCATGGTAATAATAGTGGTATTAAATGTGAATCTTTGTAAGATGGACTGAGTCTGCTAAGCCTGATTGTCTACTTGTGTCTGTGTCTTGAGGTGTTGAAGACGTGCTGTGGTTTGTAGATGGATGTATAGTATTCCACGGTATGAATACACTAGAGTTCATTCATCCATTCCTCTGTAGGAAGGGTGTTCATGTTATCATGGAAACTGCTGCAAGAAACATACGTGTGCATATGTATGCCAGAGAAGCTAAGTCCGCTGGGTATCAGTTTCCATAAATAGCATAAAAACAAGGTCAAAATTAGCCTTCACAGAAAGGACATGCCACAAACAATGGGAGCCTCTTCAGGAGGACAAGAACCACTCACATGCACCAAGCATGACCCAGGAAGCTCTCAGAACAGGAAGAAGGAACTCAGCCTGTGGAAGCCAGAGCGCAGGGAGGGGTATAAAGGGCTGCTGGCACAAGAGACCCCATCACTCAACCTCTTCCCTCACTCTCTGATACTCTAAGGAAACCCATCCTCTCTCGACCCACCAGGATCATGGGCTGCTGTGGTTGCTCCGGAGGCTGTGGCTCCGGCAGTGGGGGCTGTGGCTCTGGCTGCGGAGGCTGTGGAGGCTCTGGCAGCTGTGGTGGCTGTGGAAGCTGTGGGGGTTCTGGCTCCAGCTGCTGTGTGCCCGTGTGCTGCTGCAAGCCCGTGTGCTGCTGCAAGCCCGTGTGCTGCTGTGTGCCTGCCTGCTCTTGCTCCAGCTGTGGCTCCTGTGGGGGCTGCAAGGGGGGATGTGGCTCCTGTGGGGGCTGCAAGGGAGGATGTGGCTCCTGTGGGGGCTGCAAAGGGGGCTGTGGCTCCTGTGGGGGCTGCAAGGGGGGCTGTGGCTCCTGTGGGGGCTGCAAAGGGGGCTGTGGCTCCTGTGGGGGCTGCAAGGGAGGCTGTGGCTCCTGTGGGGGCTGCAAGGGGGGATGTGGCTCCTGTGGGGGCTGCAAGGGGGGATGTGGCTCCGGTGGGGGCTGCAAGGGGGGATGTGGCTCCAGCTGCTGTGTGCCCGTGTGCTGCTGCAAGCCCGTGTGCTGCTGTGTACCTGCCTGCTCTTGCTCCAGCTGTGACTCCTGTGGGGGCTGCAAGGGGGGATGTGGCTCAAGTGGGGGCTGCAAGGGAGGATGTGGCTCCAGTGACTGCTGCCAGTCTAGTTGCTGTAAGCCCTGCTGCTGCCAGACCAGCTGCTGCAAACCTTGCTGCTGCTCATCGGGCTGTGGGCAGTCCTGCTGCCAGTCCAGCTGTGGCAAGGCCAGCTGCTGTGGCCCCATTTGCTGTCAGTGCAAGATCTAAAGCTCTTGGTTCCATGTGCTCAGGAGCAGTCTGACTAAAGAACCCAGAGCCACATAGCTTGTTGTCTATCCACTGGGCATAGGGCACCTCAGCTCTGGGGTTCAGCGTCCTGAGACACCCACTCTTGAAAGAGACTAAGCGTGTCCTCCTCTGCTGTGACCCATCTTGGAACCAGCTCCTCACTCCCATTACTTCTCTATGGACTCACTTCTGCTGAGACTTAAGAACACTGCCCTTTAAGACGCCCAGAGAACTCACTGGATGAGGATGGTGCTCGGAAGACACCAAGCCTACTGCTCCCCTCCCCCACCTTCCTCTTCCTTCTTCCTCTTTTTCCTTTCTCCTTCCCCTCAGCACCTCTACCACCTGACATGCAGCGCTGTCTGGGCCCTGACACCCCACAGGGCCACCAAGCTCCCCAACACTTCTTCCCTTTCCTGGACCTTCTTCTCGAACAGCAGCTCGCTCTGATGGCCTGGCCTCCAACGTCCACTCTACACCCTGCAAAGCCTCTAAATAAACTTGCTCTAAAGAAACCGACAGCCTTGTTCTCACTCGGATTCTTTCCTCTCTGGGTTTCTGGGTTAAAACGCCGCTGTAGTTGATGTTCATTGGGACCTGATGGGGTTTCACGGTGTTAATACGGGACCATTTATGTAAACTTTTGCCTAAATGCACTTCTCAAGCTGGACTAGGGAAGGAATTCTGCTTCTGTCTAAAACCGTAGGAACAATCCTACGTCAGGCCTCATGGTCTGTAGGAGGGAGAATTGGGCAGTGGCCCTGCAGTAGAACAGTTGCAGACTGCATGCTTCAAAATGGTGTATCCTTAGAGATGACACTCGACCGTGAAAGCAGACATCCCCGTATGCTTTGATGAGCTGAAATGACAGTGTTGGTTTTCCCGACCGCCATGTCTACCACGAATCATCTCCACTTCTCAACACCTACATCGTCACCAACCCTTCCAACGTCTCGAGCTTCCTAACTCTCTATCTGGGAATCTACACTGCTTCTCTTCCTCTGTTCCACCCACACGTCCCTGGGAGAGACTGTGACTAGCCTAGCGCAAGCCTGGTGCCCGTCCCAGATCCACCAGCTGTCGCCAGAGGGCACAGCCACAGGAATACCTCCCTGGGGGCTCCCACGACAACCACCAAGATGTTGGTGATGAGCATTCTCAGAACTGAGAGGACTCTAGGAATTCAAAATCAGGTATATTCTTGCAAGGGTTACTGCAGAGTGCTTTCCCTTTACAAGTCCACGGTAAGACATCGAGCTCTGGGACCCTGAACCCATCATAGTGCTCCACGCAACACAAACATTCAAAGAAGAAAAGCCACCAATGGCAATCAACTCCTGCCAACAATAGTAAGAAGGGGAACACCTCCAACTCACATTAGAGGGAGCCAACGTTGACATCATAAGCTGACAAGGACATTACATGGGAACATTATGTCTGATCAACCTCTCTCTGAAAGAGAGAGGTTAGACCCGCTCCCAGAGTTGGTTGTCAACAGATTCAAGCAATGTATCAAGACCAAGTTTGGTTGATCCAGAAGATCGAAGTTCATCTACCCCTGGAAACCCAACCGGGGCAGTCCCGTCGGGTGGGTCAAGGGCGATGCACTGGCTTGCTAACCAGAAGGTTTGGGATTTCAACCTGCCCCGTGTCCTTGCTCAGGGAGACCGGGGATCAGCTCCGTCAGCATGTCAACCTAGACAATGCCGTGACATCATCCTACTCTGCTCCTGTGACTACAGTTTGCTTTCACAGGAGACAAATGGAGGGAGTTGTACAGTAATCTCAAAACTATTTCATTCTCTGAATAGCAATGAGAGCAGCTATTGCCTAATTTCATTTAACATTGTATGGGAATTCCTAGCGCCCTTCATAGGAAACAGAATAAGAAAATAATTTAAAAGGCTCCAAATAAAGAAACCAAACTACAATTCTTCAAAACTCGTTAACTGCTCATGTAGATGAGTCAAAATAATCTCCCAGTAAATTTGCAGAAGGCAACGATCAGCTCAGAAATATTGCCAGGTTTACCACTGTGGAGGCTGGCTACAACTGGACCTGAACCCTGCCACAGTCGAGGCCAGAGACACAGTCCTTCGGCCAGCCCAAGGGCTTTACTGCAACACAGCTTACCGCCACCTGATGACAGGGTTTAAAGCTCTCCAGCTCCACGGTCAGATCATCAGGCCTCAGCTCTATCCTTACTTTTATTTCCCTCTCTTTTCACATTACTCCACAGTCTCAGTGGGCTCAACTTTTTTTTCCCCTCTATTTATTTTCACATGAAACTGCCGGCTCCCAGCCCACTCCATTTTGCCTTTAGGAAATGATGACATCTCTCTGTGGTATGAATTTGGGGGAGCCAGCGCCACCAAATTAATCATGGGTTGAATAAGTACAATAGTGCGGTTGACATATATATATATATATATAATATATATATCATAGAGAGCATGAAAGATAAAAGAGATATTGCAATAATAGAGTCATATACATTTCATGGTAGCATGTTCACCTGAGCCCCAACTGAGGTCCACGTGGAGAGAGGGGAAGTGATGGAGAAGAAGGGGAAAGGAAACAGGGGAGGAGAGGGAGCTGAGGAGAGGTGAAGGGAAGAGCCGAGAGAGCAAGAGCTCTCTATTGCTAATCCACGCCTATATATATTTGGGAGCGTGCAAGCCCACTAATTACAGGTAAAGACATACCTCACAGGAAGGGGTTGCACTATAAGTTATTCAGCAATGAGAATGGTTGGTTTAGGCATATACACCCAATAGGAAGACGAGGGATTCGGAGTATACATGTGACAAGATGGGCAGATCCTATAGTCAGGATGGCAGCTGGATCTCCATAGGAGCCATTATCAGTAGGGTGTGAACCCCTCTTACAGGAGCGAAATCAATGACTGCAGATCTGTCCATTTCCCTTAACAGCAGGGAGTGGGGCCCACTGCAGTCTGGAAAATGTTCACCCTAAGGGAGGATGTCTGAAAGCATCTGACCTCCCCCACAGCTCTCCACACAGCTTGGGGATCTCCGCCCTCTGTGCAGAAAAACATGGCTGGAGAAATTCCGCCCATGTTCCTCTGCAAGAGAACTCATATCTACCATCCAAGGCCCTTTAATGCAGCCAGTGGAAAACCTACCCGGCATTTGGAGAGTTCCACGTAACATGGGGAACCTCTGCCCACCTTCCACAGTATGCCCACGTGCCTGAGAGGCGCCATCCCTGTTCTCCATGGTCCCATGTGGCTGAAAGAACGTCCTCCCGCCTGATGGAGAGCCTCACATGGCCCAACGCAGCTCGTCAAACAGGCTTCTATAATCCACACTGCTGTGAAAACCAGTGGCCGACTTATGTGGCATCCAGTCACCTAATGCAATTCCGACACCAAAAGGGGCACATGCAACTGCCCTCCATAGAACCCTGGTTGCAGCAGGCACCCCTGAACACCTTCGTAAGCACCATATGCCACCGTGGGCCACTCCAAACCGGCTACTTGTGAAATCATCCTGTGCAGCCCCATCTTCGTGGGTCCACAGATACGCAACCAGCATCCTGGACAGGACCATCCAGCTTGCCCTCCAAATAACAGAATACTCATTGGCTGGGAAAAGACTGAAACTGCGGAAGGATAAAGCAGTACCCAGAAACCACAGTGCTATTAGCTGCAGGCAGTTCAGAGAAGCATTCCTACGAGTCTCCCAAAGAGAAATCCCAGGCTTCTATTACTCAATGGAGAATGGTGCAAGGCTCCTCTAAAACAATACAATGTAAACAGCCTTCAGCCCCAGAAAGCTCCACGTTGTAAAACAAAACAAAAATGCAATGTTGGAAGAAGTCCTGAACCAAACAATGTACACAGAAGAAGCACACATTGACCTGCCACAGAAATAAATCTTCAGAATGCTGCTTGAAGTTATACAGGATAGGACGGAAACAATACAAGAAGAGGGTGATGTGATAGAGGAGATAAAGACTACACACCGAAGAGAAATATGAGACCCAAGGATGAGACAACAAAATGCAGTAGCAAATTCACAGGCTTTGCCCGCAGACTTGAGGAGGCCGAGAATTGCACCAGTGACCTAGAGCATAACCAGACAGACAGATCAACAAACAGCAAAGGAAGTCCAATAAGGTAACCCGAGAAATTCAAGAAAACTTGAGATCCTTGTCTGATGCTGTGAACAGGCACGACATTACAATAATGGGGCTACCGGAACAAGACACAATGAATAAGAAAGTCAGCAGCACAAAATACCATGGAACGTCTCAGAGGAACGCTCCCCCAGCTTAACGAATGAAAGCCAGGCAACCATTCAGGAGGCCAAAAGAATGCCAACTAGGCTCAATTCCAAGAAATCACCAAGGCATATAATAGCAAAATTATCCAACATTGAGCAAGAGGAAAAAATCATGAGAGCTACCAGGGGAAAACAAGCAGTAACCAATAAAGGTACCCAATAAAGAATGCTCAGACCTATCCGCACACTATGAAGAAGAGGAGAGAGTGGAGTTACAGATTCAAACTATTGAAGGAAAACACCACACACCCGAGAATACTCTATCCAGCCAAATAATCTATCGAAAAGAAGAGTCTTCCCAGACAAGGAAAAACTTAAAAAATACATTAAAGCAATCCAGCCCTATAAAGTACAATTAACAACCAGTATAGGCAGAATAACAGCACTCACTGAGCACAAACAAGAGACCACCACACAGAACAATCCCACCCAGACGGCAACAAAGAAAATGCAGTATCCCAGGTGAGCATTAGCTGAACGATAGGGAGAAGGCAAGAATGAAACATACACACATACACACACAAAACAGTGATAAGAAAGGGAGGTGGGAAAACACTCAACTCAAAAAGTATAAGATGACATCACAGAATCCACAGATGGATGTAATGACCCTGCATATCAATGGACTGAACCTCAGCCATTAAAAGGCAGAGGTCAGCAGACTGGCTGAGAAAACATAAGCTGTCAATCTGCTGTATACAGGAGACACACCTAGAGTTACAGACAAAAAGAGGCTGAAAATCAAAGGGTTCAGAAAAATATACCAATGAAATGGCAATTCAGAAAAGGCAGGAGTTGCAATCCTAATCTCAGACAAAATTGATCACAAGGTGCAAGTCATAACAAGAAATAAGCGGGGGCACTATACAATGCCCAAGGCAACAGTAGACCAAGAACCAGTTAGCATAATAAATATATACTCACCAAACGAGAGACCCATGAAAGTCATCAATCAAAGACTCCAAAAGATGAACAAAGAAACTACAGGCTCAACAATTAGAGCAGGTGACTTTAATACACCACTCCCCCAGAAAGTTAGATCACAGGGAAACAAGCTTCACAAGGAGGCAACACATCAAAACATTACAATTAGACCACTGGATCTGATAGATATTTTAAGAGCTCTCCACCCACATGCAAGACAAATCCACATTCTTTTCAAGCCCACATGGCACGTACTCAAAGATAGCCCAGATGTTGGAACACAACTTGAACGTGTGTGAATTCAAGCACGTTGACATCATACAGTCATCTTCCTCTGACGACTATGCCATAAGGCTGGAAATCAACTAAAGGATCATTAAGATAAAATGGGCGAAAAATTGGAAGATTAATAACTCTCTATTGCAAAAGAAGTGGGTACTGGCCCAGGTCAGAGATGAACTTAGGAAGTGTCGAGACACCAACAAGAATGAGAATATGGCATACCAAAACCTTTGGGACACAGAAAAGTCACTTAGTTGTCAGAGGAAGATTGATACGAACACAGGCACACAGGACAAAGGAAGAGAGACTTAGGACTGCTATGCTGACACAAAACTTACAGCAATTAGAGCAGAGTCAACAGCACAATCCTACTAAGAGCAAAAGAAAAGAAATAATAAAGAGCAGGACTGAGATTCATGAGAGGGAAAACAAAAAAATTTGGGGAAAATTAATACAGCTAGGGGGAGGGAGGGATTCATGCAGCTAAAAGCTGGCACACCTACCCAATGAGCGGAAAGGACAAATGTCAATAGCAAGCATGAGCGACAAAACAAAGGCCACTACAGTGGACCCTAATGAAATCAAGAGGATAATTACACAGTACTACAAAGGCCTTGCTCCAATAGATTCAACAACTTGGGACACACGGACAAATACTAGGAAAAACAATCCCTCCCTAGACTACTGCAGGTGGATGTCAAGAATAGAAGAAATAGACAAGTTATCAAGGGATTGCCAACAAAACAATCACCCAGGCCAGATGGCTTCAAGGAGAATTCTACCAAGCATTCAGGAAAGAAGTGACACCAATCCTACACAACTGTTCCAGAACAGAGAAAAACACAGCAAACGCCTGCACCCTTTTAATGCAGCTAGTATAACTCTGACACCGAAACCGGGAAAGAATCCCACAAGAATTCAGAATTACAGACAAATATCCCCAATGAACATAAATTCAAAAATCCTGGGGGGGAAAGCACTGGTCAGGGAGGAGATGAGCCAGTCAGGGTACTGTGTAGCAACGATAAAACGCACAACTTTCCTCTGGTTCTTCAATACTTCCTCACCCCCAACCCCCAATATCATACTCCCAAATCTGCCTTACACATGCGGCTAGACCAGAGGATGTACACTGGTGCAGATAAGAGATGAAATAAAAGGAATCGAGAGCAGATGATCCCTTCAGGACGAGTGGTGAGAGTGGTGATAGCAGGAGGGTAGATGGAAGGTGGGATTTAAAAAGGGTGGGGTGGACGATATCAAGGATCTGTATATAAACTCCACCCTGGGGAATAGACAACAGAAAAGTGGGTGAAGGGACACGTCGCACAGTGTAAGACATGACAAAATAATAATGATTTATCAATTTTCAAGGTTTCATGACGGAGAGGTTTGCGAGGAGGGTTGGAAAAGAGGAGCTGATACCAAGGGCTCAAGTCGACACCAAATATTTTGAGAATGATGAAGGCAACCAATATACAAATGTGCTTGACACAATGGACGTATATATGGATTGTGATAAGAGTTGTACAGAGACCCCAATAAAATGATTTTTTTAAACACAGGCCAATAGATTATAAACGTATATGAAACAAATAATTCATCAGGACAAAGTGGGAGTTATACCAGGGACTCAGGGATAAAAGACTATTAGAATCATTCGCCACACTGACATGAAAATTATAAGAACCACATCATAATATCAATAGATGCGGAAAAGGCATTTGACAACATCCAACACCAATTCCTGTTTAAAACACTCAAGAAGATAGGAATGGAAGGGAAAAAATCTCAATACAATACAAGCTTTATAGGACAAACCAACAGCCAACGTGCTAGTCAATGGAGAAAAGACTAAAACAATCTCACTGAAAAAGGGGGCCAGACAAGGATGCCCTCTGTCCCCATTCTTATCTAACAATGTACTGCAGGTCCTACCTGACAAGATAAGGCAGAAGAAAGACATCAAATATAATTACCTGTGGAAGGGAGAGGTAAAAATATCATTGTTCACAGATGATATGATTTTATATATGGAAAATCCCAAAAGATGCACAAGGGGAGTATTGGAAGCAATAGAAGGATATGGCAGAGTGGCAGGATACAGGATCAACAAACAGAAGTCTACTGGATTCTATACATACCAAAGAAGACCATGGAAGTAAGGATAAAAAAAGGTAGCATCCCTTGCAATAGCCAAGAACAAATTGAAATATCTAGTATATACCTGACTTCAAAAGCAAAATATTTGTACGAGGAAAACTGCAGGACACTATCACAAGAAACCAAGAGTGGCCTCAACAAGTGGAAGAATATCCCATGTTTGTGGATCAGAAGACTGAATATAGTAAAGATGTCAGGTCTGCCAAGATATAAGTTCACTACTATTCCAATACAAATACCATCGTCTTTCTGCAAAGAATTGGAAAAACTGATGACCAACTTCATGTGGAGAGGGAAGAAGCCCAGAATTAGCAGAGAACTTCTGAAGAAGAAAGATACATTGTGACGGCTTGCTTTACCAGACTTTAGCACCTTTTATAGAGCCACAGAGGTCAAAATAGGATGGTATGGCTATAATGACAGATACTCGGAACAATTAGAAAGAACTGAAACACGTTTGTCTTCATTGATCTTATCTGGGAGGGAGACACCCACTGATATGGTTTTTAGCTCTTTGATGTCTGATAACTGGTCCCTTCTGCACCTTGGGGTCAGACAGGCTGGTTTGCTTCTTCCATGTGGGCTTTGATGCTTCTCAGCTAGATGGCAACTTGTTTATCTTTGCCTTTTGCCTTCTTGACTTCTGGGATTCTGCCACTACCCCTGAGAGATGTTGGTGCCCTTCCATGACTCCACTGACCGCCCGTCCATGAGACTCCGTACCCACCAGCCTGGGATCAACATATCTGCATTCTGCATCACCTTCCGGTGCATGGCGGGGCGCTGTGTGAGTCTGAAGATGGACTTAGAGACTAGTATATGACTTACAGATTACTATAGGACTTAGGGGTTAGTATAGGACTGAGGGACTAGTATGGGACTTAGGGGTTAATATAGGACTTACAGACTAGTATTGGACGTAGGGCTCAACAAAGGACTTATGGAATAGTATAGGACATAGGACTAGTACGGGACTTAGGTACTAGGATAGAACTTAGGGACTAGTATAAGATTTAGGACCCAATAGAGGACTGAGGCTCTGGTATAGGATTTAGGGACAAGTATAGGACTTAGGGACTAGTATGGGACTTAGGGACTATTATAGAACTTAAGGACTAGTATAGGACTGGACCCAATATAGCACTTAGGAACTAGTACGGTAATTAGGAACTAGTATGGGACTTATGACTGGTATAGGACTTAGTGACTAGTATGGGATTTAGGGACTATTACAGAACGTAGGGACTAGTATAGGACTTAGGACTCAATATAGGACTTATGGACTAGTATGAGAATTGAGGACAAATATAGGACGTAGGGACTGGTATAGGAATTAGGGACTAGTATATCACTTAAGGACTGCTATAGGATTTTGGGACTAGTATGGGACTTAGGGACTACTAGGACATAGGGCCTAGTATAGCACTTAGAGACATGAATTGGCCTGGCATAGAATACCTTCCTCGTTTATCATTAATTCTCAATAGGAAGTTCTTGCTGATACACAGAAAAGTTTCACTGGATGTGTTTCTCCATTCAACCTGATGTATTACAGGAAGATACATTTGATGAAAGATAGAACAATTGCCCAGAAAACTCAACAATGAGGTGGAAGAATGAAACCACGCAATCCACAATATTTAGCCCAGACACATTTACAGAATATTCACCTGTGAGAGTTGAGTGTTGTATCAACCTGGCTGGGTCAGATGTTTCAGTAGTTTGCCAACTAAGGACTCCCTGAAGACGGGGTGCTTTTTGTTAGTTAGTTAGTTAGTTAGTTAGTTAGTTAGTTAGTTAGTTAGTTAGTTAGTTAGTTAGTTAGTTAGTTTGAAATGAACTTGCTTATCAGAAAAAACTCCAAGTCCATATCAGTTTTACTATTCCCCCTTAAAAACTATTTTTTTAGTCATTCACAACACTATGTAGATGGGTGTAAGGAGTCTGGAGAAAGAGATACATATATTATCTACATTAATACATATTTAATATATTAAAGAAACACATAGTATATATTTACACAACCCATCCCAAGAAATGAAAGCAACAAGATCCTGTTTATCATTCCATATACGTGGGTCTATCCGGGCCCCACCCTTCCTCAATATGCAGCGCCTTCCTCTTCTTGTTCCCACCCACATCCCTATGCCTCTAAGAGACATCAAAGTCGTCTCTTTTGGGGTACAAGCCACATTTCTTTTTCTTGGTCTTGCATGGTAATAATAGTGGTATTAAATGTGAATCTTTGTAAGATGGACTGAGTCTGCTAAGCCTGATTGTCTACTTGTGTCTGTGTCTTGAGGTGTTGAAGACGTGCTGTGGTTTGTAGATGGATGTATAGTATTCCACGGTATGAATACACTAGAGTTCATTCATCCATTCCTCTGTAGGAAGGGTGTTCATGTTATCATGGAAACTGCTGCAAGAAACATACGTGTGCATATGTATGCCAGAGAAGCTAAGTCCGCTGGGTATCAGTTTCCATAAATAGCATAAAAACAAGGTCAAAATTAGCCTTCACAGAAAGGACATGCCACAAACAATGGGAGCCTCTTCAGGAGGACAAGAACCACTCACATGCACCAAGCATGACCCAGGAAGCTCTCAGAAAAGGAAGAAGGAACTCAGCCTGTGGAAGCCAGAGCGCAGGGAGGGGTATAAAGGGCTGCTGGCACAAGAGACCCCATCACTCAACCTCTTCCCTCACTCTCTGATACTCTAAGGAAACCCATCCTCTCTCGACCCACCAGGATCATGGGCTGCTGTGGTTGCTCCGGAGGCTGTGGCTCCGGCAGTGGGGGCTGTGGCTCTGGCTGCGGAGGCTGTGGAGGCTCTGGCAGCTGTGGTGGCTGTGGAAGCTGTGGGGGTTCTGGCTCCAGCTGCTGTGTGCCCGTGTGCTGCTGCAAGCCCGTGTGCTGCTGCAAGCCCGTGTGCTGCTGTGTGCCTGCCTGCTCTTGCTCCAGCTGTGGCTCCTGTGGGGGCTGCAAGGGGGGATGTGGCTCCTGTGGGGGCTGCAAGGGAGGATGTGGCTCCTGTGGGGGCTGCAAAGGGGGCTGTGGCTCCTGTGGGGGCTGCAAGGGGGGCTGTGGCTCCTGTGGGGGCTGCAAAGGGGGCTGTGGCTCCTGTGGGGGCTACAAGGGAGGCTGTGGCTCCTGTGGGGGCTGCAAGGGGGGATGTGGCTCCTGTGGGGGCTGCAAGGGGGGATGTGGCTCCGGTGGGGGCTGCAAGGGGGGATGTGGCTCCAGCTGCTGTGTGCCCGTGTGCTGCTGCAAGCCCGTGTGCTGCTGTGTACCTGCCTGCTCTTGCTCCAGCTGTGACTCCTGTGGGGGCTGCAAGGGGGGATGTGGCTCAAGTGGGGGCTGCAAGGGAGGATGTGGCTCCAGTGACTGCTGCCAGTCTAGTTGCTGTAAGCCCTGCTGCTGCCAGACCAGCTGCTGCAAACCTTGCTGCTGCTCATCGGGCTGTGGGCAGTCCTGCTGCCAGTCCAGCTGTGGCAAGGCCAGCTGCTGTGGCCCCATTTGCTGTCAGTGCAAGATCTAAAGCTCTTGGTTCCATGTGCTCAGGAGCAGTCTGACTAAAGAACCCAGAGCCACATAGCTTGTTGTCTATCCACTGGGCATAGGGCACCTCAGCTCTGGGGTTCAGCGTCCTGAGACACCCACTCTTGAAAGAGACTAAGCGTGTCCTCCTCTGCTGTGACCCATCTTGGAACCAGCTCCTCACTCCCATTACTTCTCTATGGACTCACTTCTGCTGAGACTTAAGAACACTGCCCTTTAAGACGCCCAGAGAACTCACTGGATGAGGATGGTGCTCGGAAGACACCAAGCCTACTGCTCCCCTCCCCCACCTTCCTCTTCCTTCTTCCTCTTTTTCCTTTCTCCTTCCCCTCAGCACCTCTACCACCTGACATGCAGCGCTGTCTGGGCCCTGACACCCCACAGGGCCACCAAGCTCCCCAACACTTCTTCCCTTTCCTGGACCTTCTTCTCGAACAGCAGCTCGCTCTGATGGCCTGGCCTCCAACGTCCACTCTACACCCTGCAAAGCCTCTAAATAAACTTGCTCTAAAGAAACCGACAGCCTTGTTCTCACTCGGATTCTTTCCTCTCTGGGTTTCTGGGTTAAAACGCCGCTGTAGTTGATGTTCATTGGGACCTGATGGGGTTTCACGGTGTTAATACGGGACCATTTATGTAAACTTTTGCCTAAATGCACTTCTCAAGCTGGACTAGGGAAGGAATTCTGCTTCTGTCTAAAACCGTAGGAACAATCCTACGTCAGGCCTCATGGTCTGTAGGAGGGAGAATTGGGCAGTGGCCCTGCAGTAGAACAGTTGCAGACTGCATGCTTCAAAATGGTGTATCCTTAGAGATGACACTCGACCGTGAAAGCAGACATCCCCGTATGCTTTGATGAGCTGAAATGACAGTGTTGGTTTTCCCGACCGCCATGTCTACCACGAATCATCTCCACTTCTCAACACCTACATCGTCACCAACCCTTCCAACGTCTCGAGCTTCCTAACTCTCTATCTGGGAATCTACACTGCTTCTCTTCCTCTGTTCCACCCACACGTCCCTGGGAGAGACTGTGACTAGCCTAGCGCAAGCCTGGTGCCCGTCCCAGATCCACCAGCTGTCGCCAGAGGGCACAGCCACAGGAATACCTCCCTGGGGGCTCCCACGACAACCACCAAGATGTTGGTGATGAGCATTCTCAGAACTGAGAGGACTCTAGGAATTCAAAATCAGGTATATTCTTGCAAGGGTTACTGCAGAGTGCTTTCCCTTTACAAGTCCACGGTAAGACATCGAGCTCTGGGACCCTGAACCCATCATAGTGCTCCACGCAACACAAACATTCAAAGAAGAAAAGCCACCAATGGCAATCAACTCCTGCCAACAATAGTAAGAAGGGGAACACCTCCAACTCACATTAGAGGGAGCCAACGTTGACATCATAAGCTGACAAGGACATTACATGGGAACATTATGTCTGATCAACCTCTCTCTGAAAGAGAGAGGTTAGACCCGCTCCCAGAGTTGGTTGTCAACAGATTCAAGCAATGTATCAAGACCAAGTTTGGTTGATCCAGAAGATCGAAGTTCATCTACCCCTGGAAACCCAACCGGGGCAGTCCCGTCGGGTGGGTCAAGGGCGATGCACTGGCTTGCTAACCAGAAGGTTTGGGATTTCAACCTGCCCCGTGTCCTTGCTCAGGGAGACCGGGGATCAGCTCCGTCAGCATGTCAACCTAGACAATGCCGTGACATCATCCTACTCTGCTCCTGTGACTACAGTTTGCTTTCACAGGAGACAAATGGAGGGAGTTGTACAGTAATCTCAAAACTATTTCATTCTCTGAATAGCAATGAGAGCAGCTATTGCCTAATTTCATTTAACATTGTATGGGAATTCCTAGCGCCCTTCATAGGAAACAGAATAAGAAAATAATTTAAAAGGCTCCAAATAAAGAAACCAAACTACAATTCTTCAAAACTCGTTAACTGCTCATGTAGATGAGTCAAAATAATCTCCCAGTAAATTTGCAGAAGGCAACGATCAGCTCAGAAATATTGCCAGGTTTACCACTGTGGAGGCTGGCTACAACTGGACCTGAACCCTGCCACAGTCGAGGCCAGAGACACAGTCCTTCGGCCAGCCCAAGGGCTTTACTGCAACACAGCTTACCGCCACCTGATGACAGGGTTTAAAGCTCTCCAGCTCCACGGTCAGATCATCAGGCCTCAGCTCTATCCTTACTTTTATTTCCCTCTCTTTTCACATTACTCCACAGTCTCAGTGGGCTCAACTTTTTTTTCCCCTCTATTTATTTTCACATGAAACTGCCGGCTCCCAGCCCACTCCATTTTGCCTTTAGGAAATGATGACATCTCTCTGTGGTATGAATTTGGGGGAGCCAGCGCCACCAAATTAATCATGGGTTGAATAAGTACAATAGTGCGGTTGACATATATATATATATATATAATATATATATCATAGAGAGCATGAAAGATAAAAGAGATATTGCAATAATAGAGTCATATACATTTCATGGTAGCATGTTCACCTGAGCCCCAACTGAGGTCCACGTGGAGAGAGGGGAAGTGATGGAGAAGAAGGGGAAAGGAAACAGGGGAGGAGAGGGAGCTGAGGAGAGGTGAAGGGAAGAGCCGAGAGAGCAAGAGCTCTCTATTGCTAATCCACGCCTATATATATTTGGGAGCGTGCAAGCCCACTAATTACAGGTAAAGACATACCTCACAGGAAGGGGTTGCACTATAAGTTATTCAGCAATGAGAATGGTTGGTTTAGGCATATACACCCAATAGGAAGACGAGGGATTCGGAGTATACATGTGACAAGATGGGCAGATCCTATAGTCAGGATGGCAGCTGGATCTCCATAGGAGCCATTATCAGTAGGGTGTGAACCCCTCTTACAGGAGCGAAATCAATGACTGCAGATCTGTCCATTTCCCTTAACAGCAGGGAGTGGGGCCCACTGCAGTCTGGAAAATGTTCACCCTAAGGGAGGATGTCTGAAAGCATCTGACCTCCCCCACAGCTCTCCACACAGCTTGGGGATCTCCGCCCTCTGTGCAGAAAAACATGGCTGGAGAAATTCCGCCCATGTTCCTCTGCAAGAGAACTCATATCTACCATCCAAGGCCCTTTAATGCAGCCAGTGGAAAACCTACCCGGCATTTGGAGAGTTCCACGTAACATGGGGAACCTCTGCCCACCTTCCACAGTATGCCCACGTGCCTGAGAGGCGCCATCCCTGTTCTCCATGGTCCCATGTGGCTGAAAGAACGTCCTCCCGCCTGATGGAGAGCCTCACATGGCCCAACGCAGCTCGTCAAACAGGCTTCTATAATCCACACTGCTGTGAAAACCAGTGGCCGACTTATGTGGCATCCAGTCACCTAATGCAATTCCGACACCAAAAGGGGCACATGCAACTGCCCTCCATAGAACCCTGGTTGCAGCAGGCACCCCTGAACACCTTCGTAAGCACCATATGCCACCGTGGGCCACTCCAAACCGGCTACTTGTGAAATCATCCTGTGCAGCCCCATCTTCGTGGGTCCACAGATACGCAACCAGCATCCTGGACAGGACCATCCAGCTTGCCCTCCAAATAACAGAATACTCATTGGCTGGGAAAAGACTGAAACTGCGGAAGGATAAAGCAGTACCCAGAAACCACAGTGCTATTAGCTGCAGGCAGTTCAGAGAAGCATTCCTACGAGTCTCCCAAAGAGAAATCCCAGGCTTCTATTACTCAATGGAGAATGGTGCAAGGCTCCTCTAAAACAATACAATGTAAACAGCCTTCAGCCCCAGAAAGCTCCACGTTGTAAAACAAAACAAAAATGCAATGTTGGAAGAAGTCCTGAACCAAACAATGTACACAGAAGAAGCACACATTGACCTGCCACAGAAATAAATCTTCAGAATGCTGCTTGAAGTTATACAGGATAGGACGGAAACAATACAAGAAGAGGGTGATGTGATAGAGGAGATAAAGACTACACACCGAAGAGAAATATGAGACCCAAGGATGAGACAACAAAATGCAGTAGCAAATTCACAGGCTTTGCCCGCAGACTTGAGGAGGCCGAGAATTGCACCAGTGACCTAGAGCATAACCAGACAGACAGATCAACAAACAGCAAAGGAAGTCCAATAAGGTAACCCGAGAAATTCAAGAAAACTTGAGATCCTTGTCTGATGCTGTGAACAGGCACGACATTACAATAATGGGGCTACCGGAACAAGACACAATGAATAAGAAAGTCAGCAGCACAAAATACCATGGAACGTCTCAGAGGAACGCTCCCCCAGCTTAACGAATGAAAGCCAGGCAACCATTCAGGAGGCCAAAAGAATGCCAACTAGGCTCAATTCCAAGAAATCACCAAGGCATATAATAGCAAAATTATCCAACATTGAGCAAGAGGAAAAAATCATGAGAGCTACCAGGGGAAAACAAGCAGTAACCAATAAAGGTACCCAATAAAGAATGCTCAGACCTATCCGCACACGATGAAGAAGAGGAGAGAGTGGAGTTACAGATTCAAACTATTGAAGGAAAACACCACACACCCGAGAATACTCTATCCAGCCAAATAATCTATCGAAAAGAAGAGTCTTCCCAGACAAGGAAAAACTTAAAAAATACATTAAAGCAATCCAGCCCTATAAAGTACAATTAACAACCAGTATAGGCAGAATAACAGCACTCACTGAGCACAAACAAGAGACCACCACACAGAACAATCCCACCCAGACGGCAACAAAGAAAATGCAGTATCCCAGGTGAGCATTAGCTGAACGATAGGGAGAAGGCAAGAATGAAACATACACACATACACACACAAAACAGTGATAAGAAAGGGAGGTGGGAAAACACTCAACTCAAAAAGTATAAGATGACATCACAGAATCCACAGATGGATGTAATGACCCTGCATATCAATGGACTGAACCTCAGCCATTAAAAGGCAGAGGTCAGCAGACTGGCTGAGAAAACATAAGCTGTCAATCTGCTGTATACAGGAGACACACCTAGAGTTACAGACAAAAAGAGGCTGAAAATCAAAGGGTTCAGAAAAATATACCAATGAAATGGCAATTCAGAAAAGGCAGGAGTTGCAATCCTAATCTCAGACAAAATTGATCACAAGGTGCAAGTCATAACAAGAAATAAGCGGGGGCACTATACAATGCCCAAGGCAACAGTAGACCAAGAACCAGTTAGCATAATAAATATATACTCACCCAACGAGAGACCCATGAAAGTCATCAATCAAAGACTCCAAAAGATGAACAAAGAAACTACAGGCTCAACAATTAGAGCGGGTGACTTTAATACACCACTCCCCCAGAAAGTTAGATCACAGGGAAACAAGCTTCACAAGGAGGCAACACATCAAAACATTACAATTAGACCACTGGATCTGATAGATATTTTAAGAGCTCTCCACCCACATGCAAGACAAATCCACATTCTTTTCAAGCCCACATGGCACGTACTCAAAGATAGCCCAGATGTTGGAACACAACTTGAACGTGTGTGAATTCAAGCACGTTGACATCATACAGTCATCTTCCTCTGACGACTATGCCATAAGGCTGGAAATCAACTAAAGGATCATTAAGATAAAATGGGCGAAAAATTGGAAGATTAATAACTCTCTATTGCAAAAGAAGTGGGTACTGGCCCAGGTCAGAGATGAACTTAGGAAGTGTCGAGACACCAACGAGAATGAGAATATGGCATACCAAAACCTTTGGGACACAGAAAAGTCACTTAGTTGTCAGAGGAAGATTGATACGAACACAGGCACACAGGACAAAGGAAGAGAGACTTAGGACTGCTATGCTGACACAAAACTTACAGCAATTAGAGCAGAGTCAACAGCACAATCCTACTAAGAGCAAAAGAAAAGAAATAATAAAGAGCAGGACTGAGATTCATGAGAGGGCAAACAAAAAACTATGGGGGAAATTAATACAGCTAGGGGGAGGAGGGATCCATGCAGCTAAAAGCTGGCACACCTACCCAATGAGCGGAAAGGACAAATGTCAATAGCAAGCATGAGCGACAAAACAAAGGCCACTACAGTGGACCCTAATGAAATCAAGAGGATAATTACACAGTACTACAAAGGCCTTGCTCCAATAGATTCAACAACTTGGGACACACGGACAAATACTAGGAAAAACAATCCCTCCCTAGACTACTGCAGGTGGATGTCAAGAATAGAAGAAATAGACAAGTTATCAAGGGATTGCCAACAAAACAATCACCCAGGCCAGATGGCTTCAAGGAGAATTCTACCAAGCATTCAGGAAAGAAGTGACACCAATCCTACACAACTGTTCCAGAACAGAGAAAAACACAGCAAACGCCTGCACCCTTTTAATGCAGCTAGTATAACTCTGACAGCGAAACCGGGAAAGAATCCCACAAGAATTCAGAATTACAGACAAATATCCCCAATGAACATAAATTCAAAAATCCTGGGGGTGAAAGCACTGGTCAGGGAGGAGATGAGCCAGTCAGGGTACTGTGTAGCAACGATAAAACGCACAACTTTCCTCTGGTTCTTCAATGCTTCCTCCCCCATCCACCCACTATCATACTACCAATTCTGACACACAAATCCGGGTAGACCAGAGGATGTACACTGCTGCAGATAAGAGATGAAATAAAAGGAATCGAGAACACATGATCCCTTCAGGGCCAGTGGTGAGAGTGGTGATAGCAGGAGGGTAGATGGAAGGTGGGATAAGAAGGGGTGGTGGACAATTACAAGGATCTGTATATGACCCCACCCTGGGGAATAGACAACAGAAAAGTGGGTGAAGGGACACGTCGCACAGTGTAAGACATGACAAAATAATAATGATTTATCAATTTTCAAGGGTTCATGATGGAGGGGTTTGTAAAGAGGGAGGGAAAATGAGGACGTGATACCAAGGGCTCAAGTCGACACCAAATATTTTGAGAATGATGAAGGCAACCAATATACAAATGTGCTTGACACAATGCATGTATATACGGTTTGTCATAAGAGTTGTAAAGAGACCCCAATAAAATGATTTTTTTAAACACAGACCAATAGAATATAAACATATATGAAACAAATAATTCACCAGGACAAAGTGGAAGTCACACCTTGGAGGCAGGGATAAAAGACTATTAGGATCATTTGCCCACTTTACCCATTTAATGTATATTGCAATAGTTCCATGATATCAAGAGTTAAGATCTTGACGACAATCTGTTTTAGAACATTTTCTTTTCCCCCATACTCATTGTTATTTGTGTAATTTCTTTAATTTAGACACAAATATGCACAACCAAGCTTTCCCCAGTTCAACAACTCCTCTGTGTATAATCCTTTGCCACTGCGCATGCTCTTCATGTCGAACAAATATGGTTGTTCTCCCTCTCCAAATTGTTCCACCACTGTGGAAATGGACTCAGTGCCCCTAACGGAAACGTTTCCTCCTTCGCGCGTGGTAATCATGAGTCACGTGGGCTTTCTTTCTTTCAGCAGGTTACTCCATGTAATATACATACACGTTGACGTCCACTGTTGAACCGCTTCTAACAAGAGCTGTGTAGACACACTCACAATGCGCTCCAATGCTCCCTCGCCCCTACCACATCCACGGAATGTCCCCTAGTTCCGCGACCCGGATGCTCCTTCCCACCCTCCACCCCCAATGACCCACTGCATTTGTTAGTGTATCTGCACATCCTCTCCTCTGCGCTTCCTAAACTGGGGGCGCAACGGACACATGGAAAACTAAAGCCAAATGGACCTAAAGATGAAAACAACAATAAGATCAGATAAAAATGAGAGAAAAGCACAGCCACGGTCACGGCCATGACCTGGACCCTTCGACAAGAAAAGGAAACGCTGCTGAAATCGCTGCAGGGACTGGGGATGCGGGTGTCACGGCTGCGCACTTCCAACTTCACTGGCTGTGCTGCGTCCAAGCTCCCCAACATCCGAGGTGTCCACAAACCCCCTTCTCGAGCTCTCACCCTCATCCACCAGACCCAGAAGGAAACCCTCAGGAAAGTCGACAAGGGGAAGGAGGTCTAGGCCCTTGGTCAGCGACCCGAGAAACACACGCCAGGCACCGCCAGCTGGACCAGCACGAGGAGAGCAGGAGACCAGGACGCAGTCTCTACACCCACTGAGCAAGCACGCGGCCTAGGCCTGAACTGAGCGCGGAATAGAACACACTCACTGGAAGCATTAAGAGTAAGAAAGAATAAAAACACCAACAAGATTTTAAGCGCCAGACAAGAAAATTCTTCTGTGAATCACTTGAGACATATTTGAGCACAGACCAAATTCATGTTGGGTCAAAAGAGAGGTCTGGCCTAATTTTGATTTAAACTAGTTCAATTGCTCGATCCTATCAAGGACAATCGTACATACAAATGGCCACATCAATTTTAGAGCTTTCCCCGGCTCCCACCCCACATGGTGGAATCACCTTTCAAATGTGTTGTGAAATCACAATCAGTTCTAGTGCTCGCTCCCCACCTGTCTTCATTATCGACTCCCCCAGTCCACTTTCCCTCCCGCTCCCTAACACCCACACCCACCCACACCCCCACCGTGCATTCTCTAAATCCCATGTATCAGTTATTATCATTAGGCATCCACTCCTCCTGCGCTTCACAGCCGGGAGACCTAAAAGGAAACAAACCAGCAAACAAAAAATAACAATAAGATCGCTCGAAGGTGATAAGGATAAACTCATAATTGTCTGAAGACAAAAATCCACGTAATGTGTAAGAAGGAAAAAATCCCCTTCAATATTCCAAAAGCCAGAAAAGACAGTTCGGTCATGGAACCAGGAAGACATATTTGCACCCAGGACAAACTCAGGACGTGTCTGTGGGGGGTCAACTGGACACGTCTGGGTTTGACCCACCATAGCCAGGACGACAATGGTCTCTATCTGCTTCTTAAGAGCTGTGGGGAGAGGGCCAATACGAATTTCTGATGAGACAGACTCTAAGGTAAACTCCGGCATAGGTGACAAGGAAGACCGTTATATGACGATTAAGTATCTATTGCACACAGGACCTGGCCATTCCAAATATCTTTGCACGCAATGAAAGAGTCCCAGATGACAGCCATCCAACTTTCCCCGACCTGGAGAGAGAAACAGACAAGTCTACAATCACAGGAAGTGTGGTGGAAGACTGTATCAAGCCGAGATGTAGGCGAGGGTCGGGGTGGCATCCACCCTGTCAATCCGGTCACAACCTGATGATGCCTCTGAGGGGGTGTGGCCTTCTTATAAGGAGGACCCTGGAGCCCTCCCTCTCCGTCTTCTCTGGGCCTTTTTGCCATCTGGGATTCTGCTACTAATCCTGAGAGAACGTGGTGCCCTTCCATGACTCCACTGACCGTCCATCCATGCGACTTCGGACCCACCAGTTGGGATCAACTTACATGCATTCTGCATCACCTATCGGTGCATGGCAGGGGGCTGTGTGAGTCTGAAGAGGGACTTAGAGACTATTATATGACTTACCGATTACTATAGGACTTAGGGGTTAGTATAGGACTGAGGGACTAGTATAGGACTTAGGGGCTACTATGGGACTTAGGGGCTCGTATGGGACTAAGAGACTAGTATTGAATTTAGGGACTAATATATGACTTAGGGACTAGTATGGGACTTAAGGACTAGTATAGAATTTAGGAACTATAATAGGATTAAGGGACCAGTATGGGACTTAGGGAATATTATAGGACTTACGGACCAGTATGGGACTTAGGGCCCAGTATAAGATTTAGGGACTAGTATAGGACTTAAGGCCCTAAGAAATACTTAGAGACTGCGATAGGACTTAAGGTCTACTATAGCACTTAGGGGCTAGCATGGGACTTAGGGAATAGTATAGAACTTAGGGCCCAACATAGTACTTATACACTAGTATAGGACTTAGGGACTAGTATAGGACATAAGGATTAGTATAGGACTTAGTGACTAGTATGGGATAGGGACCTGTATGGGACTTAGGGACTAGTATAGAATTTAGAGACTAGTATAGGACTTAGGGTGCAATATAGGACTTAGGGTCTAGTATAGGACTTAGGAGTCAATATAGGTTTTATGGAAAAGTATAGGACTCAGGAGCTAGTATACGACTTAGGGACTAGTAGAGCACTTATGAACTAGTATCGGACTTAGGGGATGGTATCGGACTTAGGGGCTAGTATGGGACTTAGGAACTAATATAAATCTTGGGACATGAATAGGCCTGGCACAGAATAGCTTCTTCATCTCTCATTACTTCTAAAGAGGAAGTTCTTTCTGATACACAGAAATGTTTCACTGGATGTGTTTCTCCATTCAACCTGATGTATTACAGTAAGATACATTTGATGAGAGATAGAACAATTGCCCAGAAAACTCAACAATGAGGTCGAAGAATGAAACCACGCAATCCACAATATTTAGCCCAGACACATTTACAGAATATTCACCTGTGAGAGTTGAGTGTTGTATCAACCTGGCTGGGTCAGATGTTTCAGTAGTTTGCCAACTAAGGACTCCCTGAAGATATGGTGTTTTTTGTTTCTTTGTTAGAGGGTTGTTTGTTTGTTCGTTTGTTTGTTTGTTTGAGATGAACTTGCTTGTCAATAGAAACTCCAAGTCCATATCAGTTTTACTATAATTTTTTAGTTGTTCACAACACTACGTAGATGGAGTGCAAGGAGTCTGGAGAGAGAGATATAAATATATTATGTACAGCGATACATATTTATTACATATATGAAAGAAACACATAGTATATATTTACAGAGCCCATCCCAAGGAATGAAATCAACAAAAACCTGTTTATCATTCTATATATGTGGGTCTATACGGGCCCCAGCCTTCCTCAATATGCAGCCCCTTCCTCTTCTTGCTCCCACCCACGTCCCAATGCCTCTAAGAGACATCAAAGTCCTCTCTTTTGGGGTACAAGCCACATTTCTTTTTCTTGGTCTTGCATGGTAATAATAGTGGTATTAAATGTGAATCTGTGTAAGATGGACTGAGTCTGCTAAGCCTGATTGTCTACTTGTGTCTGTGTCTTGAGGTGTTGAAGAGGTGCTGTGGTTTGTAGATGGATGTATAGTATTCCACGGTATGAATACACTAGAGTTCATTCATCCATTCCTCTGTAGGAAGGGTGTTCATGTTATCATGGAAACTGCGACAAGAAACATACGTGTGCATATGCATGCCAGAGAAGCTAGATCCGCTGGATATAAGATTCCATGGATAGCATGCAAACAGGTTAAAATTAGCCCCACAGAAAGGACATGCCACAACCAATGGGAGCCTCTTCAGGAGGACAAGAACCACTCACATGCACCAAGCATGACCCAGGAAGCTCTCAGAACAGGAAGAAGGAACTCAGCCTGTGGAAGCCAGAGCGCAGGGAGGGGTATAAAGGGCTGCTGGCACAAGAGACCCCATCACTCATCCTCTTCCCTCACTCTCTGATACTCTAAGGAAACCCATCCTCTCTCGACACACCAGGATCATGGGCTGCTGTGGTTGCTCCGGAGGCTGTGGGGGCTGTGGCTCCGGCTGTGGCTCTGGCTGTGGAAGCTGTGGGGGCTGTGGCTCTGCCTGTGGTGGCTGTGGAGGCTGTGGGGGCTGTGGATCGAGCTGCTGTGTGCCCGTGTGCTGCTGCAAGCCCGTGTGCTGCTGCAAGCCCGTGTGCTGCTGTGTGCCTGGCTGCTCTTGCTCCAGCTGTGGCTCCTGTGGGGGCTGCAAGGGGGGATGTGGCTCCTGTGGGGGTTGCAAGGGAGGCTGTGGCTCCTGTGGGGCCTGCAAGGGAGGATGTGGCTCGTGTGGGGGCTGCAAGGGAGGATGTGGCTCATGTGGGGGCTGCAAGGGAGGCTGTGGCTCCTGTGGATGCTGCCAGTCTACTTGCTGTAAGCCCTGCTGCTGCCAGACCAGCTGCTGCAAACCTTGCTGCAGCTCCTCGGGCTGTGGGCAGTCGTGCTGCCAGTCCACTTGCTGTAAGCCCTGCTGCTGCCAGACCAGCTGCTGCAAACCTTGCTGCAGCTCCTCGGGCTGTGGGCAGTCGTGCTGCCAGTCCACTTGCTGTAAGCCCTGCTGCTGCCAGACCAGCTGCTGCAAACCTTGCTGCAGCTCCTCGGGCTGTGGGCAGTCGTGCTGCCCGTCCACTTGCTGTAAGCCCTGCTGCTGCCAGACCAGCTGCTGCAAACCTTGCTGCTGCTCTTCGGGCTGTGGGCAGTCCTGCTGCCAGTCCAGCTGTGGCAAGGCCAGCTGCTGTGGCCCCATTTGCTGTCAGTGCAAGATCTAAAGCTCTTGGTTCCATGTGCTCAGGAGCAGTCTGACTAAAGAACCCAGAGCCACATAGCTTGTTGTCTATCCACTGGGCATAGGGCACCTCAGCTCTGATACTCAGCAGCTTAAGGCACCCACTCCTGAGAGAGACTAAGTGTCTCCGCCTCTGCTGTGACCCATCTTGGAACCAGCTCCTCACTCCCATTACTCCTCTATGGACTCACTTCTGCTGAGACTTAAGAACCCTGCCCTTAAAGACGCCCAGAGAACTCACTGGATGAGGATGGTGCTCGGAAGACACCAAGCCTACTGCTCCCCTCCCCCACCTTCCTCTTCCTTCTTCCTCTTTTTCCTTTCTCCTTCCCCTCAGCACCTCTCCCACCTGACATGCAGCGCTGTCAGGGCCCTGACACCCTACAGGGCCACCAAGCTCCCCAAACCCTTCTTCCCTTTCCTGGACATTCTTCTCGAACAGCAGCTCGCTCTGATGACCTGGCCTCCAACGTCCACTCTAGACCCTGCAAAGCTTCTAAATAAACTTGCTCTAAAGAAACCGACAGCCTTGTTCTCACTCGGATTCTTTCCTCTCTGGGTTTCTGGGTTAAAACGTCGCTGTAGTTGATGTTCATTGGGACCTGATGGGGTTTCACGGTGTTCATACGGGATCATTTATGTAAACGTTTGCCTAAATGCACTTCTCAAGCTGGACTAGGGAAGGAATTCTGCTTCTGTCTAAAACCGTAGGAACAATCCTAGTTCAGCCCTCATGGTCTGTAGGAGGGAGAATTGGGCAGTGGCCCTGCAGTAGAACAGTTGCAGACTGCTTGCTTGAAAATGATGTATCCTTAGAGATGACACTCGACCGTGAAAGCAGACATCCCCGTATGCTTTGATGAGCTGAAATGACAGTGTTGGTGTTCCCGACGGCCATGTCTACCACGAATCATCTCCACTTCTCAACACCTACAGCGTCACCAACCCTTCCAACGTCTCGAGCTTCCTAACTCTCTATCCGGGAATCTACTCTGCTTCTCTTCCTCTGTTCCACCCACACGTCCCTGGGAGAGACTGTGACTAGCCAAGCACAAGCCTGGTGTCCGTCCCAGATCCACCAGCTGTCGCCAGAGGGCACAGCCACAGGAATACCTCCCTGGGGGCTCCCACGACAACCAACATGTTGGTGATGAGCATTCTCAGAACTGAGAGGACTCTAGGAATCCAAAATCAGGTATATTCTTGAAAGGGTTACTGCAGAGGGCTTTCCCTTTACAAGTCCACAGTAAGACATCGGGCTCTGGGACCCTGAACCCATCATAGTGCTCCACTCAACACAAACATTCAAAGAAGAAAAGCCACCAATGTCAATCAACTCCTGCCAACAATAGTAAGAGGGGGAACACCTCCTACTCACATTAGAGGGAGCCAATGTTGACATCAAAAGTTTACCAGGACTGTGTTAGTCTGAGTTGACTAGAGAAGCAAATTCACACTTATATGTGTATAAGAAAGAGCTTAATATGAAAGAGTAATTATATATTAAGAAAACATCCAGTCCAGATCAAGTCCATATTCCGATATTAGCTCATATATCCAAGACCTGTCTAGAAATTCCTCTTCAGACTCGCGCAGCACAGGCAATGGTCCTGAATGCAGCAAGATCTCAGGCCAGTGGGTGGAAAGTCTAGTGGATCCAATGGTGGTGGAAGCATCCCAGCACTGGTGTGGGTCTCCACGTGCCTCCTCAAGCTACAGAGCTTTGAGTCCATCAACATAGCTCCACGTGGCTTTTCAGCAGGGAGATCAATCACAGAGAGTGTGGGTCTGGCCTCCAGTGAGCTATTTCTCTCCATAGCGCCTCCAATGTGGTCATCAAGCTGTGACCTGATTGACGGGCTAAACGCCACCCCTACACTCTTCGGAGTCTAAAGTTGACAACAGATTGTGTAATTGCGATGAGGGCATTACAAGGAAATGATTTGTAGGGCCACTCACTCTCTGAAACATAGATGAACCCCCACCACAAATTGCTAGCAAATCATTTCTTGCAATATATCAAGGAAAAGTTAGGTTAATTCAGAAGATGGAGGTTAGTCTACCATCAAAGCCCAATCTAGGCAGTTCACCATGGAGAAGTCCTGGTGGGTCATTGGTGACTCATTGGGCTGCTAGCCAGAAGGTCCGGATTTGAACCTGCCACGTGGCTTTCCTTGGGAGAGACCTGGGCATCAGCTCCCGGCAGCATGGTAGCCTAAAGAACGCCGTGCATCATTCCGCTCTCACACTGGGCTGTTCTGAGTCAAAAATAAGGGGCGCACTCCCTACTGTTTCCTGTGACAGGAGGAAAGGGGGCTGGGGAATTATCCAACAATATCAAGAACATTTCCATCTGACAAAAGGAATGTGAATGGCGATTGCCTCTGTCCATTTAACAATGTACGGGGCCTCCTCAGCAGGACAAAGCAGAACAAAAAAAGGAATAACAAGAAGGCTCAGAAAAAGAAACCACACTGCTATCCTTCAAAATGTAACCGTGCATGTCGAAGGGCAGCATAATCTGTGAGTAAATTTCCAGAAGTCAACAATGAGTTTAGAAATGTTGCCAGTCTTGCAGGCCAGGCTGATATACGTGTATGCCTACTTGTCTAAGAGAATTAAAAAATTTTTAAATAATATCAAATAATAAATTCTAATTTCTAAATAAAAATAAAAGCGAACACCTTTCCATCAAGAAACTTATGAAATACTGAGAAAAGTTAAAGACCTAAGTAAATGAAGATATATACTATATTCATGGATTGAAGAACCCAATTTTTATATAAAGATGGTACTTCTCTTCAAATTGATGTATATATTCTAAACATTGCCAGATAGATTCCAACAAGTCTTTCTGGTAATATTGACTAGCTGATTCTACAATTTATTTAGAAATACAAGGGAGGGCTTCAAAAATTTCATGGAAATGGAATTAAAATACAATGGACTTTTGTCCCATGAATTTCTTGAGCCCATCACACAAAGAGATAAGAAAACCAAGATTCTGTTGAGGAAGAAAAGGCTAACGAGAACCTTGTGTGTACCTGATTAATAGAAAAACAAAATAAAAGGCTGTTAATGAGTCGTTCTGATTCACAATGAGCCTACAGGACAGAGTAGAACTGCCCATTCTGAGGTTCCAGGTCTTCCAAGACCATAGACCCGCATGGGGCAGCCAGCCTCCTGGTTGACGGAATGACTGATCCATTTGAACTGCTGACCCTGAGCCAAGTAGCCCCACTGTGGCCCATGATACCGCCAGGTCTCTCATATATAGTCACACTGATTAAGACTATTGAGGATTAACACAGAGATACAGATCCACCTGCATAGAACGGAACAGATATGTGAGAAAACTGACCCGTAATACCTGGTCACTTTGCTGCAAAAGTGTCAATGGAAACCTTGGGCAACAATCCAGCAAACAACCCATTTTGTTGAAAACCCGGGGTGTTGGAGCAGCGACCCAAATCCCATCTGTACACAATGGGCCATCCCTCACAGAAGGGTCACAGGAGGGACATGTCCACCAGGGCACAGTATAGCTCTGATGAAACACACAATATTCCTCTGGTTCCTCGTCATGTGCACCCCCCAATATCATGAACTAATGTTGCCTTTCACTGTGGGCTAACAGGGAGCATGTGCACAGGTACAGATAAGAGATAAGAGCTCACCTCACCTGGAATACAGGAACAGGAATGAGAATAGCGATACCAGAAGGGTAGGGCGAAGGTGGGGAGAGAAGGGCGGGAAGGGAGAACGGATCGCAGTGATGGGCACAGAACCACACAGCCTCCCTCCAGGGAGACAAACCACAGAAACTGTGGGGAAGGGAGACAGTAGTTGGTGTAAGATATGAAGATGTTTATAATTTATCGAGGGATCATGGGGTTGGGCGGAGGGAAACAGGAGGAGCTGATACCAAGAGCTCAATAGAACGTAAATGTGTAGAAAATAATGATGGCAACATATGTACAAATACGCTTGATACACTGTTTCTGAATTGTTACAAGAGCTGTAAGAGTCCCCAATAAAATGATCTTTTAAGTAAAAAAAGAAAGAAAAAAAGAAAACCACGGGATATCACAATAAAAACACTTCTAATTTATATAGAACACCTGAACCTAGACTTCTCATTATACACAACCATCTCCTCCAAGTGGAGTGTACATCCGAACACAAAATGTTCTACGTAACAATCGAGCTGCTGGATGGTAAAATGAGAATAGGACCATGATTCTGGAATAAAAGTCAGACTTCTTATACAGAATGCAGTGTAACTCTCACCCTAAATGAAAAGACTCATAAATTAAATCTAATGAAACTAAGAATATCCATCAAAAGATACCACTGAGAGAATTAACAGACAAGTTACAGCATGGGTGACATTTGTAATGTATTTAACCAGCAAAAGACTCTTTAAATCAAGTCAGAAAAAGCACACTCAATGGAAAACTCAAACGCAACAAAAGGTGATCTATAAAGACCCATAATAAACATATAAAAGGTACTCAACCCCATTAGTCATCAGGGAAATGCAAGGCAGAGCCGTGACCCAGCCGCCTGTGTAACTGAAATCAAAATACCAAGTGTTTGGTCAAGAGGGGGTGCCACTGGAGGGAAGGTTCTTCAGGCAGGAGATACATTCTTGTGACCATCTCAGAGAACCTTGTGACCAAGACCCCATGTGCACTCTGTAATCCAGCCATCTATCTTCTGCATACAGCTTACAGAAACGTATGCACATGTGCACCCAAAGACAAATGTGACGATTGCAAGACTACTTATAAAGAGACTAGTAAGAAACCCGAAACTGGCGGGGAAGAGAGTGGAAGGCATAGTGGCACTGTGGATTAGGCAGCGGGTGCTAACCGAAAGGCCATTGGTTCCAAAACACCACACCGGCCACCTGCAGGGGAAAGAGGAGGCTGTGTGCATCAGAAAGACGTTCGGTCTGATCTGCTGTTGAAATCCCTTGTTATGAAAATACCTTGTTCAAATTCGCATCGTGTTTTACCAATGACTGTTGGGTGTGTGTGTGTGTGTGTGTGTGTGTGTGTGTGTGTTGCTATTAAATGCTTTATCTGAAGAAAGAAAAATAAAAGCTTGACAGTCTTAGAAACCTTCCAGTTGGGTCACCTGGGTGGCAGTGGGCTTGGTTTATATTGATACGCGTGTGTGTGTGTGTGTGTGTGTGTGTGTGTGTGTGTGTGTGTGTGAAGAGTAACTGGATGATCATTTCCATTGCTGTATAGTATCCAATTCTATGAATATACAAAGATGTATTGTTCTGTCACCGGTATGCAGTCAATGGTCTCTTCATCTATTTGAGGTAGGAAACCGTGAATTACCCATCACAGGATGAGCCCCTCTGTGTTGGGTGGCCCAGGTAAAGGGTTAGAAGCTTTCCAGCATTGCAGAGGCCCCTCCACCACCACTCAGCACTTTCCTTCACACCACTCTCCGGACTTTAATGCCTAAGGCTTGCTTTATCTGCTCTCTGTCTTTAGAGTAAAGGTCTGCGTTGTGTGTGCACACATGCAATTGGCAACGGTGCATCTGGATGAACGAGACTGCACAATGGCTACTCTCGACAGGACAAATAAATATCCACCTATTTATGCAATTGGATACGACACGACACAAAAGGGGGAAATTGCTGCTACACCACAGACAAGCCGCAAGAGCACAGCATCCAGCAAGAAGAGTCAAACACTTACTGTTCCGATAGCCCATGCTTTTTTGGTTTGGGTTATGTTTGTGTGTAACTTTTCCATCTTGCATTCCCTTCTCTACCCCGGTGGTAAATGTGGGTGTGTTTGCTTGGTGAAGGGTAGCCCACTGAGATGTGCATATAAGAACTGAGCCCAGAGCCAACGTGTGTAAGGAAAATCCACCCCTATTCTACCAACCTCAGGGACAACCATACCCCCACCCCCACCCCCGGGTAGCCAGTTAGTAAACGGGTGGTCTGGGGCCACCACCCCCCCACTCCCATCTGTTGCTCATACAATGCACTTGTGTGTACAAATATTCAGGAAAGGGAGATTTTCGTCTATTAGAACTATGCTATCCACAAAGATGCCGCTTTGAGGAGTGAAGTGCACCTGGCCCAGCCTTGGTATTTTCAGACTTCTCATCTGCCTGTGGAAGTTGAACCTTGATTGAAGAAGACTGAAGAAGAATCGATGCACTTAACCTGAGTGCTGGTAGGGAATGGTGAAAGTACCACGAGCTGCCAACAGAACAAACAGACCTCTCTTGGAAGAAGCACGGCCAGAATGCGCCTGACCACCGAGAGTGGGATGGGAGCTTGCCCTCACGAAGGAAGCACACAGGATCTGGGTGCTAGCGCAAAGCATGGGGGAGAAAGGAGATGGTGCCTGGCTATCAGATAAAACAGCGTCGGGGGTCTTAACAGCTTGTTTCCAACGAGCAGCTATCTAAGCGAGGTGTCAGTTCAGTCCACGTGGGAGGAGCGCGCCAACAGCAGTGCCCGAAGGGCTGTAAATCACATCATCTCAGGCCAAAGGAGGGAAGCGTATCCGCGTCCAGTGAGCACCTGATTTGCAAAAGGCTGTGGGTAACAAACTTGACTCGTGCAATGAGCCTCTAGGGAGATCCCTCGAGCCATAACAGAGGGCGGGGAAGAAACCGGTCACCAAACCGAGTGCACCGGGGAGATGAGGAGAGGAGATCAAAGGAATTAGCCTGGCTTGAACGGTTGAAACCTTGTCAGTTGATCCCCCCTCTGACGCACATCAGCCCTGACGTCTTTTTCAACATTTTCTGTGTTTGTTTGCTTGTTTCAAGAGGGGGTAGCCCTCTTGAATTTTTGTTATGTTTTTCAGTATATGAAACCTAGGATTTATGCACCTATAAAGACAGAACGTAGACTAAAGTTTCAGTGGGGGAGGGTACAGTAGAGGAGGGGGATCGAGGAGAGCTGATATCAAGGAGTTCAAGAAGGAACAGAATCTTTTTGAAACCGATAATGGTTAGCAACTGTACAACACTGCTTGATGTGATCCGATCCCTGTATTAGCTCCCAATAAAATGGTTTTGAAGAAAGTAAGAAGAACTGAGGACGGAGAGAGTACCGCGTGTCACCGGAAGGATGGCCGCAGCGGCGGCATCTAGGGGCTCCAACATCGCAACCATGAGTGCGAGATGGCACAGGACCAGGCATTGTGGGTGCGTTTGTGCGTGTGTGTGCGCGCGCGCGTCTCTGTTTAATATTGAGAATGGCTATGCGGCAGAACCAACTCGACAGCACTTAACAACAGTCACATCCCCTCGCAACATGAGCTATTGACTGGACTCCGCTCTAAGGAAGTGAACGCACAGGTGCCGATTTCCATGCTGATCCGTGCGCATGTGCGCCGACCTCACTTTTTATCAATAGGGTCTCAGAGAGGAGGTCCGGGGTGCAGTGTGAACCACCAGGCGCCGTGTGGCGGGAAAGGTGTGGCATCCTGCTTCTGTAAAGATCACATCCTTGGACACACTCTGAAGCCACACTCCCCTGTCCACAGGTCGCTCGGAGGGGAAATCTACTGGATGGCAATGGAGTGAGCCACTGGCAGAATCCATTCATTTTTAGCACCGCCATTGTGAATTGGACAATCACGCGGTCTGTTTCACCAGGCCACAGCTCTCCGGTCAGTTTGCTGTCCTCGGCAGCTTGCATGGCGGTGTGCGGCTAGAAACCATGGGACAGGTATGTCCAAAGCCAGCAGGGTCAGATCTCAGCGGAGCTTCCAGGCTAAGGCAAACTGGGAAGAACTTGGTGATCTTCTGAAAGCTGGACAGCCGAAACTGTAAGTAGCAGCAGAACAGTGTCTGACACAGCGCCAGAACATGAGCCCCTGGGGCGAGAAGGCTCTCCCAACACGCCCAGGAAGAGCTGCCGCCTGAACGCAGGGTAGATTTTCCTGCCATGGAAGAGGCATGAGAAGCTTTGAGAACTCACATTTGCTGGTGGGCGGCAACAAGCCCTCTGCGAATGGGGCTCCAGGAACATCCACCAACACCCAGCACCTGGAATGCACGCACTCTAACCCTAGGGGAAGTGGATCTAGCAGAACGTGACGTGGAACACAGAAAGATCGTGATCGCAGGCATTGTGGGTGCAGGTGACGTCGAGTTGACCCCGGGCAGTGACCCTCTTGACAACAGAGCAAAAAGTTGCCCAGGCCTGTGCCCCCCTCGGTGTTGCTCTTTGAGCCCACTGCCGTCTACTCGTGGGGGGGTCTTCCTCTTCTGGGATGACCTTCCACTTCACCACATCCAGCCTCCCTTTGTGGGGCTGGTGCCTCCCGATGACGTGTCCCCAGGAGAGGAGACAAGTCTCACCGTTCTCGCTCCTAAAGAGCGTTCTGCTTGCCCCAGTCCTGGGCATTAGTGAGCCGAAGTGAACTGATAGTAGCCATTTTGAAATGAAAGATCACATGATTTGTAATGCCAGGGATGACAAATTTAAGAGGAATAGTGTCACAGGGTCATTAAAAATTGACCTTCAGTCCCTCACTGAACCATGATGCTGCAGGGGACAGCCGTGGAGACACAGGGCAGGAATAGTGCGCCGTCTGGTCCCATCACGCTGGGGCGAGGCATGGAGGACGTGCAGCAGACCAGCAAGGGGAGCAGAGTGATGAAACCCCTGGGGGGATACCAAAAATAGACTTGGGAGACAGAGTGTGGCACCCCATCAGACTCGACTGGAAAACACTCATTAAGGCCAACAAACAGACCTTGAACTATTTATAGGCTCTTCCATTTTTGTCAGTGGCTTTCTTTTTGTTATTGTTATTTTGTTCTTGTTGTCTGCTGTTGTTATTGTTTTGTTGGTTTTGACTTCCTTTGTTGTTTTATTTGGCTTTACCTGGTTTTTGCACTTATCAATGTATCTGCATGTCTATCTAGATGAGATAGGCGGGATAAATAATTCAGAGATGAAAAGAATGGGACCAATGGTTCTGGGGGACATGGGAGAAGGGGAGGTGGGAGAAAGGAAGGGGGCGAGAACCAACCCAGGGGCAAGGGAACAACAAGTGAACTGAAATAGTGAATTAAAATCAATGGAGAGAATGGCATAGGATGCCGAGTAGGGCTTGATCAAGGGCAATGTAGCAGTGAGGAATTATTAAACCTGAATGAAGGCCGAACATGATAGTGGGACAAGAGGGAAGTTGAAAGGAAATAGAGGAAAGAACCAGGAGGCAAAGGACACGTAAAGAGGTCTAAATACAGGCATGTACATATGTAAACACATATATAATGAGAGGACAATAGAAATATGTACTCATATCTATATGTTAAGAATTAAGGTTGTAGATGGACATTGGGCCTCAACGCAAGTACTCCCTCAACACAAGAACACTTTGTCCTAATAATCCAGCATTCTCTGATGCTCACCTTCCTGACTTAATCGCTGAAGACAAAATGGGTATACAAGCAAATGTGGTGAAGAAATGTGATGATTCCCAGCTATCAAAAAAAGTTTAGGCTTGAAGATAAACAAGCGGCCATCTAGCTGAGAAGCAACAACACCCACATGGAAGAAGCACACCAGCCTGTGTCACCATGCAGTGTCGATGGGATCGAGTATCAGGCATCTAAGACCCAGAACAAAATCACACCCAAGGTGAATGGGAGTGTGTGCATAGACAGCCAATGCCCATCTGTAGACAGTTGGACATCCCTTCACAGAGGGGCCACAGGGAAGAGATGAGCCAGTCAGGGTGCAGTATCATACCGATGAAACACACAACTTTCCCCTAGTTCTTTGGTGCTTCCTTCCTCCCACTATCATGACCTCAATTCTACCTTACAAATCCAATTAGACCAGAGTGTGCACGGTGCTACAGATAAGAGCCCGCAACATAGGGAATCCAGGCTAGATAAACCCCTCAGGGCCAACAAGGAGAGTAGAGATACCAGGAGGACTAGGGGAGGGGAGGGTAGAAAGGGGGAATTGATCACAAGCGTCAGTCTAGAACCCCCTCCCAGGGGGATGAATAACCGAAAAGTTGGTGAGGGGCGATGGAGGATGATATAAGATATGGGAAAATAATCTATAACTTATCAAGGGGTTCATGAGCGAGGGTGGGTAGGGGAGGGGAGGGGAAGAAATGGGGAGCGGATACCAAGGGTTCAAGTGGGAAGACAATGCTTTGAAAATGATGATGGTGGCATATGTGCAAATGTGCTTGACACATTGGAGGAATGGATGGATTGTGATAAGAGATGTAAGAGCCCCCAACAAACGTATTTGTTTAATGATCTTCAAAAGCACATCAGCCTGTGTGATCATAAGGTATCGATAGAATCAGGTATCAGGCATGAAGGACCCAGAACAAAAAATCCTATCAATGTGAATGAGGGGGAGTGCAGAATGGAGACTCAAAGCCCATCTGTAGACAATTGGGCATCCCCTTACAGAAGGGTCACAAGGAAGAGATGAGCCAGTCAGGGTGCAGTATAGCACTGATGAAACATACAACTTTCCTCTAGTTCTTTAATGCTTCCCCACTATCATGATCCCAATTCTACCTTACAAATCCGGCTAGACCATAGCATGTACATGGTACAGGTAAGAGCTGGAAACACAGGGAATCCAGGACAGATAAACTCCTCAGGAACAATATTGAGAGTAGCCATCACAGGAGGGGAAGGGAAAGGGGAAGGTGGGAGGAGAAAGGGGACGTGATCACGGTGATCCACATATAACTCCCTCCCAGAGGGAGTGACAAGAGAAAAGTGGGTGAAGGGAGACATCGGTCAGTGTAAGACATGAAAAAAATAATAATTAGTTATAAATCATCAAGGGTTCGTGAGGGAGGAAGGGTTGGGAAGGGAGGGGAAAAAATGAGGAGCTGATACCAAGGGCTCAAGTAGAAAGAAAATGTTTTGAAAATGATGAGGACAACAAATGTGCTTGACACATGGATGTATATATGGATTGTATAAGAACCATACAAGTCGCCAATAAAATGATTTTTTAATTAAAATAATAAAACCCCAATACTTTTTTAAAAAGAAGTGAAAAGAGCCAATTGAGATGTTTCAACAAACATACTCAATGCTGGAGGAGCGTGTTCATCTACGCCAGGAATTTTGGAAGACAAACTACTTCGCCATTTATCTAGAAGAGATGCGAGTGTGTGCTCAGTGCAAAGAAGGGGGGCCAATGGGCTGCAGAAACGACTGACCGTGTCATGAGCATCCCATGCGGGGAGAATTCAAACGAGATTCAGTAGAGTGCTTGGAGTGAGGGTGTCATTGCTGATGTCAGTCAGGCGGCTCCCGGTTGAAAAGCCAAATATGCAAGGAAGCTGTGTCCCTGTCGCCATTGACTGTGCGAAAGCATTTGACTGGGTGGGTCATAAGTGAAAGCATGGAAAACATCCCCAAGAATGAGAATTCCAGGATACTTAGCTGTGCGCACGCAGCACCCATCTGTCAGTTTGTCTTACTGTGGTGGCTTACGTGTTGCTGCGATGCGGGAAGCCACGTCACTGTGATTTCAAAAACCAGCAGTGTCACCCACCCAAGGTGAACCGGTTTCAGCAGAGCTTCCAGACTAAGAGGGGCCTGTGGAGAAGGAACGGGCTGACACGTCTGAGGAATTCTCGACTGAAGGCTCTATGGGTGACAGCAGAGCATTGTGCTAGAAGAGGAGGCGCTCAGCTTGGGAGACACCCGGAATAAGACCGAAAAAGAGCTGTCTCCTCAAGGGAGAGGCCGCCATAATGGGGTACACGGAGTGAAGCCATAAGCACTTCCACTTGCTCAAGGAGTGTGAGGCCAGGTGAGAAGACGCAGGGGTCAACATCGATGGCTAGTTGGGACTTGGAATGCACAAAGTATAAATCTAGGAAAATTGGAAGTCATCCAAAATGAAATGGAACCCATACAGATCGATGTTCTAGGCATTAGTGAGCTGAAATGGACTGGTGTTGGCCATTTGGAATCAGACCGTTACATGGTTTACTCTGCCGGTACGAGGGATGGTGTCACATCCAGCATCCATGAAGGACATTTGGATCCCAGCCTTGAAGGAAAATGCTGTCTGTGGCAAGATAATATCTATTCGCACACAAGGAAATCCATTCAATATAACTATTAGTCAACTTTATGCACCAACCACTAACTCAGCGATAAAGAAACTGAATAATTTGACCAATGTCTTCAGTCTGGATGGAGCAAACACGTACTCGAGATGCACTGATCATATTGGTGACTGCAATGGAGAAGTTGGAAACAGAGAGGGAGCAACGAGGATTAGAAAATGCAGGGCTGGGAAGGGTTTGCCGCAGTGGCTGCCACAATGAGCTCAGACAAGAACATCGTGAGACTAGCGATGGATCTGGCAGTGTTTTCGTTCCGTTGTCCGTAGATAGGGTCTCTGTGAGTCAGAAGCCGCCTGACGACACCTCACAACAACAACAACACCTGTACGTAGACCAAGAGGCAGTCATTAAGACAGAATGAGGGGATGCTGCATTGTTCCCAATCAGGAAATGCACGTGTCAGGGCCGTGTCCTTTGACCTTCCTTCTTCAATGTGCACGATGAACAAGTACGGTCAGAAACGGAACTACACGAAGCAGAACGTGGCCTCAGGATCGGAGGGAGACTCATTCCCAACCTGCGAGATGCAGAGCAAACAACTGCTCACTGAGAGAGAATTGAAAGCATAAAGCTCTCAATAGATAAAGTATTTGATCTCGATAAAGATGAACGACTCCGGCCTTCAGTAGAGCTTACACCTCATCGTTAAAGAAAACGAAAATCCTCAAAACTGTAGCAACAGGCAATATCCTGACCCTTGTAGAAACCTTGTCTGGAGATCCCGCTTGCTTGGATCGACAATGCAGACGTCCACAGAAACGGCAGCCAAAAGCCCACTCCGTGAAAGACCGCAGGCAAACTACACAGACCCTCGACATAGAACCGAGGCACCAGAGACCCCCTGGAACGGCTAGCAGAGGATCCAGGACCCAGAGCCTCAGCAGCAAGGACAGAGTGGCCGCAAACACCAACTAGGATAAGAAGCTGAACAAAAGCCGCCAAAGAGGCAGATGGTTTGCTGGCCTGGTGCGGTGCCCCGACCTTGGACTTTTACAAGGAGACAGCAACCCGACAGGACCCACCTGAAGGGGTGGGTGGCCAGGAGAAAAGTGGCGCCATCCCACAATGACCGAGGGAGGAGAGGCAGAGAGCACTGTAAAGGTGCTGATGGCTGCCGGGGTCAGGGGGAAATGTAGCAGTCTATCATGTCAAGGCCCTCTGACCCATCGTCATGTCGTTTCCGTGTTTCATCTTTTCCGTTTTCTCCTTGATTGAGGTTTGTTTAGGTTTCATCTAGTCTTTTTGTTGTTGTTGTTGATATGTTGTTGTTTTCCCCCTGTTTGTATTTTGCCTGATTTTCTGTTTCTGGAATCCAGGCTCCAGATCTATGGAGCTGGGAACTGGACGGGGGACGGCAGGGGAGAGAAGGGGAAGTGGGGAGCTAACAACACGGACTCTGAGAATGAAATGTTCTGAAATTCATTTGGGCGATGATTGCTCAAATCTTCTTTAAAATGATGGAATGGTTCAATTGTATGATAGGTGAAGTACAGGCACTGGGAGCAGGGTGAGAGTTACGGGCCGCCGACGTAAAACCTGTTGCTTACGCAATCCTGTGACCGTGGGGACCTCCGATAGATGCCCGAATGGAGGGGCACAGGCTGCAGGGGAGCTATGGGAGAGAGAGCGGGACAAACATGTATTTGAGCAAGCAGGGACAGAATGATGAAAGCGTCTGACACCTAGCCAACCACCGAGAGAAGGAGCTGCTGGCCTGCAGATTCGGGTCCATGCTCTTGAGCAACTTCAAGGTCAACTGGCAGGACAGCCCACGAAGACCATGTCCTACTTTGGTAAGTAGTTTGCGAGGCCTGAAGAAGCTCCTGAGTGACCCTCTGGACCGTGCCAACGGGCCACTCCAAGGGGGACAGAAGAACTCAATGTGCCCCCACACCACTCCCCACTGCTCTGATGGGATTGCCTGAGAAGCTCCTGCATAGAATGGGGGGGGACGTGTAGAACAAAACTCAAAAGTATTACACACACACATAAAAAGACCTACCTTGCTGGTCAGATAGAGGCTGGGGTAAGACTCTGGCCCTTGGTCATCCCCCAATGCTGAAAGCGAACTCACCTTCCTACCTCCACTTTCAGCCAAATAATAGACAGATCTAACAATGGAGTATGTATGGATTGTGATAAGAGTTGTACAGGCCCCCAATACAATTATTTTTAAAGTATTAATAATAGACAGATCTCCAGAGCGGGACAATCCCACAGGAGGGGTAAACACCTTAGAATGGCCAGCCATTTAACATCACCATGACACCACTACCCAAGGGCAAAGGGCAAAGAAGAAGCAATGTGAGCAGGAAACAGAGAGGAAGCGGGACAAGTGAAGGGGCCCCCAGGAATGCAGTGAGCCCCAGTGCAAGATTGGATGAAGGTGAAACTCGTGGCCTGCTCTGTAAACCTTCGCCAATTCACAATAAAAACAAGCCATTTTTAAGAATAAAAAGAGACATCAAACCATATACTGCAGTGGCAAATCAGCTGTAAAAGATTTCTTCCCCCATTCCCACCCCCAACTAATTATTTAGGAGCAAATCCAGATGTCATATCATTCCATAGTTCAATCCCATCAAGAGTTGGGACCACAATTCGTTTCACAGTATTTCCCTCCTTCCTGGAACTCCTTGAGGTCAGCTCCCCGCTGCCCCACCCCTCCTCCCCGCCGGGTCCCATGGGAACCCTTGTCCTCATGTCTGTCTTTATAGGTTCACCACTGCTGGGTCTCATGTACCGCGAAACAGACAAAAACTCATGACAAAGATTCCCGAAGGCTGCCCGCAACGACAAAACACATCAGAGGTAAGTGTTTCACAACAAACATGCCCCTCTGAGTCCGACCCAACCCATGGGGTTTCCCGCCGGACCGTGAAGATGGCAGACGCGAGGGGGATGGGTGCATTCGGACAACGACCAGGTGGCTGGCAAGGAATGCTGAGAGGACCGGGAGCGCCGAAGATGGGCAGATCTGGTGGGGAGACGTCCAGTCAGAAGGCTCCTCAACGAGCTGGATTGGCACCCCAGCTGCAGCAACGGGGCACAGAGCAGGCCAGGATTGAGGGGTGGCCTCAGTGGGACCCTCAACAGTACCTGGCCGGGAACCTTCACTGCTAGATTTTCACAGGCCAGCCTGGTCTTTTCGGAAAACAATGTAGCTAACGCGAAAGAATGAGAGCCAAATCTCCCCCCAAGGCTGTGGTGGCGATGACACCGTGGTCCGTCCCAGGAAGCACCCGCATGGCCTGTCTTCACAACATTGCCCTTCAAACGGGTCCCCGCCTTTCCTCTCTGGTCCCTTGTCCAGCGAGGCGTGCAACAGCAATGGAAAGACCACAGGCGGTCAGCAGTACCGAAGCCGGCGTTGCTTCTGCAGAACTTTCAAGAACTCTTGTGGCAGGCTCGCCCGAGGCAGGGTGTCACTTGCTTCCCTGACTGTTGCTTCGGGAATGTCGTCAGCTGATCCAAGCGGAATGACACCGTTGAGGTCGCCGGTGTCCTCCCTGGTGCTATGCCGCTATGCCACACTGGTGCTTGTAGAAATCCACCCCAGTGTCATGGCGACACAGCAAACGGGGGCGGGGGGGGGGTTCTCTCTTTCTTTGGTGTTAGCTACATTGTTTCCAGCAAAGAGCAAGCTTTCCTGTGAAAAGCCAGCAGTGGAGGGTCCTGGGTGGCAGGAGGTCTAAGGGCCCGGCAGTAGGGAAAGGGGAAATGCTGTCACCTGTAGGTCACCTGTAGCCGCAAGAGCAGGTGAGCAGCTGTCTTAGACTCCTGAGGGGACACACGGCAGCCTGGCCCTGAGGGGCTAATGACCCAGGACGAAGCCAAAGAGGAAGAGGATACATTTAGCAAGCAAAGAAATAGCATACTCTGAGCCATGGAGGGTCCCTAGGGAGAGGAAATTTACGGAAAAAGACTATCAGGGAAGTCACAAGAAGGCGTCATGTGCCCCAAATGTACTACTGCAGGGATATAAGGGTGCTTGACATAGAAGACTCCGCACTTGAACTCCTTCCTCTCCACCTGCTCCTCTGACCAAACTCGTCCTCCACCCACCAGGATCATGGGCTGCTGTGGCTGCTCCGGAGGCTGTGGGGGCTGTGGCTCCGGCTGTGGCTCTGGATGTGGGGGCTGTGGGGGCTGTGGCTCCTGTGGGGGCTGTGGGGGCTGTGGCTCCGGCTGTGGCTCTGGCTGTGGAAGCTGTGGGGGCTGTGGCTCTGCCTGTGGTGGCTGTGGAGGCTGTGGGGGCTGTGGCTCGAGCTGCTGTGTGCCCGTGTGCTGCTGCAAGCCCGTGTGCTGCTGCAAACCCGTGTGCTGCTGTGTGCCTGCCTGCTCTTGCTCCAGCTGTGACTCCTGTGGGGGCTGCAAGGGGGGATGTGGCTCCTGTGGGGGCTGCAAGGGGGGATGTGGCTCCTGTGGGGGCTGCAAGGGGGGATGTGGCTCCTGTGGGGGCTGCAAGGGGGGCTGTGGCTCCTGTGGGGGAAGCAAGGGGGGATGTGGCTCCTGCGGGGGAAGCAAGGGGGGATGTGGCTCCTGTGGGGGCTGCAAGGGGGGTTGTGGCTCCTGTGGGGGCTGCAAGGGGGGCTGTGGCTCCTGTGGGGGAAGCAAGGGGGGATGTGGCTCCTGCGGGGGAAGCAAGGGGGGATGTGGCTCCTGTGGGGGCTGCAAGGGGGGATGTAGCTCCTGTGGGGGCTGCCAGTCTAGCTGCTGCAAACCTTGCTGCTGCTCCTCAGGCTGTGGGCAGTCCTGCTGCCAGTCTAACTGTTGTAAGCCCTGCTGCTGCCAGTCTAACTGCTGCAAACCTTGCTGCTCCTCTTCAGGATGTGGACAGTCCTGCTGCCAGTCCGGCTGCTGCAAACCTTGCTGCTGCTCCTCAGGCTGTGGGCAGTCCTGCTGCCAGTCTAGCTGCTGTGCCCCCATCTGCTGCCAGTGCAAGATCTGAGATGGGCCCTCAAGTGCTGAGATTCCTCAGTTTTCTAAAACCCAAGTCCTCGTGGTCTTCCTGAGTCAGCTCCTTCCACACAACCTTCTACAACTTTCTTCTACTTTGGTGGGTGCTCAGGCATCCCTCTGTGGCTCAGTTCTAGACCTACCCCTACCTGGCCTCCCCAGCTATTTTTCCCAGCTCAATCTGGAGAAGGTCATTTCCTAGACTTTGGAGGTGCACTGCTGAGAAGCAACCCCTGCCGACCATCACCATAGCCCTTCCAAGTCACACCTGGCTAGTTCTCTGCCTCTTCCCGGGGTGACCGGGATGTGAGGTCTGACCCGGACACACCAGGCCTGCATTGCTGAGCAACTGGACAAGCTCTTTCCATGTGACTTCTCAACTCCTGAGCCCTGGCCCTGCAACCAGACCCTCTGACCTCCCCACAGCCTGCCGACATGATACATGCTTCCCCCCTCTTGTCCTTTCAATAAAGCGTTCCCTCTCTCTGCAAACCCACCCTGGGCTTGGTGCAGTTCTGTCTCCCAACATCTTTCCTGGGTAGTGGGTGGCTGGTCAGTGCCTTCTCTGGGCCAGGTGGCCTGTCCATGCTGAGAAGTCCACTCAGACAGTCTAGGACATTCACCCAGGACCGTGCCATTGACTCTGCAGGATATCCGGGGAAGGAACTGTGGAAAGCTGAGTCTCGTTGCTTATTTGCTTTGAAAACGTCCAGTGAGTAGGGGCTCTTCTCCCGGCAAAGCTCAGAGGTGCTCCCCTGAGCAAAAGCAAGCAGGTGTGGTCGCAACGAATACATCGCCCAATACAAGAAAGACACACAAGAGGGGACAGAACCGCCCGTGGACATTTCCCTTCACTCATGGATCTCCGGCCTCATGGAGAAGATGCACCACAAGGCGCCCACTCCCTCCCTCACCAGCGTCTCCGTTTCACCGCCCAGTGGTTCTGACGGCTTCCTCTCAGCGGGATGGCCATTCTCACTCTCTTTTTGCAGTGGGAGCTGCAGGGAGGCTGTGGCTCCTGCGAGGGCTGCAAGAGGGCGGACCCCCCCCCCCATTGACATACAGCCACTGTCCCTTAAACTTCCCAGCGGACCTCTCTCTCCTCCAGTCTCTGCTACCCCATCAGGCCCCCAAGACAGTTCTCATAAGAGCACAGAGCTCCTGTGGCCCCTCACTCCTGTCGAATAAAACCTATGTTGCCCTCAGAAAAGACCTGGTGGGGGTGGGGGATGTTCTTTGTTTACGGTTTAACGATTATCCTAAAAGAACAGCGCTGGGGCATCGCTCACACCTGAAGTCCTGTCGTAATAAAGTTTGGTGGCGGTGGTTGGTGTTGATTTCGTTTCTCGAGAGGAGATGTGTAACAATGATAAGACGAACCTTCCAGATTCCTCATTCCTCAGCCCTAAAGAGATCACTAACAGAGAGATGAGCAGCCCATGTCTCAAGAGCACTTCACAGAGGAGATGAGGAAACCAAAGCCCCTGCCAGGGGGAGACCAAGTCACTCCCGGATGCAAAGCAGGGCCACCAGGAGGGGCTGTCTCCCCCAGGCCAGCATGGCGCTGGGCTCAAGGCTGGGCTCTGACGTGGGGAGCCTGGAGCCCTTGCTCGTGGCTGGTGGAGATGTCGCACAAAGATAACAGACAGGCTGGAAAATGACAGGTGTTCTCTCCAAAACCTAGAAATAGGTGGGAGTCTCAGAAACCCCAAGGGAAGTGCTAACCTGTCCTGGAAGGCCGCATGAAGTCAGGATGGACCCCAGGGCCAAGGGCTTGTGTGCTTGGAGGTGGATGGCTGGGTCCTCAGCAATAGGCTTCTAATTCTAGGTTTGGGATGAAATGCCAGATACCATTGTCATAATGATTGCATTGTTTTACAGTCCCACAGACAGACACGTGCACACTAGTACAGACTGAATTATATATGCATACATGCACACGAGTATGGACTGAAATTATATATATATAATTTATATATATATAGTGTGTATGTGTGTGTATGCCCACTAGTATGGACTGAATTATCTACACACACACAGAGACTGAATTGTGTGTGTGTGTGTGTGTGTGTGTGTGTGTCTGCCAACTTGGCTAGGTCAGGATTCTTAGTAGTATGTAATCATCCCCCACGTTACACTCTGGCACCATCATTCCATGTGAGGTTAATGAGGTAGCTGAGTGCCAGTTGGGTTAATAGGTCGGTGTGGCCCAACTTGGGCTGTTTTTTAAGTCAATCGTGTGAGGTATGAGGTGTGAGGTGCTTCAGCAATCCGGGAGAAAGCTGAGGGGCCTGACTTCCTCCAAGAGACAAGAAAGAACTAGTCCTTGGGACTCAAGGCCCCTGAACTGAGAAGCTGCTAGACCCGAGGAAGACTGACGTCAAACATGTGTGGTTCTCCCAGAAAGGGGACAAGGACCTTCCCCCACAGAGCCCAGAGAGAGAGAGATGGGTAGACTCCTAAACCATGAGGGAGTAGATTTCTGTCTGTCTACACCACCACTGCTGGTCTCTGTTCCGGCAGCTCTGGAGAAATCAGACACACACCCGTGTTCGTTGCCTCATTATTCACAATGGTGATAAGAAAGGGAGATGACACACATGCCCATCAACAGATGAACACACACACACACACACACACACACACACACTGCCATCGCGTTGGTCCCGACTCATCGTGACCCTGCCGGACAGAGCAGAACTCCCAAGAGGTGAATGGGTAAGGGAAACAGGATGGCACAGATTCCAGTAGAACGTTACAGACCCTGAACGAACCGTGGTGAGTCCCTGAGGCAAGCATAACATGAGACCTGGAGGACAGAATTACACGGAGACCTATGTTTGCTGGTGGTTCCAAGAAGTGGGGTGAACCACCTTCTAGATCAAGCAGAACCACTCCCACTGCCACTGAGTCTACCCAGCTCGCAGGGACCATACCAGGCTGACAGGACTGTTCCAGGGCCTTCCTGAGGCTGTAGATCTCTCTACAGAAGCAGATCGCCTCCTCTCCCCGCCCCCTGGGGTGGCTGCTAGGTTCAAACCACCGCCCTGCAGTCAGCAGCCCCATGGTTCACTCACTGGCCCTCGGGGACTCCAGAGCACAGAGGCCTATTGTTCCTGGGGACAGGCAAAAGTGGGTGTACTGAGCACAGCGCGACCTAGGCACACAATGTCCCGTGCAGGTCTCAGAAAAAAGGGTGAAAAGATCATGGAGTTTTCCATACAAGCCTTTGGTGGCCCACCATGTATACATGAATGGAGACAGGCGTGCACAGATAGAGCTATCTATTCGCATGTGGATGCGCGGGTGTACGTGTTGTTGTTGTTAGGGGCCATCGAGCCGGTTCCAGCCCGTAGGGACCATCCTCACAGCTGTCCCCATGTCTGAGCCCGAAGTTGCAGCCACTGTGTCCGTCCATCTCATTGAGGCTCTCCCTCTTGCTTCACTGCCCCTCGACTTCACCAAGCATGGGGTCCTTCTCCAAGGACTGGCATTGCCTGATAGCATGTCCAACGCATATGTGGCAGCTACGTCATCTCCTGTCAACTTAAGAAGAGGTGGAGTCTAGCCTGTCAATCAGGTGGCAGCTTGATGACCTCATTTGGAGGCGTGGAGGAGGTAAACCGCTCGCTGGAGGCAGGGCACGGACACTCTGCTTCGTCTTCCTGTTGACAAGACACAAGTAGCTGTGCTGATGGAGCCAGAGCCCTGGAGCTGGAGGCGCCACGTGGAGCTCCTCACCAGCGCTGAGATGCTTCCACCACCACTGGATCCACAAGACTTTCCACCCACTGCCTGTGATCTTTCATTGCATATGTTGTGTGAGTCTGAAGAGAAACTTATAGACTGGTATCGGACATATGGACTAATATCAGACTTATGGACTTGCTCTGGACTGGGCTGGGATGTTTTCTTAATGTACAAGTACTTTTTGACCTAAAGTGCTCTCTTACACACATATGAGTGTCCTGGATCTGTTTCTCTAGTCCGCCTCAACAAACAGAGCACCATGAGGTGAAGTCCCTCCATCGTCGCCTTTAAGGAACATTCTGGATGTCCAATTCCAGGACTGGTCTGTTTTCACACACCTGTGCCCTCAGAGGACACCATTATGGAACATCTCAGACCAAACACGTTGAGAGGACTTCTCTGGGTTTGCTGGCTCGGGATCTTCATCACACGGAGTGACCCAGTCAGTCGCCATCATCCAGGTCCCAAAGGTCAGGTTCTGCACTCTGGGGACTCTTCAAAGCTTGCAAGCAGCCATCTAAGATGCAACTATTTGTAAGGCGACCAGATTGTAACACTGGCAAAGTAGGACACCATTGATAAAACTCATGTCCTGGCGAAATAGCCACATGGCAGCCGAAAACCGTCTACCCTAGCTTGTTGTTCATTCTTTCCAAAAATCGGGACTTTTTAAAATGCTGCAGGATGTGGGACAAATTGCTAAAAACCAGGATTGTCCCACCCAAAGCGAGATGTCTGGTCACCTTAATATTGGCTTCTATCGGCCAGACGCAAAAGAGAAAGAAGAAAACCGCAGTGTCAGAGAAGCCCCTTATCTACAGAGCTATGCTAGACAAGCCACGGCCATGTCAGCCAGAGACCAGAAGCACTAGATAGTGCCCGAGCACCGCCCAAGACCGTTCTGAGCCGGGCTCCTGTAAAGAGTGACAGGAAACCCCCAGGGGCGGTCCCGTCTGCCCTACAGGGTCGCTGTGAGTCGGCGTGGACTCAGGGCAGCGAGTTGCTGCTATAGTTATGTGTGAGTGGGAGGGGGCTGCGCAGGGTTAATTATGATCCCAGTGAACCCTGTTTCCTTATTTCATCCTACCGACCCCCCCACCCCCAGGGACCAACGAGACCTACGCAGCCCACACCCGTCTGAATCCACCACACCTGACAAACACGTGGAGCTGGTTCTCTGAGCAAAAAAAAAAGAAGTACAAAATCTGAAAAGCAAAACCTCGGTGGCAAAAGGATTAAGGGGCTTTAGAAACATGCAAAGCATCCCCCACAGATTTTAAATGTGGGGTGTGATGACAGCGAGGGGTGAGAGAACATAAGCACATTGTGTCAGTCGACTGACAATGACGGGGCCATGGTCCCTCGTCAAATCCGTAAACCCAACTCCTCGGGAAAAGGTCTCACTGCTCCACACCCACGCCTGCTGATGCAGACATTGAAAGACAGCTCACCGGCCCAGAAAACAACAAATTAGAAAACGCATAAATAATTATCACCCCAGAAGGCTGCATGCAGCCCAAAGGCCATTTTTAACTGGAAGCAAATGAACGCTGTTTTCAGGGAAGGGAACCAACGAGAGCCCCCAGCTATCAGGTGCTCTGGAAAAGACCTTCTGAAGGAAACGGCACCGCCAAGGGCCCAGGTGGGCAGCGAGCAAGGGGCAGGGGTGTTGGTCAGCACGTGGGGACGGCAGCAGGTGCTGGCTGTCCACGGAAACAAGCATGAGTCAGGTGGGGGGAGGCAAGCAGGGTGGGGCCCAGGTGCTGGAGCCCCTGCCATGGCCGCGGGAAACTCGGAGTGAGAGTCTGGGAGGGACAGGTGGGGCACTAATGACACTGAAGCGTCTGTGATTAGAAATGCATGTGGCGTGCATGGAGCGGCCACTGGTGTTAGGAACACAGTGTGTGCTGTCTGTTATGGATTCATTGTGCGCCCCCCCCCCCACCCGAGAAAACCCAAACTGGAATTGGAGCCCGAGCCCCCAGACCTGAGGCTGTGAGCCTGTCTGAAAGTACTTTTCTGTGTGGGCTGGAGGCTGTGCTGGGGGCCCAGAGACAGGAGAAGCCAGCGAGACATGACTCCCTGGGGACCAGGACAGGGGCAAGTGGTTCTCCAAGCGCCGCAGGCCACTAGGAGCGGAAACGAGGTGGTCCCCGTGAGCGGCAGTGGCTGAAACGCTGAACTGCTAATGGAGAGGTCAGCAGTTTGAACCCAGCCGCTGCTCCAAGGGAGAAAGACGAGGCGGCCGGCTTCTCCAAGGATTAGTCTCGGAAACCCTTTGGAGCACGTCTCCTCTGCCCGAGTCACTCGGAGTTGAAATCGTTTGGAAAGCAGAAATAGACAAAGAACAACTTCCCCGATGGGAAATCCAGCCGCCCCCAAACTGTGGACAAACCCTGTCTGCAGCTTTCTCTCCCGTCTGAGATGGCAAAGCAAAACAACTGGGGCCAAGAAAGGCCACGGCCCCATTCGCTGCACGCCCGGCGCCTTCTGCGACCCGAAGACACCGCCCTGAAGCAGCTCCTTCAGAAGCAGTGGAGGCCACAGCCGACGCAGACACATTTCCGAGGGGAGGGTCTTCGACGCACGCATGCTTCCCAAGCCATCCATGAAGCCACATGATCGTGGGAATTGTACCACGCACAAGGGGGGGATGGTCGGGAGCCGGTCACAGGGAACCCCGAAGGACTGAACAAACACACATCCCCACCGCCACCCCGATTTAGACCTGCAGGTGCTGCCCCCGACCTCCTCCAAAGCCTGTGTGAAGAGAAGAGGCTGAAAGCAGCAAAATGGAAATTGCTCTTTAAGAAAAAGGAAAAAAATCCTGTCTCCAGGTTAAAGCCAACACCTGTGTGTTTCCACTACAGTAGCACCTGGAGACTCAGACTAGAGCCACACAAGGGATTGGGGGGTGGGGGGCGCGCCATCTAAAAGAACTCCCCGCCGTGGCAGCAAGGCACAATCGGGGTGAAATATGTACAGACCAACAAACTCACGGCCATCAGTCAACACCGGCTCACAGTGAGTCCTGTGGGTTTCTGAGATCATGACTGTTGACAGGAGTAGAAAGCCCAGTCTTTCTCCCTCGGAGCCGCCATGGTTTCGAACTGCCGACCACTCAGATCGCAGTCCCACGTGTCACCTCTCCACGGGACTAAGACACAAAGTTCACCGCCCTAGGTTGTGGAACTATGCCCTAAAGCAGCGGTTCTCAACCTGTGGGTTGCGACCCCTTTGGGGGTCAAATGACCTTTTCACAGGGGTTGCCTGATTCATAACAGCAGCAAAATGACAGTGATGAAGTAGCACCGAGAATAATGTTATGGCTGGGGGTCACCACCACAAGAGGAACTGTATGAAAGGGTCGTGGCATGAGGAAGGTTGAGAACCACTGCCTTAAAGCATCTAAACGCAATAACTACAGTACATTAAATAGTGGGGGGCAGAGGGGAGAACCAACACCGTAAATTAAATTGATTTATTTTTTATTATGCTCTGTTGCTTAAAACCCGTGGGTTTTCGAAATGGTCCCTGAGCACGGGCTTCACTGCAAGCCCTGCACAACATGCACCTGCATCCGTGTACTTTGCACACGTTGGCAGAGAGACAAGTGAGCCTGTCTTTCCTTTCATTGGCTGGTGGCCCAGCAACACCTTTTCCTGTTTAGTAAGGAAGGTCCTACTGGGCCATTTTCCCCCAAAAAAACTCTGGTTTCATCACAGTTTAACACTTCCTGGGGAAGAAGACCCGCAGCCCCCCTGTCTTCAGCAAATCCGGCCAGGAGTTTATTGGCTCCACCTGGACTGGCACCCATGCCTCAGGCGCTGTACACAGCACCCTGGCACTTCACCGTCTCGGCTACACTATCACAGCAGCTCTCCACCTTCCTCGTGCCACGACCCTTTCATACAGCGCCTCGTGTGGTGGGGACCCCCAACCATGACATTAGTTTCGTTGCTACTTCAACACTGTAATTTTGCTACTGTTATGAATCGTCTTATAAATATCTGATATGCGGGATGTGTTTTCTCGGTTACAAACTGAGCATCATGAAAGCATCGTGATGACCCGCAAAAACAATATGCATGTGGGCGCGCCTGGGATGGATAGAGGATCACTGCACTATCGCCAGAGAGCTGCTTCTTTTTTTTTCTCTCTCTCTTTTTTTGTGCAGTGGTCCCTTAGCTCAAGTGCACAGAGAAAGGTCAGTGGTTCCCTGGGCGGCAGGTTTTGAAAACCGACAGGGTTATCAAGCTGGAAGAGTCCGACCCACCCCCACGACCCCCGCCACACTCCACTGGGCGGTGCCAAGGCGTTTCCCAGGTGGGTTCACATCACCACCCTTTTAGCAGGCAACGCCCAAGAGCTGGCACCGCCCAGGGACCCGGGAAAGGCCCACGGGAGGCCCTGTCCTGTCCCTCTCTATGGTCTGCCAACGCTGACCACCTCCCCCAAATCCGGCCCTCCCACAGCAGCCATCAGCCAAGGGTGATAGATGACGGTCATCAGGGCACGAAGCGCTCATTCTCCGACGGAAACATCATGTGGCGAGAGCTGCTTCTGACTTCCCCAAAGCTACAGTAACTTTGGGGCCTGGGTCCTTTGCTTCCTGGTTCATGGGTCACGCCTTTCCCTGGGCTAGCGGCTTTCCACACGTTTTTCCATAAACGTGGACCAATTGCTCCTGTTGACTTAGCCACGTTGTAGTCAGCCGACAAATCAGACACGCGGCGGCGCAATTCCACATCGGTTTCTCTCTTTCACACTATAGTAAGGTGACCAGATTTTAACATTGGTGAAACTGATAAAACTCATACCCTGGCGAAATAGCGTATACCCTAGCTTGTCGTGCATTCTTCCAAAAAATCAGGACTTTTTAAAAACGCCGCGGGACGCAGGAAAAAGTGTTAAAAATCGGGACTGTCCCACCAAAAGCGGCATGTCTGGTCACCTTACCTATAGTCGTTCCCCCAGCTCCTCTGAGCTTTAATCCGGCACCACTGGCATCCCAGGGAGCCGCGGATTCGATACTTTACAAAACCCAGTGCTGACCAGCCACGAAAGATTGAACGCACCAATGCAAGCACCGATGCTGGCTGAGCAGGAGCGTCACCAAGACGGGGTGTCCCCTTGAACGTCCTCAGCATGGCTCACTCCCAGCCCGGACAGGGTTTTCTCCAAATCAGATTTTCAGTTCGATTTGTGCGAAGTTACCACCAACACTAAGCAGGGTTTGTTTGTTTGTTTGTTTGTTTGTTTGTTTCAAATGTTGCTGTTACAGCTGTGGAAAGTTCAAGCTGGGGCCATTCCACAGCTGGGCTATTCCAACTGCATGTGTGCATGCGTGCGTGTGTGCGTGCGTGCGTGCGTGACTGTGCGTGCGTGACTGTGCGTGCGTGCGTGCCTGTGTGCGTGCGTGTGTGCGTGCGTGCATGCGTGCGTGTGTGTAAGAGAGGGAGGGAGAGCAGGACTCTCTATGCCTGTGGAAACTGGCCAGTGAGGAAGGGAGCCAGAAGAATCGGTACATGTGAAATATGATGACGTTGGGGACAGATATGGAAGGGAGAACCAACTCTATCTTGGCAGAAGTGCAGCCAGAATGCTCTTGAAATGCAAGGATGGCGGGACGTCACCGTGTGTGCTTTGGGCATGTTGTCAGGAGAGACGCGTCCCTGGAGAAGGACATCTGTCGCACTCGGTGAAGTGTGGGGTCAGCTGAACCGAGGAAGGCCCTGGAGGAGGTGGGTGGACACAGTGGCTACAACCGTGGGCTCAGAGACATAACGTCTGTGAGGACGGCGTTTCGTGCTGTTGTGCAGAGTCCCTGTCCACCAGCACCAAACAGTGACAGCGACTCGGCTCCAGATTAGTTCCGCTCATTGGTGAGAGAACCAAACACGCTACAAATTGGAATCTTCCCAGCGGCTCTGCCGCAGCCGAAGGAGTCGAACAAAAAGCCCAAGGGCATGGGCTGAGAGGGTCAGAAGGGAGCCAGGCACACCAGCCAGCCATCAACAAAAGACGCTAGCTGGCATTGTCACTGTTGTTGCTGCTGCGAGGTGCCCCTGACTCGTCATGACCCTGTGGACAACAGGGTGAGACACCGGGGTCCCCCTGGGTCATCTTCGCAATTGTGACTATGTCTGGGCCCATGGCCACCGCTACTGTGTCAACCATCTCAAGGAAGGCTTTCCTCTTGTTGCTGACCCTCCACTGGACCAAGCACGATGTCCTCCCCTAGGGACTGACCCCTCTGGATGAAGTGTCCCAAGTACATGCGGTCAACTTGAGGAAGGGGTAGAGTCTAGCCTATCAATCAGGTCACAGCTTGATGCCCCCGTTTGGAGACTTATCAGAGATAAATAGCTCACTAGAGGCCAGCTACACACTCACCCTGGAAGCCATTCCTGTTGACAAATCGCATGGAGCTATGCTGATGGAGCCAGAACCCTGGAGCTGGAGGAGCCACGTGCACAGCCACGCCAGCACCAAGATGCTTCCACCTCCACTGGATCCACAAGACTTTCCACCCACTGGCCTGCGATCTTCCAGCATTCAGCGTCATTGCATGGCTGCATGAATCTAAAGAGGAATGTATGGACTAGTATCGACCTATGGGGTAATATCAGACACATAGACTTGATCTGGACAGGGTTGGGGTGTTTTCTCAATGTACAATTGCTCTTTGATATAAAGCTCCTTATCCACAGCTGAGTGTCTATGAATTTGTTTCTCTGGTCTACCCGGAGTAAGACAGAGTCTCCCATCCTTACTTCGAAGGAGCCTTCTGGCTGTACTTCCTCCAGACAGACTGGTTTGCTCTGACAGTCCATGGTACCTTCAGTCATCTTCGTCAACTCCAACACAAATGCACACAGTCTTCTCCTGTCTTCTTTATTCATTGTCCGTCTTTCACAGGCACACGCAGATACTGAAAATGCCATGACTGTGGGCCAGTCCCCAACGTGAGATCCTGGGCAGCAGATGTGCCCCACACGAGACATCGCTTGAGCTCTTGACTGCTGCACCTAGGAACACTGGTTGTACGGCCCAAGCACAAAGAAATCCGGGACACCTCCAATAATCCCTCCGGGTCACCTCCAATAATCCCTCCGCCGATCATGATGTTGTCTGTTGGTCCGACTGTGAGGATTTTTGCTTTCTTCACATGGAGACATACTCCATCTCGAAGTTTTTTCTCGTTGACATTCATCAGTAGGTGCTTCAAGTCTTCTTCACTTGCAGCAAGCGAGGCTGTGCATCTGCTCACCGCAGATTGCTACTGAGCTTCTCTGCAGTCCGAGTACTTCATTCTTCTTCACAGCATCCCGCTCTCCGATTATAACATCGGACAGGGCATCCTTGGGCCGAACAGCCTGGCTAGACCGTCACAGCGGTGCGCTTGGGTTAAAATGCAGCACCTTATCGATTGATCTGCGACCCAGTTTTTAATATTTTCTGCTTTCTTTTCCATTGAGGTTTCTCTGTTCTATTTTGTCATTGGTGTTGTGTGTGTGTGTGTTTCTGTCTATGACGTCCAGGACAGTAAAGCTTTAGAGAGAGTCACAGGCTTCATCATTACCAGGGGACACGGCAGGGGAGGCTGGGGGGAAACTGGGAGCTATGGCAACAATAACCACAAGAAAGAAGAAAAAGTTCTGAAGCCGCCTGGGATGATGGTTGCACCGTTCAACATGACTTAGCGATTGAACGGTATGATATGTGAATTAACTGCCAATAAAGTATTTTTTTTAATCCTGACAAGAAGGAGAGGCATTTACTGTGCTGAAAGTTGGAATCTGACAGGAGACGAGACCAATTCCAAATCCCTAGGCCCCTTTTAACAGAGCGCTCACCTCTTGCTGTTGAGAAGCGGGAGGAATGACCCGCAGTGTGGAACTCCAGGACTGGGGCCAGGGAAGGGCTGGGGCGTTGACCAAGGAAGGGGCAAGGTGAGTGAGGTGATCGATGTGTCCACGGCACCGAGGGGCTGCTGTGCAGGGCAGGTTGAGACTGCAGGACATACTGGGTCCTCGGACACCACGCAGGCCACTCACAAAACACTCCGCCTCACCAGCCACCCCAGCAAACCTCAACGGAGAGCCAAGAAGACAGCACCGGCTGAGCACGCACATTTCAGCTGGACCCCCATGCAGAAGGGCCGTCTACCACACCCTCATCATTTAGAAAGTTACCACCACGTCTAGAGAACTCACAGGTCACCATGACATCAAGACGGGGAGCAGAAATAAAAATATGATGTATCAAGGCTGGGGCTCAGCTACAACCCTTCAAAGGCAGTTCACCCTATCCATAGTCTCAGGTCCCCAGGACTCTTCCCTCGCTGACCGGTGAGCCTCCTGCCCCCTGCATCCCCATCTGCATCCCCAGCACGTGGCTGCATGAGTCTGGAGAGGACTTCAGGACTAGCAGCAGACTGATGGACTCCAGGGGGCTGGGCTAGGCTGCCTTCTGGGTAGACAGTTACTTCCAGAGACAGTTACTTCTCTAGTCCATCAGAGAGAGAGTGTTAGTTCCCCCTAAATGCTTGTTGATGAAGAAAGCAGCCACATGAACAAAGTAAAAAACTAGAATCAGGGAAAACCATATGGAAAAGTGGAAGGAAATAAAGAACAGAAAGCTAAGAAAATGAACAAAACCCACCGAGACAAAGAAAGAGCTCTGGGGGAGCAATGGAGTCTGGGAAATCTGTAGCCTGGGCAAGGTGGACACCTGTCAGAGAAAGAACATTCAGAGACCTCCCACTTAAAGGAGTGAGACAAGGGCGGTCAGAGACAGCATTTTCCGGACCTGGGGTGGGGAGGTGGGGGGAAGCAAGGCCAATCACGAAGTGGGTGGTTCACACCCACCAGCTCCTCTGAGGAAGAAAGATGAGGCTGTCTGCCCCCATGAAAGCTGGTCTCAGAGACCCTAGTGCACACTCCTCCTCTGTCCTCTGGGGCAGCTGTGAGTCAGGTTGGGCTCAGGGGGTGGGGGGGGCGGCTGGGGAGTCCCTGGGTGGTACAAATGGTTAAGTACTCACTCTGCAATTAGCAGTGAGGTTGGTAGTTCAAAGTCAGCCAGAGGTACCCCAGAGGAAAGGCCTGGTACTCTGCTCCTGAAAGTGGACCCTGTAGAGCACGGCTCTGCCTGAAGTGGACCTGAGGACACCAGGCTTTGGGGCCAGGGCAGGGGGCAAATCCAGGGCCACAGAGATGAGGAGTGGATGGGTCCGGCCACCTGGATCCATGGACCCTGCGGAGCATCAGACTTGTGGCTGCAGGCATGTGTGGAAGAGGACCACATGCTCCAGGTCGCTGCCAGGCTGTGTGGCACAGGAGTGCCTCCGCTGGCCTGCCCCTGTGGGTCCTGTTTCTGTGACCACGTCCTGTGAATGGGAGGACCACCCTAAGGCTGATGAAGCTGCTGGAAGCCGAGGGGACGGAGGCGAGCTGGGGGCTGCTCAGCGAGCGGAATCACTGATGTGCTGAGGCTGGTACAGTGAAGACGCCCCTGCCCACCTTCCTATTATCACCCACAATCATCAGAAACCAAAGTGTGTTCCCCACCGCTGCCCCTAAACCCGGCATAATCTGCACCCTGAGAGCCCACTAAGGACAGGAATGAGGCTCCCTCTCCAGAGACCCACCCACAGTTCGCCAGCAGCTACAGCAAGGTCCCCAAAGCTACGGTGATGGCAGAGGGTGCTGGGGGAACCACCACAGCTGGAGCCACGAGGACCCCAGGCAGGCACAGGGGCAGAGCCTAGTGCAAATCGGGCATCTCTGCTGGAGGAACTGAGTGCCCTGCAACTCTCTCACTTGGCAGCCCCATCACCCGCTGAGGATCCCTGGTGGCGTAGCGGTTACACAGTGGGCTGCTAGCCACATGGTCGACAGTTCGAAACCACCAGGCACTCCACCAGACAAAGATGAGGCTTCCCCTCCCATCAAGAATGACCATCTCAGGAGCCCACGGGGACAGTTCTGCTCAGTCCTAGAGGCTTGCTATGAGTCAGAACAGCAGTGAGAAAAGACACTCCCCCCGCCCTGCCTCAACCACAGCGGGATAAACGGCGAGGAAATGGAGCAGTCAAGGATTTCAGACTTCCCGGATCCACAGTCAGTGCTCGCGGAAGCAGCCGTCAAGCAATCGAACGACGTATTGCTGGGCAGACAACGCGAGCAAAAGAAGCTCCGTAGAGATCAACACTCAGTCACGTTGTCTGTGCGCGTGAACTAGCTCCAGGTGCCCAAAAACTGACCAACGCCACCCGCAGAGCCTCCGCCGGTCAGGGGAGCCACCTGGGATGCACTGCCTGGTGTGGGACTGTGTACGCTTTGACGTAAATGGAGTACAGTGGGTATAAGACGTGTTACCTCTTTGGCGAACAAAGGTGCGGATTCGGCCTCATCAAACGGCTCTAGATGTTGTCCTTTGGGCGTGCTCGACCTCCTGAGCGCGCTGAAGAGCAAGATGTCACTTGGAAACCGTTACACCAGCTCAACAAGGAGTGAAGAAGGCTGTAGAAGAACGAATGCCTTTGAGTCAGGCGGTTGGCGGAGAGGGCTGAAAGTGCCGTGGACTCCCAGAAAACAGTCCACGGTACTGGGAGCAGTCCAGCCAGAAGGCCCCTTAGATGGGAGCATGATGAGCCTTCCTCCCACGTATTTGGGACGCGTTGTCAGGAGGGACCAGCCCCGCCCGCTGGGTCAAGAAGGTCGATGCCAAAGAGGAGTCCCTTAAGGAGACGGACAAACACGACGGCAACAACAACGGATGCAGGCAGAGCAGAGCATGAAGAGGGCTGGAGTGCAGGCGAGGGAGTGGGCCTAGAAGGTGGGGGGCGAGGGGCCTGCAGACACGAGGCCAACCCTCCAGACTGGCCTGCCAAGCAGTCACTCCTCACGGAGTTGGTTGGTGCAGACAGGCAGCCAGAGGGTCGGGGAGGGGGAGTCCCCCACCGACATCCACCTCCGTCTGTCCTGGCTCATGGCCCATCTCCCTCACCTCTGCCTCCGCAAGCCTCCCCTGACCCCCGTTCCTCCCCCGCCCCACCCCATGCCCCAGAGTGGTGGTTCCATGATTTGATGTCAACTTGAAGATGTATGAGAGTGTAGGGGTGGAATCCCACCTGTCAGTCCAGGTACAGCCTGGTGATGCCTCCTGGAGGGGAAGCTTTCTCATTACAGGAGGACTGGGAGCCTCCCAGGCTCTCTCCGCCCCTTCAGCTTCCTGCTGGCCAGGACTCGGTCACTGACCCTGAAAGCTACCGGAGCCTTGCTGTAGTTCCACGGACCCTGGATCCACCGGACTCTGCACCCGCGGCTGGTCCGCAGCATCATGGCATGTGGCTGTTGAGTCTGAAGAAGGGCCTGGGGAACTAGTAAGGGATTTTGGGGCCTCAGTTGGACTGGATGGGGATGCCTTCATGATATATAGCCACATCTGGACATTGAGCAGTTTCTTACACAGAGATGGGGGTCACTCAGCCTAACAAGACCCCAGGTACCTTGGAGTGCACACCGGCTCAGATGCACATCATCTAGCGATGGAAAGTTAGTACACCAGTGTATACACCTGTTGACTGGATAGCAGGGAGTTTGGGGAGGGGTTGTTTGGTTGGTTGGTTGGTTTACACAGCGGACCTTCACCCCTGAGAAGTGACTTTGTGCTAACTCTGATGGCGACGTGGGTTAAGCATTGGCTTTTAACTGAAAGATCGCAGGTCCGTGGGCAGGAGGTGAGGCTGTCTCTTTGCCGACAGCTCTGCTCTGTCCTATAATAAAGTCACTATGAATTGGAATCTACCAGGGAGTTTGTTCGAGGTTGGACGTGCGCTGCATCCTGTGGGCGGCAGAGGGCGCGAGCGGACCTCGGCGTCCGCCCGCGCGGACCTCCAATGGATGCGCCCCTCCCCTCTGGCCCTGCATCCCTGGACCTCAGACGGCCCTGCGCAGGTCTTGGGGCGACTCTTGCCCTGAGCACCAGTGAGCCCGAGAAGGCGCGCGCACCCACAGGCAGTGCCCAGCGGGACCCCGAGTTTGCAGAGCAGTCCCCACCCCGCTGGCGACCCCTGCTCCCCAGAAGTCCATGAGCTCAGCCTCACCCAGGTCCATCAGCAGTGCTGAGCCGACCTGGATCTGTGGGTGCGAACCGCAGGACCTTGCGCCCCCAGAGATGGCTACTGGCATTCCCAAAGAAGCCCTGAATTAGGGGGGCGGTGTAGAACTTCAGACACCCCCTCTTAAAGATAACTGGGCTAGAGACAGTGGCTGCCTCCAGGGTAGGGACCCCCTCACACTCCCACCTCCCACCCTGTGGTTGGCAGAATCCACAGTTTTCAGCGACCACATTACAATAAGAAGTGACCCCAGGGGGGTACAAAACAAAAACAATCATGCCCACTCACCCACCAGGCGCTCCCAGAGAGGGCAGGAGGGCACCACGGGGCTTGCCTGTACTGATACCAGCTCTGAACAGGCAAGAAGCCACCCAAGCGATAGGGATATGGGCATTCCCAGGCCACTTGCTAGCTACACGCCCCACGGACCCATCCCTGCTGGACAGAGGAGGGACACAGGAAAGGAATCCAACTGGACCTGCCATCCCTCCAGTCCCTGGGTTCATCCTGGGCCCTTCAGGGGAACCAGCTGACATCCAACCCCCAAGGGACCATCCTACTACCCAGCCACCAACAGTAGCCCTCCTCTGGTCCCAGCCCCTGCTCCCACCTACACCCCAAGCTGAAGCTATATCTCACAGCCACCACCACCCCCAGCTCTACCTGGATCCCCCAGCCTCCCCAATTGTACAGCAGCAGGACCCTCCTCCCCAGCCCCCTGCTAACCTGGCCACACCGGGGTCCACCTCCGACAGGGCCCTTCTCCTCCACAGAGTCCACTGGAACCTCCTGGTCCAGCCAATGAGGAAAGGCCTGGCCAAGACCCAGCCCCAAACAGCCCCTGGGCTCCTGGCTTCCTTCCGGGACAGCTGAACCACCCCCTCCCAGAGTGTTTGTTTCTGAAGCTGGCCCTGAGCCAGGAACACCCCCACCCACATAGCAGGGTGCCCGGCCTCCTACCAAGCTGAGGAGGCCAGCCAGGGTCATTTGTCAGTTTTCTGGTTCCTCTTCTCCAAGCAGAACGGACTGGGGTCCATCGCCCAGGACCTTAATCCCTCCCCAAGGAGGGTGACTACTGGACTGGGGGCTCTGCTGGAGGAAGCCCACCCCTTCTCCATAGGGCAGGCCCAACGCATACAACCTACACCCCAGAGCAATTGCCTCCATAGGACTGGGGGTCTCTGTCCTTTTGTTTAGGGCTGGGTCCTCTGTACCCTGTAGGAGACCTGCCCTGAGAGGAGGTCCCATGGATGGTGGAGCTGCGAGGCCATCCCGACCCCCAGCCCCACCCCACCTTAGGGGCCCTCCATCTCCATGCCGATCCTGGCCGGTCACCCCCCACCCACAGCCACGCGAGTCTCTGGGCCCTGTTAGCTTCCGGGGAACGCACCCCAAGGTGTAATTACATGTGCTGGGTTCCTGCTGCTGACCACCAGCTTCCAGCCAGCCACGTGCCTTCTTTTCCCAGGCTCTGGGCCGACACTGACAGCCTGAGGGCAAGGGATGCAAGCAGGAGGAGCCAGAGGCCTGGGTAGGGAAGGTTTTCACAGCAGTCAAGGGCTGGTTGGCAGTCGGTGGGGCTTGAGGCATAGCACGCGGAAGCGCGTGGGTTTGGGGGACCCCGAGCCCACATAGTTTGTAAGAACGTGGCTTCCCGTTTCCTTTCAAATATAGTGGGAGATAGGGTCCTGGTTCTCACTCCCAAGGGTCGCGGAAAGGGTGGACCGCGGTAAGGCTGGAGCGCTCATGATGGGGGCCTAAGAGCACGGGGTGGGGGTTGGGGTGTGGTCACTGGAACAAAAGCGGACCCTCCTGGGAGAGCTAGCAACCTGGCACCCTCTTGGTGGGCCACTCGGTGAGGCCAGGCCAAGGGGCCAGTGAAGTCGAGTCCAGGCCGGAAGGCTTCCTGGAAGCGGGGGCCCGAGCAAGTCCGCCCTTGACTTGAGACGCGCCGCGCGGGCCCTTTAAGAGCCGCCGCGAGGTGAGGGCGCCAGGCGGAGGGCGAAGGTGGCAGGGCCCGCCCCGCTGGCACCCCAGGCCCCCGGCCACGGCCTCTGCTCGGCCCTGGGAGCCCGGCTCCGCTGACGTCACCTGCCCCCGAGCCGCGAGCGCTGATTGGCTGCAGGTGACGTCAGGGCCCTTTTCGCTCGGCATGACCTCATCCCGGCCGGCGCCCGCCCTCCGCCCCGGGCCTGTCACCGGCGTCCGAGCGCGGCGGCCCAAGCCCGGCCCAAGCCCCGGACCCCGAACCGGACCGGACCGGCCGCGCCCGCCGAGCCCGGGCTGGGATGCGCGCCGCGAGCGCGCGTGCCCGCCCGCAGTGCGCGCGCCCCGGCCCGAGCGAGCGCTCCCCGCGGCGGCGGCGGCGGCGGCGGCGGCGACGGCGACGCGGCCTGCGCGCCCCCCTACGGCCCCTGTCCCGGCTGCACAGGCCCCCGCCGGGCCCATGGGCGGTGCGGCCGAGCGGGCGACCTGAGCGTGTTGCTGCACCCAGGGGCGCCCCGGAGCGGTTAGCGCGGCGCCAGGTGAGCAGCCGGCGGGGAAGGGGTTAACCGGCGGGTTCGGGAGTCGAGGCGCAGCTCCGGGGTCAGCGGTGCAGGGTGGCTGCTCTTGGAGGTGCCTGAGGGCTCGGCGCCCGCAGCCGGAGCACACTTGCTGGGACGGCCGGAGCGTGTCCAGCCCGCCCCCATCCCCCTTTCCCCAGCGACAGCAGCTCCAGGCCATCCAGGCCACCTTCGCCTTTCTCTTGGCAAGTATTTTGGGGGTGGGGGTGGCATCCATCAAAGACGAAAGGGGCCTTTTGGATCCTTTGGGATCTGGCTTCAGACGCCCACCTACAGCCCGGGCTGTGACCCAGAATCGGAGTGGGACCTCCTTTCTGCGCGATGAGGGTGGCTATAGAAAGGCCTTTGACCCGTGAGGGGGTTGGGGGTGTGGGAGGGATGCGGAGGACCGCTGTCCCCCGCTCTGGGCTGTGCACTCGACCTCTGCAGGATAAAGACCAGCCGCGGCTGCAGAGGCCGCGCAGGCGGGGGGGAGGGGCTGGCAGTGCCAGGCTGAACGCCCTAGCCTCCCCAGCTTATCTGCCCACCTGGGGAGCGGGTCCAAGTGGGGTGCCTGCGACCAGAGCATTGGATGACAACAACGGGCTCAACCCCCCACGCAGCGGCCCTTCGCCTCTGGCTCCCCAGCTGCCCGCTGGCTTCTGCAGAAGGCATGGCTTTTGCCTCTGCAGGGAGGTGAGGGATGGAAGGAGACAAGTGGCCCTGGCTTGTTGGCAGGCAGGCTCGGGGTCAGCCGGGTCCCTGCCTTAGGTGCTGGCCCCTGGAGCTTTTGTGGATACCCCAGGGTCCCCCCTCTCCTCCCATCCCTCCCCTCCCCAGGGCTGCCTGTAGCATCCAGTGCCCAAGCCCTGCACAGGCAGATCATGTGACATGGAGCTGGGAGTTCACCCTGGAATCTGGTTGAAATACGTCCTGCTGCAGTTGGCCTAGGGCAGGTTCTGTGGCCCTCGTCGGGAGGAGTGGGTTGTGCGTACAGAGATGGGGGAGATACGGGGTGCCCAAGCCCTGCTGCAGTCACCCTTCGCTGCATGGTGGGGGCAAAGGTAGGGACTCAGGAGGTGTAGCTGGATGCAGGGCTGGATGCAGGGCTGGATCCAGGGGACAGGGGTTCTGGACACGCCTCCCACAGGTGGAGCCACAAGGAAAACAGAGAGGGGAGTCTGATGGGGCAGGAGAGAGGCGAGCCAGCCTGTGACTGTGAGGGCCAAGGCCACCTCAAGCTTGTGACAAGGGGACAGTGGCTGGTAAAAGGCCTGGGCTGTCTGGGTCTATAATGGGAGGCGAGGCAGATGGGCTACAGAAGCAGGTCCCAAATGGTCAGGATCTTGCGCCTCCCCCACCATTCCATCCCATGCTCCAGCCTGAACCCCACTCCCAGAAGCTGAGGGTGGCCAGTCCCCAGCCCGCTGGGTCCCCTTGCAGCCTAACCCTGCTTGGCCTCTCACCATCCAAGCCTGGAACAAAGTGGAGGCCAGCCTGGGCCCTGTCCCAGCGCAGCCCAGGGACAAAGGGGTGTGAGAGGCACGGAGTGGTGGGAAGCCTGGTAGTGCTGTGGCTTCAGCATTGAACCACCAAGGAAGCTAGCAATGCCAATGCCCGGAGCACATATTGGAGCTGGCCGCAGGAAAATGTGGAGGCGGGAAGCCCCTGTCTGTGACTCTCCTGTCCTGGTGGAGGCTATGGATTTGGTTTGGGAGAGTGCATGAGAAGGCAAGTGGTGGGGGCACCCCTCCCTCTCCCCCAGTCCCCTCAGACTCTCTTCCCCAGAGATGGCTGGGCAATGAGGAGGTCTGGGGGCTCCCCACGGTGGGGGGGGGCGCTTTTCCAGGCGCTGGAGTGCAAACAATGCAGAACTATAATGCCCACCCGAAAGTGGGAGCGTCAAGCCTATCAGGAGGGGGCCCTGAAGAAAGGCCTAGCCATCTACTTTCGGGAGCCCCCGCCCCATTCCCCTGCAGAATCCAGTTCTCGGACACACGTGGGGCCGTGAATGGACGTGGACCTTGCCCGCGGGTTTTGTTTTGCCCACGCATGCCAGTCCCCCTGCAGGGTGCTGATCCCGGAGTGTGGGGTGCGCCCAGGTCTCTGGCTGTGACCGGTCACGTGCATGCATGCGTGCTCTGGGGGCCTTGAGTACGCCTCCTGAGGTGAGGCGCCCCTGTGTGCAGAGCGGCGGGGTGAAGAGGTGCGCGCGCAGTCAGCACTTGAGGTCGCAGGTCGTGGAGGTGTGAGCGTGTCTGTGCGTGTGGGCTTGCGGCCATGACCACATGTAAGTGCACACATTCCCCGTGTGTGCTGTGCTGTGGGAACGGCATGCCCACCAGGGCCGGTGTGCCTGCGCAGTGCTCGCCAGGGAGTGTTCCTTTTCCGGCGGGCTCCTGGGGACTGGGCCACTTCAGCCGTTGGGGGGCACCCGGGAGAGGGAGCGGGGAGGCCCTGCTGCTGCCTGGGAGGGGCCTCCTTCTGGCTTTGGGTGGGGAGCAGCTGCCCCCTGGGCTCGCCCAAAGTCCTTTGATAAGAGCAGGTGGGGCTGACCCTGGGGAGCCACTCCCCTCTGCTCCTGGGTGTTGTGTGGCTGAGGGGGTGGGAGTGGAGGGACCTGGTTTGGGAGGGTCTGGGTACAAGGTCCCTGACAGTGCAGTCTCAAGTCCTACCTATAGCGACCTTCATCCGCGCATGCTGCCAGGAGCGCAAGCGAGCGCTCCCTGCAGCTCTCTGCCCTGTAGTAAGCTCCAGGGCAGGCAGGCCAGGACAAGAGGGCATGCGTGCCGGGCCGGTGGGCTGGGTCCCTGGCGGGCACCTGCTCCGGGTGGGCCAGAGCGAGGGGGAGGGGCCTTGGTGACTCCGCAGCCGGAGCCTGCTCGGTGGCTGCTGCGGCAGGAGCAGCGGTTGCCTGGCACCTCTGCTGTTGCCATGGCGACGGCGGAGGCGCTAACTTACTAATGAGTCCCCCTCGGCTGCAAAGAGCAGTGCTGCAGTGGCTAATAGGGCCGAGCTGGGAGGATGCCTTGGGAGTCAGCACGGGCCAGGTAGCAGGCAGAGGGGCCCATCTGCCCACCCTCTAGCCTTGCCCACTGGCCCCCACCTCTGGACTCCCCTCCCAGGACTATGCCCCCCCTCCAGCACACCCATCCTCCAGCCTTGATTTCTGGGGCATTGCTCCTCCTAGGACCCCAACTGCTCTGTACCCCCAGAGGGTGGGCACTGGGCTCCCATGGGCTAAGACCGGCAATGACTGCAGTATCAGCTGTAGGGCCCCCTCCACAGGGTCCCAGGCCTGGGTCTCATGCAGCCCCTGGGTCTCAGAGCCTGCCTCATGGTCCCAAGTTCCCAGGGAAGGAGAACTCTGCCCCTCACCTTGACAGCCTGTCACCAGGGGGGTGGGGGGTGCCCAGAAGTATTTGCGAAATCAGACAGCAGTGGGATGGTGATACCCCTCACTGGATGGGGCCCTTCTTCAGGCCAGCAGATGCCCCTTGGAGGGATAGGCAGAGACCCCTCAGCAGGCAGAGATATCCACCCTCCCTATCATCTTTGCCTCGTGTGGTCCAGGTGCCCCCACAGCGGAAAAGACCCAGAGGATACTGGGGCTGTGGGGGTGGGTGGGTCTGTCCACCAACCCCCATGTCTCTGACACTGACCAGGCACATGGCCACCCAGATCTTGGGTCCGCAGCCTCTAGCTGCCTGTCCAGCCAGGACGACATTAGGTCCAAGTGGGAGGGGACAGCCAAGCTGGAGTCAGGGAGGGCCAGATGGGGGGAATAAAGTGGAGTGAGAATCTTGGGGCCGCCCACCTTGTTCTGGAGCTTGGCCAAGTGGTGTGTAGCCCACACCTGCTACTATGAGACCCCTGCCCCCCACCTCCTCTCCCGTGGCTCTGGGGCCCCCAAAATTGTTAAGGGTCAAGGATGATGGATGGAACTCCAGCCTGGGGGCCACTGATGTTACATAATTGTGATGAGTCTGAGAACTAGGGGCCTCTCTGGGGATCCCTCTGTCTGCCTGTATTCTTGGATCCCATACTGGGGGTAGGGGGGGGAAGGGTCCTCTGGGAAGGAGGCCTCCAGGGGGGCTAGGAGGTCCTGGTTCCATGGGCCCCCTTTACATGTGACCTTCCACTGACAACACTCTAACACTGAGCCTCAGTTTCCCCCATATTTAAAGCAAGCTCATCATACTGGGGTGTGGGGGTTATGATACCTGGGGTGGGCTAGAGAAGGTCCCATCCTAGTAGGAGTGGGGACTCAGGGACTAACAGTGTAGGGTAAGGCAGAGACTGGACCCCAAGAGGAGGGTCTGGAGCCCACAGGTCCCCAGGATCTGCCCCCCTCTTTCCTCCGTACACTCCTTAGCCTAAGGTTGGGAGGTCCGGCTGGGAGGGACCCAACATTCAGAGGGGCTCAAGTGTGCAGATGTTCATCCTCTGATGCCCTCGCCCCAGATCACCCTGATGTCCCCAGCGCTACAACCCTTGTGGGGCACCTGCTCCTCACTATTCCTGCAAGTGTGTGGGACACCAGTGGGGACAGTGGTGGTGGCTGGGGACCCCCACCCAATTCCCCTCCGAGCCCCACCTGTGGAGTGCAAACCACTGTCCACCTCCATGAGCCTCCCCACTGCCCCTGGCTTGTTGGGGCTCCAGGATCGTGGGCTCAGAGCTGCTGTCCACAGGGTTGTGGGAGGCTAGAAGGGTGCTGAGGAAGGGTGGAGTGGGTGACGGTTGGCACAGGATGGGAACATCTTTGGGTCTGTGACTTCCTGCTGAGGAGGGCAGTACAGTGGCCCCCACAACCCAGAGGGGACAAGCTTTCCCAGAAGGGCGTGCCATTTTGTGGACACCAGTCTGACTCCCTCCCCCATAAAGCTGGTCGGACTTGGTCTTCCTAAAGCAGCCAGAGGAACCACACTGGGTGTCCCAGCCCACCCCCCAGCCCCTCTGAGTCTGGGCTTACCCTGCTGACCTCCCTTTCACCCCCACAGGTCTGACACCATGCCCAGTCATTCCAAACTCTAGGCCAGAACCTGGGCCATTGGACAGCCCCTCCTCGCTTCAGGGGTCCCTCCCTTCTCCCACCCCAACTGCCCACTATGGCTGGGGACCGGCTCCCACGGAAGGTGATGGATGCCAAGAAGCTAGCCAGCCTGCTGCGGGGCGGGCCCGGGGGGCCACTGGTCATCGACAGCCGCTCCTTCGTGGAGTACAACAGCTGGCACGTGCTCAGCTCCATCAACATTTGCTGCTCCAAGCTGGTGAGGCGCCGGCTACTGCAGGGCAAGGTCACCATCGCCGAGCTCGTCCAGCCCGCCTCTCGAAGTCAGGTACCAGCCAGGCCACGCAGGACCCCACCTAGGGTCCTCACGTCCCTGAGACCCCCGCCTCCTCCAGGGGTTCCCACCTCCTCTGGGGCCCCCACCTCCTCTAGGAGCTCCCCACTACCTACAGACCCCTCACCCCTGAGCCATCTGCCAGTCCCTCAGCACTGCACAGATGCCCCCCTGTGGGATACCCCTCCCCCAGCACTGGCTCTTTCTGGTTTGTGTTCAGCCCCACAGGGGTGACCTCATTTGTGCCCCACATCCCTGGCCCATTTGGGACACAGAGTAACTGGGGGTGAAGTGGGTGTGCAGACTGCCGTGGGGCTTGGGCAGTGCAGATGCACATGGGGGACAGGATTGCGGGGTCTGCAGGCCTGGGGGGTGGCCCAGAGGTCCGTGGAGAGCTGTGTAGTCACCACCCAGCTAATGCTCACGCTTGAACTTCCGTAGGCTTTTCGAGGGAAGCCACAGCACTGCCCTCCACCCAGCGCAGACCCCATCCAGGCTCGCCCATCTTGCACGTGGCCCCTTTGCTTCTTCCTCTGGGAAAGCTGGCCTGGGGGCTGGGGGGCTGGGGTGCGGGTTTCTAGGGTCCTCTCTCTGCATGCTGCAGAGCAAGGTCACACGGCCTGCCTTGACCTTGGCCATGTAGTGTTTCGGAGAGGACTGTGCTGCGTGAAAGTGCTACACCGTGATCCCTCAGCTGGTGGAGCAGACTCGGTTCATAGACCAGCTCAATGGCCTACTTAGCCACCCCTCTGCCTTCCCGCCTGGGGGCCTCCGTGGCTCCCAGAAACACTGGAGGTTAACCGGTGGGCTGCAATGTCAACTGTTCAAAGCCAGTAGTCCCTCCTTAGGAGAAAGAGGCGGCTTTCTGCACCAGCGTCTGGAAACCCTGTGGAGCAGTTTACTCTGTCCTCTGGGGTCAGTGGGAGTCGGCCGCCACTCTACCACAGTAGTGGACGCTGAGCTGGCTGAGTGGTGGTCTCTGACCCCTCCACCAGGCGAGCACCTGGAGAATCCCCAGAGACAGCAAATTCTGTTTCTGGGAAGAAACCACCAAGACAGTGGGTTTGGAAGGGGAGCGCCCCCCTTCTTCACTGCCTCCCCAGCCTCAGGAATGCCACCTCTGTGGCCTGGGGGGCGGGAGGTGGCACCGGGTGGCTTAGAGGGAGAGCTGAGGTCTGCGCGCACACGCAGACCCAGGTGGGGCAGCCCTGTATGGGGCGCCCCACCCCCCCACCCATCCAGCAGAGCCGCTCCAGAGGCCCCCAGGCAGGGAATCCGTCAGTGATTAAAGGCCCAGCGAGGACGCGGCCAGAGCGCGTTCCCATTGGCTGCCGGTGACATCATCCGCGGCTGGCAGCAGGACTGCGCGTGCTGGGGGCGGGGCCACGGCGCTCCTGAGTAGTCTCTACTCCGCATCCGCGCCTGGTGGCCCACACAGATCCCAGGAGAGGGGAGTCCCTCTTCCACGCTGTCTTCTGAGCAGCAGCCTCCGGGGTTCCCCTGCAGCTTCAGCTTAGGGGCGCTGGGGGCGGGGCTAGCTCAGTTGCTGCTGTCCAGGTGTGGGGGTACCGGGCAGGGAGGCTAGTGCCTGCTCTGGCCCTGCCCACAGGCAGCAAGGTGACAGCTCCTTACCCTGGGCTGGTGGACATGGGCAGCAGCAGCACGGGGTGGCCGAGCCCCTGACCTCTGTCCGCATGCCCACCAGGTGGAGTCGGCAGAGCCCCAGGACGTGGTGGTCTATGACCAGAGCACACACGACGCCAGCGTGCTGGCCGCGGACAGCTTCCTCTCGCTGCTGCTCAGCAAACTGGACGGCTGCTTCGACAGCGTCGCCATCCTTACTGGTGAGTCCCAGGTCCCTGGCATGGTCTGGGGAAGGGGGGGCACAGTCCGTACCACTCTCCACCACCCTGCCCCCACAGCACCCCAGATCCTTCTCCCCCCCCACCCCCTGGCCTCCACCCCCCCTCCCCTGGGCCCTCTGGTGGAACCAGAAGAGGGGAATTAGACGGAGGTGTGCACCCCTCCCAGACTCCAGGCCTGGTGGCGGTGTCCCTCTTCCATCTGGAAAGCTCCAGCTGACACAGAGTTCAGCTGGTACAGGGAAATCCCCAGAAAGATTGACTCAGTCCCTGCCGTTCGCCTAGCAACAACCTAGCCAATCACAGCTGCTACCAGAGGATAAGCAGAGACCGCCACCTCCCCACCCCCAACTGACCCATTCTCCAAAAGCACCTGGCCAACCAGCCCTGCACAGACACATGCACATGCTCGCACATGACACGCTCACGTGCACACGCCCCCCTCGAACACTTATGCATATGCAACACCCTCCACACACGCACACACACACATGCACACTCCCCACAAACACGCACATGTATGCACATGTGTGCACCCACACTCGCACATGCACACTCTACACAGACACATGCACATGAACACACTCTACACTCACACACACAAACATACACACACTGCCCACACAAGCACACGGGTTCAGTGAGGGTTCTAGATGGTCCTATCCTAGGAGAGCCACATGGGGAAAGCTTCCGTGACCCCACCCCACCAGAGGGTAGGAGCCTAGTGGGGCTGGTCTGTGTTGGGGCTAGCAGGGGTACATGCCAGGTGAGGGTGGGCATGGGGGACGTGGAGGTGCTGTCCCAAGCCCCCTCCCTCATGGCAATCAAGTGCTGACCTAAGTCTCAGAGGGTCCTGGTCAGACGTCAGGGGCTAGGGGTCACTTTATAAGGTGATACCCCCACCAGGCAGACCCAGGTGAGCCCAGTCTACCACGAGAGAGAATGCAGAGGGGAAGATGTGGAGGTAGGGCAGGGGTGAGGCTGGAGTAGGTGGCAGATTTCAGACAGGTGTCAGTGCCAGGGCAAGCTGGCAGAGAGCCTAGAGACGGGGCTGGGAGGGTCAGCAGACCTGGCAGAGCAGCAGAGTGGGTTTGCTTCAGGGGACAGGGAACCTGCCATCGGTTGCAGTAGCTGGCACCACTGTCAGTCTTCTCCCTCCATCTGGGGCCAGAGCTCTGCATGCAGGGCCACCCAGCCCCTACCAGCTCTCATATTCCTTGGCTGATGGCCCCATCATCCCCAATTCTGTGTCCTCCCCTCCTGTCTCTGTGTCACTTCTAGAGGCACCACTCATGGAGGGAGCATTTGTGCCCCCCTGTGTCCCCTCCACCTGAACTTAACTGCTTCCCCCTACAGGGTCCTAGTTCCAAACAAGGTCACTGCCACGGGGGCCAGGGCCAGGACTCAGGTGTGTCTTTTGGGGACCATTCACACCATGACACTGACTCTGTCTGAGACTGTCTGCCCACAGTGAGGGTGGTGACGTCACTGTAGCCCTCTCCCCAGGCCACATAGGTGGGAAGCAGCCCCAGCCTGGGGAAGGGACTTGCCCATGGTTTCTGGTGAGAGTGGAGACAGAGGCCACCCTAAGCCAGCACTAGTCCTTTCCCTTGGCACACAGGTCAGTGGGGTGGCCAGATGGGAGTCTGTACCTCTCCCTTGGGCACAATGTGTAACACCCCAATAGAGGTATGTGAGCATCTGGGCTCCCTCCACCAAGTCCCCAAGGCTACCACATTCTCCTCAGCAACCACAGGCTGCTCTCAGCCAGGGCACACCTGGGCCCTCTGCAAGCCTGCTTTGCCCAGTCGCATGCACACAGACATGCACAGGACCACCTCATGCTCATGTGCACACACAGACATGCACGGGACCAGCATGCACATAGTCAGGGCCACTGTGTGCACACAGATATGCACAGGACCGGCGTGAATATACACAGGTTCACCACATGCACACACAGAGACAGACATGTACACAACCACCACACACACATGTACCAGACCACTGTGCATAACATGCACACACAACACAGATGGGGAGGCACAGACATGACCGGGAGCAGTAGGCTCACAGAGCCATGCCCAGGGCCTCCGGCCTATGCCCTGAGACCAGACCCACCAAGGGCTGGCCACCCACTCAGATGGCAGCTCAGCGGGCACTGTGCGCACAGGCCACCCATTTCTGCCCTCTCCCTCCTCCAGAGGGAGCCCCACCATGGCTGTCACTTGAGGGAGGGTGCTCAGAAGCCTTGAGGCGCCCCACCACCATTCCGCTCCCCTCCTGGCCTCCCTGTCCCTGGTGAAATTCAACTGCACTAGCCAAGCAGCTCAGAGGATGGGGCACAAGCAAGGGAGGCTGGAGGGGTGTGTCTGGGTCTCGGCTGGCCCCACGCTCCCCAGCCCTGAACACCCAGCTCATGCTCAACCCCTGCTGGCAGGACCAGGAAATTCTGGAAGGGACACCTCCTCCATGCCTCCCCGGCCCCCATCACTGCCCCCACCCCCACAGCTGCTGCCTCCACTCCCCTCAGGGTCCAGCTCCCATGGGGCTCAGGGTGCCCCTTCAGACGTTCTGATGGGAGGTACCTACAGTTTGGCCCCTGGAGTGTGGTCAAGAATAAAGGTGGGGCCCCAGGTTTCTCCGTCCTTGGGGTCATTGGGCCCCTGGTCACTGACTGCCTCGGAGGGACAGGGTGGAAACTACTTTTGGGGCCTGGGGTCCGAGCACCACCCTTCCCACCCCCTCCCTCTGGTGGGTGGCTTTGTGGCCTCTGTGTGATACATGAGATCGGCTGTGCTTGTGGCCAGCGGCACATCACACGCAGAAGGACCACCTGCGCCCAGCAGTGTGGTCAGCTTGCGGCACCGACTCCCTCCCGCTGCCAGGTACTGGGGTGTGCTCAGTGCTGCCAATCAGCTGATTGGAGCCACAGGTCACTCCCAGCACCAGGACCAGCCCTCCGAGTCTGGCTGGCTGTGCCAGCCCTGTGACAAGACCACCCACAAGCCCCTTGCAGTCAGAGGAGTGCTGTGCTCCTTGGGGACACACACTGGCTCTGGGACATGCCTGGGACTAGGAACCAACGGATAGGTTCCTTCTGCCTCACCCGTGGGCTAGGACACCTGCACGAGTCGGGAGCAGCAAGGACGGAGCTGGCCCCACTGTACGCTTTGCAGTCCCTGTCCCCAGGGTGGACTGTAGCCAGAGCCACAGCACAGATGTCCCTGCAGGCAATGCCAACCCGGGGGGTGGGGGGGAGGTGATGTCATGCAGGGGGAGGGGCCCTCAGAAGCCCAGGCCTCCTGGTCCTGGCACGTCAGTCCGGCCAGGGGCCCCTGCCAGCTTAAGGCCAGGATTGCATCAGCGCAGGTGCAGGAAGCATGGCCTGGCCACTGGCCATGGTGTTGGGAGCTGGGAGACAAGCTCCCATCGGGGTTACATGAGCCAGATTCCCACTCAGGACCCTGGTGGTTGGGGCCCCACGCCTGGCTGCCCTTCCACCACAGTCACTTTTATGGGCATTGCCCATGGCATCCTCAGCCAGCCCCTAATTAGTCAGTGGAGTCGCCTGTGGGTAGGCAGCAGCCTGTAGCCACTGTGGTCAGAGTCAGCGTCCACATGTGAACAGTGGCAGGCTGCCTCTACTGCAGGTGCCGTGGCTGGAAACAGGCTCTGGGGGGAGGGGGCCACACTGGGTCACCTGTCATAATGGCCTCCTGCTGACCACATGCTCCATGGCCCCCTCCTCTGCAGGTGGCTTTGCCACCTTCTCTTCCTGCTTCCCCGGCCTCTGCGAGGGCAAACCGGCCACCCTGCTGCCCATGAGCCTCTCCCAGCCCTGCCTGCCGGTGCCCAGCGTGGGCCTGACCCGCATCCTGCCTCACCTCTACCTGGGCTCTCAGAAAGATGTCCTGAACAAGGTGTGTGGCCATCAGGGGCTCTGGTGGGAGGCAGGGAGCTGGGGGCTGAGGTGGGCCGTGGACAGGAGTAGACTGGGCTGGGGGGGGGAGGGGTGGAACCCACAGGGTCTGGGAGACCTGGAGGGGGTTGGGCTGAGTTACAATGGCGTAGGAATGCCCCACTGCTGATGTCACCTGGCCCCTGGCCAGCCCTGAAATGATCTGTAATAAAAATGGTGAGGAGGGAGAAGGCATTCGGAGGGTTCCCTCTGGCTGCCCCGAAGACCTCCCGGCCACCCTCCCCCCACCCAGGACTGTGGGTGGGGACATAGCCAGAGACCTTGGCAAGGAGGGGGTCTGTGCGTGTCAGCAGGGGCAGAGCTGGACTCCTGACCAAGCCCCCACACATGTCATGCCTGACCCAAGCTCACCTAGCATGCTTCTCAGGTGACTCACGGCACCCTACACAGGGAGCAGTCAGCCCAAGCGTCAAATTCCTGGGTCTTGCGCAGCTCCACAGAAGGTTTCTCTCCTTCTTATGATACTCCCCCGTTCCCTTCCTCCTCCTGCCTCCGACCCCAGGATTTGATGACCCAAAACGGAATAAGCTACGTCCTCAACGCCAGCAACTCCTGCCCCAAGCCGGACTTCATCTGTGAGAGCCGCTTTATGCGCGTCCCCGTCAATGACAGCTACTGTGAGAAGCTGCTGCCCTGGCTGGACAAGTCGGTGGAGTTCATCGGTGAGCAAGGGGGGGTGGCCACAGCGGTGGGCGCACTCATCCATTCGGGGAGCCAGCAGGGCAGTCTGCGGTGTGCATGAGTATGCAGGAGTAGGAGGGGCCTGCATGGGCACATGTATTCATGTCAGTACAGTAACTAGTGTGGGCGCACACTGTAAAGTCTGGTGTGCAGATATGCTGTATATGTGCGTGTGGCTGGGCTGTGTGTGTCTGTGAGTATCCATGTGTGTGTGGCAAGGATGTACGTGCATGTGTCACAGCTATGTCTGTGTGGTCCATGCACACGTGTCCATGTACTGAGCTTGTGCATGCATGTGTAGGAGTGGCCAGCATCAGCGCATGTAGTCATGTGCACACAGTAGCTCCTTTGTGCATACACTGTGTATCAGCTGGTGTGCATACATGCTGTATATCCATGGAGGCGGCTGAGATGCCTGCGTGTGAGTGTGCACATGTGTATGTGTATCAAGCTTGTGTGTACATGTGTAGGAGTGGCTAGCATCAGCACGTGTTTGTATTTGTGTGTGTGCCATACTTCGTTTATGTACGTGCCGTGTAGCCTAATGTGGGTGCATGCTGTACATACTGGGATGTACGCATGTACATGTTCTGAGCTGGTACATGCATGTGTAGGAGCAGCCCGCATCAGCACATCTATTTGTGGGTGCACATGTAGCGGGTAGCTGTGCACGCACTGTGTGTGTCTGGTGCGTGTGCACACTGTGTGTGTGTGTGCAGCTGGGGTGTGTGTGTGTGTGCCTGCATACTCGTGAGTGTGCTTGTGTGTGTGCTGCCACGCACGCAGTGTCCCCCAGAGGGCAGCCACTCCTGCCCGAAGGAGGGCACCGCAATCTGAGAAGCAGCTGGTGACTTGGCAGGAAGGGGGCGGGTCCCCTAAGGCTACTGCCTTGGTGAGGAGGGGCATTGGAACCCCAGGCCTCCCCCACACCACTGCCAACCTGCCCCTAGATAAAGCCAAGCTGTCCAGCTGCCAAGTCATCGTCCACTGTCTAGCCGGCATCTCCCGCTCCGCCACCATCGCCATCGCCTACATCATGAAGACCATGGGCTTATCCTCAGATGAGGCCTACAGGTAGCCACCCATCCCGGGCCCTTCCCCGGGGCCACCTCATTCCCCCCCCCTGCACACACACACACACACACACACACACACACACACACACACACCCGCCCCAGGGCTGGCCGCTGGGTGTGGGGCTCACTCAGGGGCAGAGACAGGCGGTCAGGGCCCTGCCTCATCCTGCCCACCCTGCCCCCAGGTTCGTGAAGGACCGGCGCCCCACCATCTCTCCCAACTTCAACTTCCTTGGCCAGCTGCTGGAGTATGAACGCAGTCTGAAGCTGCTGGCTGCCTTGCAGGCCGACGGGACGCCCCTCCCGGGCCCCTCAGCCCCTCTGCCGCCGCTGCCACCACCTACCTCAGAGAGCGCCCCCGCCGCCGCCCCCGGAGCCTGGGAGAGCTCGCCCGCCACAGTCGGGGAGCCCCTGGCACAGGCCTCCGCCCCGGCCACCAGCGCCCTGCAGCAGGGCCTGCGAGGCCTGCACCTCTCCTCCGACCGCCTGCAGGACGCCAACCGCCTCAAGCGCTCCTTCTCGCTGGACATCAAGTCGGCCTACACACCCAGCCGGCGGCCCGACGGCCCCGAACCCCCGGACCCAGGAGAGGTCCCCAAGCTCTACAAGCTGGACGGCCCGGGGGGCGCGCTGGGCCTGCCCTCACCGAGCGCAGAGAGCCCGGACCTGGCGCCCGAGGCCCGCCCGCGGCCCCGCCGGCGCGCGCGGCCCCCCGCCGGCTCCCCTGCACGCTCGCCCGCCCACGGCCTGGCCCTGAACTTCAGCGACGCGGCCCGGCAGACTCCGCGGCACGGCCTGTCGGCGCTCTCGGCACCCGGACTGCCCGGCCCCGGACAGCCGGCCGGCCCTGGGGGCTGGACGCCGCCGCTGGACTCGCCCGGCACGCCGTCGCCCGATGGGCCCTGGTGCTTCAGCCCCGAGGGGGCGGGCGGCGTGGGCGGCGCGCGCTTCGGGCCCTTCGGCCTGCCGGGTGCGCAGAACGCGGGCGGCGGGGGCAGCGACCTGCGGCGGCGGGAGGCGGCGCGGGCCGAGCCCCGGGACGCTCGGACCGGCTGGCCGGAGGAGCCGGCCCCCGAGACGCAGTTCAAGCGCCGCAGCTGCCAGATGGAGTTCGAGGAGGGCATGGTGGAGGGGCGCGCGCGCGGCGAGGAGCTGGCCGCCCTGGGCAAGCAGGCCAGTTTCTCAGGCAGCGTGGAGGTCATCGAAGTGTCCTGACGGCAGGCCGGGACCGACCAGCGGGGCCCCAGGGCTCCGGCGGCGCGACCGAGATGCGGATTCTTTCTGGGACCCAGCAAGAAGGAGGGGTCCTCGCGGTTTTTATGGAGAAGCAAATATTTCGGTTTTTTATTTATTGAAGTTGTTCGTCTGGCAGTGAGAAGCACCGAAGCAGGTGGCCCTCGGTTTTTACTGTCTGGTATTTGAACTGAAACGCTGGTTTCTAAGCAATATGAGGCCATCTGCGGCCAGAGCTGGGTGCCAGGCCTGGGCCCCTCCCCGGCCCCCACCCCACAGGAAGCCCTTGCGTGCACTTTTTACATAAGAAAAAGGGAGGAAAGGGAAGAAAAGAAAACAAAAAAACACAACCTTCTTTGCCACAAACTGAGCCACAGAACCTCCTGCCCCCCACCCCCTCCTCTCCCCTCCAGCCCCCTCCTCTCTGCTCCTTTCTCCCGCTCTGCACCAAAGCCATAGGATTTGGGGGCGGGAGGAGGGGGCAGGGAGGCTGGCCCCAAGAGCCAGGGGGTGACCAAGGATGCCTGGCCAGACCCCTTGACGGTTTAGTGGCCATCCCCACCTCCCACCCACCTCAGACCAGGTCCCTGTTAGTCTTCTGGGCATTGGCTGGACAGGGTCAGGGTTTAGGGGGGTGGTGAATGGACCAGTGGGGATCTCCATAGAGGGGCCTCTTGTGGGTGGTCCAGTGATGCAAGCCCCCAGGGTGGGTGGGATGGGACTCCTGGACTTCCTGGAGACTGACCCCCTTGTAGCTCCTGGACTGTCGCCCACCCTCCTAGCCCCTGCCCTGGGGGAAAAACAGCAGGGGGAGTGGTGCCTATCTCAAGGCCAGAGGAGTGGAGTGAGCAGTGCCCAGAGCCGTGTCATGCCCCCGCCAGCTCCAGGCCCCTGGGAAGCAGGTGGATGCAGGGGTATACCTGTGGGCAGAGGTGCCAGAGCAAACCGGTCTTGCTTTGGGAGGTGGGGACCTAGCACCACTCAGACCCTTATCCTTGGGTGGCGGTGGACAGTCCTTGCGTTGAGAGAGCTGTCTCTGGGCACATAGAGGTAATAGGTGCCCCATGTCTGCCCCACATCTTGGAGGGCGAGGCGGTAGGGTGGGTAGCCTCCCAGGGTAGAAAGCCCTCTGCACAGCCCCCTCCCAGAGCTGCTCCCCTCAGAAGGCTCCCATGGTATCTGCAGGCCACAGGCCTGCCCCCCATCCCACCCCCAGCCAGGAGCTGAGGACAGGAGAAAAGCCCCAGAGATCCCCTGGGGCCCCAAGGCTTTGGGGGCACTGATCTCTGGGTTTGGTGATGGGGATGGGTGGCCCCAGGCAGGACAGGGTCCCCATGCCCCCGGAGCTGCACCCCTCCCCCGTTCCCTCTCTGTACTTCTTTTGCCCCCAGTCCTCCTCAAAGCGAAAGTCCTTTTCCTGTCCTCGTCCCACCTCCCCCATCCCCGCTCCCCAAGAAAATAAGCTATCATTGTTGTATTTGCAATCTACGGATTAGAGGTTTAAGTATTTATTATCATTGGTTAATTATTATTATTATTATTAATTATGTAAATGTGCCCCCATCTGTCTGTCTGTCGCATCGGGTGACCCTGGGTGTGGAGGACGCACTGAACCCCTTCTCGACACCCCCCACCCCTCCCTGTGCTGTCCGGGAGACAGTGGTCTGGGGCTCATGGTTGGGCCCTGAAACCCAGGAGGCAGGTCCCCCGGCCCCACTTTCTCCCACCCCTTCCTATCCCCAGGCCACCTCCTTCGCGGTGGCTTCCCCTGAGATGTGGGGGCCTCAGGGCCTTAATCTGTCCTGGTTCTTGCTCTTAAGGCATTGATCACCCCCAAGTAAACAGCCCAGGGCAGGAGATAGGCCTATCTGCCCCCACTGTTCAGTGTGGGAAGGGCCGGACCACAGAATCCTTGCCAAACCTCTGCCCACCCTGCCCCAGCTCAGTGGTTGGCATGGGGGCTCCCCCCCTAGAATGTACCTGCCCCTTCTGCGGCTTTCTGGGAACAGCAGCTGCAGGGAGGAGGCAGGTCCCCCTCAGGCCCTCTGGGGGGGGGCTGGCCACCCCCAACCCCTCCTGCCTCAGACATGAACTGAGAGAGGCCAAACCTTCCGCTCTGTCCGTCCATCTGTCCTGTCCCTCCTTTTGTATTTGGAAACAATGTGTTGTAATAAATCCGGACATGGATGTTTCTCCGGACTCCAGCGGCCTCTTTCTTGGGCTGGTGAAGGGCAGAGGGGGCACAGGGATGAGAGACTTAGGGGTCCCAGGGACAGTGCTGAAGAGCAGCGCCTGTGGAGCTGGGGGCTTCTGTGTTGGGTCTGAGTAGCCTTTGTGGACCCACAGCCACGCACAGAACTCCAAGGCGGGGCAGGGTGGGAGGCAGGGGCGGGAATCTGGGAGGGGCACCTCCATGCTCATCTGGTCAACAAGTGTCACAGCCCCCAGCCGCACCCCTCAGGAGAAGTACCAACACACCAAACCAAAAACCCATGCTGTCCCGTCGGTTCTGACTCCATGTGACGCGTTCTGTGGTGTCAGGACTGTCCATCTGAATGGGGGCACTCATCTTTCTCCCTCAGAGTAGCTAGTGGGCTCGAACCACTGACCTTGGGGTTATCAACCCAATGCCAGGCTCACAGTGCCACCAGGGCTTCTGTGTGGTTTTTACGTAATAGGCAACGTTTAAACCACCCACTGAGCAGGGAAGTGAGAACTCAGCAAAGCGGACACGGACAGGGAGAGGCTGGTGGAGATGGGAGACTGCAACTCCGTGTCCCAACTCCTTGTCTACTCTGTGCTCTTCCCCTGCTCTTGGACGGGGCTCCTGGGGGTTTCATTTGCTGTCACCATGGGGGGTGGTACCATTTTCTTCACAAGAAACCCGGGCTAGGTGAGTCCATAGCAACAGTAAGTAGAGTCATCGCTCCTGAGGGTGATGGCAGGGGGTTGGGGGGTAATGGGGAGCTAAGAAGGGGGACGAGAATGAAGAAAGTGTTCTCAAATTGATTGTGGCCATGACTGCACAACCCTTTTTAATATATTTAAGCCGTTGAACTGTACGGTACGTGGATTATATGCCAATAAAACTGTTTGGGGGAAAACAAGTCTGGCTCAGTGTTTTCGCCAGCAGACGAGACCGGGGCTGGCGGGCGGCTGCTGGGAGGGACCCAGGGCTGCGGAGGCAGACGCCTGCGCTGGGCCCCCGATGGCGGGGGGAGCACAAATGCGTTTCAATGCCAATGGAGTGGGGGGCGCTGGGTCTTTGGTTTGCTTGTTTTCTGAAAAGGGGGAATCGGACAGATAAGCAGGAGTTGTTAAAATCCTCTCAAAGCAGGTGACATTAATGCTTCATTTTCACCTTTCCCAACATCCTAGCTCTGCAGCAGTGACCACTGCCCAGCCCACCCGTATCTCAGTGTGTGTGTGTGTGTGTGTGTGTGTGCGCGCGCGCGTGCGCGCACGCATGCATGCATGTACACACACATTGCACATAACACCCATCACACATATACACACCCTGCACTACACACACCATATACATATACGCGCACACATCACACACACCACACCACACGCACACATCCTGCACGCTCACACGTGCTTCCTTCTCCGCCATCACAGGGCTGGCAGGGCAGCCTTCAGCCAGCTTTTCTTTCCTGGACGAGTTTGGGGAGGAGGTGCCCCAGTGAAGGATTTAGCTACACAGAGGTATCTGGGGATGAGCACTGAATGTCCCCTCTCCTCAGAACAGGATGGGTCCTGAACTGAGCCCTCCATCTCTGCCCGTGTCTCCGTGACAGCACAGGAGCTCAGTGTCCCGGCCCTCACCCGCCTCTTCCTGACACAGGTCCCCTGGGCTGGCCAGCAGCCAGCCCCAGAGCCATCCTGGAGCCCTGTGCAGTGGGTCGTCTCTCAGCGATGGGTTTTCAGGCATGCTCTTTGGGGCCTCTCCAGAGTTGGACTGGTCACTACTGAGACAACAACCTGTGTACTGAGTGTTGGCTACGGGCCAGTCTCTAGCCAGTGCCCCGTTCCCGGGCTCTGTTCTCAGCCCCAAAGCTCTGCGGCCCACGCAGGGGGTCTGGCTTTTTCTCAGAAACTTGCCCGGGACAACGGCCCCTTCACAAAGCCCAAGCTGTGTGAGTGACTGTGTGCACATGTGTGTATATGTTTGCACACATGCACAGGGGTGCGTGTGTGTGTGACATGTTTCTGGAGGAAGCAGCCAGAGAACAGAGCCCTCCCTCTGGGGACATGACGGGAGGTAGTCTCCTTGGATCCTGCATCGTTAAGTATCTTCAAAAAGGCGACAGCGAGGATCATGGGCTCTGGCTGCAGCATGACTATTTTTAGCACGAGGACATCTATTTATAACCCTGGCAGCCCAGCCCCTTGGAGTCTGTAAGCCCGGGACCCGAGGGAAGCTGGCCATGGTGTCAGTCAAGAAGTGTGGTAGGACACACGTGGCTGTCGGTGGTGGGTGGCCACGCCACTCTCGGCACGCTCCATGGGGATGGGGGCAGGTCTGAAGACCCTGAGGTGTGGTGAGATTCATGGGGTGGCATGTTGCCCTCTTGGCCTGGTCCTTGGCCCACAGATTGCACAGAGTGGAGCGTGAAACCAGATTTGAGCACCGGCCAGTGTTCTGCCATCTGTTCCCGACAGCAGACACCTGCTGTCTGGGGTCTCCCAAAGGCTGAGCGCCCTGCCCTCTCCTCTGTGCCTTCCCTGTTCCTGGCCCAAGGGGGGTTGAACCTCAATGGGTCTTGGATGGGCAGGTAGGAGGGTGAATGAGGGGTTGATCAAGTGTGTGGGTGTCAGGGTGGGAGAGCCGATAGGAAGAGAGAGGGATGGGTGGATGGAATGAATAGATTAGCGGGCACATGGTGGTTAGAGCATAGACAAGAGCGTGGGTGCAAATCATAGATGGAGGGATGGGAAGGTGGAGAGATGACTGGACAGATAGGAAGATGGTTGACTGGATAGATGGGTAGGTAGGTGGATGAATTGGCTTGTGGATAGATGAGTGGTTAGGTAGGTAGATGGGTGGATAATGCACAGTTGAATGGGTAAGTGGATGAATGGATAGACAGATGGGTGGATGGACGAGTGGGTGGGGGGGTAGACAGACTGATGTGTAAATGTGTGAGTAAATAGATGGACTTATTATGGTTGGTTGGTGGGTGGGTTGGATGGGTGAGTGGTACAAGGGTGGGTGAGTAGGTGGATGGGTGGGTAGATAGGTGGGTGGATAGTTGGATGAACGGATGGCTGGCTGGCTGGATGAATGGATGGATGGATGGATGGATGGATGGATGGATGGATGGATGGATGGATGGATGGATGGACGGACAGATGAATGTTTGGTTGAGTAGGTGGATGTTTTGTTGGATGGATGTTTTGTTGGATGGATGTTTTGTTGGATGGATGGATGGATGGATGGATGGATGGATGGATGGATGTTTGATTGGATGGATGTTTGATTGGATGGATGGATGTTTGGTTGGATGGATGGATGGATGTTTGGTTGGATGGATGGATGGATGGATGGATGGATGGATGGATGGATGGATGGATACAACGACTTCACCCCCTATCTCTCAGATTTGCAAGTCAACCATTGTTTTAGTCCTGGTTTGACTGGAGAAACAAATTCATGGACACTCATATATGTGTAAGAGAGAATTTTACATTAAAGAGGAATCCTACATTAAGAAAACATCCCAGCCCAGTTCAGACCAAGTCCCTAAGTCTTATATTAGCCCATATGTCCAATACCAATCTATAAATTCTTCTTCAGACTGACGAAATACATGCAATGACACCAAATACACAACAATCACAGGCCAGTGGGTGGAAAGTCGTGTGGATCCAGTGGCGGTGTAAGAATCACAGCGCTGGCATGGGTTTCCATGTGGCTCCTCCAGCTCCAGGGCTCTAGCATAGCCCCATGTGTCTTGTCATCAGAAATACAAAGCAGAGAGTGTGTCCAGCCTCCAGCGAGCTATTTATCTGTAACACCTCCCAATGAGGTCATCAAGCTGTGACCTGATTGACAGACTAAACTCCACCCCTTCACGCTTAATAGTCTCAAGTTGGCACCAGATTATGTTACTACCACACCCATCGTGTTCATCGATCTATCCGCCTATCTACCCACCCACCAGTGGGTGGGTGGATAGATGGATGACTAAACAGAAGGATGCATGAGCAGGTGGCTGTGTGTGGGCACTTCTGTGAGTCAGCCATGCGCTGAAGCTGACTCTGCAGAGCTCAGTCCCCGCAGTGGCTGTGGTAGATTTGTGAGGGGCCCTGGCATACACAGGACACGCAGTGGTTGCCCAATCAGCAAACCATGGGAGAGTTATTTCTTGGAGCTCAGAGCCCCATGGGCATCCAGCTCAGCCCTTTCTCAAGTCTAGGAGAGTGGCCAACTTCAGGTTCCAGAGGACCCTGCACTCCTCCTCCTTCCAGCTCAGGCCACACTTGTGCAGGTGGGTCTGCACAGACATCTCTGACACTCAGCACCAAGGAAGCCCAAGGCCGTGTGAAGAGAGCACGCTTCTGGGAGGAGAAGGGGTCCTCTTGGCCTTTGGAGGCTGCTTGGCTGTGGGGTGGCCCCACTGATAGTGCAGACAGAGGTCAAAGAGTGGGAAGAAGGAAAGAGGAGAGAGTGAGCATGGCTGAGAGGCAGCGTGGTAGCTGACCCCCTCGGCTAGACAGGATGCCCAGGTGATGTGCGATGGCGGCAGTGGCATGGTTCTGGATGTCTCTGGAAGGCAGGTGGGTTGGAAGTGATCCGTCCACTCTGCAAAAAGGGGTCCCAGTGGTCCCGAGCAGGGGAGGGCCCTGAGGCATCAAGGAGCAGGCCAGAACCAGGATCTGAAGAGCATACACAGGCAGTGGCTATCCCGTGAACTGGACTCAGTTCAGACGGGCAGGTAAGTGGGCCGAAGTGGGGGCCCAAAGTAGCTGCCAGAATACTTGGGAGGGTGTAGGCGTGCATGCGTGCGCGCGTGCACACACACACGTCAGCAGGGGCTGAGTGAGAAATTTCTTTCTTGGCAGGGGTTCTAGAAGAGAGAGACACGGAACCTAGTACTGGCTCCTGGCCTCAGGAATGGGAGCAAGGAGGGTCTCCATCTATGGAGTCAAGTATCAAGGAGTGGTCACTGGGCTGTAATGATGGATGGGGGCTTCAGGAGGGAGGAGCGAGAAGGGAGTGCTGCCCAGAGAATAGGGACCCAGGTCTCCCTGAAGGCTCATGGATGGAACTAGATAGAGATGGGGTTCTTTCAGCCTCCAGGATCCAGAAGGTGGTTCTGAAGGGTGTTTTCCCTGGCTCCCTGTCCCCCTCACAACCACCACACAGGCCACAGAGCAGGGCGAAGCCAGGCACAGGCCACTATCCAAAGGTAAGTGATGCCTGGGTCGGGGCTCCCGTACTTCAAAGTCAGGACGAGGGCTTGTCTCCGTTCAAATGTTCCACCCTGGGGGGCTTAAGGGAGAGCTGGGGGCAGATGGGGCCAGTCTACCAAGCCATCACCTCCTGTGGTCGTTGCATAATCTGGTGTCAATTTGAGGTTTAAAAGTGTGGGGATGGAGTCTAGGTTGTCAATCAGGATATAGCCAATGAGGCCTCTATGTGGGCATGACTTTCCCCTAAGGATTCTGGGAATTTCTGAAATTCCTCCTTGGAGGCAGGAGACACACTCTCTCACTACTGACTCCCTTGGAGACTCTCTACTGACAAGGCTGACTCCCTGCGAGACATCCCTGAGGAGAAGCCACATGGACCTACCCTGATGCAGCCTTGGGAACTGGAGAAACCACGGGAGACCCCTGCCATAGCAGAGATGCTTACACCACCCCTGGATCCAAAGACTTTCCACCCACTGGCCTGTGATCATCCTGCATTTGGCGTCATTGCATGTGTTTTGTGAGTCTGAAGAGGATTTTTTAGATTGGTATCAGACATATGGGCTAATGCCGGACTGATGGACATGATCGGGATTGGGCTGGGATGTTTTCTCAATATTCAATTACTCTTGTATATAAACGTCTTACTTATATGCGTATATGAGTTTATGAATTTGTTTCTCTAGTCTCCTGGCATGTGAGAGTTGGCCATGGAATGAGGAAGACTGGGGAGAATCGGTGCAGTGATGATGGTCCCTACCAGGGAAGAATATGGAAAGAACCGTGGACTGCCAAAAGGGCAAGCACAACTTTTCTTGGAAGAAATAGGGGCAGAGTGCTCCTCAGAGGCCCGGATGCTTGGACATGTTGTCAGGGGAGCTCGTTCTCTGGTCGACGGGCAGCAAACCAGAGGGAGCCTTTGACCAACCAGCATGGCACAGCGGCTGCAGTGAGTCAGAACCGACTCCACAGCCCAGGACCTAACAACAAGGAGGGAAGGAGCTGACCTGACGCTGGGTGAGAAGGCAGGCAGGGAGACCCTCAGGGAGAGGTGCGTGAATGTCTTCAGATGGAAACCCCCATTCTGACTGACCCATGCACAGGCCCTGCAGGGCCCAGCCCAGAGGGTGTCTCCTGGGCCCCTGTACTGGTGGGGCGGCAGCAGCAGTTAAAGCCTCACTGGGTGTTCTGGGTCAGAAGATGGGCCCGCTCCTCAGCCTCGGTCCACCCATCCTCACCAAGCAGAGTCCAAGCTCCTTTCATTGTCGCTGGCACCTGCGCCCCTTTCCCCCCACCCTCCAGGGCACCCCAGCCCAGCAGCCGGCAGGTGCTTCCTGCAAAGGCACACCTGACAGGGACACCCCGGATGGGGAAGGCGATGATCCGGGACAGGGGTGGCAGCACTGTTGGCACCAGGCCCCGCTGAGGCCAGACTGGACTGGATGCAGTTGGAAGTTAGGGGAACTGAGAGAGCATGAAACAGAAGGGAAGGGAGGGGGCAGGGAGGCAAGTTCCAGAGCTGGTCCTGGGGCTGTCCGCCGCCTGATCCAAGGCAGCAAGACAAAGGCCCATTTGAGGGTGTCACACCCAACCCCCTCCCTCGGGCATTCCAGGCAGGAAACAGCACGGGTGGGGTGAGACCAAGAACTGTGTGGCAGGTGCAGTGACCCAGAGCCATCCAGCTCTAGGGAGGGATGGGGATGTCAGATGGGCACCTGTGCCCAACGCCCTCTGCACCCTGGCTGCCCATCCCACCTCCCCTCCCTGAAGCCCAGCCCCTCAGCTCATGTCCACAGGCACCCCAGACAAGAACCAGGGACCTTTCTGCTAGGCTTTCTCCACAGCACCTTACAGGATGCTCCCCCCCAACCCCCACCCCAGGTCAGTGCAGGGACTGGACTCAGAGGGCAGACTCCCCAGGGCTCATGTGGTCAGGAGGGAACCTCGGTGCCCAAGAGCCCCAATCCTTCACCCCAGCTGTTCTCTGGCCCAGGGCACCTACAAACCAGCTCTGAGGTCACAGGTGAGGGTCAAGGATGTGGGGCACATGCCCCCTCACCCCAGGGAACCCAAGGTCAACAGAAGAACTGCAAGCAGGTTTCAGCTTGGTTCAACCTTCCCTGCCACCCCCTGGGGCAGGGTCCTACCAGCCTTCCGGGTCAGTGAGGAACACAGAGGCCCAGGGTCCCTCTAGGGAGTAAGAATTGGGGGCAGTAGGCTGGAGGGGGAGAGGACACATCACGACCCTCTCCAGTGTGGCAGGTAGCCACCTGCCCTGCATGGCCCCACAACCCCAGGCTAAGGCCCCTGCAGCAGCTACGTCCCCTCCCCTCCTCCCTTGTATATGGTTGGGTGGGGAGGGGGGTATGGTGGGGAGGGGGGTGTGGTGTGGGGGGTGAATCAGTGACTGCATCAACGTGTCCTCTCCACACCCCGGTCCTGGGGGGTCCTCCTCTGTGGGGGCTCAGGCAGAGACAGCTCAGGCTCAGAGGCCACAGGGCGGGCGCAGCGGGGACGCCGCCCCCGATGATCTCATGCAGGAAGGCAGCGCCCACACCCCAGACGCCGCCCCGCCGCCCTTCATCCTCTCAGTGCGGTGGCCACGCCCTTGCTCCAGTCATCCGCTTCTGGGCCGTGGCTGCGCAGAGCACTCCCAGGGCGGCACCCGGGGGCGCGATTACCTGCGCCGGCTGCGCCCACCACCTTACCTTCAGCCTGTCCCGGGGTCCATGTGCGCACCGCCCCAGCCCACTGGCCCAGGCTTACCAGCTGCGGGGGCCGCCCAGGGAGCCAGACGTGTCCTGGGGCCTGAGCAGGGCTACTCCTGGCAGGTGGTACCCACCCACCCTCGTCTGTTGCCGTTGCTGCCCCTTCCACCCAGACCACGGCCCCAGGGACAACCCCATGCCACCAACAGCCCCAGCTCTTGGCCCGGCCAGCTTTCTTCCTTGACCTTTGGACCCGGAAATGCCCAGGATCGAGTGATGGGTGTTTCCCACTAAAGTTAGGTGCCCCAGGCGTCACACCACTGACTTCCTGTTGCGCCCTCGGCTCCCCCTCCACCCCCCCCAAACTTCACTGCCATCGAGTCAATGCCAACCCACAGCGACCCCATAGGACAGGGTAGAACTGCCCCCGTGGGTCCCCAAGACTGTTGCTCTTTTCGGGGTGGCAAGCCTCCTCTGTCTCCCACAGAGGGCCTGGTGGTTTTGAACTGCAGACCTTGCGGTCAACAGCCCAAGGCTCAACGACTACAACACCAGGCTCCTCCTCTGCTTCCTCCAGGAGCTGTAGATCCAGCCATCAAGTGAACTTCACATCCTCCCCAACGACACACATGGCACCTGTACACCGACCTCCTCCACCCACCCCCGAAAATGACTCCAGCCTGACCCACTGCCACCCCACCCACCTGAGCCCCTTCAGACCTCCACCCACCCACCTGTGCCCCTCTGGGGAACCCCCACGCACCTGCACCCCTCCAGGCCTCCAGGCCCTTTCTGCTGCTTGGGCTCCCCAGCTGCTCCAGTGCTCGCCCACCACCCACACATCTGCGGTGACTGAGCTGTGTCATCCTAGTCTGTTGGGGGTCTGTCTCTGCCAATCCTGAGCCTGGTACTGAGAGTCCAAGCTGGTTGCCCAGCCAAGGGAGGGAAGGAAGGAGGGGTGGCGGTGCTCAAAACAGACACACACACTCACTCTCTTACACGCACACATGCACGTTCACACACTCACTCTCACACACACTCACATTCACACTCACTCACAATCTCTCACACACATTCATACTCTCACACCCACACACTCACTTTCACACTCACACATGCATTCACACTCTTACACACATGCACATTCACACTCTCACACTCACATTCACACACAGTTGCACGCTCACAATCTCTCTCACACACACTCACATCCACACTCACACACACACTCATACACAGACAGACACGGGCACACGCGCACACACGCACCAGCCCTGAGGACACAGAGCACATCGAGGTGGGTCAGGAGCTCTCAGATAAAGACCCGCCCACACTCCCTGCCATCCTCTCCATTCTGACTCACAGAGACCCTAGGATCGAGGCCAACCGAAGCTGTGACTTTCGAGGGGAAGAGAAAACCTCCTTTTTCTCCTTTGGTGCAGCTGGTGGTTTTGAATGGCTGACCTGTGGCGAGCAGCCAGCACTTAACCCGCTGTCCTACTGGGCCTCCATCTCATCCCTCAAAATGCAGATTCCTGGGCCCCAGTCACCAAGCCCAGGGGGCGCAGTGGGCTGTCACCAGCCACTCCCAGGAGCGGGATGAGCTCACCTGCTCCCGTAAAGACATATCGCCTGGAAAACCCAGAGGCAGCTCTACTCTAGCATGGGGCTGCTATGATTTGGAATCCACTTAATGACAGCGAGCCGGGGTCCCACCCAGACCTACATTCAGCCTCCTGTACTAGATAGAGCTTAAATTCTCAGCACCCGGTTTGCAGAAGGCCATGGATGACAGTGAAAGCCCCAAATCCATTTGCAGAGTCCCCATGGGGATTAAGCCTCCAGGGAATTCCTCTGACCATTGACCGCATGTGGTAGTTGCATAATTTCACACCAGCTTGATATACAAATGTGTAGGGGTGGAGTCTAGCCTGTCAATCAGGTCACAGTCTGATGGTACCTCCTTTGGGGCGTGGCCTTCTCATACGGGTACCCTGGAAACCTCCCCCTCTCTCTCTGCCGCCACCTTCCTGCTGGTCAGCTACTCCGCTGGGACTTGGGAGAACCTACGGGATGTGTCCACCGCCCTTGGATCCACAAGACGCCCCACCACTGGCCTGTGATCCTGCATTCTGCATCAATGCACGTGGCTTCGTGAGTCTGAAGAAAGACTTATGAACTAGGATCAGACATGGACTTGAGTTGGACTGGACTGGGCTGGGATATACAATCACTTCTTGATATAAAGCTCTTTCTTACACATATAGGAGTGTCTCTGGATTTGTTTCTCTAGTCCACCCGGACGCACACACTAGGTTACATGCATGTGAAAGTTGGATGTTAAATAAGAAAGATCGATGTATCTGAATTGTGGTGCTTGCTGGCAAAAAATATAGAAGGTATCGTGGACCATGTGGTAGTTACATGATCTGGTGTCAATCTGAGGACTCAGAGTGACGGGGTGGTGTCTAGTCTGTCCATCAGGCGGCAGCTTGATTACCTCATTTGGAGATGCTAAGGACATAAATAGCTCCCTGGAGGCGGGACACATGCTCACTCCCTGGGAGACATTGCAGCTGACAGGACACATGGAATGCCCTAGTGCCCTGAGCTGGAGGAGCCACGTGGAGACCCCTGCCAGCGCTGAGATGCTTCCACCGCCACTGGCCTGTGATCTTCCTGCATTCGGCCTCATTGCATGTGTTTCGTGAGTCTGAAGAGGACTCTATAGACTGGTATTGGACAGATGGGCTTATGTCGGGCTTATGGACTCGATCTGGACTGGGCTGGGCTGTTTTCTTAATGTACAAAGCTCTTTGTCTTTGTTTCTGTAGTCGACCCAGATTCACACAGACCGCCCAAAGGACAAACAAGTCTGTCTTGGAAAAAGTACGGCCCAGTGGTCCTCAGAGGCCAGGCTGGCAAGGCTTTGTCTGAAGTAGCTCGGACATGTTGTCGGAAGAGACCAGTCCCTGGAGAAGGAAATGATGCTCGGTGAAGAAGAGGGGTAACAACAACCAAAAAGAAGACCCCCAATGACCGTGGCTGCAAGCATGGGCTCAGGCAGAAGAACAGTGGTGAGCACGGCCAGGCCCGGGCGCTGCTTTGTTCTATCATGCTAGGCTCTCTGTGCACCTCCTTGACGGCAGCCTCCAGCCACAATGACAGACAGCATCATGCTTCCTTTACGCCCCCACCCCTCATGTCCTTTTGACGTCCCTGGATCTCAGCAAACCCTGGGATACCATTCTGGCGTTGTCCTAATGATCTTTGTTTTTGTCTGTGTCTTGTCTCCTGTTTAAGGCTCTGTGTTAGTCCGGGTTGACTAGAGAAACAAATCCAGAGACATTCATATGTGTATAAGAGAGAGTTTTATATAAAAGAACAATTGTCTATTGAGAAAACATCCCAGCCCAGTCGAGATCAAGTTCCTGAGTCTGATATGACCCCGTATGTCAATACTAGTCCATAAATTCTAGATCAAGCCCATAAGTCTGATACTACCCCATCTGTCGATACTAGCCCATAAAGTCCTCTTTAGACTCGCGTAGCCATGCAATGACGCCAGATGCAGGAAGATCACAGCCCAGTGGGTGGAAAGTGGATCCAGTGGATCCAGTGGCAGTGGAAGCATCTCAGCATGGGTCTCCATGTGGCTCCTCCAGCTCCAGGGCTCTGACACTATCAGCATAGCTCCACGCATCTTGTCTGAAAGAAGACAAGCAGAGAAAGAGTGTATCTGGCCTCCAGTGAGCCATTTATCTCCATAGAGCCTACAAAGGAGGCCATCAAGCTGCGACCCGATTGACAGGCCAAACGCCTTCATTCCAAATATTCTCAAGTTGACACCAGTTAACTATCACAGGCTTTCATAAATGTCTGTACTTCAAGTAAATCTGAGGTCTCTTTTGTGCCCTAAAGCACTCCCAGGTGGACAAAATCAAAGGCAAACCCTGCCATCATGTCCTTTCGGATACAGCAGCCCTGGGACAACGTGGAACTCGCAGTTCCTTCGGGTGCCTGAGTCTGCAAGTCCAAGGGGCAGACAGCGTCCTCTTTCTCCCTCAGAGCCGCTGGGGGTTTGAACTGCCGACCCAACATTTCACTCACCACACCACTAGGCTCCTCCCCAGCGACGCAGAGTCCCCCCCAGAGGGCCTGCCACAGCCTATTGATGAGGCCTGGGTGGGCCACACAGAGGTGAGCCTGAGCTGGTGTCCCCAAAGCCCAGAGAGGACTGAGTCCTGACCTCCTCCAAGCCCTGCTTGTCCTCCACTGTCCCCCCCCCCTAAAAGGCCATGGCCTAGGGGCCTCGGCCGGGGTTTCCTCGGCCAACTGGCAGGGCCTTTGGCTGGAAGGGCAAGCAGAACTGGGGAAGGGAAGCCCCTGGCCCCTGACTTACTAGCCCAGCTGGCCTGGGTCCAGAGTGGGATGCTCTGCTGTATGCTGGTGCAAAGGAGGTGCGTGGGCCAAACAGGAGAACCCTGGAGAAATAGATAAGGGGGAAGGGGTCTTGTGGGCTTCAGAAGTTGTAAGGGACTACACACACACACACACACACACACACTGCCCTTGAGAGGGGCCCAAGGGCCTCTTAAAGACCCCTGAGATCTGAGGCAAAACCGGTGCCCAGAGGAGAGGTGCAGGCGGGAGGCAGCCTGGGAGATGGGCATTTCAGAGAGGCTCTGAGGGATGAATAGGAGTTCCGGGGAGGGGGGCGGCGACGGGAGAGCAGGCCTGGCTGTGCAAAGCCACGCAGAGTCCCCAACCCTGGGCCAGCATGGGCCCCATAGGCGGGCAGAGGCTGGGAAGGTCACAGCCGGTACCCACCTGAGCAGCTGGGACTCTGTCCCCTGGACCAGGTGAGCGATGGGGACCCACCAGTGACTAAGGAAAGTCATTGTGGGGAGGGGGAGGGCAAGAAGTGTGGGACCAAGGGGGCCATTCTAAACTCAGAGTGGCAGTGGCCTCCTCTTTATTTTTTTGGGTGGGGGCTGCTGGTGGACGCCTGCCCCAAGGGAGGCGGGGTTAGCACCTGCGGGGAGGGGTGTGCATGAGGGCGGACAGTACTTAGGCAAGAGGCACCGCACCCCCCTCACCTGCTTCCCTCCCACGACTGCTGGATGGCCTACACGGGTGGGCGCACCTTCCCTGGGCGTCCCCCACCCACGGAAATGAAGAAGGGAAGACCCCTCATATGTCACGCCCCTCGCTTCTCCGCACCGCAGTGGGCGGGACCCCCAGGGAGGCCGGGAGGGGGACGGGTGTAAGTGAAGACGAGTGTGGAGCCCAGTCCACCGCGTGGGCACAGGGGCGGCACGAGCGAGACGCGGGTGCCCTCTGCAGGCCAGCACCGGGGCCGCAGCCGCCGCTCTACCCACATGGGTCTGCGGACGCTGGGCGTGGGCTTCGTGGGGACACAGGGGACAGGGTCTGCGGGTGCCTCCCAGAGCGAGGGAGACCAGCTTTGAGCCTGGGAAGCGAGCATCTCAGGTTTGTGCCCTGGGCGTGAGCCTGCGTCCCCACGGGGGCGGGGGAGGGGAGAACCGTGGTCCCTGTAGCCTCCCCTGCTTCCCCTCCACCCAACCCCCAAGGGGAGCTGCCACAAAGGGTGCCCCCCCTCATCTTTCCGGGGAAGGTCAGGTTGGTGGTGTGCATGGAGCCGAACTGAGGTGAGGACCTTCCCCTGGCCCCACAGGTTCGCTCTGACCCTGAACTTGTCAGTGGGTTTGGGTCCAGGAATTTCTTTCAGCCAGTGGTCGGGCCATTAAACTTTGAGCCACCAGGACCCCTCTGCCTCTGCTGGGGCTACCACTTGCAAGTCTCCACTTTCACCTTCTCCTGAAAACCGAAGTCCGGGTAGCTCCGGTATCAGCAGGAGACGTCCCTGCAGGTGAGACACCCCAAACCTCACCCTAAGCGGCTCCTGAACTCACCTCCCTGCTCTCCCACCCCGCCAATAGGCTAGTGGGCTGGACCTGGGGGACTTGCACCCCCCCCCCCCGTGGTCACCTCAGAAGGAGAATCGCAGGGTTTCCCGTGGCCGGCTCTTGGGAGCTGGGGTCCAAGCCTTCTTTCCCAGCCTGCCTTAGTCTGGAAATGCCCCCAGCCCTGCTCAGCAGCATGGCCGTGTGCCAGCCTCCATAGACAGACCACAGGTGGGCCACACTGCTGTGCGAGCACCGGCTGAGAAGCAGACCAGGGTGTCCTGGTGGGAGGGGAGGGTTCTCACCATGCTCCTCAGGACACACAATCCTCAGTGGGGTTTGGTGATATTTATCTCTAAGTAGAGATGGCACAAGGATGGGGAGATTTTGTCTCACGTGCTTGGGACATGGTGTCAGGAGAGATCTGTCCCTGGAGAAGGACATCATGCTTGGTCTAAGGTAGAAAGGTCAGAGAAAAAGAGGAAGGCCCTCGACGAGCTGGCCGGACACCGCGGCTGCCACCTGTGGGCTCAGGCATAGGAACCACAGCAAGGTCCGCACAAGACTGGGTGGTGTTTCCATGGCTATGGGAATCTCTAACAAGAACAGCAGGAGCAACAGCTGCTGAAAGTAGACAAGGACTGTGATTGGGAGGTTTATTGTGCTAACCTGGCCAATAGGAACATGTGGGATTCATCAGGTCGCAGTTTGATTGGAAGGCAAAGAGATAAATGGCTTGGCAAGGCCCGCCTCTCTCTCTAGCTCTCTGGTGATCGGACCAGTGTGTGTCTGCTTTAGCTAGTTTTCTGCCCCAACCTGTGAGCTACACTCCTGTGGGACAGCCAACCCGTGGATCATGTCACCAGGGCTTGAAGTTCCTTTGAAACCTGCTTCACCACACTGCTGGTGCGCACATCGCTTGAGCTTAGCCTGGTGGCTCCTGTCATCTTCCATTGCTTGAGTTCGATATCCTATCAGGCCTGCGTCGCTAAGCTCCTGAGCTGCTGACTGTTGGTGACCCGCCCTGTGTCTGCTGCCTGTGGCCGGACTGCCTGCATTGCTGGAAGTCCTTGGACCTTGACCTTGGACCTGGCGGGCCTCATTCTGTTCCACAGAAGTGAGTTGAACTGAGCCTTCTGTACTGCTGTGTGGACTAATTATTTGTTATAGTCTTTTGTGCTGTCTATATCTATCCATATATATGGATAGATAAGTGTCCTGGTTTTGTCTCTCTAGAGAACTCTAACACAATTGGTACAAGGACCTTCCTCCTAACCTGTGAGCCAGCAGAGAAGACAGCCTGACCTCTGGTTCAGACTTCTAGCCCCTAAACTCATACAGAAGGGCCCTTCTGCTTGTCAGAGCATGCGCTGAAGCTGCTGGGTGTAGCAATTCCAGATAAAGCAGGCAGAAGCCACAAAAAACTCTGACGCAGCCCCTCAACAACATCCACACCCATCTCATTGTCCACCCTGCCTACCAGCAGGCATGGAGAGCTCAGTAGTAAAGATTCATACCACCGCATTGCCCGGAGCTCCTTGTGAAAGAATAAGAAAGCAGATAAAACCAGGCTTTGGGTCGGTCATGTCTAATCCCTGACCAGTGCTCCCAAGGGCGCTGCTTCAAGCCCATGAGCAGGAGACCCAAGAGTCCATGGGCTTCGCATGTGTCCCCAGATGCAGCCAAGGAGACCGACTGATGTGGTGGCTGCTACCACGGCCTCGGGCACAGGAGCAACTGTGAGGATGGCGCAGGGATTTGCTCGGCTCTGCGTAGGGTCATTACGGGCCAGAACCGACTCCTAACACCTAACAGCACACGCTTTGGAAGTGCCCCGGATCAAGGCCGGTGTTTCACGGAGGCTGCCAAAGGCGCAGCTCCGTCACTCAGCACCGGCAGCCCCAGAGGCCCAGGTGCACTGCTGCGCTGCATCCACGCCTCGCACTAATGGAAGAATGGACCAGACAGGAGGGCTCCCGTGACTGGAGAAAAGCCATGCTCTCTCAGGAAAGAGCAGCTGAGTCTTTAAGAAGCAAGTTCTGGCTTGTCGCCGGGCTCAGGTTCAGACTGTGCCTAAGACCAACGGGAGGTCACCTGACCTGGCAATCCGAACTGCCCATTATGGGGAGGTGGCATAAAGCCACAGAAAGGGGTGTGTCCTGCCGTGCCCCATGAGCAAGGGGAGTGTGGGCTCAAGCGTGAGCCTGGGAAAATGGCAGGAGCAGGTGACCCTGTCCCCAGGACCCTGCACACCTGCTGGTACTTCACTGCATCTCCACCTGAGACCTGGAAAAGGCCCTCTTTCAAGCCTGAGCCTTCCGTCGGAGCTGCAGGGCCTGAGGCCACAGCGACGCTAGGACCGCGGGTTGGTGGGGGAGCTCAGACTCAAACCTAGGTGTTATGTGGACCCACTGGGGAAAGGAAGAAATAGGACAGCCCTAGAGTTGCATGTCCAGGGGTAACAGGGTGCACCCCAATAGAGGCAGGACCACCCAGGGCTCAGATTCCCCAGGAACAACGGCATGGGCCACCGTACAACCTGCTGCAGGAGAGGCCAGGCACTGGAGAAGCACATCCCACTTGGCAAAGTCAGAGGAGGAAGACCCTCAAGGAAACAGGCGGACCCCACGGCTGCCACGATGGGCTTCGACATGGCCTCTGGGAGGACGGCACAGGTCCTGGCACGGTCTCCATCTGTTGGGCACGGAGCAACTGTGGGTCAGAGCCAGCTCACCAGCACCTGACAACAGGTGAGCGAGAGGGCGCCTACAGACACTAGGAACTGCAGATCAAGCCGGGGCTGCATCAGTGTGTTAGTCTGGGTAGACTAGAGAAACAAATCCATTGACACACCTATGTGTATAAGAAAGAGATTAAAAAAAATAAAATAAAATAAATTTTAAAAAAAGAAAGATTTATATGCAAGAGCAATTGAACTCTGAGAAAACATCCCAGCCCAGTCCAGTCCAAGGCCATCAGTCCGATATTAGCCCATATGTCCAATACCAATCTATAAAGTCCTCTTCAGACTCACGAAACACATGCAATGAAACCAAATGCAGGACGATCACAAGCCAGTGGGTGGATACTCTTTGGGTCCAGGGGTGTTGTAAGCATCTCAGCGCTGGCAGGGGTCTCTGCAGCTTCTCCAGCTTCCGAGGTCTGGTTGCATCCATGTGGCTTGTCTTCTGCAATGTCTCCCAGGGAGTAGCCGAGAGAGAGAGAGAGAGAGAGAGAGAGAGAGAGAGAGAGAGAGAGAGAGAGAGAGAGAGAGAGAGAGAGACCGTCTTCTGCCTCCAAGGAGGAAGTCCCAGATTCTCAGAAGTCCATGCCCACAGAAGTCTCATTAGCTATCTCCAGATTGACAGCCTAGACACCACCCCTACTCTCTTAATCTTTATATTGACACCAGATCAGGCAACTATCACAATCAGGATCTTCGGCACCACAGGACCAAAAAGGAGGAGCTTGGCCTGCCGTTCCCGATGCTCCCCCTTCCTGAGATGAACACCAGCTGGACCCATTACTGGGAAGTCAATTCTGACTGTGCCAGGGCCAGACTGACCGAGTGACAGTGACCCCGTGTGTGTCAGGGTCGGACAGACACCTTACAGAGTGAACAGAGGGGTTGGTTTGTTTTTGGTTTTTACTGTGATGCACACCAGGGTCTCTCCAATCGCCTCACAGCTAGGTGGGAGTCGGACGTGGCATGAGAAAGATCAAAGCGGCATCGATGCCTTTGAATGAAGGTGCTGATGAAGGATATTGAATGCGCCGCGGTGGCCAAAACGAACAAAGCACTCAGTCTTGGAAGAAGGACAGACAGAAGGTTTCTCAGAGCCGGGATGGTGAGGCTGCGTCTCATGTACTTTGGGCGTGTTGTCAGGAGAGACCAGTCCATCCTGCGTGGTGAAGTGGAGGGCCAGCAAGGAAGACAGTCCTCAGGGAACTGGACTGACCCCGTGGCCGCCAGCATGGCTCACATACAGGAACAAGTGTGAAGATGGCGTGGGACCGGGCAGTGATCTGTTGGGTTGTGCTGTGTCAGCCTCCAACAGCAGCTCAAGTCAGGACAGTGGTCCGGGCTGTGAGGACCCCTTAGTTCTTGTGGCTCCAGCCTTTGGTGACCAGATCTGTGTGTGTCTGGTCTGGAATGGTCTTTGGGGGTTGGAAACACAAGCGCTGACAATGGTCCCATGCCATGTTGCACGCTGGGACAGTATGGCATACGCCGGCATATCACCAACAGTCAGACACACCACCAGGGGAAACACAGTCATATGTGCAGCAGCTGGGTGTAACTGGGATACGCTGTGGATGGAGGCCCCCAGGATGGCTGGGGTACAGGAGGAGGGAAGGGCCTCCCCCAGAGCCTGCCAGTAGCCGATGTGAGGGGCTGGGCCCTCGTGGAAGGGTGAGCATATTCTCAGGGTCCCCCTGGGTAGAGGTGTGATGGAGGCAAGAGGCTTCAGGGTTGGGGTGGGGAGTGGGGAGCAGAAACATTATTGCTTTTGAAGGCCAGGCAGGGTGTCTGTCAGCATAAATCAGCCAAACAGGGTTGGGGGTTGGACCTCCTCCTGGTGAATCCCTTCCTACAGACCTGCCTGTCCCTCCCTCCTCCTTCCCTCCGGCAGTCAGGATGTGGTCAGTGGCCTCAGACGCAGCCCCAGCCTAGATGGTCCCCACCCAGACCCATTCTGGCAGCAGCTGTGCACCCTTCACCCCCTCCCTTTTCTAGGGCGGGGGGCAGGGAGAGCACTGGCTTTGGAGACTCCCTTCCCTGCAGCGGAAGGTGGCTTCAGCTGTGAGGAGCAGAAACCCCGATGGAGACAGGCCTCCCTGCTGCTCAGGAGCTCAGAAGGAAGGTGGCTTAGTGGGGTCTTCCTTGTTCCAAGCAATGCTGCAGTCCCCTCCTTGTTTGGGGTCCATGGTGTCCTACATTGTGATCAGCAAATGGGATCTGTGCCCCAGCAGAGCTCAGTGCCTCTCCCTGCTAGGCCACCCCTTATCAGGGAGGGAAGCACCCCAGGACTGCCCCTCTTCTCACCAGACTACAAGCTACCAGGGCATCTGTGATTGGACTGTGTGCCCTGCCAGCTTCTCCTGTGGAGGGGGTGCCGCAGAGGGGCTCACAAGGGAGACCATTGTAACCGGAACCGGGTACAGGTCTCAGAAGCCAGTCCTTCACCTCAGACCCCTCTGTGGGTGCAGTGTGGAGCCCCCTAGGCCTCTGGGCCTGGAGAGAAGGCAGGTGTGCAGGAGGGGGCCTGGAGGAGAAAGGGCCAGAGCCCTGGGAGGCCAAAGGGTTTCCTTTGAATGTGAGAGGGGTGAATAGGGGGCCCTGGGGCCCTTTCTCTGCCTGATGTCTGTGCCTGGCTCTGGCTGTGGAGCTGACCTGTGGGGCAGGCAGCAGTGGGTAGAAGACTGGGGCCCAGCATTCCCAGTGGATCCAGCTAACGCCATGGGAGACCCAGCTGTTCTAGGCAGTCCAGGCTTGTGGCGTCTGGGTGTCAGCCAGGGTCCCTGGGAGTCACCCCTGCACCCACTGGAGCTCACATGGGGAGGAGGCAGGGCAGCTTCCACTGAAGGTGGAGACCCAGTCCAATTGGGATGATAGGCACTGCAGCTTTTTGGAGGCTGGGACAGCGGACCATGGGCAGAGCGGTGGCCCAGGGTTCTGTCCCCTCTGCAGACCCTGAGAGGAGATCTCTGGTCTCAGGGGGCGAAGAGCCAGGAGGAGCCAGTGACAAAAACACTTCAGTTTGGTTTTTGACATGTGCCATGGGGAGGGCCACTTTGTGCCCTGGGGTGGGGCTGGGCGGGGCAGGAGGGTGTGCTAAACCCAACCACCCACTCCCACTCCTCCACCTCCAGCCTCCCACCCCGACCTTGCAGTGCAGCAGACCAGTCCTGAGGACCCAGGCCACCTGCATATCTGGGGCTCTGGCAGCCCGGCCTCGGCTCCCGTTCTCTGCTCCTAGTCACAGCTTCCAGGATAGGGGAACGTGGGCCCCTGCTGTTGTACAGAAGTCCCTGAGCACCCACAGCAGAACAGGAGTGTGAGGGTCTGGGGACGCACCTTGAACACACTGGGGGCCCAGGGCTGCCTATGGAGATGCGGGCAGGCGGGCGGGGGAGGCATTGCAGAACGAGAGCCCCAAGAGAGACTGGGGTCTGGGAGGATCTTGGGTGAGGGGGAAGATGTGGGCGTAAAGGCTGGTCAGAGTGCAGAGGAAACCATGGGGCGCATGGGTGACCGGGACACAAGGGGTGGCTGGGGCACGAGGGCTGACCAGAGTGTAGGGGACACCCCGGGGCGCAGGGGAGAGTCGGGCGCGAGGGCTGGCGGAGGCCGAAGAGGAACCCTGGGGTCAGGGTTGAGCCTGGGAAGTCAAAAGGACTCCAGGGACGAGCCCCCAGCGCCAGGACTACACTTCCCAGGCAGCCGCGCGCTCGCGCCACGTCACTTCCGGCGGAGGCCGGGGCGGCGGGCGCGTGTGGGAGTGTGCGAGCGAGTGTTTACTTCCGGCCGCCCCGCTGCCGCCGCCGCCGCCGCCGCCGCCGCCGCCGCCGCCGCCGCGGGCTGAGGGCCGAGCGTGTCAGGCGGCCGGCGGGCGTGCTCGGGGCGCGGGGCGCAGCCATGGACTGGCTCATGGGGTGAGTGCGGGCGCGGTGCGCGGCGGGCGGAGCCGGGGTGCGTGGACCGGCCGCCCGGTCAAGGGCATCAGGGCGGCGGGCGGGGCGGCGTCCCCGGCGGAGGGTGCCCGGCGTCCGGGCCCTGGGCGCTGCGCGCGCCTCCTGGGGGCCGGGGTGCGCTGGCGGCTGGAGCGGCCCGGGGCTCGAGATGGTGGCGCCGGGGATCCTGCGGGGTCGTGCCCGGTGACCCCGCCGCCGGGGGCCGAGAGCTCCGGGAGTCCGCGGAATGAGCTCAGCGCTCCGGTCGCGGCGAGAAACTCGCTCCCGGCGTAGATAACGTCCACGCCGGCCAGGAACCTGCCCTTTAAAAGACTAGCCATAAGGCGAGAGCACCCAACTTTTCTGACACATCCGCGGGACCGGTGTGAGCGGGGGGGGGGGGGGGGCCAGGGAGCCGGGGGCGGAGGCGCATCCGGCAACGGGTCCCCTGCGGCCGCCAAAGGGCCACGGCCAGAGGGCGGGGAGGAAGGAACTGCGAGGACCGGAGCCCGGCTTCCCCTCCACCTGCTTTTGTGTTTCGCTGGGTGGAAATGAGGTTGCGGGGAAACAGGGTGGAAAGTGACCCTGCCTTCAGAAAGTTACTTGTGGCGAAGCGATCTTGGCTTTTTCCTTTTGCGGAACCAGAAAAGCAAGCATGTTCCCATCCAGTAACCTGGCCCGTAATTAGCTGCCAATCGCCTTGCTGTCTAATAGCACAGTCAGGGTGGTAGTCCCCGGGCTTGGGGTGGGGTCAGAGGCCCCAAGTGATGGAAATGGTCCAAGTGCTCTCCTGCTGACCCAAAGCACGGGCGTTTGAGTGGACCCAGGGGAACCTTATAAGAAAGGTCTGGTTACCTCCTTAGGACAAACCCCACAACGACGAACAGCTCTGCCTTGACACGTGTGGGCTCGGGGTTGATTCAATGAATCAGAGTTGATTCGGCAGCACCTGGTTTGGGGTGGGGTCCAGGGAGTGGTTGGTTTTGGTTTGGGGCTATAGGAAAGGCCTGTGTGGACATGAAGCCAACAGGTGATGCACAATCAACATTTTGTGCCCCGCAAGCCGCTGTGTCACCTTGAGTGATGTGGTGACTGTCAGGATGGACAAGGAGATGCCCCAGGGGGCAGGGAGGGCAGGAGAACGAGCCGCCAAAGGAAAGCGCTGAGTGTGGCAGGGCTGGGTACCAGCAGGATTGTGGGAGTCTGCACCCACCTGTGGGTGCCTAGGAGACAGCCCTGGGGGCAGAGATAGACACCAAACTTCTTGAAGAGGCCACCTGGCTTTCAAGCCCAACTCTGCTGCCTCTTGGCTGTGTGACTCTGGGTGGTGGCCTAGCCTCTCTAGACCTGCAGCAGTCGTCCCCGCCCTTCCCCTCCCTGTGATGAGTTGTAAAATGGTCATGCATGCTCCTGGCAGTAAGTACACACCATCAGCTGGGGGGTGGCACGGGCCGGGCAGGTGATACATGTTGGCTGCATAGGCATGGAAGAGCCAGGGAACCACCAGACTAAGGGCTGACAGTTTGAAGCCACCTAGCAGGTGCCCCTGTGGAGCTGCTCCTGCAGGGAAGGCCTTGCGGGCAACATGCTTCATTGAGAAAGGGGACAGCTGAGACAGTCACAGGGCAGTGCCGCTCTCTGCAAACCTGAAGTCAGAATTCTGCACCTCCCCAGAGAGGCTGTGGAGGAAAGGCCGGGCTGTCCAGTCCTGATAAGTCAGCTCTGGGCAGTGCTGTGAAGGGCTATCCTGTTTTGCACACTTGTGGAGTGGCTGTGAATCAGCGTGAACCTGACAGCAACTGGCGAGGGGCTTGAAATCACAGGACAGACTTACTCTCAGAAGGGCTAGTGGGGGGGGGGGGGCAGTGTCACTCTAGGGCCTGTCTAAGTTGACCGTCGGGCTGGCCTGTGGACACCACTGGTGTCCAGCAGATCCCAGAGTCAGGCTTCTATTCTCACGTTGCAGCCCTTGGGTCTGCAGGAGCCCTCAGCTCTGGGGTCCTCAGTGGGAGAGGCCAGGTCCTGGGCATCTATCATCCTCCTGGGACAGTGGGAGCCCTTGGCCCCAGGACGCTCAGCAGGACTAGCCAGGCCATGGCAGTCTGCTGCCCATGCTCCAGGAGGGGACATGGCCAGGAGCTGCTGCTTCGACAGGACCTGTGATGGAGGTCCTGCCTGTGTCCACCCTGGGCTCTAGAGAGGTTTGCCCAGAAGGGCTTGGTGGAGTCTGCTTACCCCAAGGTGTGCCCTGAAGTTTGCAGTTGCACGCTGGGCATCTGGGTCATGAATTCGCTGATGCTCCCTCCTGAAACACAGGCCCCTGCTCTTTGGAAGCGTCCATCTCGGAGGGTGGAGCCAGAGCCAGGAGGCCAGTTGTGCCTCAGCTTCCTCTGAGACCTCTATGCTCTGTCCCTTTTACTCACCCCCAAACCTAACGTGCCTTTCAGCGCCCCACTCCGAGATGGCAGATCTTCACGGGATAAGTTGGGAAGCAGACACCCCGTCTTTCTCGTGCAGGGGGCTGGCAGGTGTGAATGGCCAGCCTCACCGTTAGCAGCCCAGTGCCAGACTCACAGCACTACCAGAGGCCCCTCACTTACTTTCCCCACAGGCCCAGACCAGACTCACTGCCGCTGAGTCAGTGCCAGCTCACAGTGAGTGACTGCACAAGACAGGGAGAACTAGCCATGGGTTTCCAAGAAGGCAGCTTTTGATGGGAGCAGAAAGCCCATCGTTACCCAGAGGAGCAGCTGGTAGTTTCGAACTGCTGATCTTAAGGGTAGCAGCCCGTCACATAACCACTGTACCGCATAACCAAGGCTCCTGAAAACAAACTGAGGACACCACCCTGGCTCTTCAGCCCAAGCTCCGGCCTCGCCCGTGTGGGTGCCGAGGGGCCGAGGTGCGGGTTCCTGCACTCTGGCAGGAGGAAATAGGGTGGTGTGGTGATCCTGCGAGAGCTGCAGAGTGGTCGCATTGCTGCCGGGGTACTGAGCATTGCCGCACAGAGCTTCAGAGCCCCCAGCCTTGCTCCGTCGGGACCCTGTCCAGGGTGGCGGTGGTCAGAGGGGACACGACAGTGGGATTGGTTGGTGTTTCCTCATTTCAACCATTTGTTGTCGGCCAGGTGGTATGGACACAACTCTGCCTGCTGCTTACACAGGGGTCATTTTGAAAGAAGGATCCCTCTGCATCTGCCACCTGCCCCCTGGGCACTGCTGGCCTGGCTCCGTAGCATCTTCCCGGGCGGCCTGCCCAGGCCCAGAGCAGCCTACCACCAGCCTCGCTGCTCAGCCGAAAGAGCCCTGGCAGGAAGTGGGAGCCAGCGTGCCAGCACACCTCGCCCAGTCTCACTGCCCACCCGCCCGCCCCTGGGTAGCACTGGGCTAGACCACGGCCTCCCGAAGACCAGTTTCCTTTACCGATGTTCTTGCATTGTGGCCAGAGCGGGCAGGGCCAACCAGGCACAGCCCGAGGTCTTCCCACTGTCCCCTCAGTAACTCAGGAGCACAGGCCGCCCTGCCAAGGAGAAGCCAGCCCCGGCATGGTCACCTGATCCCTGTGTCTGTGTTTGCGTGTGTGTTTCTTTGTGTCTGGGTTTCTGTGTGTCTCTGTGGGTATGTGACTGTGTGTTCGTGAGTGCCCATGTCTATGTGTGGGCTTATCTATGACTGTTTCTGTGTATGTGTCCATGACTGTGAAGACCTCTGTGCCTCTGGGTGTGTGTGTGTCTTTGTGTCTGGATTTCTGTGTGTCTCTACGGGTATGTGTCTGTGGCTGTGTGTATGTGTGTCCATGCATCTATGTGTGTGTGTGTGTGTGTGTGTGTGTGTGTGTGCTTATCTGTCTATGACTGTGTAGACCTGTGTCTATGCTTCTGGGTGGGTGCGTGCGTGCGTGTGTGTGTGTGTGTCCACACAGAGACTGTCCTTGGGACAGAGCTACAGAGGGGCCTGGCAAGGGCTCTTGCACCTGGCAGTGCTGGCAGGGCCCCAGGCTGATGGGAGTGTGGCCTCTGGTGGGCGGGCGGGAAGGGAGCTGGAGTGGGTGCAGGTGTGCTTGCAGGGACCCGCCCTGTGGGCAGGCCCTGCTACTCCTGGCTGCCTGGCCCCTGGCAGAAGGAAGGCTCTCCTTTGCTTCCGAGCAGCACGCCAGGTGTGGCCGGCGGGCGGAGTCTGAGCTCTGGGCTCTGGGGAGAGCAGGTAGAGGCCTGCTCCCTGGGAGACTCGCTGGCTGGCCTGCCCACAGGTGTCTTCCCCCAGGGAAGGAAGCAGGTGAAGCCAGGGAGTGCCTTCCCTTTCCCTGCCTCCTGGGAGGAGCTACCTGTGGGGTCATGGGGCCACTGCAGCCTGGCTGGCGAGGTCTGCTGACGGTTTCAGACACTTGGTGTCCCTCTAGGGCAGAGGACTGTGATCTCTGCCGAGCAGGCAGCCTGTCTTTCTCTCACTCGGCACCAGCAGGGCTCCTTTGACAGCAAGCCGTCTTCTCACTGCATGGCCCTCATCACTCGGTGGGTATAAGGCAGACCACCACCACCACCACGTTGCCCTTTGCCAAGTTCAGTGGCCTGGCACTCACCACTATCCAGGCCAGGGAGTTTTTGCCTCGCCCCCAAACAGACCCCTTGCCCCACATTCCTGATCACCCCCATCTACCTGCTGCCCTAACAAGCCTGAGGAGCCTGGCAGGAAGGGGTGCATGATCTCCTGTCCCTGCGCGTCAGATGGCACCCGACAGCTTAGGCTGTTCATGCAAGCGCAGGCAGGGTGTGTGCGTCCCACAGCTGCATGTGTGACATCCGGGCTGTGACGCCCTTCTCTCTACAGAGTGAGAGTGCAGGGCTTGAGGGAGCCCTGGACGGGGGTGCCTTTGGCTCAGAGCAGTGCTGCAGGGCCAGCTGCGTCCACCTGGCTGTGTGATCTCTGCTGTCCAGTCGGGGAGATGCCTGTCTTGCCTGGTGAAGGAGAGGGCTGCCACAGAGGCCACCGCAGCGAGTGGGCTCAGATTGTTCTGTGGTGAGGAGGGTACAGGGCTTGGCGGAGTTCCGTCTCCTGGTCTACGGGCTGGCTGTGCATGGGCACTGACTTGGTGCCACGTCGCAGGGACAGCATGTCTATTCTGGGTCTGTCTTTTTGAGGTACCCCGGCCGGGGCTGCCCGACTGTCCCTTCCCACCCTAGTGCTCTCGGCCCTGGTCTTCATGAGGAGGTGCTCTCTATGATATGGAGGCATCTTCGGGCATGCTGGCAGGGTGTTCATCCTGGGGGAAGAGGGCCTGTCACTCCCTGCGCCCCTCGTGACAGCAGGCGGTTTGCCTGTAGGTGTCAGCTGGGGCTGTTCATGTTTCGCGGCCTTCATGAGCTAGCTGGGGCGTGACTGCAGCCCCTCCCCCACCTGTCACCTGGCTCCTCACGTGAAGCCCTTTATAAGCATGTTGTTGCGATGACGTCCCGTTTGTCTGGGTTTCCCCTTTTGCTGGAGTTCAGTTATTTCAACCATGTGCCTCGATGTGTGCCAGTATAATTTCAAGAGTTCTGCATGTGGTCACTTTCCGCTTTCTGCAGTTTACTTCAGTGACCGTGCAGGTTTGTCATGGGAGGTACAGACTACCGTTCAGGTGAGAGGTGCTCAGGACACAGTTGTTCTTTAAGGCTTGTGAGAAAGTTGTTTCTGAACTGTCCAGGGAGCGTGTCTCTCCACTGTGAGCCTCCACTCAAAGGCAGTTGGCTCCAGTTCTGGGGCCAGTGCACCCAGCTCTGCCAGTTAGGTGCCCAGAGGGCATACCACTCTACAAGCCAGCCTCCTTCCCACCCCAGAGAACTCCGCTTGACTTGCTCCATGGGTCAGGAAGTCCACCGCTCTGTCTCCTGCTCTAGCTCCTGGTTCTCCTCTGCTGTTGCTGAGGAGGTTTGCTGCACAGGGGTCTTGGGAACAGAGGATGCACTCCCCCCTTGGCTCTTGTTGGTAATGAGACACCCCACCCCACCTCTGCTTGTGTGAGGGCTCAGTTTATACCCAGAAGGGTGACATTCACTCAGAGCTCTTCTCCAGCTACTTACCCAGATCCATCAAGAAAGTGGGGTCTCTTGGTGATAGCAGCCAAGGCCAGGGCTAGAGAACCACACAGGACCTTTTACACTGCAGTTAGCTCCACCTTGGTCTGCCAGTGAGCTGCACCTTCGTCCAGTTCATCAGAAGCCCACAGTGTTATCCTGTCCTATAGGGTTGCTATGAGTTGGCATTGACTTGATGGCAGTGAGCTTGGTTAGTCTAATTTTAGAACCGTGCCACTCCCCCTTCCAGGACTGTATCCCCCTGTATGGGCCAGCAGCGTCTCCGCCTCCCAGCCCGAGCACCGCCTGCCCTGCCCACACTGGGCCTTTGTGCACAGTTCACTCTATGTGGTCTCTGGCTGGCTGAGCCTGTCCTGAAGTCCGCGAGTACTTCCACAGGGGTCTCTTCTATAGCCCAGTGGTAGCTGAGGCATGGGCAGTGGGCGGTTGTGTGCCTGGTGATTTGGAACATGCTGCAGTGAGCTGCCCTGGGACTAAGGACCCTGCAGTTGGTTGTGGGTGGAGCCTGTGAACAGGGGGGCCTTTGGAAGAAGCCTGCTCGCTCTTGAGGGAAGCCCACCCCAGTGAACCTGAGCTAGAGTGGGCAACATTGGGCCCCGTGGCCTCTTCCAGCACGCCCCATCCCCCGGGATAGCTCTGTCTGGAATGACAGGGCCCACACTTGGTGGTCCCAGCTTTTGAAGGCATCTCCTCTGTCTGGCTAGGAACCTCCATCCAGGCTCCCCTGGGGTGCAGGCCACAGGGTGGAAGTAGGGTGTGGACAGCAGAGGGGGCGCCGGCTATGTTAGGAAGGTGGGTGGCAGCACTGGGTGGAGGGTGGGTCTCGGGGAGTCCCAGGAAGGTGAGGCTTGGAGACCAGCATGGTCCTGCCCTCAGCAGCGGCTGGGCTGTGAGAACTGTGCTGACCACACAGCAGGGAGGCCTTTTTCCGTCATAAGGAAGTGAGTGGTGCCTCACGTCCCCTCCTGGCACGCCCTGGAGTGGCACTCAGCGGGGGCGGCACCCGGGTGCTTAGGGTGCACCTTGAGAGGACTGAGGACTGAGCACCCAGCATCAAGTGGCCCTTGGCCACTGGCAGAGCTGCTGCTTCAGCCTCACCCTGCCCCTGCCGTGTTTGCACCGCTGATTTCTGACCCCAGGGCCCAGGGGGCAGCAGTGGGCAGGGCAGACACGCAATGCCAGCAGCGCCACAAAGCAGGCCTACGCCCCCAGCTGGAGGACCAAGCTGGGTGGCGGGAAAGTTCGTGGCTGCATCCGGAGCCAAGTCTTAGGCCACTTGTTTATTTTCCAGGCTGTAAAATTACACACAGCCCCGGCTCCCGTTTCCCTGCTTCCTGGTGTTGGCCTCGGGCTATCAGTTACATCCGTCCATTGTGTAGCCGTTCTGACACCTGGCCACCCTTGCTGAAGGGTCCTGAGGCTGCACATCTGAACAGGAGCAGGCAGCCCTCCTCCCTCGGAGTGGCTGGTGGATTTGAACAGACAACCTTGCAGTCAGCAGCTCCACACTACCCGACAGCGCCAGCCTGAATCTCCTCGCTCGCCGTAGGCCAGGGTGGGGAACCATTTTCTGCTGAGGGCCATCTGGATGTTTGCTTCCAGGGTGACCTGGGGCTAACATTCATGAACTCACCTCCAGCGTGAGTTTGCTTCTTTTGTTGCTGGAACTTCTGGTCTTGTCACTATGAAGATTTTGCCTGGCCAAGGCCACGCAGCCCTGGGGGGGTAGTGCTTACACCTTGGGCTCTGAACCACAGGCCCTCCCCACCACCACCACCCCCCAGAGAGACAGCAGCAGTCTCGAAAACAAACTCCAGGGGCTGGCGTCCTCCAGGGCCACTGTGAGTCCGAACTGACTCGACGACTGGGAGCTTGAGTGTGACGCACTGTTCTTGTCACATCACAGACAGGAGCTCACACAGGACATGTCGCCATGTGACCAGCGCTCAGCCTCAGGCCTTCCGGATTCCTGTGTGCCTGGGCCTCCTTTGTTAGTTCAGGGGTGGGGGGATGTCCGAATCCGCTCCATGGAAGTTGGTTTGCTTGTTTTCCCGACCTTCCCAGTGTGACCAGTTTCCTCTGCCTGGAGTCCACCCTTGCATGTTTCCTCTAACCTGGCTGCTACCTCTCTGACCGTGCCCACACGGCCCACACCGCATTCCACAGTGTCCTCTGGACCAGAGGCGCCTGGGCGTTCTTGGAGCTACCCAAGCATCCTGCCCTCCTTCCAGGAAGCTCCTGGCTGCTGCTTCCCTGTGCTGTAGCGAGAGTTCCCTGAGCCCCCAGCTTAAGCGCAGGGCAGACCTCCCTCCTAGCTGAGCTGCACGTGTCTTGATGTTAAAACCTCAGAAGAGTTCTGGTTTAAGCAGCCATCTCAGAGCAGTCACAGTAAGGGTCCATCAGTGCCTCCACAAACTTGGGAGTCTGTCCTGAAGGTGTCCCTATGCCCCTCCACCAGGCTGTCCAGTGAAGGGCCGGACATCACCCAGCTCTGATCTCGGGCTGTTGTCCTGACAGGCTCTGGGTGGGGTCTCTGCTCGGTTTCTTTCCGTCTGTGGGAGACTTGGGCTCGGTGGATGGTACAGGGGCTGGTAAAGACCAGGCCTTGCCAAGGGGCCTAACACTGTCCCTGGGTAGCTGATGCAGATGCACACGGTCCCTGCAGAGCATGACCCTAGCTTCCTTGAGTACCCTCTCTGGGTTTTGTCTGCTAGACGCTGGGCTGGAAGGTGGTCTGTCTTGCTCTCCTCTCGGGTGGGGGTCTGGGGTCTGGCATCTCCCCCTCCCCCCCACCCCAGCCTTGAGTAGGACAGTATGGCCCCCTGGTGCTACCACGGGGAATTGCAAAGAGGCTGCAGTAACCGCCCTTTCCTTTGGGGGCGCCCAGTTTCCACTGCTTCTGTTTGAAACAGACGGCATATTCTGGGTCCACTTACAGCACAGCACGGTGGCCCACTTGTCCTGAGGGCCCTACTTATCCTGGGAGGGGCCTGAGAGGGACTAGCCTGTCCTGAGAGTACTCCTGCTTCTCTCGGGAGGGCCCCGGTTGGACCTGTGGATGCTGAGGGAGAGGGCGGCCTGGGTGCAGCCCCAGCCTCATAGGGGTCAGTGCTGGATCTGAAGGGAAGGGCCTTTCTACCCAGGGGTGCTGCTGCCCAGGGCTCCCCCTGCAGCTGCTGGCTGGCCAGCCAGCCCCCAGAGGGCCACTTCTGGAAGAGACGCTGTACTCTTCAGAGGATGACGGCCCCTCAGACCAGGGCTCAAGTGGGGATGTGTCCCCTGGGGGGCTGTGGGTCCATTGGGGATGTGTACCCTGGGTGTTATGGGGTCCAGCAGGAACATACCCTGTGAGGGCCACAGAGCCCCTATAGTCTCTGAGCTCTGGATGCAGGGACCTGGGGAGGCAGAAACCCTCAGAAGGGAAGGGTGGGCGAGAAAACAGGACACGTACGCACACACAGAGTCTCCTGCAAACCCAGTCCAAGAGAGGGCCCTGGGTTCCTTGTAGAGCACTGCCACTGCTGGGTGGGGCGAGGGTGGCACAGACAGTGCAGTGGACTTCACACTGGGTGGGGGCTGGGAGTAGAATTGGGCAGGTTCAAGGTCTCGGGAGGGGGCTCAGTGGAGTGCTTGGTCCCAGGCTAACTTCTCTGTCCACACCTCCTTGGGGCTGACCATCTCCCATGTCTGGCCATGGCCGTGCCGCTGGGACTGAGCCTGGTCTAAATTCTGCAGCTGGGCTTTTATACCCACTGGGAGGGCAGAGCCTCTTGGCAGGCCCACAGTGGCTTGTGTTCCTGGGCACCGAGCGGCATCCGCCTGGTGACCTAACACTGGGAGGGGCCTTCCCAGCCCTGCAGGGGCCTTGGACACAACAGCCCTCAGTGGCCTGCCGGTTGGTTGTTCCAACCCCCTTTTGTGGTGGTGGTGCCCCGGCCTGTGCCTTGGCCTCCTTCCCACCCTCCTGTGGGCGAGGCTGTGGTGCCATCAAAGGCGGCTCAGCCGTGGCTGAAGCCCCTGCGTGGCAGGCCTCTCTCTGCCCCTAGGCAGTGGGGGTGTCTGGAGGAGGCACCCTGCTAGCAGGCTTGGGTCTGGCACTGCCAGATACCCTCCTCCTGTAGCAGGGGTTGCCAGTGGCCAGACCCGAGCAGGAACCTAGCAGCTTTGGGGATGGCCTCTGCCTCCCTGTGTGGCTGCTGGCCGCACATGAGGTGCTACACATGAGGTGCTGGGCAGGCATGTAGCCAGAGCCCCGGCCACACCTCACTCAGGCCTCTGCCCCTCAGCCCAGGTAGGTATTGGCAGAGCACCAGGAAGCTGGTTGCCCCTCCCCCACTTGTCTGGAGTTTGTTCACACCTACGTGCACCTAGTTTCTTGCCCTACCCATGTGTCTGATGTCTACCCATCCCTGCATGCCCCCACACATATACCCACACCTGTGTATCTGTACACACGTGCATGCCCCACTTGAGTGTACCTGCATTTCTACCCACACTTACATCTGGGTTTCTGCCACACATACATGCCTCTATATACATATACCCACACCCGCATGCCTTGTGTCTGTCCACACCTGTTTGTACCTGGGTTTCTGCCACACCTATATGTACCTGCATATCTGTCCATGCCTGTATGTGCCCATGTGGTGGGATTGGGGAGGTGGGGGTGGTAGAGGTGTGCAGGCCTACATTCCCACCTCTGCGGCTGTGACCCCTGCCCAGCTCTTACAGACGAGGGCCTGTGGGGTCGGGTGTGAGCACAGGTGTGCTCCTGTGGCCAGCTGCTGACCTGCAGACCTGTGGTCCAGAAGGTGGCGCCCTGGCTCCCTTTAGCACCATGAGGGCCTGCCCTTCCAGGCCCCAGGCACCAAGTGGCCCCTGGGTAGCCCGTGGGGAAGGGGGAAGGACACAAGTTCTCACCCCGAAGCCTGGGACACTAGCTGATGCTCCAATGGCTCCGGAGATTCTCTCTCTGGTTCCGCACCTGACCGCTTGTGTGTAGGTTCCCCCAGGTGTAGCCAGGCAGCAGCAGGGTTGCGGGCGGTTGATGGCATGTGTGAGCCTGTGGACTTGCGTCATTGGGGTTGAGAGTAGCCTGGGGGGGGTTGTCCCCCAGCCCAGCAGGCGGGGCTCAAGACACTGGAGCTGTCACAACTGGGAAGCCACCTGTACCCTCCCCAGAGGCAACAGCTGTGTGCCGGCCTGTCGCCTGCTGGCCTCTTGTGTGGCTGTGGCATGGTCACACGTTGCCTGGGGCCTGAGGGAGGGACTGTGGCGCATCTGGCAGCTGGGTGCCTAGGGAGCCGCAGCGCTCCCATCAGCAGGTGCTTTCCAAGGTTTGGCGAGCTGGCTGCCAGGAGCTGGCTGGACTGCCCTGCCTCCATGGTTCATGGAGCGCCCCCTCAAACATCAGAGTGAGGCTGGGGGCCAGCGCTGATTGGAAGAGTGGACAAGGAGCATGTCCCCATGTCCAGTGGGTGAAGGGCCTCCCCTGGTGGGCTCCTGGGTCGCCGTGTGGGGATGCTGGGACTCATACCAGGGCAGGAGACAGGTGTGCAGCAAGTTGGAGATTGGGCTGGTTGCCACGGCGAGGCGTGTCCTAACTTGGAAACTTGTGTGCTGTTTCCAAGACCTGATCACTGCCCCCAGGAGTGTAGTTTCTTCAGACTTGGACGTGGGCAGAGAGATACCCCTCGCTGTTGCTGACATGGCGATCCCACTGCCCGCCTTGCTTAGCTCCTTGTGCACTCAGCTCCCCCCCTCCTACATGCAGCCCCCAGTACCTGCACCCTAGAAGCTCAGCGGTGAACAGAAGGCGGCAGCAGTGTTTGCGTAAGGCAGGGTGTGCAGCTTCACCATCAGTGTACCTGTAAGTGTGCGTGACTGTCCTGTAGGCTCTGTGCAGATTCCAGACTGGAGTGTCCTCTTAAGCCTCCATCACAGAAGGGTGGGTCAGTGTCAGTGCCCAGGGTGCATCCCGGCCAGCAGCCCTGCTCCGCCCAAGGTCAACCCATGGTGGCTGTGTCCACCTGACATCTCGGAAAGGTCTGGTTGTGCTGGGGCTGCTGCGGGTGCACCTGGACCGTAGGCGGGGAATGCAAGGGCTTGGGATTGGGTTCCTTTAGCAAGGCTCACAGGTCTAGCTCCTCTGCAAGCCCCAGAAGAGGACGAGATGGGTCCTCACACAGGCCCTGCTCTGTCCTGGATGCTAGACAGTGGGAGGTCAGAGCCAAGTATCTGCGTCTCGTGTGTGTGTACATGTGTATGTATGTTTGTGTGTATCTGCATGCACTTGTGTCTGTGTCAGTATGCATATGTATGTCTGCATGTGTGTAGTGTCTGTGTGTGTGTGTGTGTGTGTGTGCACTCGCGAGTATGTGTGCGCCTCTGAATCCCAGCTTTTTTCAAGATGAGTTACTCCTCGCACCTTTGAGGGCTCCCCTTTGTGTGCGCATGCCTCTCCAAAGCTTTTCTGCATTCTTGTTTTTAATGTGTGTATTTATGGGGCTTTCTCTGCCCCGCCCCCTTTCCTTTCCCGCTGCTTTGTAACCAGCCAAGTCTGTCCCTTTGGCTACGAAAACCTTTTGTTGTTGTTGTTCACAGCCTCATAGGTACTTGTCTTTGTGGGACTGGCTGACCTCTCTCGGACAGTGCCCCGTGCGCTTGTCCAGGGCAGGAGGGGGACAGTCCCATCCTCGTCATCACTCTAGCGGCGCGCAGTGGGGTGGTTTGTGTGCGTCAACGCGGACCTGCCCATCCCTCCGCCGACGGGCACGGAGGGGGTTCCCAGTGCTGCGTGCACCCCGGGTCCGCACGTATCTCTCTCTGCTCGTGTTTTGACCCGTGTTTGCTTCGGGCGTCCCCGAGGAGAGAGATGGCTGCTCCTGTGTTCCTGTGTCCATTTGGGACGGAGGCGCCACACCACTTTCCACAGTGGGTGTCGAGGTGTACGGTCGGTCCCACTGCCTCTCAGCATCTGGTATTTTCTGCACTTTCCTCTGGGCCTGGTGGGGGGTGGGGTGGGGTCTCATGGATGCTTTGATGGCATCTCTCAGGTGGCCAGTGAGCACAGCTTCCCGCGGGTGTGTTGGCCGCTGACCTTGATGAGCTGATTGTCTATTTTAACATCGACTTGTCCATCTTGCTGAGGTGTTGCTATGTGCTGTAGGTATTTGAGATGGGCCCTTTATCTGTGTGTCCTGCCAAATCCCGCCTCCTCCCCCAGGAGTTCTCTGTGTTCTCTGAGGTCTTGGGGGAACACACACGTGGTATTTTTAGGCTGTGCTGACCTTCTAGTGTGCCTTTTACAGCATGGATGTTTTCGTGACGTTTGGCAGTGGGTAGAGGCCTCACTCAGGTCCTTGTTGTCAGGATGGCAGAACAAGTGAACTGCCACTGCGCAGAGGGGCTGCTGGCACCCCGTGGTGGTGGTGTGGAAGGTGGAGCCAGCGGGCCAGTGCCAGTCTCTTGCAGGCACGCAGCGAGCCAGTTGCGAGTCCAGGGCAGTGAGCCTGGCCTTGTACTCTCCAAGGGGCCACAGGGCTGCCACCTGGGCATCACATGGCTCGAGGGCCGTGGGGCAGCTGGGGAACTAGATCTATTTTGGAAGTGGACAGAGGGGCTAAGAATAGCATGCTCAGACCTTGTTTCAGCACGAGAACTCCCTTCCCACGTGCCAAAACCACAAGGGGGGCCTTGCTGGAGAAAGGGCCTCGAGTTGGGCAGTGGCCGATGACCCCCACCTGCCGTGTGCACCTGTCTGCAGGAAGGCTCAGTGGGGTTAGGGGTGTGATGAAGCCACAGGCCTGGCTGGCTCTCCCCCATCTTCCGAGCCCTAGTGCCACGTGTGCACCCAGGACCCAAGCCAGCCCTGGCCAGTGCATGCCTGCAGGAGGTCAGTGGACATTGGCCACCTCCCAGTCTCCTGCAGCCACTTGCTTGGGTGCCTGTAGACAGGAGTCAGGCTGCCCCGAGGCCGACACCTGGGTCATCTGTGGCCCCACTATCCCCAGAACCTGCTGTCTGCTCTGCAGGGCTGGGGTCAGCCTCTTACTCAGAGCACCTCCCAGTTCCACCTGATACCCGGCAGCTGGCCAAGATGTGCCCCTACTTCTGTAGTTCAGCCCCTCAGCTGTGGACAGAGCAGCTGCCTGTCCCCTCCAGCCAGAGCCCTGCCCTCCACCACATCCTCATTGGCTGGGGCAGAGGGAGGGGAAGGCCCAGGGAACAGACAGCCCAGGGGCCACTTTCAGGCAACTCCAGAGAAGGAGCTGGCGCTGCTGCTGGCCCAGGCCCCCTGCCCTCTCTCAGCCATGTTTGGGGACCAGGGGGCACTGCCTACAGACCGGGCGCTGCACGGCCCACCCCCCAGGTCGGGGCTCAGCTACAAGATGGTCCTCCAGGCGGTAGGCAGAGTGCTCAGGTGACGGCCTAGCCCCGGGTGGTAGTGCGGGGCGGGCTGTGCGTGCCTCTGTCCCTCCCTCATCTGCAGGCACCAGGCCAGGGTGTGCCGGTGAGACAGGCTGGTGGTGGTGGCCGGGTATGCCATGGCAGGGCCCTCTCAGAGCCTCTGGGTCTGCCCAGTCGGGTTGTTTGCCAAGCGCCCTCACAGTCAGCTTGTGCATGGGGTGGGCTGGGCAGGGCAGGCAGACGTGCCAAAGCCCGAGTTGACCGAGCCCCAGGTGGTCCCTGCTGCTATCCCTCAACACCAGCGGGCATGCTGTGATATTCTGGTCAGTGATTACTTGCGTCCAAAGGTCTGGGGTGCCAGAGAGAAGCAAGGTGGGCATCTGTGTCTCTGTGTCAGAGAAACACATTCTGGAAGGTTCCTGGTCTTGTTCTGATCTGCTGCTGGCTCCCTCCTCCTGCAGCCTCTTTGTCCAGAGCACAGGCTCCCAGGACACATTGGTGGTGGTCTGGCAGGGCTGGTGGGAGTGCGTGTGTGCACACACGTGTGAGAAGGCACAGGGTGGGATGTATGTGAGTGCTCGGGTGGGTGCACCCTCAGGAAGGCTTGGTGGTGGCACCTCGGGTCCTGGGCTGGTGCACAAGGGTAGGGCTGGCCTTGCTGGGGCCGGGGATGAGGGATGCATGCTAGCTGCATGCAGGTGTTACAGTAGCCACCTCTCTGAACATGCCCCATCACTGTCCTCTTGGTCACTTCGTGTTGGTGTGTCATGTCCCCATCATGGTGTATAAATGGGAGTGAGCCCGGCTCTCTGGGTCTCCAGGACCCAGGTCTCCCTGCTGGCAGCTCTTCTGAGACTGCTGGCTGGTTCTGGAAAGTGCGTGTCTTGGGCTCTGACTCTGGGCAGCTCCATCCAGCTGTTCCTCCCACCCGGCTCTGGGCTCACCTCAGCAGCCCTCTGTCCAGGCCTGAGATTGGGGGGGCACTGCAGGCAGGCTGGCAGTGTGCCCACCAGGGTGCTGGTTACAGTGTGCATGTTCAGTGTGCCCTCTGCTCTATGGCAGTGGCAGGGAACCTCGGGGATCTGGGAAGGCTTCCTGGAGGCAGTGGCACTCCAGGCGCCATGGGGTCTGAGTGTCTGGGTCACTGTCTCCCCCGCCTAGGCTGTGCCTACTGCCGCACCCTCTCCTTTCGTGGAGCCTGAAAGCACGCTTTGTTTCCATGCTGACCAATGCTTGCCCGTGCACAGAAGCACTGGGTGTGTCCCTAGCCTCGGGGGCCCTTGTGTGGACAGTGTTGGAGCCCGGCAGGGGCGGGGTGCTGGTAGGACAGCGTGGATGCGAACTGCTGGGCAGGAGCAGGACCTTGTTAGGGATCAGTTTTCAGGCCCACTGCAGCTGCTGCCTCGGGTGTGGGGGCCAGGGATGGGCACCCCAGGGAGCAGTACAGGCGGAGCCTTGGTCAGTGAGCAGGGTAATCCCAGCTAGTAGCCCCTCTGCTGTGGAAGTGGGCCCAAGGTGGGGGAAGCGGGACGGCTGCTCTGCTGGGGCCTGGCTGATCTCAGAGGTACAGAGCACAGCCTTTGCTGACCCTGGACTACTGTCCACACCTGGCAGAGCGGGCTCCCGGCACTCGCCCAGCACCTCTCTCCCACCCTTGCTGTGGCAGTGAATGCCCAGGCATGGTCAAGGACAAGCAGGATGGGGGCAGCCAGATGTGTTTAGGAGTGAACAGGGTGGGAGTAGCCTGGTGTGGTCAGGGGTGAACTTGAGTGGGGACAGCAGCCAGGAGCCACCAACACACGGTCAGGTGACCACAAGCTGTCCCTCCTCTCAGGGCAGAGTGACATCACCTAGGGGTACTCTGGGGCTGACAGCAGGCAGATGGTCTGGACCAACACCCCAGCACCAGTGGGGTCTGGATCCCTTCCCTCCACTCCCACCTCTGACTTCTGGAGGGCCCCTTCCCAGCTCTGCCCACTTCCCCACTTGGGTGTCTGCCCTACTGGACACTTTGCTCCACTGCCATCCAAGTGTCCCTCAACTGCTGTGATGGGGCAATGAGGAACAGGTGGGGTACCTGTGATGGGGATGGGGCAGGCGGGGTATCTGTGAAGTGGGAGGAGGCAGGCAGGGCACCTGTGATGGGGGAGGAGGCAGGCAGGGTACCCGTGATGGGGGAGTCCACTGACAGGACAGACCCAGCACAGTGGTGTCCTGGACGGGGACAAGAAGCCAGCTGCTGGTGGCTACTGGCTGACCACCCTCTAGGGGTCCTCAAACTATGGCCTGCAGGCCACATGTGGCCTGCTGAGGATATTTATCCAGGCTGCCGGGTGTTTTTGCCTCGTTTTGTTTTTTATTTAAAAATAAGATATGTGCAGTGTGCATAGGAATTTGTTCATAGTTTTTTTTTTTTTAACTATACTCCGGCCCTCCAATGGGTCTGAGGGACAGTGAACTGGCCCCCTGTTTAAAAAATTGCTGCCTGGGGTCATGGAGAAGGAATCCAAGGTGGGGTGTCTGAGGCATAGGTAGGGAGGCATAGGTAGGGAGGGCCCTGAGGCGCCATCCCTGTGGGTCTTCCCATGGGTTTCCCATAGTTGGCCAAGGACTCGCTATACAAGTCCTGATGTCCACACTGTGCCAAGGGGCCTTCCTGGCTGGCTGTGAGGCCACCTGGGCCTGTGAGGTAGCCTTTGTCCATACAACTCCAGGGCTCAACCCGTGCCTTGGTCGGGTCCACACAGCCCCAGAGCTCAGCCCGGTCGGTCTGGACAGTGCCTGGCGCTCCTGGTGGTCTGTGTGTACACATGGCCTTTTAAGGACAGCTCGCTGGGAGAACCCGTGAGAAGAATTTCCCTGGCATCCGGGAGCATTTTTCCTTCCTTTCTCTTAACTAAACTGTTAACTACTTTTAAAAACAGGACAGAGAGGAACACAAGGTCAGGTCCGGCAAGGTCTCCCTGGCCTGCCTGGAGTTGGCTGTCCCTTCAGGGTTGGTGGCACTGGGCCCTAGTCCCTGGCTGACCCTGGAAATACACCTCATCAGCCTGGCCAGGCGAGGGGTGGCACTTGCACAGGTCAGTGGTTGCCCTGAAAGGCAGAGGTGAGACAGGTGGAGAAACTGAGTCAAGAAGGTGATTCCCGGCAAGCGTGAGCGGGAGGAGGGGGGTGTATTCCTGACTTAGCCCCACGGGGACACACAAGCTGAGGTCTGAGGGCACCAGTCGTCCAGCAGGGACAGTGGGAGACCCTTAGGTCCTGGTATGAAGGGCTCAGGACAGCCAAGGCTGAGGTCAGGACCCCAGCCCCCTTTCTGGCTGCACCCCTGCCCTGCAGCCCAAATGAAGACCCCCAACTTCACGGTCCTGGGGGGTCTACCTCTCTCAGCGCCCCGACCCCTGCGAGCATGCTGATGTTCACTGTATAAGAACTAGCACTGGGAAAGTGTGCATGAGAGGGCAGTGTGGATAATCACGTGTCACAGCTAATAGGTAACAATACCTGTTACTGCTCCTGGCTTGACCCAGGGGACACATATGTGGGGTCCACAGAGCCCACCCTGGGCCACCAGCCTGCTATGCAGGGAAGGAGTGGAGCCTTCCACCTTTCTGTCCATCATGGGGGTGATGGGTAGGTGAAGCCCTTGGCTGCCAGTCCATCCCTGAGTCACATGGTAAGGGAACAGCCACGTGGTGCATTCTTAGGGCTGGGAGTGTCCTTAGGGCGGCCGGGCAGAGTCTCCACGGAGGCCCCTGGACCAGGCTAGCCCCTCTGTTGTGTGCTGACTGACCCGGGTCGCGTCTCCGTCCCAGGTGCGCGTGGGTGACCTTCCTCTCCCCCCTCCTGGGCAGGAAGTCCAAAGCCAAGCCGAACGGGAAGAAGCCAGTGCCAGAGGAGAAGAAGATCTACCTGGAGCCAGAGCACACCAAATCCAGGATCACTGACTTCGAGTTCAAGGAGTTGGTGGTGCTGCCCCGGGAGATCGACCTCAACGAGTGGCTGGCCAGCAACAGTGCGTACGAGCGTGCATGCGTGCATGTGTGTGGCGCAGAAACCATGTGGGGGGGGGCACTGAGCATTAGGGCATTAAACCAGCAACAGTGCTTGGGGGCGCTGGTGGGGCTGGGAGGAACTGGGTACTGAAGTCAGGTGTGGCACTGTAGTGCGGCAGGGCACACATGGAGGGAGGGGGGCGCTGGTCCAGCCAGGGTGCCAAGGGAGACGGGGGTGGCTGAACAGTCCCAGTGGGGGTGGGGGTGGCAGGCCCTGAGGAAGAAGGGGGTTTCTGGGATCCTCACGGCTGTGTCCCCCACCCCCACAGCCACCACATTCTTCCACCACATCAACCTGCAGTACAGCACCATCTCCGAGTTCTGTACTGGGGAGACGTGCCAGATCATGGCCGCCGGCAGCACGTGAGTAGTGGTCAGCACCAGCCACACCACCACCCCGGGAGGGGCATCTGCCCCACAGTGGTGGGGGGCGGGGCAGAGGGAGAGGCCCCTGGTGGCCGCTCAGGGATGCGGTCTGGGTAGCCGATGACCCCCTTGGCCATGCAGTGGACGGCCCCTCACCGAGTGTAGCACGGCATTGCGGGGGAGGGGCAGAGCTGCGTGGGTGGGTGGCCGGCTTGTGCGACAGTGCGCCCCGCCCTCGCAGACAGTACTACTGGTATGACGAGCGGGGCAAGAAGGTCAAATGCACGGCACCGCAGTACGTGGACTTCGTCATGAGCTCCGTGCAGAAGCTGGTCACCGACGAGGACGTCTTCCCCACCAAGTACGGTACGTCCTCGCGGAGGGCCCCACGCAGCCAGGCAGGTGGGCAGGCCATGGTGGGGTCATGTCGGCCTGGGCGAGTGCGCCCCTGCGTGGCCCCGCTCTAGAGCAGGGCCAGTGGGACAGGGCTGACTCCTCGTGGCCCTGGAGGCCTGCAGTGAGGGCGGGGCGCGGGGGTGGCTCATCTTGGAAGGCTCCCATCGCGGCAGGGGCCCTGTGGTGGGAGCACAGCAGCAGCATCATTCCCCCGCCCGCCGCCCCCAGGCCGCGAGTTCCCGCCGTCCTTCGAGGCGCTGGTGAAGAAGATCTGCAGGTACCTGTTCCACGTGCTGGCCCACATCTACTCGTCGCATTTCAAGGAGACGCTGGCGCTGGAGCTGCAGGCGCACCTGAACACGCTCTACGCGCACTTCATCCTCTTCGTCCGCGAGTTCAACCTGCTCGACCCCAAAGAGACCGCCGTCCTGGACGACCTCACAGGGCTCCTGTGCAGCGGGGCCGGCGCGGCCGCCGCGGCGCACAACCACGTGAAGGAGAGATGAGCCCGCGGCGCGCGGGGCGGACACGCGCACGGCCGAGGAGCCGGCGGCCCGGGCGCCGCCGCATCGTGTGCAGGCCCCCACGGAGGCGGAGCTGCTGGGGCCTGGGGATCCTGGCGCGGCCCCTCCCTGCTAGACGGCGGCTGGGCTCCCGCGCCGGCCGCGCGCCCTGTGGAGAGGCTTCCTTTGTAGACCCGGGGTTTGGTGTGCTTTGGGTGGGGTTGGTTGTTACCGAGAAGCCCCCTCCCCCGCCCCGCCTGGATGCCGGCTGATGGTGGCCCAGAGTGGGTGGGGCAGGTAGAGGTGGGACGCTGCCCGAGGGACCCAGTGGGGGTTCCAGCTGTCGCTTCTGCCCGTTCCTGCTTCCCGGGCGTCCAGGGAGGAAGCCCGCGACCTGTGGGTCGGGAACTGGCACTGGGCCCGGCCCAGGAGCTGGGCACCCTGCAGGAGACGCTGCCGCCACCAGTCACACGCAGCGTCCTCGCTTCTTAGTCTGTGTCGAGTCAAATAAAACACGTTCTCTCAGGCGTGAGCCTCAGTGTGTGTCCCGGCGAAGGCAGATCTGGTGGAGGGCTCTGAAGGACAACTCCCTCCCTGCAAGGGGCCTGGGGCCTAAGCTTCTTGTGCAGAGCCTGATGTGCCAACTGGGGTGGGGGCACTCAGCAAAGAGCACACCCCACACGCACCACCGCTGGCAGGGCACACCCCCCCCCCCAACCTCACTTATCCCGACACACACATACACCCACCCCGCCCCAACCCTGCTCGCCCTTAGGCTGCATGCCCTGACCCCATCCAGTATGTGCTGTCCCTCCACCCAGGCCTCCATCCCTGCCCTTCTGCACAACCGCACACACACACACACCCCACACACCCCACTCTGGCAGAGGAGTCACTGAGGCCTGGAATCACTCTCAAGCCCCAGGGCCAGGCCCAGGCCGGGAGCTGACATTAGAATTGGTAGAGGCTGCCTAGCACGGTCTGCACACTGCCTCAGAGGCTCTGCCTGAGTTACCTGATGACCTGTGACGCCCCCTGGGCACCTGTCCTGTGCACCACCTACCTCCCCCAGGATGCTCAGGAGCCAGTGCTGAACCCCACCATGTCCAGGCCCAACTGCGGGCCTCACCCTCAGCCCTTGCCCCACAGACCTGATCACGGCCAAGACCTTGTTTCCCGAGATGCTGCAGTGCTCTGTAAAGAGGGTGGCTCCAGGTCTGGCACTGCCTCCCCTCTGCAGGGTCCTGGGCTCCCAGTCTGCAGCTGCAGGGGAGGCCTAGTCCCTGCCCTCAGGTTACCCCCAGCCTCCCTGCCACGTCTCTCCCTGGGGACCGACCACGGCAGGGCCTCCACCACTCACAAGAGCAAGACTTCACTGGTCAGAATACAGGGGCTGAGTGCACTTGCTATGTGGGCCCCCACTGGCCGGGGATGGGGGAGACCTGGGTGTGCCAGTCCGGGTAGACTAGAGATACAGATCCATTGAAACTCATGTGTATGAGCTTTGTGTACAAGAGCAATTGAATATTGAGAAAATGTCCCAGCCCAGTCCAGATCAAGTCTATAAGTCTGATATTAGCCCACATGTCTGATACTAATCTATAAAGCCCTCTTCAGACTCACAAAACACATGCAATGATGCCAAATGCAGGTTGATCACAGGCCAGTGGGTGCAGTCTTGTGGCGACAGACCATGCCTGTGTCTGACCTTTATTCAGGAACCTGACCTGTCCCCTGAGCCGCCGCCTGGGGAAGGAAGACTCAGGAGGTCACGGGGGAGGAGGGGCTGAGGGCTCTTGGGTGGACTGACTGCCCAGGGGTGGGCCAGTCTAGTGGGCTGTGGGGCTTACAGTGCCTTCCCCAGAACCCACCCCAAGGGACTAGGAGGCTGGCCCACCACTGCCTGCTCACCAGCCTGTAGTGGGAAATGATGGGCTCAGCAGAAGGTGGGTAGCCTCGGCTGAGTCCCACCCAGCTCTGCCCCCGGCCCACTCCACTGTCCCTCCCTGAGCCTGGCTCCAGCCCCATGCCAGTTATACTGGGGACGTTAGACAAAAGGATGCCCCACCCCAACGAGGAACCTGCTGCCTTCCTTACGGGGCATCCTTAAGTGCCATCAAGTCCGTCTCGATCCGTGGCAACCGTGAGTGCAGCAGCAGGCCCTCCACTGCATTCTCGGTGGCTGCTATGTGGGAACCCACTGTCAGCATCTGTTTGCACCCGTGTCATTCCAGGTCTGCGGCACCCCGCCCCCACCCCGCTCGCCCACAGTACGAAGCGTGAGAGCCTTCTGTGGTGCGTTCGGTGGCCTTCACCACCCATCATTCACATGCCTTGGTTCTTCCCTCCAGCACCCCATTGCCCGTGCACACGAGGCAATGGTGTGGCCCTCTTCTGGGTCAGGCTCTCACTTCGAGCACTGGTTTTCCCGCTCCTGACCGGCTCCACGGGCACGGGTTGTGGGTCTGCCCGGTGGACCGATTGGGCAGGGGCAGGGGGGAGAAGAGTGGGAGGGGTTTCCAGCACCAAACAGGTGAGGGTGGGGGGTCCAGGAGACATAGCTCCCAACCAATAGAGGGGAGACAAGGAAAGGGTGGGAGTGGAGAAAGGGTCTGGATTGGCCTGGCGACAGGTGCAGCAGGGACTCTGGCTCATGGGCATCCCCTGCAAAGGAAAGGGTACTCTGGAGAGGCAGCTGCCAGCACAGCGTAAAAATCCTGATCTCGCATCCGGCAGGGGCTCAGGTGAGCTGACGGTCTCTCAGTGTTCCACACTGCAGCACCCCATTAATGAACTTGTTCTATTTGAACCTCCTCTCGGACTCTGGTCTGAATAGAGGGACTCTGGTCCCTCATCTGAAACTTCCTTGGGAGCCCAACATGAAGTCTTGTAACCACAAACCTCTTCCTGGTCGCCTAACCCGCTGCCGTGGAATCGAACCCATGTCCACTCCTAGCCACCCTGGCCTGTGCAGGACCACTGCTGCCCCTGGTGCTGGAGGCCGAGTTTCAGAGACGGTAACTCTGCCAGAGTAGAAAGCCCTGACTTTCCCAAGGAGCAGCTGCTGGTTTGGAACTGCTGACCTTGCAGTGAGCGGCCCAGCCCATGACCATTATGCCACCAAGGCTCCGCTTTCCTGACAGATCAAGTCAAATGAAAGCCTTGGCCACGTCTGCCTGTTCTCTGTGTGAGTGTGCTGGTTGGCTGGTTCTCCACACGGAGGTCAGGCCGATACCCATGGCCGTGGTCTTCGCTCTTCACCACCAAGTGCCGACCAGCCCTCTGCGCATTCAGCAGGGCAGATAGTGACTCCTGCTGCAGGTGTCACTGTGTGTGCCCAGTGCTGACGCCCACATCTGCATCGTGCAGGGCGGCTTCTCTGGTCAGTCACTCCGCACACAGATTGAGTACGTGCAGTGAAAGGTAAGCCCCGGTGCCCACCTTTCCTGATTTTAAGCCCACACAGGTCCCCTCCTCTGTCAGAATGACTGCTTCCTGGTCTGGACCCCATGAGGCGACGCAGAACGTAAGGTGACAAACGCGACAGACCGGTGGTATAAGCTGTGGAGTGTGTTGGCGCAGGACGCTGGGCTAACAGATGCCTACCATGGTGGGCATGGCTCTGAGCCTGGACAAAGGAGAGGCTGGGAGGACTCTTGTGGGAAGCTGAAGGCATTGTCAGTGAAGGCTCCGAAGGAAATCCAGGGACCTGTTGGAAACTGAAGGAAGGGGGATCCTTGGCAGGGTGTGTCAGAAAGCCTAGTGGAGTTGGACCCTGCAGTTCTGCAGGATGGGCTTGGAAGCAGTGAACTCCCATATGGAACGGAGGGGTTTTCCAAGCAGCGTGTTGAAGGTGCAGCCTCTTTTGCTTTGTCAAGTTCAAGATCAACTGAAGGAAATCCTATAGGACAGAACGGAACCAGGACTTGATGATTTGAGAAATCATCAGCCTACCCAGATAACAAGACACTACATCGCACTCATGAGTCAGGACAGGGTTCTCAAAGGGTGCTGAGAGGGTGGGCGGGCAGACTTATGCCAACACAGTCCAAAGATCAAACAAAGCGTTCAACCATTCCAAACTCTGGGTGATGGGTAGACCCCTCAGCTCAGCAAATGCTGAAAACAGGCTTGCTTGGGCAGGAACTGTGGACAAGCCGTCCCCATGATGCCGTGACTCCCCATGACTCACACAGGGGACTCACAGGGTTCGTGAGCATGTCGCCCTAGGAGCAGCACTGCCACGCGGGGCAGAGGGGACACTGGCACATGGAGCCAGTCGACTGCAAGCGGGTGGAGCCAAGTGCACCCCAGTCAAGGCCTGGAAGCACAGGGGTGACTCCCAGACCTGGAGGCCCCATGCCTGGGTGCTGCTTGCACGAGACCCCGCCCAGTCCTAGCCATCCTCACAGCGGCTCTGACGGAGCGCCTTGTTGCAGGCACCGTGCCAACCCACTTCATCAAGGGCCTTCTCTTGTGCTGCCCTCCACTTTTACCAGCAGGATGGCCTTCTCCCAGGACTTCTCTCTCCTGCGAACATGTCCAGAGCCCACGAGGTGAAGCCTCTCCATCCTTTCCTCTCAGGAGCACTCTGGCTGATTTCTTCCAGGACGGATCTGTTTGTCCTTTTGGCCTTCCGCGGTACTCTCAACAGTGTCCACCGCCGCTGTGGTGCAACTGTTACCCATCTTTCTTTGATCTTCCTCATTCAGTATCTATATTTCGCATGCACAGGAGGCGATTGAAAATACCGCAGCGTGGGCCAGGCACACCGTAGTCCTCAAATTAACACCCTTGCTTTTCAACCCCTGAAAGAGGCCTTGTGCAGCAGATGGGCCCAAGATAATAGAGCATGTGATTGCTTCACTGCTGCTTCCATGAGATGAAATTCTTGGGCCCAATAATTCCTCTGTTTCTTCCATTTTTATCTCTTTTGTGAATGGAAATGTGTCTAATTACTCTATGCCCATCCAGCTACTGTATATTAGAAGCAGATAAGTTGTCTTCTAGTGTCACCCCCTCATGCCAGTTTTAGAGGATTTAGGATGGCGAGATTTGGGGATTTTGAATGGAGACTTAGGTAGGATTCTGGAGTTGAAAAATCTTACCATAGTGAATGAGCGGGGGAGTGTGGAGTGGAGACCCAAAGCCCCATTTGTAGGCCACTGGAGATCCCCTTACAGAGGGTCTTGGGGAGGAGAGGAGACAGGGTGAGATGTAGCGAAGATGAAAAATACAACTTTCCTCTAGTTCCTAAATGCTTCCCCTCCCACCACAGTCATGATCCAAATCCTACCTTGCAAGTCTGGCTAGACCAGAGGATGTACACTGGTACAGATAGGAACTGGAAACACAGAGAATCCAGGGCGGATGATCCCTTCAGGACCAGTGGTGAGAGTGGCGACACTGGGAGAGCAGAGGGAGGGTGGGATGGAAAGAGGGAACCGATAACAAGGATCTACATGTGACCTCCTCCCTGGGGGACGGACAACAGAGAAGTGGGGGAAGGGAGACGTGGGACAAGAGCAAGATATGACAAAATGATAATTTATAAATTATCAAGGGTTCATGAGGGAGGGGGTTGTAGAGAAGGAGGGGAAAAATGAGCTGATGCCAGGGGCTTGGGTGGACAGCAAATGTTTTGAGAATGAAGAGGGCAAGGAATGTACAAATGTGCTTTACACGATTGATGTGTGTATGGATTGTGATGGGAGGTGTATGAGCCCCTGATAAAATGATTTTTTAAAAGATTCTGGAGCTGGTACTGGGTGGGTGGCACCCTGGGAGGACCTGTAGATGGAGTGAGGTTTGGACTGTAGTGAGCAGAATGACCGCCCTCCCCTAGGGATGCCCATGATGTTGGCTCTGGGGCCTGCCGATTCCGTGACCTTACACAGCAGAGAGGGGTTCAAGTTGCAGGTGGAATCAAGGGGAAGGTGCTGCCCAGCTGACTGGCATTGAGAAAGAGCTGGCCCGTGGTAACTAAAAGAGGTCTTAAAAGTGGGCGAGGCAGAGAGAGGAGGCATCCTGAGGAGATCTCTGCCTGATCTTGCTGAGGTTAAGATGGACGGGAGGGACCATGAGGCAAGGAATGCGGGCACCACTGGGGCCTGGGGAAACTGAGAACAGAGTCTCCCCTAAAGCTTCCAGAAGGAAAGAGCCTGCTGACCAACGGCCCCTGCTCGGCCCAGGGGGACCCTTTTGAGTTCTTGGCATAGCACAACAATCGGTGTTCTTTTCAGCCACGGAGTCTGTGTGGCAAGTTGTGACCACAGCCGCAGCTGCGGGATCACAAACAGCTGCAGGCAGGCCAGGGGGCTCTCGCGGGGGTTGTTTTTTTTTTGGGGGGGGGGTGAGGTGGCTGAGCAAGCAGCAGCTCTCGTGAACAATGGCTGGTCCCACCTCCCAGCCACAAGACTTGGCTTCCCATTGTCAGAGATGCCCGCTCCCTCTCACTGGCTCCCTGCTAAGCCCCATCCCTTCTGGGTCATGGAAGGAGACTTGTTACGGTTAGGAGGTGACGTGGAGCCAGGAGAGGGAAGAGGGCAATGCAACACGGGGCTGGAGTCCTCGGCGCTTGGCAGTTCAACCCCTGGTTGTATAGCGTGAGGATGTGTAGGAGAAGGAGTCAACCCCAACCATAGGAACAGAGCCGCCACCAGGGCTAGGGAGGTGTCATACTGAAGCCCTAGGCATTTCCCCCAACTCTGAGACCTCATGACACCAGGGATTGCTCCAGCTCACAGCCTGTAAATTACAGGATCCTCTCCTTCCACCTTTAACTTCCACCTTCCAGCTCCTGGAAGGTTAGCATTCAGGCAAGTCTGCTATCCACCTGTCTCCTCCCTCCAGCAGTGCCCAAGCCTGGCCCATAGTGCTGCCTACTGTTCAAAGCCCTTGTGGAAACTTGTATCAGTTTCACTTCCTCCAATACTGCCATGGGTTGAACTGGGTTTCTAAGAAATATATGCGGTAAACCCTAGCCTCCTTGCCTGTCATAATCCCGCTTGGAAATGGGTTCTGTGTTGTGTTCATGAAACAGGGTTCATGTGGGCTGTATCTTGAGTCGGTCTCTTTTGCGATATAAAAGAGATTAAACAAACAAGCAAACGGAGAGGGAGGTTAGTTGTGCTTCTGGTGAGGGACTAAAGGAAAATGTGGACCTGTGATTAGATCGTGAACAGGTGGTGCTTATTACGCAGTGCCCGAGAACTTGTCTGGATTATGTTCACCTGCTTGGTGGAAGGTAGGATGCGCTTTAACGTGAACTGTGCAACAGGGAAGGCTTCAAGAGATGAAACACTTCCATGCAAACTAAGGACACCTATCCTAGTACGTTCACCAGGGTTGTGGCGACTAAATGTTTTGTTAGAGAATGAAGCTTGCTACTGAGGGATCTAATCAACTACTAGCGCAGAAAACCCATCGGCTTAGCCTCAAGGGAACACGGGAGATGACTGCGTCTACGTTTTGGAATGGGCAGGAAGCAGGCCAAAGGAACTACATCGCTTGTCCTCCAAGAAAATAAAAGGGCCATCCCTGGAATTTCTGAAAGGTAGCAGAACTGTTGGAACGACACAGGAAGCAGGACTGGTTCCGTTTCAGTGGGCGGGGCCATCGCGTTCTAGATTTCAGGTAGGGTCTTCCAGCCAGCTCTGTTGTCCGGCTTCTGTGAAAGTACACCCAAGGGGTTGGGTTGTTGCTCAAAGCTGATGGGTGAGTCTGCTGGGGGCAAGGCTGCGGGAGTGGACACACCAGTTTATTAGGAAATGGGGCTGCCCAAAGCTGAGAGAACAGAGATCTATCCCCGTGGGCCTAGAAGACAGAGATGCAATGGTAGGCTGACGGGTTTCCACCCAGCATCCAGAAGGTATGACCAACACCCAGAGTCCAGAGGGCAGGGCCATTGCCTATAGTCTCAGCGAAGGAAGGGTCATTTTCAAACCCTCAGAGTTCATGGAATTCATTCTGTTGGGTTTGGGGCTTGCTTGGTGCCTGTTAGTCCTTCTTTCCAGCACGTTGAACCAGTTCAAAGGGTTTCACATTTGCTGTTGTAAACAGGAGCAGCATTTGTGCTGCTTAGCAACCAAACCTGTTGCTAAGAGCAACACACAGTGAAAGCAGTGTTGTTGGGCACCATCTTTGATCGGAGCACAGCTGCTTGTTCCCAGATCTGCGTGCTCTGCCACATACATGTATGAGGCCCTGGAAGAACGCCAGTGGTTATGGACCCCTTTGGACCCAATTTGAAACCTTGCTTCCCCTCCATGTTTTCCCAGTTGTAAAGGGAAACTTACCTCATGCCTGTTCCACTCTTGTACTTTGTAAATAGATAACTTGTATTCTAGATTTTACAGGCTCACAGATGAAGACTAATTTTGCCCTGGGATGAAATTTGCCTACAGCTTCACCTATATTGGATTTAGATGATTCTGCAGATGTGAGTTAGAATTTGCAGTTGACTGAAGACTTTTGGAATGCTACCATGCAATGGGGTGGATGTTTTGCCTATACAAAGGATATGAATTTGGGGGATCCAAGCGATGAGACATGGATTGAATTCTGACCCCCAAGAAATATGTGTTTCAGACCCTAGCCTCTGTGCCTGTGGTTAGATTCCAATTTGGAACCAGATTGTCATTGTTATGTTAATATGACAGGATTAGAATGGGGTGTATTTCCATTCTAATGGGATATCAACAAGCAGGCAGAGACGGGGTTAGACAGATGCAAGACATATGGGGCAATCTTGAAGGAAGCCGGAAACAAGAGGAAGAGACCAGAACTCTTCTCCAGAGCTGACACAGAGAGAGGCTTCCTTGGAGCCAGGGCTCCGCTTTCAGACGTCTAGCCCCACTAAACTGTGAAAACAAATGTCTGTCCATTAAAGTCACTCACAGGCATCTCTGTGACAGCAGCACCGGCTCACCCATCAACACAATTCCATCAGTAGGCTCATCAGGTCCCCCTGGCCTCCAAGACCCAGCTCACAGCCAGTACAGACCAGTCACTCAGCTGCCCAGGACTGAAACCTGAGGCGGAGAGGTTCAGCCCCTCACTGGGAAGGACGACCTACCATTTCATCCTTCTTTCTTTTTTTTTTTAAAGTCCTGATTTTAGTTCCTACACCACAGGAATTGAGGAAGCATTAATTAACTTAATACACATGACATACCAAGAACAGTGTCTGGGACATGATAAGCCGTCCTGTGTTTGTTTTCATTGTTTGGGTGTGTCTTCTTTTAGGAAATATTAGTAACTTTTCACTTAGGCCAACTTGTCTTCGCTTCTGTTACAGCCGAGCGGAGATCTTGGTGTCATGAGTGGGATTTTAAGATTATGGTCCCTCATGTGGAAGCTTCCCAGCAAAAAGGGAGAGATGATGGGCAGGCGGGGGACGTGCTGGTTTGTTGAGTAAGCTATGTTCTCTTTGTGTGTGGGACTCCAATCTTGTACCCATGAAGGGCGACACTTTAGACGCCAAACATCTAGACTCTAAATTTCAGAGGATCAACTAGAGGAAGAAGTGGAGGTCGCTGCGTGTCAGCGGCTCATTCAGTAAAGGAGTGGGCCAAGAACTCTTTCTACCCATTGTCAGTAGCTCAGGAACCCAAAAGCCAGACAATGTTGTGTCTGGCTGGACTGGAGCAGCCAGATTCTATCCTTCGACCTATCTGTAGAGAAAAACAGGTCCTTCAATGCTTTTGTAGAAAACGGTGGTTAAAATAGAGCCTGGCCTCTCAGCTAGCCCAGTACCTCTGGACACTGAAGTACTGAGTACCTCTGTGTGGCCACCTCGCCCAAGGACATGGGAGGCACCCAGCCTCACCACAGCAGACTTGCCCATGTCCTGAACCTGGGCGGCCGCCCATCAGGTAGAGTCCCCTGCTCAGCCAGGAAGCCAGAGGTGTGGGCCAGTTGACTCCCTGCAGCTCCCAGCTCACACCTGTGGACACTGGAAAGTAAACAGGGCAAATCCCACAGCCAGGAATCCCCACCCCCACCCCTACACACACACTGCCAGGGGTGCAGGGAGAAGGCCCTTGGCAGAGGCAGATGGCCAGGTGCAAATCCTGGTGCTGCCATGAGACCACACTCCGTGTCTCTGCTGAGAACCCTTCTTACGTCTGAGAACCCATGGCAGGACCCCTGTGCGCCTGTGCCTGAGTGTGTGTGTGTGTGGGGGGGGGTGTGGCTGTGAATGTGTACTCACATGTGGGAGAGTGAGCCGAGCCAGGAAGTGGGGTCTGTGGACACGGAGAGGGTCTCTCTCAAACCCCTTGTGGCAGGAAGGCTGCCTTGCTCCGGCCCTGAAGGTTCTGGCAGGGGAGTTGTGGCTCGTTCCCCTAGGATCCTGGCACTGAAACAGGGGGCTCTGGCCGCCTGGGGACCACACACTCCCAGCCCAGGAATAGGGACAAGGCCATCACCAAGATTGGCCAGCTGCCCAGCCAGCCCGACCCTTTGCTTGCAAGGTCAGGCTCACAGGTCCACGGGCCTCTTCCCAGCAAGGGTGCAGGACAAGCCAGGCGTCTGAGCCTGGCACCCACCTCCCAGCTGGGCTCAGGCTTGCCCGGAATGGGTCCTGTCTCCATTGGGGTGGGGAATGAGGGGACTGGACGGTCCTGTCGGCCAGAGCTGTGACCGGTGCCCCCCACTGCCCCCTTCCCTGCGCCCCCTTCCGCCCTCTCCGCGGCGGGACGCAGACTGCGCGGGTGTCTTTATGAGGAATTTATTGTTCCGGAACTCAAGTTGCTCACAGTTATTGACAAGAGTACACTGGGGGTGGGGGGTGGGGAGGCGGGGCTTGTCCGTGTGTCTAGTGGTGTCCGCGAGTATCCGAGGTACAAAAGAGGAAGGCCAGCGGGCAGGTATTGCTTTCCGGCGGGCGGGCGCCCGTTTGCGGTGGGCCCTCCCGCCTGCCCGGAGGGGCTCGCGCCGCTGCAGGCCCGGCCGTGCCTGGGTGGAGAGCCAGCCTGTGGTGGGGGGTCAGTGTAGTAGAAGCGTTAAAATCGATACAGGAGGGGGGGCGGGCGGGCGGGCGGCCTGCGAGGCCGGGCAGCGGGGCATGCGGTGAGGCCGTGGGGTCGCAGCCTGGCCTCCCCCACGCGTCTCCCACCAGCCGGGGGGCGGTGGAGCCGGCCAGGTCGGCGACGCCCCAGCCTCCGTATGTACAAGGGCAGACGCGCGCAGAGGGGCGCCACGCCCACACTTCCTTTCGGGCTTTTTTATTTTGTTTTTTTTTTTTAGCTTTTTAAAATCATTTTAATAAAAAAAAACCCTGCGGCGCCCCCGGGCTCCTGCTGCCCCTCCCCTCTGATCATGGACACCAAACGGAACGTGTCCCCAAGCCGGTGGCAGTGCCACCCCCACCCGCCAGCCCGAGGGGCTGGGAACGGACCCTCGGAGCTCTTGGCGCCTTCTTTAAATATATATATATGTATGTGCGTATAGAAATACCCAGGCGGGCCACTGACGCGCAAACCCGTCCGCCCACAGCGCCCCACCCCGGCTCCCTTTTCCAAAAACAATCGAGAAAAAAAAGTCTATAAAAATATCTCGCAGGAATTCTTTAGAGTTTACAGTAGCTTGCCAGTGCTGTGCTGGCGGTCTGCCTCGCCGCCCCCTCCCGCCCGCCCGGGCCGCTGGGCACAGGCCGCCAGCCGGAGATGCCTCTGCCACCGCGCGCTGCCCAAGGCGCAAGTCCGGGTGTGGGGCCGTGCGCCACGCTGCAGCACAGCCCCTGCAGGGCACGGGTCCCTGCGGCCTTCTCTCTCCTCGCTCACGCCCGCTCTCTCTCTCTCTGTCTGTCCCCCTTCGCCTCAAAGGGCATCAACCCAGGAGCCACCTGCAGGCCCAGAGACAGGCAATGGGGCCACGGCGGCACGCAGGCCAGCGGGGGCGGCAGCAGCCGGCGATGAGGGCGGTGGCCAGGGTGGATCTGGGTGAGTGGTGGGCTTGGGCGGGGTCTGTCCCTGCTGCTTTCGGCACCATGGTGTGTGCTGCCCGGAGTGTGGCCTGGCGGGCAGTCCTGCTGGCGTCTGGCTCTGGCCGGCGTCCCTGAGCCGGTGCCCGGGTGCGTCGCGAGGAGCCAGGCAGCGGCAGGTGCGCAGGCGGGTGGGCAGGAGAGGAGGGCGTTGGTTGGTCCGCAGCGGCTGCCTTCGGTCACAAGTGTCCGGCGGAGCAGCGGGTGGCTTCATGGAGGTGACATGTTAGCTTTTCGGGATAATTCCTGGTATCAGAGCGGAGACAAGTGGCGACATCAGACAGAGACAGAGACAGAGACAGCGAGAGAGGAAGAGGGCGCGGCCCCCGGCCGCCTTCCTCCCAGGCTCCCAGACAGCAGGTTAGCGGCCACGGCCGGCACAGCCGGGTCCACGGCCGGGTCCACGGCCGGCCGGCCGGCGGGCGGGCGGGCAGCGCGGTCGGCGCTGGGCGGGGGACTGTGGCTAGGGCTGCTCGCGGCAGGCGGCTGGCCGCCCCGTTCTGGCCGCGTCCTTGCCAGGCAGGTGCTCCGCGTCTCCTCTGGGGCCGGGGCCGGGGCCAGCGGCCGCCAAGTCGCCCATCGGGCCCAGGGCACTGTGCTTGGTGGGCGTGCTGGGGGCCTGAGACACCTGCCCGTTCTCCTCGTCTGAAAAAAGTTGTTTAATTACGTCAAAGAAGTTACTCAATGGGCTTCCTGGGTACACAGAACAGAAGACAAAAATAAAAAAGGAGGAGAGAAAAGAGAAAGAGAGAGGGAGAGAGAGAGAGGCAGGGAGGGAAGGAGAGAGAACACACATGAACAGGGTCTTGGCAGCAGAAGGGAGACCAGGAGGCGGCGGGCAGCGGGCAGGAGACAGGCAGGCCCCAGGGTGACACAGCAGGAAGCTCGGGGAACCCAGGCCTCTAAGCTGACCTCCAAGGCAGGTGGCAAGACCCCCTGCCCTCACAGGTGGACACTGAAGGCCATGTCCAAGCAGCTGTGTGCCAGACACCCCCTCTCTCTCCCCCTGGCCCTGAGCCTGGCAGGTCCCAGCCCCTAAGACTAGCATCAAGTGGACACCCCCTCACCCCCCACCGACAAAGAGCATGGCTGCCGGAGGCCAGGCAGGAGTGGGGACAGAGGTCAGCACACACAGAGATGGCAGATGGGTGGGGGGAGGGGCAAGCATGGAGGTGAGCAGGTGAGGCAGCAGGGGGTGACCCTGGTCCTGGGGCCCTGAAGGGGGTGAGTGGGCTCTGCTCACAGGGGTGCCAACAGGGGTCCCCTGGGCTCCACTCCTGGGTTAGCCCAGAATGGCATGGGCACAGTGAGCAAAGACAGGACCCCTGGGACACTAGTCCCCAGGGGACACAGCTAGGCCTCACACCCCGGCTAGCCAGGGCCACAGGTAGTACGCCCTCCCCACTGAGCTTGGAGGTCCTCTGGGGCCTATGCACATGTGCACAGGCCCACATGGAGCCTGGCGGGGGCTGGGCAGGTGACAGGGCTGGCGGGGGAGTGGCGGGCTGTGCCTGCATGTTGAGTGCGGTGCAGGTGCCGGAGGAGAGCGTGGGGGGGGGGGGGGGGTCTTACCACACTTGGAAAACCTCCCAGTCAGCATTTCCATACAGTGGGTGGTGTCTGGGCACAGGCAGAGAGAGGAGGGCAGAGTGTGAGAACAGCTTTGACGGGAGCGGGGGTCCAGCCGTCCGCAGGACAAGGCCTGGCCCTGCTTCCCTTCTGGCCCTGGCTGTGGATGCAGGACACAGCGGGACTGGCTCAGCCCTGGGATCGCCCTGGCCCTCGGAGGGCTCGCTGGGTGGGCGTGTCTCCTCCCTCTTCAGCTCTCTACTTCTCCTGGGGGCCCTCTGGGCCTCCCATCCCTGGGGGTGCTGCTGGGGGTGCTGTTGTGGAGACCCCGAGATCTCTCTGGGGACTGTTGGCATGTAGGAGGGAGGGGCAAGATGGGGTAAGGCCCTGGCTACAGGTTCCCCCCTGGAAGGAGGCTCAGGGCCAGTGAGGCACCCCCTGTTTTAGGGAGGACTGGAGAGTGGAGCCCTGTGGACAGGGCCTTAGCCACCTTGAGCACTTTGGGGCCTAGAGCTTGGGGCAGGGGCCCTTGTTGGCGGGTGGTTGGACGGACACCACATGGGGTAGGAATGGGAATGAGGACTCCCAGCAGGTGCCAGGCCTCCCTGGGCAAGCCCTACCTAGCACAGTGCCCATGGTCTCTACAGCGCCCAGGGCACCTGTCCTGTGTGCCCTAGCCCGGGACCCTGCCTACTCTGGGCAGTACAACACCTGAGCCCCCTGGATGTCCTTGACCACACTGCATGTGCTTGAACCCATCTGAACCCCCTGGAGTGAACCGGAACCCCCCCTAAAAGTACCTGAGTCTACCTGGATGCACCTAAGTATAGCTGGGTGTACCTGGCCACACCTGAGTATACCTGAGAGTACCTGGCCACATCTGAGTATATCTGAGTATACCTGGCCATGTCTGAACCCACCTGAGTGAACCTGAGCACACAGAACCTTACCTAAGTCTGAGTCCACCTGAGCCCACGTAAGAGTAGCTGAGTGTACCTGAATGAACCTTATCACACCTGAACCCACCTGAGTGTAATGGAGACCACTTGAATGTACCCGGCTGCACATGAATGTACCAGAGTGCACCTGAATGTACCCGAGCCCACCTGGCCATACCTGAGTGTGCCTGGCCACACCTGTATATCCTTGAGCCACTTACATGTACTTGACCACACCTAAACAGACCTTATAACACCTCACCTCTGTGTACCTGAGCCCACCAAAGTACAGGGGCCTGAGTGTACCTGAGCCTACCTGAATGTACCTGAGATCACCTGTGTACTCCTGTTGTTTCCCGCCCCCCATTGTCAGCCTGCTCCCCGGAGAGAGGGCCCCACTCTGCCCACCAGTGGGGTGATGAGGGGCATGAGGGGTGGGGGACGGGGTGAGCAACACACAAGACAGAATGTGGATGGTGGACAGTAGAAATGGACAGCACGGGGCCCGCTCTGGCCCTGGACCCCACACGGCAGCACCTCGGGGCCCTGATAAGCCATCTCCTATGACCTGGGCAACCGCCCCAGTGCCTGGGTGCCAGGTTCTGCCCCCAAACCCACAGCCACACCCCAAACCCGCAGCCACAGAGTGGTGCCTGTCCTCACCTGCCAGCCCTCGGCACCCTACTGCATGCACACACGACCCTCCAACCTGACAGCCTGGTGGCCTGCAAACACATGCGCACACATGGACAGTCCTCCCCACGGGCCAGCCTCCAGGAGGCTCGAGCTCCGTCCCCGCAGTGTCCCCTGTGCCTGCCCGCGGTGGGGCCCCAGCACCAGGAACAAGGTGCAGAGGGCTGGGGGCAGCACGTCAGCCCACACACAGCCCCTGGGATGCTAGGTGGGGGGCACTGGGATGCTAGGTGGGGGGCACTGGGGTGCCCTGCTCACCGGAGGCTTGCCCTTGCTGCCTGTACAGGCTGCACTGTGGCCGCTCAGTGGCCAGCAGCCTGGGGCTCCGCCGGTGCGGGGCTGGTGCCCCTGCCCGCAGCCCCTCCCCACGCAGCGGCTAGGCCGGAACCTTACCTGCCAGCGTCAGAGGCTACTCTCGTAGCTGGTGGCCACCTTCTGGCCCTTAAGCACAGCGCCCCAGCTCAGTCCTGGCGCTGGCGGGGGCGTCTCTACAGTGGACAAGAGGCCCCTCTCAGTCCCAAGCAGCGGAGCCTCTCGGCCCCTGGGTGCAGCCAGAGGAGGGCCTGGGGCCCGTTGGGGCAGGATGGGGGGACCTGCTCCCTGGGGGCCGGCGACCAGATCCTCAAGCCCCCCATCTGTGTCCCGCTAGCCAAAGAGGCGGTGTGGCGCATCAGCTCACCTGACAACTGCTGGGCGGAGGGCTGGTCATGCGTGCTGAGCAGCTGGGCCTGGATGGTCTCCACCACCCGCTTGAACCGCCGGCTGGGGCCTGCAGGCAGGCAGTGTCAGTTACCGGGGCAGGGCCGCATGGGCCTGCCAACACACGCTGCCCGCCTGCGCCTGCCTGCCGGCCCACACCCGCGGCTCACCAGACAAGAGCGTGAAGGTGACGGAGTAGATGCCGTTCTCCTTCTGCGCCTCGCCGCCCTCTGTGTAGGTCACATCCACCTGAAACTTGACCGGCTTCTGGAACACGGCCGGGCCACCTGTCGACTTGTATTCAGCCCGGAAGCTCGTCTGGGAGATGACGCTGTGGCTGAGGCTGGGGATCTGGGGGCACGTCAAGTGGGGTGAAGCCAGGCCCTGGCCACCGCCGTCCCCTCCCCTGGCCTCACAGCCCCAGCCCCACCAGCCAAGGGGACCCCCGCCCGCTCTTCCTGCCATGCTGGAGGCTAAAGACGGAATGAAGACCACTGACACAGCTAGGCCCTGCAAGGTCAGCAGGCGGTGGACACTGGACCCGGAGGGTACTGTCCCCGACTGAGAGATCTCTCGCTTGGGGAGACCTGCTCAGGGCAGGGGTGTCCACAGTGTGTGTGGTGGGGGGCATCTTCAGCTTGCAATGATATCTTAGTCGAGGACACCGGGTGGGGAAGTCCAGTGTAGGGTGATGGGGGAGGTGGCCAGGCTTGGCACAGGGGCCATGTGAGGGGCCACACAGGGACGGGGCAGGACAGGCTGCAAGGACAATAGCCTGGCATGTGGGCCTGTGGGCAGGTGGCCTGGATACGGGCCTGCGGGAGGTCCTCAGAGGGTGATGGGCACAGGGCGACGACACTGGACACCTTGCTCCCTGGGACAGCATCCTCAGTCCTGGGCATCCGGGCTGGCTTCGGGGTCTGGGTGAAGACGCCGAGCCCCCTTGGCCTGCCACTCCCTCCCAAGTCTCTGAGCGCCCCCCACAGACCCACTCACCGAGAGGAAGGCGTGGACAATGTCAGCCTTGATGGAGCTCAGCGGCTTGTCCCTGATGACCACAAAGATCTGCTCCTCCTTTTCCAGGTTGATGAAATTCCCAAACCACGACTTCTTAGCCAGCCTGGAGGTACGGGAGGGTCAGCTCTCAGGCTCCAAAGGGCCCAGGCCCTGTGGCTTTGCCCCTCCTCCCAGGCACCCCCACAGCTGAGCCTGGCAGTGCCCGCTGGAAGCTGCCCGTAGGAGAGCGCAGGGTGGGGTTCCCAGCCCCTCGCCACTGAGGTGGCTGTGTTTGAGAAACAGTAGAGAGAGGGCACGGGCAGCTGTGACATCCTGGGGAACATGCCCCCCACCCCAGGTCCTTTCAGGGACAGATGGCTGAGCGTCAGAGGGTAGAGCCTTGGCAGTCAGTGGGCACATGGTGACTGGGTCTGAACCCACTGCCCTGCTGCGTTATGGCCACCTGCCCCCACGAAGACAACCTTCAGACCAAGCCAAAGCCCGCTTGGGGCCTCCAGACCAAGCACTGCACCCAGTGTTCCCAGCTGGCCCCCGCCTGAGCCAGCCTCACCCCCTGGAGTGACCTGTATCTCCTGGCCCAGCAGAGCACTGTCTGTGCACCTGAGGCTGAAGCTTCTGGACAAGAGCCCCTCCCACTGACCCCGGACCCTCCATGAAGCCCCACCGTGGACATCAAGGCACTGCTGGCCTTGGCGCCCTGCCCAGGCCTAGGATAGCCCCAGCAGAGGCCCCAGCGTTGGGGGTATGCTCCAGGGATGCCCTGGGTCCTGGCCCGAGATTCCTGTCCTGTGTGGGGGTCACAGCTCACGGCCACTCCATAGATGTGGTCAGGGTGTCGCTCCTCATGCCTGGTGACCAAAGCTGGTGGCTTCTGGCCAGCCGGTAGACTCTCCAGACAGTATCTGGGCTGCTGAGCTCGGACCGGTGGGCAGCTCACTGCCGGTCATCATGCAGATGGATTCTTGGACTATGGTTTAATACAGATGGGACTCCGGACCCCGGCCCCGGGCATTGAGACTTGAGATGACAGTTGGCCAGCACTGACCCCAGCAGACGCACGGGCCATCGGTGGTGCAGGGAATCTGTGTGACTGGGAGCCTCAGTCCTTTTCCCTTGAAGCTGGCAGGGGGAGGGGGGGAAACACAGGGTCGAGCCCCACTGGCCTATGCACTCTCATGGTGGGAAGACAGGAGGAGGTGGTGCTTTGGTGCCACAGGTGGACACTCATCCATCCTCTTCAGAAGCAGTGGTCCTGGCTGGGATGTCCTTGCTCCCTGTCCACCTCCGGGGCGGACTCTCCAACCACCTGGGCCTTCCCTGCCCAGCAGCAGTCTTCTGACCACGCCTAGAATCCCAGCATGTGTGTGTTGTGGGGGGAAGAGTGTAGGGGGGCATACTCCACTTGATCCTGGGATCCTGGTCCAGGAACACAGACAGGGTCCCTTGATCCACCCCCACCTCTAGATCCTGCCAGCTTCCAGCTCCCTGTCCGACCTGCCTGCCCTCCCGCCTCGCCCAGCCCACACAGGTGGCAGACAGCTGTGGACAGATGCAGGGCAGTCGGATGCTTTCAGGAGCCAAAGGGCACCCGCCTCGACTCCCTGGAGGAGGAAGAAAATGTCACTCGATGAGAGAAGCTTCTAGTCTGGGGTCCTGTGGAGGGGGCCTCAGCTGGCAGGCCCTTGGGGAGCAGTCACAGGGCCCTTGGCGGGCAAGGCCTTACTGAGGAGTGGGCCTCCTCCACCACAGGCCGGCTTGGTTTGCTTTTAGAATTTCTGGGACAGAGAACAGCAGCAGATTGAAAGTTAAGGGCCTGGAGGGTTAGTGCTGGCCTGTGAGCGGGAGGGTTGACAGCTCAGGCCCACCAGCCACTCGCTGTCCCACAGGTCCCCAGGGACCAGACGACCTGCGGCGCCCTGCAACGTCAGAGCAGGACCAAAGCAGTGCTTTGTCCTCCAGGGCATGCAGGAGGGCCCAAGCGGGTTCCCAGCCAGCAGCTCTCAGGTGCAGTCACCGGCCGTGTCCTTGGAGGCTTGTGTGTTGCTGAACGGGTTTTCATGGAAGTTTCCAGACTACGACAGACTAGGGATAAAGCCTGGCCATCGACCCTTAGGAAGCAGCCAGGGAAAACCCACTGGGTCATCGTGGCCCGATCTCACTGCTCTGTGCTGTGCATGTGCTGCCACGTCCACCAGGGCATCTCAGCAGCCACTTAACACGAGTCGGTGGGCACCACAGTCCCCAGAAAGATGCCCCACGGCCTCCTTCTGGTCCGCAGTGGCCATCTAAGGAGAGTCTGCTGGCCTCTCCCCTTGCAGAGCAGAGAGGATCAGGAAAACCAAAGAGCCAAGGAATCATTGGGTGCTAATGGACTGCGAGAACGTTAACGGCCACCACCCTGAGATCAGAAGAACAAAGATAGTGCCCAGTGACTGCTTTGAAGAATGAGGTCACGTGGACGGAGCGGAAGAAACGGTGGAACAAAGCTCAACATGCTACAAATAGACCAGATGACCGGGTAGACGAAGACTGAAGGAGCCCCTAACACACTGGCCCCCTTGTCACCCTGAAGCCCTGAATTGAACTCGCCACCGCAACTCAATTTCCAGCCAAACCACAGATGAACAATCACCAGCAGAGGTACCACTCCTCAGAGCCATCAGCCACTCGAAACTGAAAAGGGCAACACTGACCCAAGGACAAAGGCCAGAGGCCAGAAAGAGGGCAGATGGCAACAGGAAGCACAGGGATGAAGCGAGGATGAGGGACGGTCCCTAGAGGGGACGACGGTGGATGAGATGTATCAACTGCTGCCGGCAGCAGCGGCCTCCTCAGGAAACCTGCACCTGATCAATGCACAGGGAAAAGAGAGAGGAGGGTGGTACCAGCTCGTGGATGGCAGGACTCAAGGCCAGATGATGCCAACCCTCCTCTGAGAGATGGACAGTGCTTGGGCTGGGCAGGCACTCCAGCACGGCGGGGAGGTGGGGGGGCGTCCAAGTCTCAGGCTGCCGCCGCTGCCTTGCTGGGGGTCGTGTGGAGCTAGCGGCTCCACCTGGCACCTCACGTCGAGCACGTGACCAGATCCACACCTTCATGCAAAGAACTGTCTTTGGGCATCTGCTGGCCCTGCCTGCAGTTCCAGCTGCCACCGCGGGCAGCGGTCTCAATGCACGGCCTGTTGCCATCCCTGATCCTCCACCGGTGCAGGTTGCACATTGCTCCTCCCACTCACCATAAGGATGAGGTCCCGCTTATGATGGCTGAGTGGGCAGGCCTCCTTGTGTCCGTCCAGCTCTCGGGTGTGTCCACTCCTGGCTCGTCCTTCTTGCTCTCCCAGCACTATCTTTGGGGCCCCCACCTGTGCCCCTCCCCCCCAGACCACACCGTCCTCTCCAGGAAGCTGGCCGGCCTATGGCACCCTCTGTGGGCAGGGCGAGTGCTGCTCCAGTGTCTCCCCGAGGTGGGCCTCTGACCCAGGTGAGCACCTCCTGCGGGGGATGAGCGCTCCGGGCCACAGCAGGCCGGTGCAGGGCCCAGGGGCCCTGAGTGAGCAGCGAGCAGCCCCCATTTCATCCTATCCTCCTTCCCTCCTTCAAAGCATCTGGGGGTACCATGTGCTCGTCTCTCCGAGTTCCTGCTGTGTGTCTCCTCGCCTGGGCTGTCCTCCCCTAGGGGAACCGCCTGAGTGGGGCTCGCAGATCCCTGGGCAGGGGTCCAGGCTGCTGGTTCTGGGTCTGTGCCCAAACTCTGTGCCAGGGCTGAACTTCCTGGCCGGTCCCTTGTTGGTGTGCCCGTGGGGACTTCCTGGGTATCCATTGTCCATGCTGGGTCCCTGGGTGTCCATGATCTGTGCCAGGTTCCATGGGCGTCCATGTGATCTTATCAGGTCTCCTGGGCATCTGTCTGTTCTGGGTCTCCTGGGCATCCATGTGTCTATGAGGGACTCCTGGGGGTTATTCCATGTGTCCAGGCAGGTCCCTGGGCATCTTTGTGGCTGTATCAAGGCCCCAGACATCCATGTGGCTGTGCCAGGTATACTGAGTGTCCATGTGTATGTCCTGGGTCCCTGGGCATCTGTTGTCCACGGCAGGTCCCCTGGGAATCTGTGTGTCCATGCAGATCCCCTGAGTATCCATGTGTCTATATCAGGGGTTCCTTGGTATCTGTGTATCTGTGCCTGGTCCTCGGGGGGTCTGTTGTCCATGCCTGGTCTCCTTAGCCAGTTGTCCATGCCTGGTCCCCTGTTGTCTGTGCTGGGTCCCCTGGGCATCTGTATTGGGTTCCTTGAGTATCCATGTGTCTGTGTCAGGGGTCCCCAAGTGTCCGTGTGTCCATGCTGGGTCTCTTGGAGGCTCCTGGCCACAAGGCCTACTGGGGGAAGGGGGCTCAAGAGCCTCTTGCCAACTCCCAAAACTCAGACAGCCAAGCTGCTTCTCATGCTTGGCAAGCCTCTCCAGGGGCAGGAAGGTGGCAGAGAAGGAGGCCCCTGGGTACCCAGCATGTCTGGACAGTGCCATCCATCCCCTGGCTGTGTGTGTCCCAGAAAGAGCCACTGGGTCAGCACAGGGCCCTGGCTGGGAGCAGGACCCCACAGCAGGGGTGTGTGCAGAGGGTGACAGGGGCTGGTTATGTGAGGCACCCCTATGTCACCCACTCTCCCTCTCCCCCTCCCGTGGCACCTCCCCTCAACTACCCTCAGGCCTACTCAGGAGCCTGGCAGGACCTGGGCTAGTGCTGGTTGCTGGGCTGGGTCCCCTCCTAACCCCCGTGGTGTGAGGACTGGTCTGTGGATGGGGGGCACGGACGGGGCCAGGGGACACTGCTAACCCCACTCAGCCAGCCCAGCACAGAGAGCTCACCCTAGCCCCACCCCAGCCACACCCTGGCCACTTACTCTGGGGAGGACTCCGGGGTCAGGTTGGACATCTCCTCTGGGGTGGGGACTGCACACGGCCGGCAGGGAGAGAAGAGCGGTGACCACCAGCCAGCCGGGGAAGCTGACCCCACACCACGCCACCCCTCCCTCAGGCCAGACCAGGGCCCAGCCAGGGCGGCAGGAGGTGGATCCAGGATCTATCCACTACCCGGTGCTGAAAAGCCCGCCCGCCTGCTCTGGATACCAGCTCCTGCGTCCCGACATGCTATAGCGCCCAGCCCATAGGCCCCCTGACGCTGGACCTTTCTGGCTGCCCTCATCCACCCCTGCCCCTGGGGTTTCGGCAGGGAATGGCCTAGGCAGAAAGTAGCCCTAAGGGCTGCAGTGCTCCGCCGCGCCCCAGGGGACCAGCTCTGCTGTGCGCTCACACAGATCGACCCCCACGCGGTGGTGACCGAGGGCGTGGACCCCCTGGGCCCCCCACCTTGCAGTTTCCGGCGGTGGAAGCGGGGTGAGCCCAGGAAACTGTTCTTGATGGAGTTCAGCCGCGTCCTCCAGGGCACGCCCCCGACGCTGGGGCTGGACGGTGGAGTGGGGGTGGGCGTGCCCGCCGGGCTCTCCTTTGGCGTGTGGACAGGCGTCCCCTTGGGGGTGGGGAGGGGACTGCCCCTCGGAGAGGGGTGAGGGGTCACCTGTATGGCAGGGACAGATTGGGCGTTTGGGTCGGTCCCGGGCTGCGGAGGCCTGGCGGGGGCCGGCGGGCCGGGGAGCTGGGCCGACGAGGGCGCTAGGAGACCCGCTGCGGAGCTGGGGGGCCGGGCCTGGGGGCCGGTCGGGGGCGGATGGGACCTGGCGCCCTGGAGCGGCCGGTCAGGGCGCGCGCCCTTGCAGGGCAGGGTCTGAGTCCGGGGGTTGGGTCGCGCGGCCGGTGCTGCGGGGGCGCGTCCCGGCCGGGAGGTGCTCCCACGGGCTCCGGGCTCCGCGGAGGTGGCCAGGGGGCAAGGTAGGAGGGGCGGCTCAGGGGGCGGGGGCGGCAGGACAAACTTCCTAACAGGCTGGAGGGGGAAGGGGTGGCGAGCACCAGGAAGGGGGCGAGGGGTCCCCCGCGCGAGCAGCCCGCGTGCAGGCGCGACGCACATGCCCGTGCACCCGCATGCACGCACCGAGCCCACCCCCGGAGTCGATCACAGGGACAGGGGGCGGGAGGCAGGCAGGTGGGGCAGGCGGGCGTGCGACAAAAGAAAACACGACACACACAAGAAAACACACAAAACAAAGAAACGTGCAGTTAGCAGAAATCCGCGCGAGCGCTCAGCAGCAGCAACCAGCGGGGCCCAGCGGCGCATGAGGCCGGATTGGCCAGGCCAGGGGAGCAGCCCAGGCAGCGAGGAGGGGCACAGGGCTCGGCCAGGGATGCCCGAGGTGTAGGAACACGCAGGGGGAAGGGGGTGTCCCTTCCCACCTCCCTCCTACAGCGCTGAGGGGGCCTAGAGGGTGGGGTCACTCACCCTGGGACTGCTGAGCGGACTTGTGGAGAGGCCTGAGGACGCACCACTGATGGACCGCGACCTGGGGGGAAAGGTGGAAGGGCAATGTCAGGGAGGCACAGCAGAACTACGCCCCATCTCCTCTCCCAGATGGACCTCTAGGAGGCCAGGAGCCCCAAGGCCGGTCAGCACTGCTCATGCCCCGGCCGCATCCCCATCTCAGGGGCTATGGGCACCTCTGTGCTGCACCGCTCACCGGCTGCCTCCTTGGACATGGGGCCCCAGGATAGACTCCAGCTCTCTGGGCGCTGGGCTGTGTCCAGCCCAGGCAGGCTGGGTGCTTTCTGCCCACAACTGCTCCTCTGAGCTCTGAGCACTCAGAGCCTAGTGTCTGGCACATCCACAGTGCCCCATGTTCACAGTGCCCCAACCCTGCCAGAAGCTTCGACAGACAGCTGTTAAGTCCGCCCCCAAGAGCCTATGTGATCCTGGGCGAGCTGGTGGGCACAGGCAGGACAGTGGGCCAGGCTCAGCTCCCTCCATCTTGAAACCAGCAGAGCACCTGCCCCCCACTCACCCCTCTGTGCCAGTCCCCATGATCCTGAGAGGATGCAGGAGAGGCAGGCGCAGGTGTGGAGACCAGGGCCCAGGTGTGTGTGTGGCCCCCACTGCACAACTACCCCTGAGTGAAGCTGGCTCCCGAAACCATGCTGGGCCCCCTGGTGATGACCCCCCCCCCCCGCCAGCCCACACTCCGGTCAAGGGAGGTGACCATGACCCTGTTTGCCCTGCCAGCCTGGCTAGAGTCTCCAGGCTTCCCATAGTCTGGTCCAGGCTGCTCCCAGAGTGGTCCAGAGTCTGCCTTCTGGCTCCCAGGCACCCCAACCCCGACCCTGTAGCCTGTGGTGCACCCCCCCCACCCCCGTGATGCAAAGAAGAGGAAGAGCAGAGGAATGTCCACTCTGCGGGGGTCGGTGGTGGGGCAGAGGGAGTTTGGCAGCACCCATGCCCAGGTGAGGCGCTCAGGCCCCCTCCCCAACTCAGTAGAGCTGCCCAGTCACAGCAGCATAACCTCAGGGCCCCAGGCAAGCCCCCAAGGGCACTCCACCGTGGCAAGGAACAGGGGGGCAGAGCAGGGAGGGGAGTTCTCGGGCAGGGACAGCCATGGAGGCCTGCAATTCCCCCTGTGGTGGTTGTCCCTCACTTGCCGGGCCAGAGCTGTCCTGGGGAGGAAAGGGGTGCGCAGGAAGGCTGGTAAGGCAGGGAGGGGCCCGGCCTGGCCTGCCAGGGGCGGTGAGCAGGGTGTGTACCTGTCTTCTGTGCTGAGTTGGGGGCGGGCCTCAGTGATATCCAGGCTTTTACTGAACACTGCCTTACTACAGCAGGAACAAAGCGAGAGAACAGAGTTACAAGCCGCAGCTCTGCCGGGACCACCGAGCAGCACAAGCCTGGGGTCGTGGGTGCGGCAGAGGCGGACGCTGCTGGGCATAACCCCTTGTCTGACAAGTATGGACGAGGGAAGCAGACCGCCAGCCCCACGGTCCCTCCCAGCCCTGCAGGTGGCCCCATGGCTGTTGTGGACAGCTGGGGCTGCAGGCAGCCAGGCTGGGGTGGGGGGGAGCACCCCAGGCAGAGCCCCTCGGGCAGCCCAGAGCAGAGGGGCCGGCAGTGCGGGGGTCTCAGCCCCATGCCAGTCTCGCTCACCATCCCCCAGAGGCAGCAGGGCTTGGAAGCTGGAGCTGGGGTACACATTAGAGGCCTGGAGGGAATCTGGGGTTTCCTGTCCCCCACTTGCCTGGGTCATGGGGTGCACTCGGCTGACTGCTGGGATTTACTGGGGGCTACCGGCCACTGCCCAGTGGGCCTGGTTGCCTAGGGGCCCATGGGCAGGGTGCACCCAGGACAGGTATGAGGCAGAGAGGGCCTGCAGGGCCTCCTCCCACCCCACTCAAGCTCCAGAAGCCAAGGGCGGCTCAGTCAGGGCCTGGTCCCATGGGAAAAGTGGGGAGAGAGCCCAGGGGGCCCAATGTCCTGTGAGTCCCAGAAAATTCCCAGGAGCAAGTCTGACTTCACTTCTAGCATGGGGGCAGGGTGGGGGACAGGGGGTTCTGGGTCAAGACCAACAGGCTGCTGAGCCTGCCCCGCCCCATGCCTGGCTCCCAGAATTCCTGTCCCTCATGGACTGAAGCCCCACCCGGGAAGCTGTGAGTGGACACCCCTGCCTGGCCCTGCAGCCCAGTCACCACTCCTGCAGCACTTTGCATCTGACCTGGAGCTGGGGTGGGGGCTTCTGCTCCGAATCCCCAGGGGTCCATCAGCACAGTCAGGCTCAGCTTGCTCACCCAGTCCAGCCAGCCACCAGGTCCAGCCCATCCAACTCTACTCTCGAAGTTTGGTGCAGCCCGGTGCAGCTCAGCTCAGCTCCGCCCAGCCCAGCCCAGCCCAGCCCACTTAGCTATGCCTAGTTCAGCCCAGCTCAGCCCTGCCCTCCCAGGCCAGCCAGATCCACCCAACTCAGCCCAGATCAACCCAGTGCTCATGCCAAATGGCCCAGCCCAGTCCAGTCCTGTTGTGTCCAGCCCAGCTCAACCCAGGCCAACAAAGCCAAGACAGCCCAATTCATCCCCACCCTGCCCAGTGCAGCCCAGTGCAGTCAAGCCTTAGCCCATGCCACGCTGCGCAGCCCCACCCAGCCTGGCCACTCTGCACCAGCCTCAGCCCAGACCCTGAGCCAGTGGGGCCCAGCCCAGCCTTCAGCAGGCCCGGCCTTGAGCAGTGCTTCTCGGGAGGGCACACGTACCTCTGGCCGTGCTGGGCCATCTCGATGGCCCTCCTGGCGGGCACTGGGGAGCCACCGTCGGTCACGCTGAGCACTTCCATAGACTTTCGCTCTGGCCGCCGCTTGCCGTGCCTGTTCAGCATGGGCGAGTCCACACGCTTCCTGGGGGGGTCTGCACACAGAGGGGGTCAGACTCAGTGGGGCTCCCGGTACGGGGGTGGCCACCGGGCTGCCCTGGGCCTCGTACCTATCTCATTCCTGGGGGGCAGGTCCTCATCCTCGTGGCTTGGGTACCGCTCCTTCCGGTCCAACAGGAGGAAGTAGATCATTTTCTCCTGGTTCTCCCTGGGGTGAGGATGGGGTAGGTAACAGGGGGGTCCACTCTGGGGTCACATGTCAGTTCCTGCCCTCTCAGCCTCTCCCTTCGGACTCTGGGGCCTTTCCCTGAGAGGGCAGCATGGGCCACCTACAGACATATTCCCCAATTGGTCCCTGGATCCCCACCCTGGCGGGTCCTTGGATCTACTTGGACAGCAGGTCCCGCCCCTCTCTGGCCCTGCCCTTGGAAGACTCCCGGAACATGAAGCCCCGCCCCTCCTTTGGCCCCGCCCTCAGATGTACTCAGACATCCGACCCACCCTCGGACATACTCCTGCAGACAGCAGACCCTGCCTTGGAACGCCCCAGGCCCGTCCTGAGGGTACGCAGACATTGGGCCCTGCCCTCTCTCCAGGCCCCACCTTGGACACCACAGACAGCTAGCCGCCTGATCTCCAGCCAAGCCCTTAACCTCAACTCTAAGGCTCTGCCCGCTCCCTCCTTCTCCCTGGCCCCACCCCTGTCCTCTCTGCTCCACCACAGGCCGCGCCCCGATGACTTACTCCTCGGACAGTAGGTCCTGCAGTAGCTTGTTGCGGTCCCTGAAGCAGCCCAGCGAGTGCATACTGTCCAGCACGTCCGGGTCCAGGTCCTCTAGGCTGGGCAGCGAGCGGATCTGCACCTTTCGGGGGACGGGCTGCTCTGGCTCTGGCTCGTTCTTGCCCCCTCTGTGGATGACATGGCGCCGCCACGGTTACTGCCCCTGGGGGCGGCCCACGACTCCTCCACCCCCACCCTGAGTCGGCTGGAGAGGGTGCGAGGTCTGACCCTGGCCTGGGACCTGGGCCCCTGCCATTTTCCCTGTGCCGGGGCCCTGCACACCTCCTGCGTCCTGCCCGCACCCGCGGAGGCCAGCGAGGACCCCCGGCAGCCCGATCAGCAGGACTTGCCCTGGGCCAGTGCCCTCCCCCCTTCCTAGCAGTCCTCTGGCCACAGCAACAGGCAAAGCAGGCGATTAGTGGGTGAAAAGCTACTTACATATACCATATGTGTTTCTGAATGTGCTCTAGCTACAAGGAAAGAGAAACAGGGAGTTAGTATGGAGGGAGCAGGAGTGGGAGGGGAGCACGAATTAGGGGGAGCGAGGGGATCGGCAAAGGGAGGGGGAAGAAATGGGGGGAGGGGAGGAAGGGTGAGGAGGTGGGGAGGGAGGAGGTTGAGATAAGGGGGGAGGGCTGGAAGGGAGAGAGGAGGTAGGAGGGGGTTGGGAAGAAGGTGAGGAGGAAGGCGTGTCTGGGGTGGGGACAGTTGCTCCCAGAGGTTCCAGGTCAGTGGCCCTGCCCCCTAGTGGGGAGGAAAGCTAACCTTGACGAGGCCAGGGGTAGGGATGGGGGTGGGACTCCAGGCAGAGCAGGGGCCGGCAAGGAGGGGTAAGAGCTGGGCTGCCAGGATCCCCCACTGACACAGGGCAGCCCTGGAGTGGGGAGGCCTGGAGGGAGGAGGACAGGTGGTGGGGCCAAGAGGGCCTGGTCCACCTGTGTGCAGGGCAGGGCTGGGGTGCAGGTGCAAGCAGGAGGCCCGGAGGGCAGCCCCAGCCACAGAGGTCATCTCTTCCCAGAGCAGGGGGCCAGGGAGCCCCCATCCTAGAAAAGGCCCGCCCACGGCAGTCCCTACCCTGGGAAGAGCCGTCTGGGTCCAGCCCAGCTTAGGAGTAGCCCAGGGACAAGCTCGTGGCTTCCCTCGGACCCTCTTGACCCCACAGGGTCCGGTGCCTGCAGCAGCCCACCTGTGCTTTCATGGCCTCCTTTGGACCAGTGACGGACATGGGTCCGTCACCCACCTGTGCACACACAAAGGGCGCACACATACCTCTACATCTCGGTGCATACACCGTGACCCCCTGGTTCCACAGGCCCCCCTATACCACTCATCATCATTTCCCCTGGTTCCACAGGCCCAGGCCTGCTCCTCATCTGGGCGCTCATCACATGTACCTATGTGCACACACAGCTGTGCTTACAGGTGCATACTCCACATAGGCACAGGCCTGCTGCCCTGCCACCCACCTGTCCCCTCACGCATATACCTGTGTGCATATGCACATGCACACATACACCTATGCAAACGCGTCCCTTGGCACGCACACACCTATGCATACAGATGCCCACATCCCAAGCCCAGTTCCACAGCTCAGGCCTATGCCCAGCGCCCCACCTCTGCAGACAGAGGTCTTTCACTGGAGAAAGATGGTGCCCCCGGGGTGGGAGCCCTGGGGGAGCTTCAGGCTGGGCGGGAGTGTGTGTGTGGCAGGGCGAGTCTCAACCCCAGCACGCACCGTGAGCCGTCGAGCGGCATCCACCTCAATCATGCCCCGCAGCAGGCTCTGGCAGTCGGGCGGGATGAAGTGGGGCATGTGGAAGACGCCTCGTTTCACCTTCTCCAGCAGCTGCCGCAAGTTGTCGTCATCAAAGGGCAATGCTCCCTGCAGCAGTGCGGGGTGGTTAGCATGGCTGGCCAGTGGGCAGCACCGCGGACAGCTCTGCGTGGGCTCGGGTGGGCGTAGGGAGCTGGGCCAGGGCGCAGGAGTGGGGGTGGGCATGGGGGCGGGGGCAGGGGGGAGGGGGCACAGGGGCCTCACCACGAGCAGGGCGAACAGGATCACGCCGCAGCTCCACACGTCTGCCTTCCGGCCATCGTACTTCTCGCCCTGGAGATGGTAAGGCTTGGGTCGTTGGCTGTGGACCACAGCTGGCCCAAGGACTTCGAGGGTGAAGAGGCTCACCGGGCGGGATCAGGCGGGAGCTGGGTCCCTGGGTGCCCACCCTGGGTGCGGGAAGGCCCTCTTGGGCAGGGACAGAGGTGTGGCCCAGGCTACTTACCCGGATCACCTCGGGGCAGGCATAGTGGGGGGACCTGAAGGGAAACACACCTGTTTAAGAGGCGGGCACTGCCCTTCAGCAGCCCCCAGACTCAGCCCGGGGCCCGTCCCGCACGGCCCCTCCTGGAGACTGAAGAGATCCATGGGGCTTCTACGTAGCACTGTGCAGCCCCCTGCAGCCCCCCAGCCTGCCCGGGACCCCATGGATGCGTCTGGTGGCACATGTGCCGAGGCTGGGCCCTGTGGCCACGAGCAAGAGCAGGCTGCTGGGACACTTCAGAGCCGCTGGGCCCAGCTCGCCCACCCCGCGCCCCCTGGGATTGCTCCTTGGAGATGAACAGGTGGCCTGCCCTGCCTCATTCGGGCAGTCCTGGCCACTAACGGCACGGCACGGAGGTGGGGTCTGTACAGACGGTGGGGCTTTGCTAAGGGAGGGGCCTGAATGGAGGGGGAGAGGCCCGTGGGGAAGGGAGCCAGCGGCAAGAGGAGGGGCCTGCACAGAGTTGGCAGATAAGCCCGCTTTCACGCCCGGACAGAGCAAACAATCGCTTGGCCAGGGCAGCCTGTAGCAATGGGGCATGGCCCAAGGACGTCTGGGCGTCTGCGGGTCCATTCCCTCTGACCCCCGCAGCCCCTTGCAGAACCCAGACTGTGAGCTGGGGAAGGGAAACTGGAGGTCAGGCGGGCTCCAGGGTGGCCTCTATAGACAGGAGCTTCAGGGCAGCCCACCCGCGGGTTCAGGCGTCCCTGAGGGCCTGGGTGCAGCACCCGCATCGGTCAGGAGGGGGCGCGCGGCGGCCGCGGGAGGCGGCGCGGCCGGGCGGGCGGGTTAGGCAGGTGCGCAGTGGCCAGCGGCCGCCGGGCGGGAACTGAGCGGAGGGCGGCGCGCCCACTCACCCACAGCTGGTCTCTAGCAGGCTGTCGCCAACCTGCAGCGACGCCATGCCAAAGTCGGCGATGCGGATGTTGTTCTTCTCATCCAGGAGAAGGTTTTCTGGTTTCAGGTCTCTGTGGCTGGGGAGGAAGGAGGGTTGAGGCTACATGGTGGGGGGACACGTCCACTTCTCCCCTCTGGAGCCCGCGCGCCTCCGAGATGCCCCGTGGTCATAGTGCTCTGGGCTCAAAGCACGTCTCTCAGGGTCTTTGGGCTCCTCCCCTGGCCCCAGACCCCGCAGCCCCATCTCCATCTGTCTCCCCTCCCCCAATTCCAATAGACATAGCCAAGGGGCCAATGGCAGCCCAGCTTGGTGATGTCACAGCCAGCCAATCAGAAGTCATCTGCCGGTCGTCTTCAAGCTGGTCTTTGGGAAGAAAGGGGTGTGGGGGTCCTGCCGCCAGGTTTCACGGGCACCTCAGGCTGCCCAGCCTGGTCTGTGCCAAGCTTCACCGTGCTCCACCCTAATCTGCCCAGGGAGTTCGCTGAACACCCGACTTGCTTCAAGAGAGAGCTGAGACCCCCCAGACACTGGGGGAGGGGGTCCTAGGACTTGCCCCCTGGAAAATCGGAGGAGGGACTCCTGCAGCCTTGGGTGGGCACCTGACAGAAACCTTCCTGATGTCTCCCGCACCCCAAGGATCAGGGGGGGGCACTACTCCAGGAAGGCTAAGGGGAGGAAGTGGGTGGGGGCATACCTGGGAGAAAGGGAAAAGTGTTGGAGAGGGGGTAGGGTGCTTTAGGGGGGATGGAAGGCTCTGGAAGGGGCGTCTCATATGTTGGGGTGCACCCAAGAGGATGAGGCACCTGGAAGGGAAACGGGGTATCTGCCGGGGCAGAGCAAGCTGAGTGGGCAGGGGCTAGGGCACAAGGAACTCGTACCATATGGAGTGGCTGTGGCAGAAGTCCAGCGCAGAGATGATCTGCCGGAAGAACTTGCGAGCCTCTTTGGGGGTCAGCCTCCCCTTCTTCACCAGGTAGTCAAAGAGCTCCCCCCCGGACACATGTTCTAGAACCAGGTATCTGCAAGGGACATTGGGGGACGTTGGGCTGACACACATGGGAACCCAGCCCATTCCAGGGGGCCACCACTCCTGGCCAGCACTGTGCTGGCCAGAAGCTGCAGCCACCACTCATGGGAACTCCCCCCACACATCATCCACCACCATTCAGTGCAAGGAGCCCCACCACCACGACCCCCAGCCCTCAAAGCCACCGCCATACCAGCTCCCCGGAGCCTGAGAGCCAGCTCTCTGGTCAGGCCCCTTCTGACCCTTGGTCTGAACTGGGAGGAAGGATAGGGCAGCTGACAGAGGACACTTCTGTGTGCCCGAGGCCCAGGAGCAAGGGGCAGCAAGCCATGGGGTGCAAATGCCTGGTCCTGTCTGCTGCTGGAGAAAGGGATCGCCAGGCCCCCCTCACCGCCAGGCTCAGCTCCGGACTCCAGCTGAATCAAACAAGCTTTCAGCCCATGGAAGTGGGAGGGGGGCCCTCCAGCAGGGCAGAGCTCAAGGCACGGGGCTTGGGATGGGGTCAGGAATGGTCCTTGAGTCTATCTGCTCTGGAGGGAAGAGGCTGAGGTGGCTGGCCCAGCAGTTGCGAGGAGACCAGGTTTCTTGGTAGGGATCTCTAAGGGGACAGCCCATGGAGCTGGGTTCTGGGTCCAGTGTCTGTCCTGCTCAGCACCTACCAGCATTGCCTAGTCCTCCCACACCCTCCACTTCCTAGTTGCTGACAAGGGGCTAGCATGCATCTTCTCTCCCCTCCCCCTCCGCAAGGCTCAAGTACCCTGCCCACACAGCAGGCACTCAACTAGTATCAGGGATGCTCAGCAGGGTGGGCAGCTCCTAGGATGCTAAGACTCTCTGATCCAAAGGCCCAAGGAACAAAGGATTCTAAGAATCAAGAATTCTAAGTCCCTAGGGCCCAAGACTCAAAGACCCCAAGACCCAAGGACCCAACGCAAAAGCCCAGGACCCACAGACCCTAAGAACAGAAAGAACAAAGAGCCAGGACCCACAGACCCAAGGACCTCAGAAGTCAGGACTCAGGACCCAAGGTGTCAGGAGGGCCAGCGGGCCTGGTTTCCTGCTGATTGGGGGGCAGGGACATGGCAGGGACTGGGAGGCCTTCCTAGGGTAGTGCCCTCTGTTCACCTCTGCCCTATCAGTCCCCCATGAAACCCCACCCCTGAGGACTAGGGCTTGATGACACCACACACACGGTGGTGGCAGAGCTGGGTACATCCTGCTTCATAGTCCTGTTCCCCCACTCCCAGGACAGTGAGGAATGAAGCTACTGGGAGGCCACACAGAGAGCAGTGGGCGAGGCTGAAGTCCTAACAATACCTGCTGACCCCTGGTCCTGCCTGGAGGCGGGGGCAGCAAGTCCTCCTGGCCTCCGCCAGCTCAGCCACCCAGGGTGAGAAGCAGAGCTATTGTCAGTGGGAAGGGCAGATGTGCAGGGCCCTCGAGGGAGGTGGGGACCCAAGGCCTCAGGGGGGACAGATAGGGCAGGGGGCCCAAGAATCCATGGGAAAGAAAAGGGCTCATGAACTTCCCAGAGGAGTTCCTAGCAAGGTAGGCTGTTGGGGGTGGGGGGCCCTCCTCTGGGGCCAGGTTCCAGCAGGGCCCAGGTAGCCACTTCTTCCCCTTGACCAGGCAGCGGTGGGAAGGAGCCCCCAGCCCGCTCCTCCAGAAGCCCTGCCGCCCACTCGCTGGCTGCTCAGAGAAGCCCCCACTCCCCAACCGTACTCCCAACAGGGTCCGGCACCCAGGCCCTGCCAGCACCCATCTGCCCCCCCCACCCCACCTCCGGCAGTTGCCCAGCTCTCCACACCCAGCAACACCTACAAAGATTTTTTGTTTTCATAGACATCGTGCAGCTTGAGGACATGCGGGTGCTCGATCAGCTTCAGGATGGCGATCTCCCGCTCCACCTGTGGGGAGGGCACGGGGTCAGGCCCAGGGCTGCTGAGGCACTGCCACCCACTCAGCACCCAAGCCCACCCCATGGGGGAGCTCATTGGTCTGACTCACCCAGGCTGGCCACTGCCAGGGGGTGCCTGGCTGGGAGGGTACAGAGAGGAACAGGGGCTTCATGGGCCTGGCTCAGAGCAGCAGTGAGTGGGCCAGGCCCCAGGCAGAGCGTCCACAACATACCATGTGCCCAGGAGTGTGGCTGTATCCATGAATGGGTGCTGTGTGTGTGTGTGTGCGCGCGCGCGCACCCCTGTATGTACATCCGTGTGGCCCAAACGGAAGTCAGAAGTCTGCTACCTGGGTTCCAGTTCAGACATGCGGTGTTGGTTCTGGACCCATAGCCACCGCCTGCACCACAGACAGAAACACTCCCGCCCCACCCGCAGGATGGCTCCTCTGTTTGAGTCCACGGTGTCAGTCCGTCTCCTCGAGGCCCTTCGTCTTGTCCGATGCCCCTCCATGTTACCACGGAGGAGGTCCTTCTCCAAGGGCTGGTCTCTCCTGAAAACGTGTCTGCAGTCTGTAGGAGGAAGTCTCTAAGGAGGCCGCTGGCCTTACTTCTTCCGAGACGGATCGGTTTATCCTTCCAGCAGCCCGTGTGACTTTCAATCCCCTTCTCCAGCAGCCCAGTTCAAATGCATCGCTGCTTCTTCAGTCCTCCTTATTCAGTGTCCAGCTTCCACATGCATAGAAGGCAATGGCAAATACCATGGCTTGAGTCTGGCCCGCCCTAGTCCCCAAAGCACCAGCGTTGGTTTTCAAGACTCGAAAGAGGTCTTGTGCGGCAGATGGACCCCATGCAATGCTCCTTGGATGTCTTGACGGCTGCTTCCATGAGCTTTGATCGTGGATTCAAGCAAGACAAAACCCTTGCCAACTTCAACCTTTTCTCCATGGGTCATGATGTCACCTACTGGTCCATGGTGAGGATTTGGGTCTTCCTCACATTGAGTTGTGACCCATATGGAAGGCTACAATCCTTGATCTTCGCCAGCACATGCTTCAAGTCCTCCTCACTTGCAGCGAGCAAGGTGGTGTCATCTGCATGCCGCAGGTTCTTCATGAGCCTCCCCCAGTTCTGATGCGTAATCCTTCTTCAGCGAATCCAGGTTCTCTAATGATTTGCTCAGCACGCAGCCGGAACAAGTAAGGTGAGAAGACAACAACCCGTTGCACACCGTTCCTGACTTTCAACCACGCGGTCTGCCCTTGTTCTGTTTGCACAACTGCCTGTTGATGCACATCCAGGTTCCACACGGGCACGGTGAGGCGTTCTGGACTTCCCCCTCTTCTCGTGGCGACCCACAGTTTGTTGTGATCCACGCCGCCAAATGCCTTTGCAGAATCAATACATCTTCCAGCCACGATCCATCTGACATCGGCAATGATCGCTCTTGTTCCACGTGCTCTTCTGAATCCGGCCTGCACCTCAGCGGCTCCCTGTCAATGCACTGCTGCAGCCACTGCTGGATGCTCTTCAGCAGAATTTTGCTGTGTGTGAGCTCAATGACAGTGCTCTATAATGTGAGCTTTCTGTGGGGTCGCCTTTCTCTGGAGGGGGTTGAAATAGGGATCTCTTCCAGTCAGCAGGCCAAGTTCTGCCTTCCAGACTCGCTGGCATGACGAGTAAGGCCTCCAGGGCTTCATCGGCTGTGGAGACATTTCAAGGGCTCTTGCAGCCATTCCCGGAGCCTTGTTTGTGGCGGACGCTTTCAGTGCCGCATGGACTTCCTCCTTCAGCACCGCTGGTCCTTGCTCAGACGCTGCCTCCTGAGATGGTGCAATGTCGACTAGTTGTTTTTGGTCCAGTGACTCTGTGTGCTCTTTCCATCTTCTCCCCCACTCCAATCCCAACAATATCCCTTTAATCGTCTCATCGCAGGTATTAGTAGAAAATCTGCACAGCTGACATAAGAAATAATCTGTACTATAGCTGCAGAAACCAATATTTTAAAAAAGCAGTGTTGAATGACTATAAATAAAAAAATAAATAAAAATAAAAAAATAAATAAAATAAAAAGCAGTGTTTACATTTCCTGAGAAGACTGCAGGGGTGTCTCAACCAGCCCATAGCAGAACTTCTCAAGTCCTCTTGCTCTGCCAACTCAGAAAGAGGTTCATGCTTCACCGTAGATTCCCAGCATGGAGCGCAGGTCCGATCGACGGCCTCCTCCTGACACGCACGGGGCCTTCACGGCACAGCCTGGAGCCGCGCCCACACACACTTGCAGGAGGTCAGTCTCTTGACCCGGTCTCTGAGAAGCCGCGCGCAAAGGCCTTCCTTTGCCTCACCCACACAGCAGTCAGCTGCTGCTGTCTTCACGGGGTGAAGGGCGAGATGCAAGTGGGAGGAGGAAGGGGAGGAGGAGGAGGAGGAAGAAGTGGTTGGTAATGGCAGTGGTCATTTCTGGTCCATAGAGGTAAACATAGCCTCTCTTCACATCTCTCAGCCAATCCCTTTCTTGAGAACTGTGGCAGTTACATCATCTCCTGTCAAGTTGAGTGAAGGGGCGGAGGCTAGCCTGTCAACCAAGTCATAGCCAAGGATGACTCTGTGTGGGCATGGCCTTCTGAGGATTCTGGGAACTCCTGTCTTCCTCCCTAGAGGCGGGGCACACTCTCTCTCTGCTTCACGTTGCTGCTGACAAGCCACATGGAGCTACACTGATGGCAGCCAGAGCCCTGGAGCTGGAGGAGCCACGTGGAGACCCACAGCAGCGCTGAGATGTTTCCACCGCCACTGGATCCACGAGACTTTCCACCCACTGGCCCGTGATCTTCCTGCATTCGGCATCATTGCACGGCTGTGTGAGTCTAAAGTGGATTTTATGGACTAGTATTAGACATATGGGCTAATATCAGACTTACGGACCTGATCTGGACCGGGCTGGGATGTTTCCTCAGTATACATTTGCTCTTTGATACAGAGCTCTCTCTTACACACATATGAGTGTCTCAGGATTTGTCCTCTAGTCAGCCCGGACTCACACAAGAACCAAGCCTGCTTCTCTTATTCAAACGGTTCCTGCTCCCGTGGCATTCCCTCTTTCTCTTCAGGACCCAGAGCCACCCTGCCAGCAGCTTGCAGGTGTTGGGGCTGCTCTGGGGCCCCGGCGGTCCAGGCGCCTGGCTCCACCGCCTGCGTCAACCACAGCGGCGGCACAGGGACACTGAGCCAGTGCTACTCCATCTTCGTGAGATGCTTCCTGCATCACTCAGTGCTCTGCCCATCGAATCTTTGAGTCCTGCAACTTGAGGCGTGACTTTGTTTTCTTAAGTTCTTCCCATTTAAGATAGGCGGAGCCTGTTCTTCCCTTGTGGTTTTCTAATTCTAGGTCTTTGCCCAACTCATGATGCTACTTGACTTTGTCTTCTCAAGCTGCCCTTTGAAATGTTCTGTCCAGCTCTCTTGTGTCATCCTTTCTTCCACATGCCTTAGCCACTCTACGCTGAAGAGCAAGTTTCAGAGTCTCTGCTGACAGCCACTTATATCCCGTAGTTCTTTCCCGTCCTGGTGAGGCGCTCTCTTGCTTCCTTCATGCGTGATGACCCTGCGGTCCTCCCACAGCCCACCAGGGCTCCCGTCCTGAGTGGTCAGCGGATCCAATCTGTTCTGGAATGTTCTCAAACTGCAGGTGGGATTGACTGACGGCCCTGCTTTGGCGCTCGTGAACTTGCTTTCATTGTCTTCCGCTTTATCCTGAACGTATGGAGGAGCAGTTATTGCACAGCCGGCCCCCGGCTTGGTTCTAGACGGTGATACTGAGTTTATGCACTGTGTCTCCCCAATGTAATTTCCCAGTCAATTTAATTCCTGTGTGTCCCATCTGGAGAAGTCCATGTGTAGAGTAGTCACGTGTGCTGCTGAAAAAGGGTATTTGCCGCCGAGAAGTCATTGGTTTCACGCAACACTATCATGTGATTCCAGCTTCATTTCTAGCTCCACGTCTGTATTTTCCAATTACCGTTCCTCCTTCTCTGTTTCCAGCATCTGCGCTCCAATCTCCAGTAGTTATCAATGCCTCTCGAGCACACCGACCTTCATACATGTGTAGGTTCATCCCCAGCCGGATGTGTGTGTGTCCCTGTCTCTGTGAGCGGTGGGCAGCTGCAGGCAAGTGCTCTCAGTCCGGCGCTTATCTCGGCCATCTCTGCTATTGTTAGGAAATAGATCCGCTGCACGGCAGTGAGTTTGAGGTAGGATAGTGTTTCCTCTCGTTGGCCTTCAGAAACAAAAGACTCATTCCAAAGTGACTTGAGAAAAGGGAGCTGCCGGGCCTGCTCAAGTCACTGCACTGTTCAGAAAGGCTGGGTCTTCTCCAAGCACACAGAGGGACCATGGGGTCTGGCTCCCTGGGAGCCCATTTTGGGACAGAGCCAGGGGAGTTGAGCCTCGGGCATCTCCCCATCACACAGCACACACACCCCTCTCTGTGGGCAGCACAGGCATCAGGCATTTCATTGAGAAACCTCACGCCACCCACTGACCATCCAGACCTGGCCCCTCCAGACCATGCTTGATGCGCCCGGGCTCCAAGACAGTGGGAAGGAACATGATTTGGGTCCCCTGAGGACAGGAGGGTGCTGAGTGCTTTGGGGAAGGGCGAGAGACCTGGATGAGGATGTCTGTCCAGAAACGGCCTCCCATTTGATGGTTTGTTTAACTCTCCAACTTACCCTCCGGTGCCCGTGTGTGTGTGTGTGTGTGTGTGTGTACCACTACTGTGGGGTGCAGGCATGTGCTGAACCTCCGTGTGCCTGACCTTATTCATGGCCCTGAGATGGCATTCTGCTGAAGAGGAGAGCCAAGCCCACCCTGGGGACATCCCAGCCTTCCTCAGCAGCTGGGACCCAGGATACCCAAGCCTGGATGCCCATCTTACTTTGGAACAACCCCTATAACATGCCACCTTGCTCCCGTCCCCCACCCAACCCCTAAGTCAGTGGCCCGGCCAGCTGCTCCAGAGAGGCCAGGTCGAGGGGACACAGGGACACTGTGGAGCCTGGTGCCCAGGCCTTCTCTCCAGCTCCTGTCTCCCCACTTGGGTTCCTCACAACCCATTAACCTGATGAGACCCCAGTGAACACTGAGACCCTACCCCTCACTCCAAGCTACCCCACCCCCACCCCACCCCACCCCAACACACACACACTCTCTCTCTCCCCGTGGTCAAGGCCTCAGCCAGGCACTATCTGACCTCCAGTCTCATCCCTCCTCAGCAACCAGGCCAAGGCAGAAGCGCCTGCCCCTCACGCCTGTTGGACCCTCATTCCAGTCAACTTACCACCATCTCTGTGCCCTTCGACCCGCCCCAGGCCACCCAATTCTGTGGTCAGATCCTCCTCAGACTGGACAGTGGCCACTTCCCTGGCAAGGCTCTGCTCCAGCTGGCTGCCCAGCTCTGGCCCCAAGAGAACAGCAGAGGTATGATGTCCCCAAGGCACATGGCCATCACCTGGCCCCTGAACAGGCCTCGGAGCTGGGTGGGCAAGCACCTGTACCCTGGGAGTTTGGAGGCGCTGCTTCCAAGGCCTGCAGAAGTCCTGGTGACCCAGAGATCAGGTGCCAGGTCGAGGAACAAGGCTGTGGACCAAGAACCGCAGAGGCCCTGAGCACCCTGCGGACTGAGTCTGAGCAGACAACAGGAGTCCCCCACCCTACTAGGGCACCCACCACGGGAGATGCAGAGCAGGGCCACTGTGGGGAGAGGGATCATACCCCAGAAAAGGGGGGAAGAGCAGGGAGCATGAGAGGACAAATGGGGTGGAGGCTGGGGCGGGGGCACTGGGAAGGCCTTTGCTTTCTACACTCAGAGCAGGATTCTCCTCCACATGCCGGGCAGGGAAACTGAGGCCCAGTCAACTTGCCTGGTAAGTCGGAGCAGCTTCATGACTGGACAGAGCAGAGAAGTCACAACTGACCAGAGGCAGGGCCGCCACCAGTGGGGGACAGGAGCAGAGTGCACAGTGCAGGAGGCAGGGCTAACCCAGGCCAGCTTCCCAACAGCACTATGGCCCTCCCCACTCCTGGGTCTCTTCCTAGTACTCTTCCCAGCAGGGACCCCAGACCCGACCCTGAGCCTGCCCCACCCCAAGCCCTTCTTACGAGCCCCACCCATAAGTCCATCTCAGGCCCCTGCTGCTCACGAGTCCTGCCTTATCTCAGGCACCTCCCCCAGCCCACCCCGCCCAATCCCCCTCCCGCCAGGCCCATCCTTGAGCTGGCCCCAGACCTACTGTGAGTCCTTTCCCAAGCCCCGCCCCACCCAGGCCCCTCCCACCAGCCCCGCCCCTGAGTCCGCCCAGGCCCTTCCATTGAACCCCGCCCCAGCTCCTCCTGTGAGCCCCGCCCCACCTCTTCCTGTGAGCCCCGCCCCCAGCCCCGCCCTGCCCCAGGTCCTCCTGTGAGTCCCGCCCCTAGCTCCGCCCTGCCCCAGGTCCTCCTGTGAGCCCCGCCCCCAGCTCCGCCCTGCCCCAAGGTCCTCCTTAGCCCCGCCCCCAGCTCCGCCCCGTCCCAGGCCTTTCCGTGAGCCCCGCCCCCAGCTCAGCCCTGCCCCAGGTTTTTCCCTGAGCGCCCTCCTGCAGGCCTAGAGGCCAAGCTCCCACCTTCATCAGAACGGACTCGCTGAGCTTCTCCCGGTTGACGATTTTGATGGCGACCTTTTGGCACGTGACACAGTGAATTCCCAGCTTCACGAGGCCTGCACGGGAGACAAGGCAGGGGCTCAGATCCGGGAACGAAGCCCCGCACCCTAAATAGCCTCCCAGCTGCACACAGGGCTCGTCCCCCTGAAGGCCCCCTGATTCACACCCTGGGCAGGACCCAGTCCAGCTCTCCCACAGAAGGTGCCTCTGGTCCTTCGATCTTCCCTGCGGCCACCCTGACTCTGCAGCCCACCCAGCACATCCATGCCTCCTCCTCGTCATGCTCGGGGCAGTGCAGTGACTGTAGGTCACTCTGCCTGCACACACCCCCAACCCCACCACCGTGCGCCCCCATCCCCCACCTCATTCCTTCTGAAAACTCTCCCCTGTGGCCCCTCAGTAAGAATGCTGATCTCCGTGGGGCCCTGCTCCACTGGCCCCCAATGGAGTCCCTCCCCCAGGCTTGCGTCTTGGGTCCACTACAGGCCCTTCGTGTCCCCCACAGAGGCCACAGCTTGACCCTGTTTGATGGAGCGGGGCCACCAGATGAAATTTGGGAATTGGAGTAGATTTAAGTCTTCGGGGATAATGGGAGGTGGGTAGTGCATGGGCCAAGGGCACGAATCTAGGTTGGGGGAGGCAGACTGCTATAGATTAAATTGTGCCCCCCTTCCAAATGTGTGGCCAACTCTCGCCTCTGTGCCTTGATTGTAGGCCCCTTTGTTCTGCCCATGAGTCAGGCTAGTGGTGCTGGGTTTGGGGATGTAAAGAGTCAAACAAGGCAGCCAGCAACCAGAGCCGGGGCAGAGAGGTACCACACTGCCAGAGGGTCACCAAGCCACCAGGGACAAGGTCCTTCCCCAGGGCCAGCACGCTGAGTGTGGGCTGCCAGCCTCCCCCAACCAGACCCATTGCCACTGAGAGAATGGGGACTCAGAGAACCCCTCTTTGAATCTCCGAGACCGTACCTGTTGACAGGAGATGGTGGGTTCGAACTGCCAACCGTGCGGATTGCAGCCCAATGCGTAACCACCACACCCCTAAGGGCTCCTAAGTGGGGGTGCTTGTGTGTTGGTGCCACCCTCTTGTGGTGTGTTGTGACAGCAGTAGCTGCCCTGGGACTGGTCCCCTGTGCTCCCCCACCTAGGCCTCCACCCCTGGGATTCTGAGGAGCACCCCCACCCATCTTCCCAGTAGGACATGTGGAAATCGGAGGGACTATCACACCGTTGGGGACCCCTCTGACATTTTGGGTCAGGACCCCTGATGTGTCAGACGGCAGTCCACACAATTCAGTGGGGGGGGGGGCATCCTCCATGGTAGCCCAGTGACTGGACCACTGGGTGGATTAGGCATGGATGCACATCCTGTGGAAGCTTATAATTGGTTCCCTGGCAACATCCACCCAGAACCACTCCCAACTGCAGAGCACTAGGGCTCAGTGGCTGGCAGAGGCTGGTCCCTCCACACCTTGCAGGAACAGATGCACACCCCTGCCTGGGCCCCTGCAGCCACACTCAGCCCTGTTCCTCACCCGCTACTCCTCCCCTCCGCACCGGCCAGGGTGGGCTGATGGTCTCTGTGTGGGCGGCTCGAGCTGCTGACCTCCTAGAGGACCAGTGGGCTGGCTCAGAGCTCAGGGGGTGGGGGGTACAATGCTTGCTTCCTGCCCACATCTCACCGCACGCGCAGCAAGCAGAGCTGAGAAAGGAGCACAAGGCTTGTGGGGTGAACAGAACCCCAAATCCACCCAGGCCGGCCACCCTGAAGAGATTGGCCGGCAGGGGGCCAGGGCTATAAGTCCTTCAAGAAGCGGCCTGCCGAGGCTTTCCAACCACCAACCTTCTCTGTCATCAGCTGAAAGCCCAACCGCCGCTCCACCAGGGCTCCTTGGTGTCCCCCCTCCCCCTCCCCCCCAAGGAGACAAGTGTAAGTCCTAACTCCAGGACCTTGGAGCATGGCCATGCTTGGAAATGGTGTCATTGCAGATGCGACCAGAGAGGCCGAGGCCCTGCAGGGTGGCATGGCCCCGAGCTGCAGACTGGTGTCCGAGTAGGAAGGGCAGAGACATGGACAGATGGAGGGACATGGTGGCCAGCTGCCTATAGGGGCCAGGAGGGCCGAGGGGCAGTCCCAGGTCTCAGAGAGAAGGGCGCTGGTGGCACGCTGCCTTGACCACCTCGGGCTGCAGAAGGAACCGTGAAAGTGGCGTCCTCGCCCCCCCCCTACTCAGGGCGCTTTTCTGCAGCAGCTGGGAGAACAGGTGGGGGAGGTGAGGGGTGTGTGGGGCAACCCTGCTCCCAGCAGCAGGCCCTGAGCTGGTCAGAAACATACTGAGAGATGCACAGGCCAGGTACCCCGATATCCACGTCCTCCTTCCTCTGAATACCCAGGTTCTAGACCCCATGTGTCTGGCATCTGAGAGGGAGGATGCCCACAAATGGGGGAGGCAGTTACCTCCTGCAGCCTCGAGCCAGAGACTGCAGGGTCTACAGACCCTACCACCAAGGGGCGGAGCCATGGTGGGAGGGGCCGCATGCTGGGTGGTGGGGGTTCATGCCCCCTCACAACAGCGAGCTCAGGGGAGGCACAGGAGAGAGTCAGCCACACCCTCTCTGGAACCACCTAAGTATGCCCACCTGAGTGCGCCCACCTGCCCACACCTTACTTCCCCTGTCTCCAGGAATCAGAACCCCACCCGGACCTGCCCAGATCCCACCTCCCAAGTCACCAGATGGCGGAAGTCCACTCCCAGCTGTCCACCATCTGAAATTAGAGCAATCTCGAGTCTCAGGGGGCAGTACAACCAGTCCAGCTCCTGTCCACAGTCAGCCGAGCTGCGGAGTCACCTGCTCCCTCTTAACTCGCATGACCCACCCCATATCGATATCCCACTATCACAGCCACCGAGGACCAGTTGGCAGAACCCATACCTAACCCCACGGTTCCAATGTCCACCATGCAGCCAACGTGCCACTGACCGCAGCTTCTGCCCAGGGCCCTGCCTGCACTTGTCACCACATGGAATGCATTAACTTATCCTCAACAAAGGAGCCCTGGCAGTCTGGTGGGTTACGTGTTGGGCTGCGAACCCAAGGTCAGCGGTTCAAAACCCTAAACCTCTCTGAGGGAGAACTACGGAGCTTTCTACGCTTGTAAAGACTGACCGTGTTGGAAACCCTGTGCTGGGAGCTGTCTCTGACACAATGGCAGGAAGTGTGGCAGTCACTCACAGGGTCAGGAACTTAGTGACTGGGTGGCAGGGCCCTGGGGCACAGCAGTTAAGCGGTGGGCAGTGAAGGGAAAGGTGGGAGGTCACGATCCACCCAGCAGCGCACTCAGGGACAGGCCTGGCTGGGCATCTGCTTCCGTAGAGATTTGAAATCTGGACCCTCTGCATGGGAGCGGGGTCAGGGTTACAGCCACCCTACAGGGCACATGGGACCTGCTACCGTGATCCCCCAGGGAGCCGGGAATCATGGCTCTCTTCAGCAGAGCTGCTGATGGACTGGAACCCACGACCTTCTGGTGAGCAGACAAAGGTCTAACCACTGGGAAATTGGGACTTTTCGGTAACTGGCAGCCTGTGAAGCTGACGGGGCCATTCAGCTCTGTTTTATCACATTGGGCCCCATGGTACTGGGTTCAGCGCCCAAGTGACCTGCAGCAGGCCAGAGGAGACAGCATCACCCTGGTCACCCTGCTCGGGCATGGCTGCCCGATCTACACACTTCCCTCGCTAACCCACTGCTCACCCATCCCATCACCTGTATGACCCCAGTCCCCTCAAGCCCAGCCCTGGCCACCACCTGGGGGCCAGCCCTGCAAAACCAGCCCTGGCCACGGAATCCTGCTTGATGTGCAGGGGAAGTTCTCGGCTGCCCCCTGGGTCCCCGGGACAGAAGGCCATCCACTTTGAGGCTGCATGTGGGGGACAAACAGGTCGGGGGGGACGGAGGGGCTCAGAGTCCTGACCAGGAAGCTGAGACACCAAGTCTGCCTCCCAGCTGAGGGCAGAGGAGTTAGGAGCAAGGGACCCCAAAGGAGGGAGCCCCATGGCCAGTGGGCATTCTGTGGCCTCAACAGGGTGGACCACGCCGGCCACATGTGCACCCCTGAGAGGGCTGCCTCACCACAGCCTGTGGTCCAGGGCAGAGCCGGAATGTGTATGTGTGTGGGAGAGGCAGACAGCCTAGCATCTAAAATTCAGGTCATGGGGAGGGGGTAGGCTGTGAGCCACTGACCCCACCTCCAGGAAAGGCTCCCCTCCTGAGCAGGACAACGTCCTAACTCAGGTGCTGGGAAGGTGGTCACTATGAGCGAAGGCACTCACAGTGGGGGACACCAACAGAAGGGTGGGGTTTCACTGAGCAAGTGCCACCACTGTCCCCTACACAGCCAGTACAGCCACCGAAACACAGATGCACACATGAGACCCCACAGCTGCACACACACACACACACACACACACCAATTTGTACACACAACCCCCACACAGACAGGTGTGGCGTGCACCTACAACACAAATACATATGCATGTATACACAGAGACTCCACACCTGCCCACACAGGTTCTAGCATCTACACAACCATCACACATAAAGGTGTGGCATTCACATACCCAGAAGTATACCCACACGTATACACAGAGACCCCACAATTATACACACATCCAACATGCACATGCACACAAGTACATACACATGTCTACAGAGATCTCACAGCTGCACATTCACCTCTACACACACAAACACCCCACCCATGCAAGTGGGTGTGCACACACACATAAGGACATGCATGCATGTACAGAGACCCTCCACTTGTACATGCATCCTCAGTGTGCACACACATGTACAGGTGCATGCACACTCATAAGCACACCTATGTATACACAGAGAACTCATACCTGCACACATACAGCTTACACACAAACACAGCCACCGCACATACAGGTGCATACACGTACCTTCCCATACACAAACACACATGTACTGGCACATATATACAAGTGTACAAAACCCAACACACACACACCCCATGTGCAAACACATACTCCTACCCCCATATGTACCACCATGCATGCACACACCTCACATATACTCAGCAAACACACACACACTGCATGGCATATGCACATGTGTGCCTCCACCGCACTCCCCCATGCACACAAACACAGACACACGCACACCGAGAGGCAGGAAAGATACTGCCCAGGCACCCTCTCCACGCTCCTGTGCCACAGACTTGGCAGAGACATTTGATAGAAGAGAGACAGACAGTGGGGGAGGCTACACCTGCACCACGTGGAAATGCGTCTTGCTTCTGGGAGGTCCCAGCCCCCTGGTGGGCACAGGCCAGCCGGCCAGGCCAATGTCCGAGTGCAGCTTTGGGTTGCCACCACACAGGGCCACGGTGATGGCGAAGGGGCAGCCCCGTGCTGCTCTGCCTCCCCTTCTGACCCCCACCTCCCCACATAGAAGGACGCTCAGGGATCAGGGGCCCTACTGGGGAGGCATGCCCTTCCCACAAGGGCAGACACACAGTGTCAGGCCGGACTCTCCAACTGCTGATGGAGCCCAGGACCACCCTCGGTGGTCAGTTTAGGGAAGGATGGACTGAAGGTTGGAGGGGCAGCAGACACCTGGGCCTCAGGGGCCATGACCCTGAGGGTTTGTCACAGGGAGGGTGCAGGGAGATGTGGCCAGAGCAGAGGGCTTCCCTGGGCAGTGTCCTGAGCTCTGGCTATACCCTCTCCACTTCCCACCCAGTCGTGTTCACCTTACTCTGCCCACAGACTCCTACACACACCTTAGGGCCCAGCAGGGAGGTGCCCCTCCTTAGTGGACAGTCCCGTTGTTCTGCTCCGGGTGGCGGGTTGGTGGCTGGGACCCGGTGGGGGAGTGGTTCCCGCTTCGGAAGCGCACAATTGCCTTTAATTACCCAACCCTCTGCGAGTGGCAGGGCTTTATTTTCTAATTGTGACTTATCGCTAATTATTGTCTTTACAGCAAACAGAGGCTCTGCCAGCAGGGAGGGGATATCTTGTCATGGATAATTGCATGGGGCCTCTACCAGGCGGGTCTGGCCCTCACCCGGGTGCCCGGTGTGTGCTGCTAGCTCTGGGCTTGGTGCCTTTTGCAAGTGCAGGAACCCAAAGGGCTGCCTGACCAAGGCCATGGGTGCAGGGGCTGGTGCAGCAAGAGGACAGGCCCCAGACTTCCAGAGCTGCTCCCAACCCATGGGCACCCACCTGCACCCAGGAGTGTCTGTGAAGGGAATCTAACAACACCCCCCCCACCCCAGGCTGTGGAGGGTGGGCTGTCCTCCCTGCAGGATGGATTTTCCCACAGCCCTAGGGGTCTGGAGCCTCGAGGGAGCTGGTGGGCTGGCCAGGGTGCTGCCAGGGGCTTGGTCTTTGGCCCTGCAGCCCCTCCCTCAAAGGCCCAGGGGCTGTGGAGGGAGACATGAGAATGAGGCAGGAGACCCACAGGTAGGTGGCACATAGGGCCAGGCAGAGGGGACAGGTGGGGAGGGTGTGGAACAGGGGTATGGGAGTAGGAGGGAACCTGGAGCCCCCTTCCAACATAGAGACAATGGTGTCTTCAATTCAATGCCTTGAAGTAGCTAGCCCCCCAGCTTCCCAGGCTCAGGGTGATTGGGATCCTTTCCAGGCCAGGGGGTCCCTGGTGTGTCAGGAATGGGGTGGGCCCAGAGCCAGCCAGGGGCCATCCCCCACAAGTGGTCTCCGGAGCCCTCCCTCAAGACCCCACCCCTCCCTCCTGGTGGCTACATGTCAGTTGAGTGGCACTGGCCCTCCAACTGGCCACCTTGTGGGAGCAATGCTGGCAGCAGACAGGAATGGCTGGGACAGACACGAGGTCGCCAGGAGGAGGGGTGCCACCGCAGCTGGGTGGCTGTCTGCTTTGGAAGGTATCACAGCCATGCGGGCCCTCCCCACTTGCTGGCAGAGGGGGTGTCCAGAGGGACCTCCTTCCACTTCTATTCCTCCCCAAGAGGAGGTGAGAAGACAGAGCGGGGACTCATTTGCGCCCCAGGCCAACGAGGGGGCGTGGGTGGCTGGGGATGCGGGCCGGGAAGGGCCAGGCCATCTCCTGGGTAGGAGCGGGCGGGTGCTCCACGCAGGAAGAGACAGCGGCTCCTGCATGGAGCTGGCCGCGGTGCTGAACCCGCTGTCGGGTTGGACGCGGCGCCTAGTTCTCTGGGGGCCGTCAATCCAACAGCCCCACCCCCCAGTCGATTTTCAACTCCTAGTGACTAGCGATCCCATGTGACCGACTGGAACTGCCTCGTGGTTCTCCGCCCCCCCCTCCCCACCCCGTCCCCCGTGGCTGCACACTTTACAACAGCAACCACCCAGGACACCACCAATCTTTACAAAAGCAGGCACCCATGTCTTTCTCCCAAGGGGCCTTTGAGAGGCTCGAACTGCCCGCCTCCCAGTTAACGGCCATGTACTTCACCGCTGCGACACCTGCGCTTTCCCCCCAGGTGTTTAGGTGACTGGAAATCGACCTGAGCTAGTCTGCACGACTGACTGCCGCCTAGGGGTTCCCTGGACGCCTGGACTGTGCAGTGCATGCTGGGGGCCTGGCCACAGACAACAGGCCCCAGTGACAGTGAGGTCCCTGGGAGGGAAGACCCCCGCTCCTGAAGGTTTCCTGTCAGGACACAAGAGGACCAGGGTTCCCACTCCCAGGCCTCCTCAATACAGACCAACTTGGGTGACCACGTTCCTAGAGCAGTGGACATCCCTCCCTGCCCATCACCACCCACCTAGGCCCAAGCCTGCCTCACCTGGCCCAGCTCCTTCCAGGGGGCGCTTGTCCAGTTTTCCTAGACTTCAGGTGCCTCCTTCTGGAGGCTGCACTTGGGAGAGGGAGTAGACAGAGCCTCTCCTGTGAGGTGCCAGGGGACAGCCCATGTCATGGAGAGGGAAGAAGCCACCTGGCTGTCCCAGGAGCCCAGCAACCACAGGCTCCTCCCCCGACAAACACTGGCAAGGTCCGCACTGTGGCTGAGTGGCCTGCGCACTGCGACCCTGCGTGACTCCACCTCCTCCCAGGACACACCAGGTCAAATGACCTCTGGCCAGCAGTGAGTGGTCAGTCCCAGCAAGGCCACCATTGTGCCCTGAGCACCATCCTTGTCAGCTTAAATCCTCCAGACAGCTTGCTCCCTTCCTTGGAGCGGAAACTGTGGACCAGGAGACTTGGTCGCACAGGGTTTCCTGCCAACAATTTGGGGTGGGTGGGCAGCACAGGTCCACTCCATCACTCCAGACAGGCTTGACCAGTCATCCAGGGCTTGGCAAAGAGGTGTATCGAAGCCGAGAAAAGGACAGGCCATTTGTGTGACTGGGTGATTTTCAGTGCCCACCGCACCCATGCCAGGCCGCTTGGGAAACTAGTTCAGCACCAGGGATAGCGGGCAGAGAGGGGTCAGGGCCATGGGGCCCCCCTCTTCACTCCACTGGGAGCCTGGCCCCATTGCGGCCTAGAGGGTCCCAGAGCGCCAGGCTCTGAGGCTGGGAGAAATTCGAACATCGTGTTTGTTGGTCACATACACCATCCGCTGGAGCGCACCAACAGGCATTGGGGGCCGGGAGGGGGGGGGCGGTGCTTCTGAGCCCACCTGGAGGCAGAGGATGATCCTGGGGACTCTGGTATCAAAAGGCCTCAAAGGAGGGGTGGGAGCCAGGTGAATCGGGACTCAGGTGAGATGGGGCTCAGGTAGGGCTGGGAGCAGGCCCTCCTGCTCAGTGGCCCTCTGGGGACCAGAGTCCCTTGACATCAGCCCCTCTGACCCAACGCTCCCTGGGTTGGAGGGTTTGGGGTGAGACTAGGCAATGTGGTCCCAGCAATGGCAGTGGGCCAGGCACGCTCACTCTTGGTATCCGAAGTAGGGAACCAGGCCCCACCCTGTTGGTGCACCTGAAGCCCATGGGGACCCTTCCTCAGGGCTCTGGCCGCTCTGTGGGGGGCTGCAGCCCCTTCCTCACGGGCCCTGGCCCAGCACTGCCACACTGTCTGTGGGTCTGGTGGCTCCCCGGCATCTGGAGGGGGCTTTGTTTCCCTGGCTCCAGGAGAACCCCACTCCCACCCCAGACTCCCCCTGAGTGGTACCCAGACTCTGCCCACTTCAAAGACCCGCACAGCCTCCAAGCCTGCTCCAAGCCTGCTCTGCCCCTGTGTCTCACAACAGCAGGGCCTGGAGGGATTTTGACTGATTTGGGGGGGCAGTAAATGGCAGAGGGAGGGGGTGGCCTCTTTGAAGTTGGCAGACATCAAAGCGCCACTCATTCCCCTCCTCTGCATGCAGAGTTCTCCCTGATATTCCCTCCCCATGCACAGACCGCCTTTCACTCCAGCACTGGTCTCCTCCAGCACGCAGGGCCCTGGCCCCCAGGCCGCTCGCTCCGCATCCCCTTTGAGATCTGAGTCTCTGATCCTCCTGCCCGAAATTCCGCTCTCCCCGCCCCACGCCGGTGCCCCACGTGACACCCACACACCCTGCTGTCACGAGCGGACACACACTTCTGGTCCAGGAGTGGGGGTGAGGTGCGGGCGGGGGGAAGAGGAGGTGGGGCTTTCCCAGGCCTGGGGGGACAGGAGACCAGGATGCAGAGAGAGGCGGGCGCCTGGCAGTGCCGCCAGCGGTACCCCCAGACCTCTTTTTCCTTCTGCCCACCCGCGCCAGGCATTGCAGAGAGGTGGGGGGAGCACGCGTCTCTTGGGAGACAACTGTTCACGCTCCAAATAGGAACCTCTGAAATTAAATTAATTAAGCCCTGAAATACTTCACACGCGCTGCAGCCTCTTGGCCGCCTCTGCCTCTCTCGCCTGTGCCTCCCACCCCCAGCACCCAAACACGAAGGTGGGGGCTCTCCGCCTGGGGAGCCCTGAGCCCCCAGGGCTGGCCTGTGTCATGTCAGATGCCCTGGCCCTGGAGGACGGCGAGGAACCGCTTCCCACGGCCCCACTGGACCCAGCAGCATGGCTTCCGCAGTCCCTATCCGGTGCTCCTTACATAACGCCCTCGCTATTCTGGTCCGAGCCCGCTCAGAGGGCCAGGGAGGGGCCAGCAGCCTGGCCCCGGGCCCTGAGACCCCACTCCAGGGAGCGTAGGAGGAAACTTCGGTGAGCTCTCCCTCCCCACATCCTCCGTGCCCTCTGAAGACTGAATGAGCACCCCATACGCATCTCTAGCCACTGCCTCCCACTCGGGCACCGGCTCTTTCCCCAGGCTCCTCCCTTTGGGGCAGGAAAGAGTGGGAGCTGTGGGTGGCGGGGCTGTACATGTGGAAAGATACTGCTGGGCATGGGAGAAACTTCGCACCCTCCGCCTAGCAGGCTGAGGTCACCAGGGTAGCCCTACTGGGCCAAGAGACCAAAGGTAACCTGCCAGCTTGCACCTGTTAGGCCCCAGGCACCCCGAGAAGTCAGCATCCTTCACCTCCGTGCTCCGCCAGCCCCTCGCTTCTGCAGCCCACTTCGATGGGAGTCGCCAGTGGGGTCGTCTGAAGCCCCCCTGGTTACATGGCGAGAAGGGTCCTGCTAGCACCATTCAGAGCACTGAAGTGGGTCAGGGGCCTACCAGGCAGGCAAGACCCTCCTCCCTCAAGAGACGCAGGGCCTCCCATTTAAAGGCCGGAACAGAGAGACACTGGCTGGACTCTGTTGAGAGCTGGGGGCTGCCAAGCACCAGCCCCTCAGGCTCTGGGCGCTGGGGCCAGGGCGGTCGTGGTTGTTACGGATCCTACCCAGGGCCAGGCCAGGCTCTGAAGCCAGAGCCAAGAACTGGAACATGCCTGGAGATTGTCACCAGGCCAGCCCCTGAGAAGGGTCTGGGTTCTGGGAATGGGGGAAGGTGGATCAGAGAGCAGGCACAGGAAGGGGAGAAGGGTTGAGTGAGCTCCTTGGGAAGACCTCTCCTCTCGTGCGTGGCAGACCAAGCTCAGATGGGGCTGCTGATGGGGTGGGGCACCTATGGAATCCACACGAAGACCCAGAAGAGACAGCAGGCACAAAGCCTCACTCTGAGATGGGCCTGTCCCAGGTAAGTGGGGCAGGGTCTCCCAGGAGCAATTCATTGGCACTTGGAAAAGCTTTCCTCAAAGGTTGCAGGTTCGAGTCTTGGCCTCAGAGGAAAGGCTTGATGACTGACCTCCTAAAGACAGCTTCTGCAAACCCCCAGCAGGCATGAAGTGATGGCCAGCTGTGGTGACCATGCCCACTCCCTGCCCGTCACCACGGGCCCCAGGCTGAGGCCCCCCGAGAGGACAGTAGTCTGGCCTCTCTGAGAACAGCCGCCCCATGTGCCAAGCCCTCCTTGCTTGGACACACCTGACCCCAAACCAAAAAATCAAACTCGCTGACATGGAGTCGAGGCTGACTCACAGTGACCCTGTGTGACAAGGTAGAGCTGCCCCATGAGTTTCTGAGATTATCACTCTTTATAGGAGAAGAAAGCCCCATCTTTCTCCTACGGAGTGGCTTGTGGTTTGAACTGTTAACCTTGTGGATAGCAGCCCAACGCACAACCACGACACCACTGGGGCCCTGCCCTCGGACACAGAGACAACTGCATATTATTCGAACCGGAGGAGAACCATCAGCCTGAAAGGGAAAGCCCAAGAGAAACTGGTGCACTAACCCTGTAGGAAACATGTGTTTTAAAAACATTATTTTACTGTTTACTGAGTCCGTTTACTAAGATGTGTTCCATTGCTACACCCAAACTTGAGAACAGAAATCTATAAAAGCGACGCGAAAACAAGAAAGAGCTCATGGGTATTACAAAACAACAATCACTGCTGGGAGAAGAGGAAATATATATATATATATATATATATATATATATATATATATATATATATATATATATATTTTTAATGAGACAAAGTCCAACGATATACAGCCAAAAACAGACTCCCAGCCATTGAGTCAGCTGGAGTAGAGCGGACCCTGTGGCTGGCCAAGACTGTAACTCTCTGCGGAAGTAGACGCCTCATCTTCCTCCCATGGAGCAGCTGGTGGCTTGGGGAAGATTCCCCGGTTAGCAGCCCAACATGTAACCACGGTGCCACCGGGATTCTCAATAGAGCCCCCTCCCTCAACAGCAACAAAAAGACAGGAAGAGAAGATGACACAATAAGAGCTTCAGACGCTCACTCCAAGACGTCCAATCTGTGACTCGTGAGAGGGGAGGGAGCTGGGGAGCACCCGTAGGCTGGCAGTTCAAACCCACCCAGGAGCTCTGCTGGATCAAGACCCAGCAACGACCTCCATAGGTATCACGGCCAGGAGGCTTCAATGGCGAAGGTCATGTGAGGTGATGGCCACTCCGAATGGAGCCACCAGGACCCAACAACATCGTGCCAGGTACTCAGAACACACAGGGAACCAAACCGTGAGACGCAGTGTCTGTGCTTGGTGAGCTCAGAGCCTCGTGAGGTTGGAAGCAGGAACTTACCCAAGTGCTGCACCCACCCTTGGCTTTCATCCAACTAACATCCTGTTCAGGTCCCTTCCCTCAGCTCCAACCTAAGAGCTTCACAGAGACAAGAGCTAGTCCTTGCGAGGGGGAAACCACTGCCTACTTCAGAGAGGTCGGGCAATGTGTCTTCCTCTCAAGAGAAAAACAAGTCAACAGAAGCAGGCTACAGACAACCCACGTAGTGGAACCTGCAGGAAAGGATTTTAAAATAAATACAGAGACTCCAGGGGCCACAAGCAGGTAAGAACTAATCTGCTGACTGAAAGGTGGGAGGTTTGGAATCCACTCCCACCCATCCCCCACCCCAGGGGGCACCTGGAAGAAAGGTCTGGGGATCTATTTCTGGAAAACCAGCCCCTGGAACACCGCGAAGCACAGCTGTATTCTCTGATGGGGTTGCCAGCAGGCAGAATTGGTGCAGTGGTAACTAATGTTAAAAACACATTTCTTAATTAGAGGAAGAGATCGACAGGATGGGAGAAAACAGAGAATATGTCAACAAGAAAAGGGAAAAATTCTACAGGCAAAAATCACCGTCTCTGAAGCAACCACTAACTCACTGGATAGGCCAACGGCTGACTGGACACACAGAGAAGGGGGTTAGTGAGCTCTAATACAGGTCCACAGGACTGGCACGGAGAGGGAGGAGAATGAAGAAACAAACACAATAGCCCACCAGAACCCTATAGGCGACTGTCTGAAATGCGTGTGAGCGGAGGGAACTGCAGGGGGAGGAGACAGGAAGAGAAGATCAGGTCCAGTTTCACGGGCTCCTAGAGAAGAATCGTCCCCAACTGTACCAGATAGTCGACCTCCATCCAAGGAGCTCCCTGAACCTCTGGCAGGATCCAAACAGAAGACCACAGCAATTCTCTGTGAAGGTGGTCAGAGAGACCTGCAAAGCAGCCAGGGAGAAAATACACACGTCACGTCCGAGAGAACATCCATGATGCCTGCGTTCTCTAGCATCTCTACTCTCATTATTGGTGAACATATAACATGTGTTAAGTACTAAGGTAGCAGATGGACATTGGGCCTCTACTCAAGTCCTCCCTCAATGCAAGAACACTTTGTTCTAATAGCCCGGCATTCCGTGATGCTCACCTTCCCGACACGACCGCCGAAGGCCAAATGGGTGCACAAGCAAATGTCACAAAGAAAGCAGATGGTGACCGACTATGCAGGGATATAGCGTCAGGGGTCTCAAAGGCTTGAGGATGCCCGAGTTCTCATGAGAAACAACAGACCCAGAGACAATGGTCTTTAAGGGAACTGGAAAGAAACAAAGAATGATTGGTAACCTGGATTTGATAACCAGCAAAGATATCCTTCATATTAGGTGCAAGAAGGACATTTAGTGTTCTGTTTGTTTGTTTGTTTTTAAAGAATAGAACGTGCTGCTCACATTGCCACATGACAACACACGGCATGAAGCTCTTCCAGCCACAGGGAAATGATCCCAGATAGAAGCGCAGGCACACACGAGGAGCAAAGGGTAATACTCAAACACATCTGAAAATCTACTCTGGAAAAATCAACTCCATAAACATGGTAGGAAGTGTCCCAGGAATTCAGACAGGAAGAAGTAAACCACCTAACCAGAGGAACAAAGGGCACAGCAGGGGGTGGACGGAGGCTGTTATTATGCTATGATGTTATCACATTATGCTGTGATGTCATCATGTTATTACTCTATGCTATGATGTTATTATGTTATGATTCTATGATGCTATCACGTTGGGATGTTATGATGCTATGATGTTATCATGTTATCACATTATGCTATGATATTATTATGTTATGGTGTTATGATGCTATAATGTTATTCTGTTATACTATGATGTAATTATATCATGGTGTTATGATGCTATGATGGTATTATGTTATGCTATGATGTAATTCTGTTATGATGTGATGATGCTATGATGTTTTATCACTTTAAATATTGGGCATGCAAATGCCAGGCAGGACAGGCTGGGTGAGACCACCCAGGGAGTGTGCACTGACAGAGAAGACCCAAGGTCCTGGCACTTTCACATGGAGGAGAAGAGTGTTCAGCAAAGGCGACAGGAAGGAGTGGACATCAAGCCAAAGGGAAAATGGCAAATGGGAAGAGAGGACATCAGAGAGAACATGCAAAGGTGGCAAAGGCTGTATGTAGGTGGACCTAGGGGAGCACTGACCACTGACATGGCGCTGTGATGGTCATGGTGGGTCCCCTCAGTAGGGTAGGGCAGCCAAGGAAGAAAAGAGAGGAGGTGTCCGCAACTGGAAAAACACCTTTGAGGAGTGTTGATTTAAACGGGGGCAACAAAAAGGCAGGCAGGTGAGTCCAACTGAGTCTAACGTCTGTTAGCACCACGTGAGGCTGGGAGCTGTTGGAGCAAAGCATCCCAAGTGCTTTCCTGCAGGCATGTCACCGGGAAGAGGGAGCTTTCGGACATCAACCAGGACTCCCCTTAAAGCAACGAAGAGCCAACGTGCCTCTTGGACACCTACAGAAGGTCTGACCGAGCCACGGTCCTTTCCATCACCGCACACCCATGTGGAGCTGGGCGATGGAAGAGAAAGATCGCAGAGGACCCCACGCATTTGCATGGCGAATGTGGAATGTGCCGGGAACTGACGAAAGAGGAGACAGATCCGTTTCAGAGGAAGTATAGCTTAGAAGCCAGGATGGTGGGGCCTTGCCTGGCTTCAGGCATGTCATCGAGAGAGACCAGTGACTAGACAAGGTCATCACATTTGGTAGAGAATCAGAGGAGGAACTAATCCACAAGGTGGGTTAGCACAGCCATGGACCCCAGCAAGCGCAGGATGGAGAGGAAGGTGCGGACGCAGAAACAGTCCATCCTGTGCCCACAGGCTGCCGCGATTCGAGTCAACTTGACGATAACTAACAAGAGCCCAAGAGCCCCTGTCTTTCCCGGAACTGCTCCTGGGAAGGCACCTGGCCACAACAGGGAGTAACCTCTTGCTGGGCTCAGTCCAGGAGGTCAGCGGAGGCCTGCTCGTTTAGAGCAGGAGGACAGAGGGCTCCGAGGACAAGGCCACTGTGAAGAAGCGTGGCCGCGGCTGAAAGCAAACTATTTTCCTGAGATTTGCACTAGAGTCCTCAACAATGTCAGGAACACAGGAAAGACGACTTAAAGCTCCAGGAGACCCCACCAGGGGCTCCTCTAGAGGGTCCCTTGATGCAAGCGGACTGTGTCACAAACGGAAACAACTCATGGCAGAAGAGGAAGATGACTCAACAGAAAGCCCCTGGCTCCCCAACTCCATAACGTCCTGGTCTCTGAGCGGTATCACCAAGGGCCTGGGTAGAGCTGCTTCCAACAGACCACGGGAACCTGCCTCGGCGCACAGAGAGGTCATTGCAGCGTGCTGCATGGCCACACGGACAATGCGGGGTTTAAAACCAAGAGCGGTGTGTGCCCCGGGATGGTATGCCCTCCCCCTGCTGATTCCATCTACATGCCGAGCAAGCCATCACGGAAGCTGGCTTAGAGGAAGAAGAATGCAGCATCAGGGCCGGAGGAAGGCTATTAACAACCTGCGATGCGCTGATGACTCAAGCTTGCTGGCTGAGCGTGAGGAGGGCTTGAGGCACTTGCTGATTAAGATGGATGGCAGCCTTCAGTATGCACTGTGACTCAAGTAAAGAAGACCCAGCTCCTCACAACTGGACCAGTAGGTATCACAGAACAAACATCTGTCTTGGAAGAAGTACAGTCAGACTGCTCCTCGGAGACAAGGATGGCAAGACTTCATCTTAGGGACTTTGAACATATCAGGAGAGATCAGTCCCTGGAGAAGGACATCGTGCTTGGTAAAAGAGAGGAAGGCTCTTAGGAAGGTGGATTGGCCCAGTGGCCGCAACAATGGGTTCGGGCACAATTGTGAGGGCGCTCTTTTGTTCTGTTGTGCACAGGGTCAGAACTGACCCCACAGCACCTAATAACAACCACAGCAGCAGCTGACCACAAGGCCAGCAGTTAAACCCATCAGCCACTCCCCAGAAGCAAGACATGGCTCTCTATTCCCATAAACAGTAGCAGTCTTGGAAGCCCACAGGGACCGTGACCTCCTGTCCGACTGGTTGCTATGTGTCAGGATGAACTCAGTGGCAGTGAATTTGGCTTCCGTTTGGTTTGGACCTGACCCAGCAATTCCATACTCATTGAAGTGAGCCGACTTGATGGTGTGTCCTCCTTGACAGACAACCAATGGTCCCAAAGGCCATGCACTACGGTCGATCGCTTGTGTTTTCAAATGGAAGTACAGTGTAGCGGGTAGAAAGAGACGCGGGGCCAACCACAGGCTCAGCAGGCACAGACTATGGAAGAGACGGTGTCACAACGAGGTGGGACCAGGTCAGACGTTTCAGGGGCCCCTTCAGAAGCACAGAGATCAAAGGAGGAGCTAAGAATGCCTGCAGACATCTAGCATTGGGATTAGGGCCGAGGAAGAGAGGAAGAAAGTGAGGTAGACGGGTGGGCCTGGCTCTGATTTGTCATACTACGGATCAATGTTGCTGCTTGTTGTTGTTGTCAGGTGCTGTTGAGCTGGTCATGACTCTTTGTGGCCCAAAGTAAAACAGAACAAAGCACCACCAGCTCCTGCGCCATCTGCCCCGCGTGAAGCCCATGGGTGCGGCCACCGTGCCTGTCCATTCCCTTGAGAGACTTTACTCTCTTTCGTTGCTCTGCTCCTTCACCAAGCGTGATGTCTTTCTCCAGGGACTGGTCTCTCCTGACAGCATGTCTAAAGGACGTGAGATGAAGTCTCTCATTCCTGCCTCTAGGGAGCCCCCTGGCTGCACTCCGTGGTATTTTCAATATTCTTCCCGTAAGCACCATCAGTTATTCCTCGGTCTTCCTTATTCAGTGTTGAATTTTCACGTGCATATGGCGCAATGGCAAACACCATGGCTTGGGCCGGGGGCACCTCACCCCTCAAAGGAACATCCTCGCTTTTCAACACTTTACAGAGCTCTGTGCAATTTAACCAATGCAGTGCACCTTTGGGCTCTTGACTGCTGCTTTCACGAGCACCGATTGTGGAGTCAAGCGAGACAAACTCCTCGACCACTTCACTCTGGTCTCCATTTATCATGATGCTGCGTGTGGGTCCCGTTGAGAGGATTGGTTTTGACACTGAGTTGTAATCCACACGCAAGGCTGCACTCCTGGATCTTTATGAGAAAGAGCCTCAAGTCCTCCCCGCCTTCAGCAAGCAAGGATGCTCATCTGCATATCCCAGGTGGTTAACAACCCTTCCTCCAATCCTGGGACCATATCTTCTTCATAGAAGCCAGCATCTCTGATGGTTTGCTCAGCATACAGACGGAAAAAGGGCGGTGAGAGAACCACAACCCAGACACACACTTTTCCTGACTTTAAACGATGCCCTAGTCCCTTGTTCTGTTTGCACAGTGCCTCTTGGTCCATGTACAGGTTCTGCACAAGTATTATAAAGTGTTCTAGAATTCCCATTCTTCTCCGGGCTTTCCCTAGTTTGTTATGACCCGCACAACCAAATGCTTTTGCATGGTCAAAAAACACAAGTAAACATCTTTCCGGCATGCTCTGCTTTCAGTCTGGATCCATCTGACGTCAGCCATGATATCCCTTGTTCCACGTCCTCATCTGCATCCGGCCTGCACCTCTGGCAGCTCCCTGTCAATGTCCTGCTGCAGCCATTGTTGAATGAGCTTCAGCAAAATTTGACTTGCCTGTGATGTTCTGAAGTTGGAGCATTCTGTGGGTCACCTTTCCTTGGGATGGGGACACATATGGATCTCTTGCAGTCAGGTGGCCAAGCAGCTGGCTTCCAAATGTCCTGGCATTGATGAACCCGTGCTTCCCATACTTCATCCACTTGTTGAAACCTGTCAGTTGGTCGTCTGTCAGTTCCTGGAGCCTTGCTTTCCCCGAATACTTTCAGGGCAGCTTGGGCATCTACTTGCAGTACCATTGCTTCTTCCTCACATGCTACCTCCTGAAATGGCTGAATGCTGATGAGTTATTTTTTAATACAGCAACTGTGTTAGTCTGGGTACGTTAGAGAAACAAATGCACAGAAACTCATGTATCAGAGAGAGTTTTATATAAAGGTTAAGTGCACATCAAGAAAACATCGCAACCCAGTGCTGCCCAAGCCCACAAGTTCAACATTAACCCATTTGTCTGACACCAATACACAAAGTCCTCCTCCATCTCACAGAACACACACGATGACGCCGACTGCAGGAGGAAAGCCAATCAGTGAACCTGTGAGCATCTCAGCGCTGGCAGGGGTCTCCACACGGCTGCTCCAGCACCCAGGGCTGCATCGGGGTAGGTCCACGCGGCTTCTCCTTGGGGATGTCTTACAGGAAGTGGGCCTTGCCAGCTGAAGCAGGGAACTGGCTCAGGCAGCTGCATCCTGGTCCGACCATCACAAAGAGCCCAGAGAACTCGAAAGCAGAGGCTCACTGAGCCTTTATCCCTCCACCCTTCAATTAACCCCACATGTGTTTATCAGCCAGGTTGGCACCATCAACTCACTGCCTCAGTGACTCTGTGTATCTGTCTGTCTTCTTTTCCTGCATCCTGCATCATCTACTGCTTTGACCTTAGCATCTTTCCGCACTGCAACGCAAGGCTCGGGTCTGTCCCGCCCTCGTGCGTCCTTGCAGCTTATGATACGCTGAGTCTGCTCTTCCTTTGCGTTTTCCAGCTCTTGCTCTTCGGACAGTGCACTATAAGGCTCTGCTTTCCTTCAGCTGCTTGTTGCAGTTTCGTTTTAGCTCTTTGACGTTATCACTTCTTCCACATGCCGTAGCTACTCCACTAGATTAGGGCAAGTTTCAAAGTCTCTGCGGGGTCCTTTCTCTCCTGTCCTTTCATGCTCTTTTGCTTTCTTCGTGAGTGGTGGCCTTCATGTCCTGCCCCAGCTCACCGGGTCTTCTGCCATTAGTGTCCAAGGCAGCCAATCTCTTCTTGAGAGGTTCTCGGAATCCACGTGGGGCAGGCTCAAGGTCGGATTTGGGCCAGTGCCAGTCCGTTTCGGTCAAGTCATCCCTAGAACAGGGGTCTTCATGCACTCCATTTCGTTTTCAATGATGTCTAATTTCCCTAGATTCCTACTCGGGACATTATTCACGGTGTGTGCTTCTTCTCATGCTGAGTCGTGCTCCGTCGGTAAGTGAAGGGCCCGGAGGGCTGACTCCCGCTGAGGCACTACGGTCCACTGCTTTGAGAAGGCAGCCCTGCCTCAGCTCTATTGCGAGCGCCTCCCAATCGGAGGGCCTCCTTTTTCTGACACTCTCTCCGACAATGTTCTGCTTCTAATTATTAGGTTTTCAGTAACTGGCTGTGTTTTGATGCTGTCCAGAAGGGTTTCAGTGGTGAATTCCTCTGAAGTGGACCGCTTATTCCTTCCGCGTAGTATGTTCTAGCCTGGAAGCTCTGCCGAAACCTGTGCCCTTTGGGTGACCCTGTTGGTGTTGGAAATACGAGCGGCCTAGCCTTCAGCCTCTGGCGGCAGAGAGGCCATGACAGGACAACAAACTGAAGCACACATTATGGATGAATACATACCGTATTGCCTAAAGGTCACCAACCTCGGCAAGGAGGTGTGAGCTTACCGCTAGAGGTGTTATATATTTGTGGTTTCTCGAAGAGTTAAGCATCCCAGTTGGGTGAGGAGTGACTGGAATCTCAAAGGCTCATGGGTGGTCACATTGGTGCTGTCGGTCTCTCTCTGTCCGGAGGAAAGGTGAGTGGTAGAAATCTACAATTCATGGAAACGTCTAGTCCAATCAATGAATGCACCGCACAAACACCAGCCTCTGTCCATGACCCTGAGACCCAAAGAATAGATGGTTCCCGGTTACCACAGCTGACTAACTGCTCAGGGAGGGATCCCATGCAAAGGTCTGGGACCATGTAGCAGCAAAAAGCAGAACAAAGCTCAGCATCATGAGAAATGGCCGGATTGACTGGCTGGCAGGAGACTGAGAACTCCGAAGACTATAGACTTTAGTAACCCTTCGGGTCTGAAATGAGCTCCCGATTCAGCCAACAATCGGGCTACAAGGGGAGCAATAACCATGCTGAGGCATGCCCACCTTAGAATAGCAACCATCTGAGGTCAAAGGGGCAGCATCCAACCAAAGACAAAGTTCAGGAGGATTAGGAAAGAAAGAAGAATGGAAACAGGAAACATGGAGGAAGTGGGATAAGTGATAGAGTGCACAGTGGGAAAAGCACTCAGTGACATGAAACAAATACGTTTGAATTATTGAATGGAAAACTGATCCTCTCTGTAAACCGTCGCCCAATTCACAATAAAATTTACTTCAAAAAATTAAACACAGAGATAGCATATGACTCAGTCATTTCACACCCAGGAATATACCCCGAACACTTGAAGACAGATATTCAGACAAAACGTGTGTGCATGTTCAAGACAGCACTATTCTCAATAGTCAAACAAGTATGTGTGTGGGGGGGGAGACTGTGTCCATTAACAGTTGGATGGCTAAACATAACATGGTCTTGTCAGACAATGGAACGTGGTTCAGCCAAAAAAGAAATGAAGGGCGGACACATGGTACAACATAAGTGTGCCTTAACAAGAGACTGATAAAAAGCGCTAAACAAGACAGGCACAGAAGGGAAATCCCTCCACACAATGCAGCCATACGTCCAAAGCGAGCAGCCAACATAGCTTGCAATCCAGAGACTGAAAGCATTCTGCTTGTGGACGGGAACCAGACAAGGATGCCCGTTATCACTGCTCCTGTTCAGTATTGTGCCGGACGTCTTCGCCAGAGTCATCAGGCCACAAAGGGAAATTACAGGCATCCAGATTGGTAAAGAAGTAGTAAGTCTCTATTTGCAGATGCTATGATCCTATACTCAGCAAGAAAGCTGTTGGAACTAATTAAAAAACTCAGCAAAGTGGCAGGGGACAAGATCAGCATTTCAAAAATCAGCCAGATTCACTCAAGCTAACAACGAGAGCCCTGAGAAGAAAATCGGGAAAACTGCATCATTTACAATATCCACCCAGAAGATTACATACTTGGGAATAAGCCTAACCAGAGAAAACACAGGCCTGCAAAAAGAAAACAATAAGCCAAGAGACCCCCAGAAATGAAAGAATATACCATGCTCATGGATAGAAAGACAACATTGTAAAAATGTCAGTACTATCCAAAGCAATCTACAGACATAATGCAATCTCATTTTAGAGTACAACTTTCTTCTTCTTCTTCTTTTTAACGGTTTTATTGGCACTCAATCCACATATCACACAATTCAGTAGTTCAACCTCATCAAGAGGAGTTGTCCACACTCATGACTACAATCCATCATTATTCTCTAAAGAGACAGAAAAACTACTCGCCAACTTTATAGGGAAAGGGAGGAGACTTCAGATAAGCAAAACATCACCAAAGACAAAGAACAAACAAGGGGCCTCTCATTTCCTGTCTCAGACCTACTGCACAGCCTCAGTGATCTAAGAGCCTGGCACTGCTATTACGATAGATACTGGATCCAATCGAAGGGAACTGAGAACCCAGGAGTAATCTGTCCAGCTACAGACAAGTAATCATTGACAGAGGGCGGAAACACAGTGCATGGTGAAGGGGTCATCGGCTGGCAGAGCTGGATGCCCACGTGCAGAAGAGCAACAAGACCGATGTCTCACACTATATATGAAAACAAACTCAAGACCAAAAATCCAAAGCCTGGAACCACACCGGCCATCAGGGAAAAAATAGGGACGAACTTAGGGGCCCTACCCCATGGTACAGACGTGCTGTCAGACACAACGAAAAAGCACATACGTCAGAAGACAAAATCAATGACCGGGCCTCCTAAAAATCACACGTGTGTGCCTACAAAGATTCTACCAAACTAATCAAGAGAATGCACAGACTTGGGGGTGAGATTGACCATGATGTGTCAGACTAATAGCTAAAATTTGAAGAAAACTTCAACGCCTCGACAAAGAAAAAGACTAACAATCCATTTTAAACGTAGGCAAAGGACTTGAGCCCACACATAGAAGACATTCCGGTGTCCAGCAGACATATGGAGAACTGCTATCAGTCATTAGAACAATGCAGGTCAAAGCAGCAAGAAAACACCTTATCTCAGTCTTACCGGCAAAACCAGAAACCAATCAAAGCTGGTGAGACTTTAAAAGGTGAGCCCACTGTGGACAGGATGGGAGTACTATCTGATCCAGCAATCCCCATTCTTGGGCTATATCCTACAGAAATACGAGCTTCCTCGTGAATAAATACAGGGACCGCCGCCATGTCCACGGAAGCACTGCAACGACCTAATGAATGGATGAACAGACTCGGTCCATATGCACAAAGGAACGCTACGTAACAGAGAGAAGAATGAGGAGCCTTTGAATCACCTCAGAGGCGGGAACCTGGGGGGCATTCCGCGGAGTGAAGTTACTTAGCCGCAGGAGGAAACTCTGTGTACTCGTGTCCACAGCTTTTCGTACTACAAAGAAACATTGTCTGATGAGGGCCAGAGAGGGGGGAGGAGGAGAGGGAGGGGAGGCCACGAGCTAGCGGGCTGTTGGTGTTAAGAATTCAGCCGGTTCCGACCCATAGCGACCCAGTGCACAACAGAAGGAAACACTGCCTGGTCCGGTGCCTTCCTCAGCTGTTCCTGCGTCTGAGCCCATGGCTGCAGCCACTGTGTCCGTCCATCTTGTGGGGGACCTTCCTCTTGTTCGCTGCCCCTCCACTTGACCACGCATGATGTCCTTCTCCAGGGACTGGTCTCTCCTGACATGTCCAGAAAGTCTTGCCATCTTCACCTCTCAGGAGCACTCTGTCCGTACTTCTTCCAAGACAGATCTGTCTGTTCTTTGGGAGTCCACCGTATTTTCAATATTCTCCTCCAGCACAACAATTCAAATGACTGATTCTTCTTCAGCCTCCTTATCAATGGCCAACTTTCACATGCTTGTGAGGCCATGGAAGATACCATGGCTTGGATCAGTTGTGACCTCAAAGGAACATCCTTGCTTTTCAAGACTCTAAAGAAATCTCGTGCAGCAGATTTAAACAATACGAGGCATTGCTTGATCTCTTGATTGCTGTTTCCATGAGCATTGATTGTGGATTCACCCAAGACAGAATCCTTGACAACGTCAACCTTTTCTCCATTAATCATGATGCTACCTACTGGTCCAGTTGTGAGGAGTTGGGTCTTCTTTACATTGAGTTGTAATCCATATTGAAGGTTGCAATTATTGATCTCCATCAGGATCACTAGATAAGTGTTAATAGAGTGAAGGAAAGGGAATATGCAACAAGAGGGAAGTAAGTTTTGAAAAAATGGTGGAGGCAGGCAAGACACTGGTTGGTTTGCAAGAGTTAAAGGCAACAGAGGCAAATATTTTTATATGCAGAGTCCTGTGATTGCGGGTGTCTATGAGTAGATGCTTCCATAGACACCCAGGTAAACTGGTGTAAGAGAGAGTGGGACTGTGTGCCCACAAACATAGCTATATAGAGAGGAGAGAGAGAGAGAGAGAGAGAGAGAGAGAGAGAGAGAGAGAGAGAGAGAGAGAGAGAGAGAGAGAGAGAGGAGAGGAGAGGAGAGGAGAGGAGAGGAGAGGAGAGGAGAGGAGAGGAGAGGAGAGGAGAGATCGATTTTGCAGGGGATATCGGTATGTAGGTAGTCAGCTTTGCTGCAAATGTATCCGCCAATGTGGGGGAGCATACTGGGAGGGCTAGGTTATGAATGCTTCTTAGGCCTCACCAGTTTGGGGGAATGAAGCTCGGGGGACACAGTCTCGGGGGACAATAGGTCCAACGAGCCTAACACCGCTCGCAAAGACAATGTTCTGTGGCTTACATTGGTGAGTAGAAACTGGGGGCCTTAGACGGTCATGAGCAGGCCCCCTAGGGGCACCTATTGGTCTCTCCATGTGCAGAGGAGAGAAGAGCAATGATGACCAAAAGCCATCTGGACACCATGGGTCCAATGGACTCATGGACCATGCAAATTTCAGCCTCCATGACCCTGAGACCGGAGGAAGCAGCTGGTGCCCGGCTCCCACTACCAACTACTCTGGAAAGGAGCACAGCCGAAGGTCCAGATCGAGGGGGCGGCGGGCGGGAATAAGGAACAGAACTCAAAATAAAAGAAACCAGACATACTGATCAGGTAGAGATGGGTGGAACCATGGGGCCGTGCTGCAGGACCATGCCTCCCTCAGCCACACTGAGGTCCCCATGAGCCAGTGTGAGGACAGTGGTGGACTCCATCCATGGAGCTGGCTCTAGGTCTCTGCTGGCAGTGGGCTTTGATGCCAAAACATCCCCACCTCTGTAAAGAACTGGGAGCTCCTGCCTGGCGGAGACTGTGTGTGCTGGGCTTTCCAGGAATGCCTGGTTGGGGGTGGGGTGGGGAGTGGGGGGGGGCAGCGGCATAGGGCAATGTGAGAGGGCAGTCCGACCCCTGAGCCCCCATCAGGACCCCCAGAGGGTGTTGCACCCAATACATCACTCCCCTTTCCATCAGAGCCCACACCCACTCTACCTGCAGAGAAACAGAGCCAGGCCCACGTGCACCCGCCTGCTGCAGGAGGCAGAGAGGGAGCAGCCCTACTTGGGAAGAGGGCCAGGAGATAAGGGTACCCCGCCTGTGGAGACCAAAACTGGACCCACGGGCAAAGCCGGCCTGCTTTCCGTCAGTGGGGCCCGCAGCCCCAGCGGCACCTGCAGTGGCATCAGCTCACACTCTTCCCCCAGACAGTCTTTGGCCAAAGCGTGGAAGAACCGCCGGGGACCTACGCTGGGCTGCTCAGTGCGAGGTCAAGTTCGAAACCACCAGCCACTTCTCGGGGTGGGGTCGGGAGAGAGGGGAAGGGGAGGCTTCTGCTCTGGTAAAGAGTTAGTCTCTCCTTTGCCCTATAGGGTCGCGGAGAGTCGGCATCCTCTCAATGGCAGGGAGTTTGACGCAAGCTTTCTGGTGAGTCAAACGGAGGATGGGGTGAGATGCGGGAGCCCCAACAAGACGGGCATCACTGACGGCGCCGGGCAGGGTCGAGGCTTGGTCCTCTCTCGGTAACGTCACAGGAATCAGAACCACCGCAGAGCACAGAACCAAGGACAAGCTACACGCCGAGGTGCTGTCATCACTTGGGGGGCTGGGGGCAGGAGCGGCTTATGTGGGAGCCATGGGTTCGAGTCCCAGCCCACCTGTCAGCTCGTGGGGTGACTGACTGACTGACTGACTGACCCCACGGATCGCAGAGGTCTGGTCCTGCGCGGGTCGTAGGGACGGCGCGCGACTGGGGTGTTGCGTGGTGCGTGCATCCCGGGGGTGGGAGGGGGCTGGAGGGCGGTGCGCCTCCATGCAAGGAAACCCGGCAGACCCAGGCCACCTGCTGACACGGCGCACAGATCCAGGCTGGGCTTCCTAGCTGAGACGCCAGTTCGAGTCCCGCCCAGGGTGGCGGGTGTCTGCAGCCCTCAGCTAAGCCATGGACGCTGCCCACCCAGGGCGTCCAGTGCGCCACGAACTCCCTTTGTGAGAAAACGTGAAACCAGCCACTTATTACCTCCCGGGGCGATCCTGGTTCCGTTCCATGTGGATGTTAGTTCTTCCCTTTTGGAGATTATTCATCACATTAGGAACTAATTCCGCCACTTTTTGAACAACTGAAGAGTGAAAGGTTTATGGGTTTTCACCTGACGATCGCCAAACACTTTGCACGGGGCGGCTCACGGCAAGATCAGCATTTCAAAACCACCGGGTACTGCTCGGGAGAAAGACGAGGCTTTCTCCTCAGTAAATAGTCAGTCTCAGAAACCCACAGGGGCCGTTCGACCCGGTCCTGTAGGGTCGTGGGAGCTGACTTGGACTCCTGGCAGAGGGTGTGGTTAGTCTTACACACGCGGAAGCAGGGATGCGTTTGGATGGCGGTGCTGGAAAATACTGAGAGTACCCGCACTGCCGAAGGCACACCCGCCTTGGAAGGCGTCCAGCCAGAGTGCTCTGAGAAGCAAGGATGGAGAGACTCCGCACGCAGCTTTGGACACGTTGTCAGAAGAGACCAGTCCCCGGAGAAGGACACATCGTACTTGGTACAGTGGACGGCAGTGAACGAGAGGCAGGCCCTCAGTGAGTTGGATGGACACAGTGGTTGCAGCCATGGGCTCAGGCACAGGCAGAACTGTGAGGATGGCACAGGACAGGGTCACTGTCAGTCTGAATAGATTCAACCGTGCCCACGACAACATCACCCCAAATGAAGGGGTGTCATGAGACGGAGGGCTTGGGGCTGAAGGTGCTTGGACTATCCATGGGGGTGGGCGGCCAGTCCCCAGGTAGGGCGGGCCGGTTCCCCAGGGCTTTGCCTCAGGCATGATGGGAGTGCTGGGTGCCATGGCCTGGCCTTGCTCACACAGGCTCCCTGTGCAGCCCTCGGGCTGGGCTCCCCACTGGGCCGCCTCATTCCCCGAGGCTGAGCACACAAGGCAGGGTCGGTTCTGTGTCCTCCAGGATGGGTCAGACCTCTCCCATCCACTGGTTCCTTCCCCCCACCCCAGGGTGAGCGAGGGGCTGGCTGCAGTGAGAGAAGTAGGCAGCCCCCCTGCTCCCCACCAGCACGCAGTCCTGAGCCCCAGCCCAACTCCCACCAGCTCTGTACCAGAATATCTGAGGTGACCTTGCCAGGGTGGCAGCTGAGGGACTCAGCTGACTCAGGGAGCCCGGGATGCATGTTCATCCCTCCCCCTCCTCCCCCGCACCCCAGGTCTGTCTCATCCCTGACTCGGTGAGGCCAGATTCAGATTCTAAGCCTGGCCTTCCAGAGGGTAGGTATCGGCAGACAGTGGGGGCTGGAGAGGGGGCGGGACGGTACACACAAGGGGTGAGTGTCAGCTCACTGAGAAGACACCCACTGCCCTGTTCTGCACCTGCGCACTGACCAGGGTGCTAAGCCCTCCCAGCCCAGCACACTCTGCCCCCCTGCCCCACCCCACCCCCCACCAATGCCTACAACCTCTGGCCCAGCCAGCCCTTCCTGGGGCCTCTGCTTCCCACAGAAGCCATCAGACAGAAACCCCGCTCCCCCGCCGGAGCTCATTCAGTGGTCAGTGTCTCCCAGTGAGATGGCCAAGACCAGAGTCTTGTTGCCTGTACCTGCCCACCCCCTCACCCCCCCAGCCTTGGAAACCGGTGGAGACCACCTCATGCCAGGGCGGTCCCCTTCCCAGGGGGCCCATGACCTCCACATCTACCACCCATTAGGCAGCCCCATCCACCCTGTGGTCCACACCAAGATTTGGCTGACCCAGGGAGACGAGGCACCGAGGATTCTGGGGTCAAGAAAGCATGAGGACCTGCTTGAGCAGAGCATGGGGGTTGCTTGTGGGGAGGGGGCTCCTAGCCCAGAGTGTCCCACACTCCCACCCAGCCTGCCCACAGATGGCCATGAAGATAGTAGACCAGCTGCCGGAATCGCTGGCCACCCCCGGGGACAGATGGAGAGCTTATCTGCTTAGGGGTCACCAGCCTGGAGGTGTGAGATGCCCCCAGGCAGCTGCGGGGAGATGGGAATTGGGTCACTCTCTTGACTGCGGCCCCCTCCCCTTCCCTACCTCCTCCCATGGTTAGAGCTGGCTAGGGCTGAAGAGGGGCCCAGAGAGTCTGGTTTGTAGCCCCCCCAATCCTCCCTTCTTCAGGTCAGGGTACCAGGCTTGGGGGGTCCTTGCTGGGAGAGGAAGATGAGGGACTTGCTAATGGGCTGTGGTGTCCCTCCAGCACAAGGTAGTCCCAGGAGAATGGGGTCAGCACAAACCACCAGGGCCATCTCACTCCCGCCCGAGAGCCCACTGAGGTCTGAGCTCTGGGGGCTTGGAGATGTCAGAGACCCTCCCCTGTGAGCTCCGAGCACTGGGGGTTGTGTGGACCTCTAGATCTGATGGGGAGGCCCCCCACCCACCAGGTCCATCTGAGATGAGAGAGTGTAGGAGACCCCGAGAGGAGCGGGGAGCTGGCTGGCAGTGTGGTCCAGCAGCACAGCCAGGCTTTGGCAGACAGTCCGGTCTGGAAGGCTGTGCCCAGGGACTAGGCCCAGCGATCTGCTCACACTGGGAACCAGCACAGTGCCTCCCTGGAGGTGGGAGCAGCCGCACCTGGTGGGGTCACCACATATGGGCGACTCCCAGGTTCAGAGGTGCAGGAGGAGTGCTGCCCAGGCCCCTGGAAGGTGGGTCCTCCCTGCCTCCACCCTGCCCCACCTGTGTCAGAGTGGAAGTGGAGCCTGGCAGGGGCACCCCACTCACACCCAGCTTATCCCTGAGTTGGTGGTGGGCCACATGAGCCAAGTGCCACCAGGAGGAAGGCCATTCCAAAGTCTCCGGGTGCTCACTGGCTGGGCCAAACCATGGCCTGAGAGGCAGAGGCTGCTACTGTGCTCTTTTCACAGATGGGGAAACTGAGGCAGGGGACATGGGTCACTTCTCCAGGGCCACAAAGTAGAGACCTCTGGGGTTGTCTGGCATCAGTAGATGAGCTCCCTCAGGCAGCAGGCTCCCTTCCCACCGCACACACCCTCCCATCCGACCAGACGTAAGCACACATCACGCATGATCACGCTCACTCTATATATACATGCACACTCACCCGCAAATCCTCACATATACTCACCTGTGCACACACACCTACAGTCCCACATATGGCCACACACACCCACCAGCTCTCACACACGTACACATGCACACATGACCACAAATGCACACATTCCCAAACTCACACAGGAGCACACTCTAACACACCCACACACTCACATCCACATGCGATCACACGCACACTCACTCGCAAACACAAAAATGTATGCACACTCATCCACACATGCACTCACAATCACACCATGCACACATTTACATGCGTGAGCACACGCTAGTGTACACACAAGTGTATACTCCTGCACATGTGCACTCACACCATCCCAGCCATGCACACATTCACACACCCACTGACCACATACATGAACACCCCCCCCACACACACACACACACGAGTGAGCACTGAGGCTCCTGGGCTGTCCTTTGGGCGGCCTGAGTGGAGAAGGCCAGGCCGGGGTGGGGGCAGGTGGGGTGGATGGGTCCAGGCTCAGCTGGTCTGTAAAGGGCCCTATCCTTCAAGGGTCCCTGACCCAGTAGAATAGAAGAGCAGTGGGTTCAGGCTGGAGTGGAGAGAGGAAGTACTGAACAGGGGCCCAGGCACACGGTCACCACCAGGGCAAGCAGTCTCTCCCACTCCGGGGCCCAGGGGTGGAGTGGAGTTGAGCCCACTGCCCTGGCTGGGACGCCCAGGCTCATCGCTCTCCCCTGCCCACTGACCCAGCTGGCCCCTTCCAATCCCTGTCTCAGGTCCAGAACTGAGCCCCGCCAGCCTGGGAGATTCAGAGGGAGGGGGTTAGGAAAACCAGGCCAGAGCCCACACCCACCCTCTCACCCACCTGCTTTCAACTCTGTGTCTGGGGGAGGGGTCTGCTAAGCCGGGTGGCCAGAGCCCCACCCCCAGATCCCGAAGTCTCCCCAGCTGGTCTCCAAACCCTGGGCAGCCTCTACAAAGCCCTCCCCCTCCTCATTCCTGCCAAACCACCATCTGTTGCCATGGTAACAGAGCAGCCTAGGCAGGCAGCATCCTGAGCCTTCTCTCCACGCCCCGCCCCCCCCACCAACTCCATGTTCCCTTCAGCTGGGCCATGGGCTCAGAGAAACGTGGCTGCAGCCCCCACCCCTCCCGGAGACGTGCTAACACCCGCTTCTGCACACCAGCCCCGGAGCCCCGGAGGCCCCTTCCTTCACAGGGTGCGGCCTGAGCGCCCCAGCCCCTGGGCTCCCTCTGTGGGCTGACAGGTGCCCAGCATGCCCTGCTGTACCCAAGCAAAGGGTCCAACAAAGCCAAGCTGCCAGTCTGCCATGAAGCTCTGCCCACAGTGTCCTCAACTCCAGGGTCCAGGAAAGCCCAGCCACTGGCCAGCAGTGGACCGAAGTCGGTGACCAGCTGCCCCTGAGGAACTCCTGGGAGAGCGCAGAGTAGCCAGCTCCCCTGGGGTCAGTCATCGGCTCACAGCCACCGGACAGGTTGCACTTCCAGGGGAGGAGCCTGCAGCTCTCTTCGCATGAAGGAGCCTGAGGCCCAGAGAGGCGAGGGGCTTGCCCAAATGGCCAGCCGACAGATCTGGGGGGTCAACGCTCCTGTCTTGTTTGTCTCTGCTGGCGCCCTTCCGAGGGGTCGGAAGCTGCCGTGGGTCACTCCCTCTCACAGTGACCTCACAGCGACAGAGCAGAAGGCTGCCCGCCCTGAGCCATCATCAGGGCGGCCAGCATGCTCCCCGAGGGCCACTCTTGTCGTTGCTGGCCCTGTGTTACCCGCATGACAGCCTCTTCCAGTGAACCGTCCCTGCTGACGACAGTCCAAGCAAGTCTCTACTCTCTCATGGCCACGGAGTCCCTGCCAACTCACAGCGACCCTGAGGGATGGGGCAGAGCTGCCCCTGCGGGTTTCCGAGGAAGTAGAAAGCCTAGTCTTTCTCCCAAAGTCCCCACCATGGACTCAGCAGCCCCATGTGTAAGTCAGGGCCGAACCGTCCCTGTGGGTTTCTGAGGCTGTTACTCTCCAGGGGAGCAGGGAGCCGCGTCTTTGTCCCACAGAGTGTCTCCCACGTTAGCAGCCCAACGCATAACCGCTAGGCCACCGGGGCTCCTACCCTAGCAAGACAATCAGCCCATCCTGCTGGGATGCACAGGGACACAGAGGGTTCTCCAGGCCTTTCTTCCTCGCCTCCCTTGGTCTGAAAGCTCCTTTGAAACCTGTCCACCATGGGGGACCCTGGTGGTCATTGAAAGAGTCCCTTCTGGGATCACCCCAGCCACACACAGGGTGACAAGCTCGCTCTCGGAGGGTGCCGGGAGCCTTTGGGCTTCTCTCTAAAGCCTGGTCCCTGACACGTTCCCCTCCTCCCCCCCCCCCCACACACACTGCTCCTGGACAGCAGTCCCAGGCCCCTGCACACACTGCAGACGGCATACGTGAGACAGTGGGTGGGGAAGTTCTGATGTGGATATGTATGGTCAGTGACACCACTACCACGTCCCCCAGGCCTCCCTCCATGTGTCCCCGAGGTTCCCTGCAGCCCACCGAGGGCACCACCACAGGACCCCCTATCTGCAGGTGACATTCTCTAGAACTTTACACACAGTCCTGTTCCGGACGGCTGCAGGGCAGCCCAGCACAGGGAAGCCAGGTGACCTGGGGGCCGGCAGCCCCGTCCTTCAGAGGGATAAACGCCTGACGGTGCCTTTGAGAAGCCTACAAATGGGCCTGGGGGGCAGACAGGTGCTGCTCTGAGGAACTCAGGTGAGAGCACCTACCTGCCCAAAGGAGGGCCAGTCAGGACTTGGGGAGGTCGAGCTCCCCTGCACCAGCCCCAAGGGGATGCCTACAGGTGTGAGCGGGGCCAGCTGGCATGGTGCAGTGGAGGGCAGGAAGCCAGGCAGAGCAAAGGGCCAACCTGGGGTGGCCCTTGTCCCAGATGGACCAGAGTCAGAGGAACCTGGGGGCTGACTCAGGGACCCCCACTAGTGTCTTCAGCAATGGGCTACCCCAGCTCCTCCAAACAAAGGTGTCGGGCAGAGGGCAGTCATCACAGCCAGGTGGGGGTGGGGACTGGGATTCCCCCTTCCTCCTACTGCCCACAGCCTTAGGAATGACACAGCTGGTTGCCATGACGACTGCAGCAGGCCACTGAGAAAAGCCACCTCAGGGTGTAATGCAGTTGGCCCACAGCCCCTCCCCCACCCAAGCTTCTAGGGGAACCCTGAGCCCAGGACCCCATGGCCGGCCCGGTGGGCAGCAAGGGGCCACCTGTCTGAGGGTAGGACTGTAGGAGTCATCTATTTGTGGGTGTATCATGGGGCTACCAATGTGGAGGCACAGTGATGTTGGGGCTACTGTGTTTGGGGGGACCATCATATTTGGGGGTGCATGCAATCATAGTCACTATATTTGATGGCATTGAGGGGGCTCTCTCTTTGGGGTGCAGAGTATGGAGACATCCTATCCAGGGGTGTCGTGCTGTGGAGGACAGATACCCTGTCCACAGGCAGAGGTGCTCTAAAGCCATAGAAGGTGGTCCTAGAGGATGCTGGGGGCACAGCAGTCAACCCCGCCTGCCGGTTCCCTCCTAGGTGGGAATCACCTTCCCAGCCCAGGGGCCACCTCTCCACCCTCAACGGTGCAGGCTGACCCTGTTAGCCTCTTACCAGCTCTGGGTTGCAATGTAATGTTGTAAAATTAGCCCAATAAAATAACTTTGATTGAATCCAGTCACTTCTTAATGCGATCTGGAAAATAGCTGTGGTCCTCCCCCCACCCCCATAAGCTGATGCCCTAGTCTGAGAAGTGTCACTTTCCTTCCTGTGGGACATGCAGGTGTCACCCGGATGCTCAGGGTGGGCACAGAAGCAGAGGTCTACAGGATGCCTAGGTGCTGACCGCAGCACCTGGATCTGTGCGTGGCCCTGCCAACTGTCGGGCCGGGGGAGGGGGCAGGGCTGGGAAGAGGAGGGGTCTTAGAGGAAGTGCAGGCCTCAGGCAGGTAGGCGGTCATGTGCATACCTGTGTGGAGGTACGCACACTGGCAGGTGGGATGGCAGGGAGCTAGAATACAGAACAAGAGGAGCTGCCCCTATTGAGAGGCCTGGGACACAAGGGTCTCCACATCCAGGGTCACCCTGTGGCTGCCCACATGGTGGTGCCCACAGGAGGCTTTGGCTGGAGTGCTGGTCAGCAGGGGAGGGGGCAGAGGGTGGCCAGAGGGATCACAGCTGATGGGGATGCTGACCAGGCCCTGTGGGCTCAGCGGCAGAGATGCCCAATGTCCACCCAGCAGATCCGCCTGCGGCTCCTTCAGCTCTGCACCTTCCAGCGCTGCCCCACAGCCCCAGGGACTCGGTGGGTTGCCGTGGTGATAAGGCTGGGGATGCCTTCCTGGGAAGCCCAGGGGAGTCTCCACCGCCATCACGCACACACAGACACGCAGACACATGCGCAGACAATGCAGGCAGGCAGTTACACATGTGTGCGCGCACACACACAATGCATGCACAGATCCACGGGCACACATGTAGACAACACAGACACACACAACATGCAGACACATGCACAAGCGCACGATGAACTCAGGTGTGTGCACACAGTTGTATGCACATGTGCAGACACATGTGCACACAGGCACACAGACATGTGTATGCACACAGCCGCACACAGAGACACACATGCAGACAGCAGCATGGACGCTCACAGGCACAGGAACACAGGACTCCCAAACAGTAGCCAGCCATCTGGAGAGACCTCAGTGTCCCGCCCCCCCCCCCCCCGCCCCCAGCGTCCCCTCTCTGGCCTGTAGGCGCACAGTCATCATGGCTGGGGAGGATCTGAGCGGGGACCTGGGAGATCCCTTACCCATCTGGCCGGCAGTTTGGAGAAATCACTCCAGGCCCCAACCAGCTGGCCTCAGCAGACCCTCTCCATCCAGTTACAGGTGCTGCCAGCCTCCAGCACCCACCTTCTCTCAGTCAAGGCCCCTGGAGAGTTGTAACTGCATCCTACCCATGCATCTTGCGAGGGGGGTCCCACCTGACACCATCAGACCCATGCATCCTTTGAGGGGGGTCCCACCTGACACCATCAGACCCATGCACCCGCATAGCCCAGCACGGGGGGTAGGGAGCTACCTGGGCCACATCCTGTCTGGACTCATCACTGAACTCTCCCCTGCTCCAGCAGGGGTTCACGAAGCAGGACAGGTTGGCATGGAGTCTGATGGTCACCCTGGATTCTGAGGAAGCCCAGCCCTGTGTGGGTGGGGGCTCTCTGTTCAGCCAGGATGTGGGGCAGCTTCTAGCCCCATCTCCCCAGGCATGTCCAGAGCCCTGGCAACAGGGCAGGGAGTGGGAGGGTCCCTCACACAAGCCCCCAGTCACAGCAGACTGCTTTCGAGGCCTGGGGCTGGATGTGCAGTGCTGGACGCTCACCTCAGCACACTTCTGGGGAGAAGTCACCAGGGAAGGGAAACCTACCCAGATCCATTGGAGAGGACAGACAGACAGACAAACAGACAGAGAAACCCAACAGCAGGAAGCCAAGTGTGGGGAGGTACACCAGGGGTCAGGAGGGCAGGGGACCTATCAGATTTTGGAGGTCCCTGACCTATCATGTCTCATTCCCAGGGGAGACGCGCCCCCATCCCCGGGAGAGCGGAAGTGTCATCTCCCAGCGGAGGGTCAAGCCAGAACCTACCTGCTTAGCGGGCACCAGACAGCTTGAAGAAGGACAGAGGGAGAGAAGGGGACCCAGCCTGCTGCTCCCACTGTCTCCCTGGACCACTGAACACCAGTGATCCTCTGACCCCAGGGCCATCCGGCTACTTCCTGAGGGCCCTCGGAGGCCAGACCCCCCCACCCCTGCCCCCCAGCTCAGAGCCAGGGGAGCCCATGGTTCTCAGGGTGACCAGACGCCAGGGACCTGAGACCTGGGCCAGCAGGACCCTCTATGACCTGCTGTCCCGTGGGCTTACACCCCATCTCATGAATCCCCTTCATGTCCCTACCCCAAGTCCATGACAGTGGGAGTGGATCTAACAGCGCAGTGGCGTCCAGCGGCCCGCCAGGTGCGGGTGGCAGCAGACACCGTGACGAAGGACACCCGGAGCCCCAGCAACCCACGGTGGAACCCCGGGCCAGTGAGTTCACAGTGCCCCACACTCCGGGGGTGGGGGACTGCAGATCTCCAGTAAGCCTCTGCTTCCTGGGGAACCCCAGCTCCAAGAACTAGCTTTGAGACAGATAGACGGGCCGTCCACCAGGGTCACTGGCCAGACCGGAGGGGTAGAAAGAACAGAAAACCATGATGGTGAGCCCCCTCCTAGAGGGTCCTGCTCCACCCCCGGAGAAACACCCACAGACCCAGCCACACAGCCCCACTTTGTCCAGGGAGTTGGGTACAGGGGTGATCTGGTGATCTGCCCTCACTGGGCAATCCCTCCACCTGCTGAGTCGATGCCAACCCACAGCCTCAGGCCTAGCTCCTAACCCCACCCAGTGCCCCAGAATCACTGAGTCCCACAGGCGTCCCACTGGCCCCACCACCACCTCCCCTGTTCAGGACCAGGACAAGGACCAGGGCCAGGACAAAGTTAGGGACCAGGGTGGGGACTAGGATGGGGACCAGAAGGGGGCATGGACTGGGACCAGGACAGGGACTAGGATGGGGACCAGGGTGGGGGCAGGGACCAGGACAGGGATGGGGATGGGGTATAGGAGGCCCTAGAAGCACAAACACCTGATGCCAGAATGTGGACCCCTAGCCCTGGCAGCTGCTCAGTCTTTCCTGCTGGCCATCTGTCAGCCTCCCCCAGCCCAGCCTCTGGCAGGAACCTCCCCCTCCATCTCAGTAGTTGGATGGGGGTGGGGTGGGGGTGAGCATGCGGCCAGGTCCAGGGAACCGACGGTGGCAGGACTGGGGGAGGTGAGGGCGGGCAGCCTCTGTGCCATTTCCTGGGTCCTCCAAAAGGGATAGTTGTCTCTGCGCCCTGGTGCCTGGGCCCCTGCTCCCCATACAGACCACCAGGCCATCCTGACATGCAGGGGTGCCCAGCCGGAGGGCCCTCGGGGCAGAACCACTGACTGTGCCTGTGAGACAGGACTCCAAGCTCTTTGGGTGAGGGACAGGTGCCCTTGGACACCAAGACCAGTGTCCCTCTGCCGAGGTCAGCAGCAGGGCCAGGGGGTGCTGACAGGCAACCCAGCCAGGTCCTGGACTGAGGTGTACCCCAGAGGCGCTGTCCTTGCACCCTGGCCAAGCTCCTGCATCCTGGCTGCACGTGGAAAGACTGCCTGCTTACAGCTGGCCACCCACATCCTCTGTGCCTGTGCCCCCACCACAAAGCTGGGGGTGGGGGGATTATGGGCTCTTCTTGACCAGCTGGGACTCCCTGGGGGTGGGGCCGGGCCCACGTCCACTCTGAGAGGAGGCCAGCAGCTGGCCGGCCTCCAGCCAGGCCCAGCTCTCTGAGCCTCGCCCTGCCTGCAACCAGGATTTTGCAAGTTGGATGGGAGGATCTGGTGGGGGTGGGGCTCTCTGACCTCCTCTTCTTGACTCCCAGTGTACAGACTGGGGCAAGGGGTGCGCTCAGCAGCACATACTCCAGCAGAGGCCCTCCACACCCCCAGCAGGCAAACCCAGGCCTCAACAAAGAAGCCGCCTCTGCGTTTGGAGTCCGCCCCTCCCGCCGGAAGGCAACTGCAGGCCTGACTGCGGCGCACCCCACTTCAGCACAGCCCGCTGGACAGCTCCGCCCTCCGCCCGGTCCTGGGAGGGGCTGCGGCCCTCAGCGGGCCTCCTCCTGCGGTTCACCAGACCCAGGACCCAGCCCAGGGCGTCGCAAAGACCCGGGGCGTCCGGCCTCTGTAGGGGGCACTGATCCCTGGTGGGAGCCCAGAACGAGGGGTCAGCGTCGCCAACGCTCCCCATCAGTTGTGCACCAGCAAAAAAAGCCAGTCCAGAAGGTTGGAGGGGGTTGCGTCCGAGGGGCTGGCCCCCTCCCGGACCTGGCCTCACACTGAGGCCCATGATGACCCCGAGTTTGGGCGGCTACTCTAGCTGGACAGGGGGTCCAGGACACGGCACGTGGACCCTCTGAACGTGGACGGCAGAGGGGTTGGGGCAGCGGCTCCCTCCACGCCCTGAGCGCTTCAGACCCACCCCACCCCCACTTCCCGGGGTCTGCAAAGTCCCTGGTCACCAACCACTAAGTCAGCGCTAAGCACCAGGCGCAAAGCCCCTCCCCCCAGCAAAGAGCACGGCCACGGCCACCAGGCCTCCGAAGTCCCCACCGATGCCCCAAGGGAGTGAGTGGGCGCTTACTGCACAGGCGCAACGCGTCCATCCCGTCCCGCCCCTTCCCGTGGAAGGAAGGGGCGGTGTCAGGAGACCCGATCAGAAATGCCCACCTTCAAGCCCATGGACCACGGGATCAGAACCTGAGCGGCCCGCGACTGGCGCTCTGACATTCCGAAGAGGGACGGCCTCCTGCCCAGAGCCACAGGCTCCCACGGCCTGTCCGGCCCCAGAAACCCAGTGCCTGGGGGTCCCTTAGTTGGAGTTGTTGATAGCTGCCCTTTCTGGGGAAATGCCATCAGGCACCAGCCTGGCAGGTGTTTCTTTGGTGCCACGCCCTTTCCGCCGCCCCTCGACTTGACCAAGCACGACGTCCTCTCCCGGGGACTGGTCTTGCCTGGCAACATAAGCAACTGAACGGGGCAGTCTCACCGAGCTCGCCTCCACTGAGCGAGCGGCCGTCCCTTCTCCGGACAGGCCCGTTTGTAGAAAGAGGCTGGGTTTTAAGGTAAGAGTGGAAATCACCGATCAGAATCCCCCAGTCGCTATCTTTCAGCAGCATGCGCCTCTCTGGGACAGCAGTACCTGGGTACTGTTTCCAGGTGACCTGGGGATGGCTGGGAGGAGACCATGCCACCCACCTCCATCTGCACGTCAACAGCGCACGCTGCATGGTGGAAATGGCCACCAGAGCTTGTGGCTCCATACAGCCTCAGCCAGAGCCGACACAGCCCCAGGCCATGACCTGGGGTGAAGCTCCAGCAACACGCCGACCCCCACCTGGGGGATGACAGGGAAGCCTGAGGACCAGGTGGAAGCAGGGGGTCCATGGTCTGCGTGATATGCTGCCCCTCACCACCCCACCCCACCCCCCCACACAACGGACATGTGGGCAAGTAAGACCTTGCCCTGGTCATCCTGGGCTCCAATGTGGCAGAGGTGAAGGGACTGTCATAGCACTCCCACCATCACTAGCCAGCCCAGAGCCCGCAAGGGGGCAGTCAACCCAGTCGGGCCTGCATCTCACACACCCGGGGCCTTCCCACCTGCTCTAGAACCCCACCTGCACACATGGGTCCTGCCCACACAGGGCTCCTTCCAGCACACAGGGATCCCTCCTACACACGGGGACCTACCACACATGGGTCCTGCCCACACAAGGGTCCCACTTGCACATGGGCATTCCCCACACGAGGTCTTACCCTCACCAAAGCCACCAGAGCCAGGACCTGAGACCTTGTCCCACCACCAGAGGAGGGGGTGCCCCACCATACAGTCAGGGAAACCAAGGCCCAGACACAGGAAGGGTCCCACGGTGCTGTGTGGGATCTGAACCAGGGTGTTGCTGTCAGGCCCCTGACCCCAGCCCCCAGGTCACTACTGCTCCTGGACCTTCTGTGAGGGTGAGGCTGCACTGGGCGAGCTAGCCCTGGAGGCCCTGAGGCCAGGTGACTGTGTACACAGGTGGGCAGGGACAGATCAAGGACAGGGTAGGGGCAGCATAGTGTCTTGCTGGGGCTCCCACCTGGGGTCCCCCACCCAACCTGTGTGCCCAAGCAAGGCCTGAAGGGCCAGAGCACCAGAGCCCACACCAGCCTCTGCTGACCTGGGTCCACCATGCTATCGTCCACCAGAGCAGACTACCACCAGAGGGACCTCCAGGGGCCACTTGGAGCACACCGACCTGGCTACCAGTGCCACATCTCCCACTGGGCCAAGAGCACTCCCTGCCCCTTACAGGGGCACATGTGTCCATCCAGTGGGCCACCCTGGTGTCGCCACAGCCAGGGCCCCAGCAGATGGAGCCATGCCCATCCCCTCACACATTGGCCCCACTCCAGGGGTGAGCAATTAGGGGTCGGGGTGATTCACAGACCCTCATTCCTTGGCGTGTGGCCTCTACCCCCTCACTGACCCCGCGGAGAGACAGCCCCCAGCTGTTGATGGGCCTGCAGGCGACCTTGGGAGAAGCCCACGTCACTGCTCCTGGAAGCTGGCGCCCAGTGGGCAGCCAGAGATGGCGTGCTGCCCAGGACCTGCTACACCCCCACCCCCACACTGACCCCATCCTCACAGGCTTGGAACCACGAGGCCAGGAAGTGCAGGCGGGGCAGCCAGCGCCAGGCCCTGAATGGACGTGAGGGTGCCCAATTCGGCACCGGGACAGATAAGACCCAGATGGTGCTCCTCACAGCTCCTGGGTGGACAGGGTCACTGCCCAGAGGTAGGGGGACTGAGGTTGGGCCTCAGCGGGTCCCTGGGCAGCCAAGGAGCTGTCTGGGTGGGGCAGCAGAGGAACACCTGCTGGTGAAAAGCATGTGGACTTGAGGACTCAGTCCCGTACAGGGGGGGGCGAGGGGGGTGGCTGTAAGCCTGCTGGGGGGGCTGTGAGGTGTAGAGGCTGTGAGCTCAGTGTAGGGGCTGTGAGACTCGGGGTTGGGGCACTGCCTGCTGGCGGGGTGCTGGCCCCAGCTGCCTGACCCAGAACACTGACCCTCAGAGGCAGTGGAACAAGGCCTTTGCCGGTAGTTCGGGATCTGAGCGGTGGCCAGCACAATCCCTACTTTGTCCCCATGACCCCTGACACGGTGGCCTTGGCCTCAGCCCAGCCTCCATCTTGTCCGAGGTCAGAGGCAGCTGACTGGGTAGGCTGGGTCCAGGTAGCCCATGTGTGGTCAGGGGCACTGGGGTCAGTGGTCTCCCTGGGTGGGGGCCCAGGTCTGCCACACCTACAGCCCCCAGACACTGCCAGCCCAGGGCTTCCCATCCACGCATGCCCCAGATGGGGCTGGCACGTCTGCCTGAGGCCCTGCCACCCCCACAGCAGGCAGGCCCCGACATCATTTCCAAGTTCTCAGGAAGACCCATCTGCAGACACCAGGCCTGTGGGCCTGAGACACAAAGCCCTCGAGCTGCTGAATGCCGGACACTGCCCTTAGTTGGACAGGGCTTGCAAGGCAGGGACACCTCCACGAGGGGAGATTAGTCTATGCCAGCAGCCACAGGAAGGTGGGTGTCACAGGCAGGAGTGGGGCCCCCTTTCCCATCTAGCAGTTCCTGGAGCCACAACTGATCACCATGGGACTCTGAGCCCATCTGGCATCAGGCCCCGGGAGCTCAGCCCCCTGTCTCCCTGCCCTGAGCAGCAGAGTTTGAATATGCGACCCTGCTCACAGTAACCAGCTCATCACCAGACCTGGCTTCTCACGCAGCGTTCTGCGCGTGGAACAGCCACGGGCAGTACCCTGAACCTGAAGGGAGACTGGGCAGGAGAGTTGGACACCAATCCCAGGGGCAGCCTGGCCCCTGGAGCAGAAGAAAGGTCAGCACTCAGACACCTCCTGGCCATGCCTGCATGTGCTGGCCAATGGGGGTCCAGCCAATGTGGCTGTCTGGGCGGCCTGTGTCTGGCCTGTCCAGCAGTGTTAGCTCAGGGAGGACCTGCTCTTGGCTTTGAGGGCACAGAAAGTGCTGGCATGGGGTTTCTCCAGACAGAGTGAAAAAGAGGGTGGTGCTTCAGCCAGAGAAGTCCCCCACCCCCTACCCCCAAACACTTTTGGGCCAGAGCAGAGTCCAGAAGATACAGTTCCCATTGCTGTGCCTGCCACTGTCCCGCAGTGGGCACAGCAATGGTCCCAGGGTCAGTACATCCATCCAGGGTCCCAAGGTCCATCCACTGGCCTGCCTGAGGTGGCTGTGAGGAAGCGGGCCCTTGGGAAGCCAGTCCTGGGGGCTGAGGCCACCCCCACAGTAACCACTGGTCAGACACACCAGCCAGCCACCAGAAAGGACCAAGCCAGCTCTGCTATCCCCACACTCAGGCTGGACGGGGCAGGATGGAATTGGTCAGACTTTGGGTGGGGTGGAGAATCTGGCCAGGCACCAGTGGTCTGGTGACTGACACTTGGCCTCTCAGAAGTTGTGTGGAGCCTTGGGTCAGTGGGTGCTGGGGGAACCCTCCCACCCAAGTGCACCCTGGCCTGACCCAGCCCATGTTGGATCTAGCAATGGGGGCCCAGGCTGGGTGGCATCGGGCAGACAAGCCACCCAGGACTCTGGGTGGTCCCCGCCCCGCCCCGTTCTCAGCACCACCTGCCTAGTTGCAGTCTGATACCCAGCCAGGGAACCCCAAACCCTGAGGTCATGGCCTCTGCCCACTCTTAACCACTGATGCCAGCTTGGGTCTGGGGTCTCGGGCCCTGCATGACACATTCCCTTGTCACATGGCCCACTGCTCACTCGAGCTAGGAGTCTCTGCAGGGGCCTGGGACCTCTAAGGCTGGACTCAACCTGTGGTCACCTGCTGCTCTCACCTGTCCCATACCCAGTGGCTCCTCCCATCCTTGATGTTAAGTCCTCCTCCCTGGAACCTGGACAAGGGTGGCCACCTGTCCTCTGGCCCACCTGCTCAGTGCCAGCCTGTGAACCCAGGCAAATGCGCCTGGTGAATCTTTGCCTGGAATGATCCTGTTTGCCCGAGAGTCTGCCCAGCCGCTGCTCCTCAACTCTGAAGATGGACAAGGGGTCCCCTTGCTCCCGGCATCCTCAGATGCTCCTGCATATTGGGGGGGGGGGAGTACTCCTGAAGTTCCTGGACAAAGGGAGGGAAGGAGAGCCTACAATGCCCCCCACTAGGATCTCCTAGCTCCACGGCACGGCACGTCTGCCCACCCCCACCCCCAGCTCAGAGTACTGCCTCCCTGGCTAGGTGCCCCCGCGGCCTTGTTGCAGGGAGCCAAGTCCAAGGCTTAACAAGCCCAGAAAACCCCATTAGAGAGCCCTCCCCCACAGCAACACTTCCTGGTGCCCCAGGAACCCTGCCCCTGCCTGCCACAGTGCCGCCAGAAACCCGATCCCTGGCAGGGCCCACTCCCACTCCTCATCCCTCCTGGGCTGGTTCCACAGAGCTGACACCCCAGGTGTCATCAGGAAGGAGGCCCATGGTCTCAGGAACCTTTGAATCAATACAAAAGGGCAAGTGCAGGCCCACCGGTCCCAACGCTACCAAAGTTGGGCTCTGGCCTCAGATGACATAGAACCAGCAAAGTCTCTGAGGGGTCAAGGAGGGGGGTGGTGCTACCCACTGTCAGCAGTGCCCTGGCCCTCTCACAGTAGGCACATCGTGAGCAGGTCAGAGGTCCCCTTTCGGCATGGAGCACCATGGCCCAAGAGGTTGGCTGGAATGGGCAGGGAGCTCACGCTGGCCAAGTTGAGGGGAGCTTAGGCAGAGGCGAGGTGGGAAGTAGGGAAGAGTTGAGCCAAAGCGGTGTGGACCCAGGAGATAAGGGGCTCCCACCTGGTACCCCCAAGGCGGAGGCCCTGTAGCTGGCCAGCCAGGTTGGGCAGTGGGATGGAGACACAGAGGGTCTGGCGTGAAGGGAAGCCCGGTTCTCGCTGCTCCCAGGCTCCAGGCAGCGTGCCCATCGCCTAGAGAAGCTGAAAGGAGGCCTCTGGGATGTTGGGCAGGCTGGGAAACGAGGCTCCCCAGCAGGTGGGGCTGAAGACCAGCCAACCGGATGGCAGCCAAGTCAAGCCCTGCACTCCTGGGCCCTGTGCTGGAGTGTCGGAAAGTCAGCCACCAATGGGACTGGGATGGGTCCCCCAGGTCTTCCTGGAAACAGCACCCCAGAATCGTCGGAGAGTGTCCCAAAGAGGCTAATGAGGACCACAAGGAAGGGTGGTCCCAGCAGGGAGGGGGTCTCAAGTAACCAGAAGAAGGTCCCTGGTTCTGTGTCCCCTGAGAGCCTGAGGAGCCGGGGACACACACGCACAGGGCCCTTTGTGTCCACAAGTGGTGACTACAACACAGCCTCCCGAAACGAAGCCCATGCAGGCCGGCCCAGCCAACAGGGATGGAACCCAGCCTGGCGGAGTCGGCCGCCCGCAGAATTAATTCATGGCCGACGTCACTCACACAGGGACGCTTCTGATAATAACGTCTTCTTGGTGAGATAATGAGATTCTGTCGCCGCTCTTGCCCCCGGACCAGAACAGCACTTCAGCCGCCGAGGACACCCGAGGGCTTGGAAGGCGGTCCAGTGCCACTGTGGACATGGCACCTCTGCCTCCTGCACTGCACACACCACTCCCATGCGGAACTGACCGCCCCTGCTGCCAGGGACCCCTGTAGGCCCCACCACTGGGAGCTCACTGGGGCACGGGCTGAGAAGGGGCCCCACTCTTGGCCGCTCAGCATCCCCTCAATGCCCTGCCCGGAAGTCCAGCATGGCCCACTTTCCTTTCCAAACACCCCACCTCCCGGCTGGTTGAGCTCAGGCCTGCAGTCTGGCCTGCAGCAGCAGTGCTGCCGGTGGAGTGTGGGTCCCCGCACTGATCGCTGCCCCCCTCCACACACACACAAGCTGGTCTCCTGGCCCTGCACTCCTGATGCCCTGGTCTAGAACACCACCACCCCTGCCGGCCCACCCCCAGATCCAGCAGGCAGTCAACTAGCCCAGGCTGCCAGGAGAGACGGGTCCTGAGAGAAGAAAGAAAATGGCTGAGGCCAGCCTGCCACAAAGCAGCTCTGTCACCGCCCGGCTGACCAGATGAGGGGGCTGGCCGGCCACCGGCCGGAAAGTTGGACAAATGCAAGGGCAGCGGCCAGGCCTCTGCAGAGACCTACCCTGAGGCCCGAAGGGCAGACACCAGGCCAGGACCCTCCACCACTTCCCCAGGCCGGTATCTGGGCTCCTGGCCCAGGGATCTACTTCCCCGGGGCCGGGTAGCAGTGGCTCCCTCCCCTGGGGGCCTCCAGCGCCTGGTCGCAGCCAGCTCCCTGCCTGGCAAAGCTGGAGCATCCGAAGGTGCTGTCCCAAGCGGCGGCCAGTCCCAGCTCGCCCACCCCCACGCATGCAGGCCTCCTCGGAGGGGGGCAGCGCCAGGCTGCAGGCAGCTCCGCGGAGCGCGGCGGCATCCAGAGGCCCGACGGAACGCGGCAGCGGCCGCGGCCTCCCTGTGCCAGGGCCCGCGCACCTGCACCCGCCGCCGCCGCGCGCCCGGGTGGGGGTGGGCAGGAGGACCCGCGGCCCAGGGCGCAGCTGCTGGTGCAAGCTCCCTATTAGCGGCCTGGGCAGACGGCAGATGGGCCGCACAATGGCCCGGCCGGCGCGACGCACAATGCGGCCTCCGGGCAGCGCACCTGGAGCCCCGCGCGTGCCCTTGGGCCGCGCCACGGCGCCCGCGGCTGCGCGCCCGCGGAGCTCCCTGGCTGGAGGGCCCCCATTGTTCGCGGCCCCGGGCTGCTGGGAGCCGTGGCGGCGCGAGGCCGGCCGGCCTCGGCGCGCCCCTGGCCAGCGTGCTGTCAGCGGACGCCGCGCGGTCCCCGGCCCGGAGGGCGCACGCACCTGTCTGCCCCTTGCCCAGCGTCTTCTCCAGCCGGTAGGGCCCCACATACTGCGCGTGCTGCGCCCCGCCGCCGCCTTCCTTCCCAGTCGATGTCATCGCTCCCGGGCCCGCGGCCGCGAGTGGCGCCCAGGACGGGCGGGCGGGCGGCTGGGAGGGGCCGGCGCGGCCGTCCGTCCGTCCGTCGGTGCGTGTGCGGCGCGCTGCTCCGGTGGCGGCCCGGCGGGCGCGCTCCTGGCCGCCCCCCCGCGCCCCTCTCCGGACGCGCCGGGCCGGCGATGCCGTCCACTGGGCGAGCACAGGCGGGCGGGGCACCAGGCTTCCGCCGCCGCCGCCGCCGCCGCCGCCAAGCCCGCGCCCCCGCCCGCGCCCCCCGCGCCTCCGCCCGCCACCAGCGGCCGTGCACGAGCCGAGCCGAGCCGAGCCGAGCCCGAGCGAGCGCAGCCGGGGGGCGGGGATACCCGGTCGCCGCGGCCACTGGCGCGCGCGGGGGCCAATCAGTGGTACCAGCCAACCAGCGTCGCACGCCGCCCCGCCCCTGCCCCCATCCGCGCCCGACCCCGCGGGTGCCCGGAGCGCTCGGGGGCGGCGTGGCTCCAGAGCCAGCCAGCCGTGCGAGGCTAGGCTGAGGCTGCCAGCCCCCCGCGCCGCATCGCGTCGCGCCGCGCCGCGCCGCGCCGCCAGCCCTCCTGCGGCCCGAGCCCACCCCCTGGCCCTCAGGCCGCGGAGCATGCAGGGCCCATGCCACCCGGCCATAAAGCGCACCCCAGGGGTCGGGCGGATGGGTCAGTGCCGCGCGAAGAGGTGCTCTGGAGACGCCTTGGCTCAGGGGTGGTGGTGGTGGGGGACATCCCGGACGCCTGCCTCCGGCTACACTGTCCCACGGAGCTCAAGTCCACCGGGCTTTCCCTCCTTCCCCCGCCCCCCACCCCACCTCCCCCTAAAAAGTGCTGGGCTCTGGGCGCCCAGCACAGCGGGCTGGGGCGCGGGGCCTGCTCGGCGCGGAGCCTGGAACTCGTGACCGTGAGCCTGAGCCTCAGGAGCTGTGCCCTCGGCGCTGTCCTTCCCTGCGCTCGGGTTCCCACCGCGAGAAGCGGGGCCGCATTTTCTGGGCATCAGCGAAGGCTAAGAACTCACCCAAGGTCACCCCGCTGCAGCCTCCCAGTGGCGTTCCCTGGCCTTTGCTCTGGTCTTTTCTCTTGAGGTTGAGTTTGGGGAGCTGGGAACTAGACCCAGAAGACTCCAGAGAAAGCAGGGCCGAGTATCACTCAGGAAATCAGCAGAGCCCAGGGCCAGGCCTGCTTCAGCCCCCTCGGGACCGAGCGTGTGCTGTTGCAGAAGGATCAGCCAGGTCCACCAGAAGGTTCTCTGGTTGTGCTGCCATGCCCACTGTCATGACTGCTAGGACATGGTGACCAGGAAAAGAAGGGGTGTGGGCCAGAGGCGCGCGCGCGTGCGCACACACATCGTCCTAGGACCCCTCTGGAAAGGCCCCAGTGTGGACTGCGTGCTCCTTGGAGTGTGCATTTACTGAACCCTTCCTCCCCACTCACCCCCACACACACCAGGAAGGGCAGCCAGGGCCCTGGACAGCTGTCCACACCCCTCACCTACCTGCTTGCACTTTCCTTTCTACTCACTGATTAAAAGGTGTGCATCGGTCATGACTTGGATGACTCCAGAAAACAGCACACCGAATAGAATCAACAGCCCCTTGCAAAAGGACAAATGCCATCTCCCCTCACTGCCAATGAAATAAGCAAAGGGTTATTCGTGGCTCCTGGGGCAAGAGAGGAAGGGACCTTGGGATTAGGGGTGTTGCGTTTCTGTTCACGGAGGGAAGATGATTGGGTCTGACCAGTGCCCTACCACAATGCTGGACACATCCGCATAGAGGCACTTCCTCTCTCCCCCTCCTTCCCATCTTCCTGGAGTCAAAAGCTCACCCCCTTCTCAGCTAGCTTCTGGGCTCCAGCGCTGGCCTTGGTGCTGAGATGCCCTGGACAGGGGTATGTTGAGAGGAAGGGGTGACCACTGCAAGAGTTTATGACTGTGGATGCCATGGCCCTCAGTGTCCCCACCATCCCCCACCGCAGGAGAGACAGTAATGCTCCCACTTGATGGACAAGGGCCTCACAGGAGAAAGGATCGCAGAACAAAGAGTCCGGCTGCCTCAGTGGGCAGCTCTGCTGGGCTTGCCACAAGGCAGGCATGTCCGGAAAAACAGAGTTCAGCCTGAGGACAGGAGAGCCGAGACACGGACAGGAAGGATAAAATCAAGGTCACACAGCATGAAAACTGAAGTGGAAAGCATTGCAAGGGAATAAATGAAATTCCAATATCCCTTAGGAGCCTAGGTGCTCAAAGCCTTAGCAAAGTCCCGCCAGCAAGTTCGTCCCAGCAGTATAAGCCTGGAGTCGTACACACAACCAAGCAGAGTGCGCTCTAGGCACGCAAGGCCAGCTGACACTTCGTAACCACAACAATTCACCATATTTGCAACCTAAGAGATAAATCACATGACCATGGCAACAGAAGCAGCAAAAGCAATTGAAAAGAAAAACAAACAACATCCATTACTGATAAATACTCTGAACTAGGTGTGGAAGGGAACTTTATCTAGATAAAGAAAAACTAAGCAAACAAAACCCTGCAAGCTAACATCATGCCAGGTGGAGAAAGACCGCTTGTTTGTCTCTTAGGATCATGGATGAGCTGAGACTGCCCGTCATTACCACTCTATTTCATTTTACTAGAGAACCTAGCCAATGCAATAAGCCAAGAAAAATAAAAGGTGTAACCCTGGAAAGAAAAACGTAAAACCTTATTTTCAGATACCATCGCAATTCTGTCATTCGCAGAAAGGAGTGAACGACAAAACACTGCTAGAATTAATGGGAGTGTTTAGCACACTCTCAAATCTTTATCTTTAAAATAACTCTTGGAACCAGGTATGTGTGTCTTCTGACTCCGACTGCCGACTGAAAAACGTTTTGACTTTTCGAAGTCCTTTGTATTTTTTAAAATACACATTTAAAATCAACGTCAAATTCTTCCTTCCTTCCTTCTTTCCTTTATCTTTTAGCCAGCTGGGGTTTTGATTGAGATTCCTTTGACTCCATAGATCAATTGGGGGAAAATTTACACCTAGACAACATTGAGTTTTGGAACCCATGAACATAACTCCGCCTGCTTATCTCTCCCGCTGTGGCCTTTTTGTAGTTTTCTGTGCATATGGAAACTCACAGGGGGTGCTGTGAGTCAGCATTAACTGGATGGTAGTGAGTTTGTTTTGGGGGGATGCTTATTGTGCTAGACTGGGTTCACTAAAGGAACAAAACCAGGTATATATATATATATATATATATATATATATATATATATATATATATATATATATATATATATATATATATATATATATATATATATATATATATATATATATATATTCTTGTTGAAGCAGGGAAGTCCAGTTGGAGCCTGGAGAGGTACTAAGTCTATAAATCAAGTGTTAAATGAGCAGCTACTGCTGACTCGTACAGCTTTGGGGATTGGGGAACCCAAGGTCAGCAGGGACAGTAAGACTGGTGGCTGCAGAGGTGGATGAATCCAAGGTCAGTGGACTAGGTGTGTGACTGGAGAGGCAGACCCCTGTAGGCTCCCAGGGTCGACAGGCAATATGGCAGGCCATTAGCTCAAGTCCAAAGAACCAGAGGTCAGTGGGCCAAATGCAGAACCCAGACTCAGCAAAGAGCAAACAAGCTTTCCACAGCATCCACTGATACAGGAAGCAGACCACACCCTGATAAAACTTCTCTTCAATTGCATTAGGGCCAAGCCCTGAGGAAGGGAGTTGATTTTACCCTAATCTTTTCATAACTGATCGACTGCTCACAGCAGATCATTGGGACTTGATTATATTGTATTAGTTCACATCAAGGGGGGATTACTAAGCCTTAATTACCAAACCATTCAGAATCATGGAGTAGCCAATTTGACACAAAAACTATCACATTTATTCTATTTGTAAATGTTATTTTTATAACTTCAACTTCCAATTGTCCAGTGTTCGTGCAGGGAAATACACTTGATTTCTGTATTTTGGATACAGTGTGCTATCGGCTTAAACATCGATGCACAGATCAAAGAAGAAGACTGCAGAGTCCAGAAAGGAATCCCTTTTATTTGGGGCAATTAGGTTTTAGCAAAACGAAGCCCAACGGAGAAAGGTTAATCTTTTCACCAGATGGTGCTGCAATAGCCACGTGTGACAAAAGAGCCCCAAACCTGACTTCGCACCATCTGCAAATGTTAACTAGACGTCCCAGCTAATTAGCAAATAGCCACTGGAAAGGCATCGCGCGCCTAAAGGTAAGAGCTGTAAGGACGGAACTTCTCGAAGAGAACATAGATGTCTTTGTGCCCTTGGGTTAAGCAGATTTCTTAAATAAGATGCCAAAAAAAATGCAAGCCACAAAATAACCAGAAACTACTTGCACTTCAAGGGGCAAATTGTTAAGAAAAATGAAGTGTCCACTTCAAATTGTTAAGAAAATGAAAAGCCACAAATGAGGATAAAATCTTTGCAAATCAAATATCTGACAAAATAGTGGTGCCTAGCAGATATAATTCAATCCAGAAGATGGAATTGGGGTGTGGCCAAGAATCTTGGAAGTACCACAGACGGCCCAAAGACCCCACAACTCTGTCTCCGCAGCAGTACAGCCAGAGTGCGCCTTAGAGGCAAGGAGGGTGAGACTTCGTCTTGCCCACTTCGGACGTGTGTCAGGAAGAACCAGTCCCTGGAGAAGGGCATCACGCTTGGTAAAGTGAAGGGGCAGCAAAAATAAATAAAGAGGATACAGTGGCTGCAACCAGGGGCTCAGACACAGAACCACTGTGAGGCTGAGGCTGGTGTCGGACCGGGCAGTGTGTCCGTCTGTTGCACACAGCGTCACCATGGGTCAGGACAGAAGGGATGGCTGCTAACCACACAGACAAAGATCTAAAGAAGTCTTTGAATGCAATGGAGCAACCACCACCTTGACTTAAAAACAAACGCAAAACTGAGCAAAGTACTTCCACCGAGATGACGTTTTCTTTTTAAAGATGAAAAAGATACGCATGGCAAACAGGGACATGAAGAAATGCTCGATCGGGGCCACCAAAGACAAACAGCGGTGAAACGGCAAGCACCCAGCGGAGCCCGGCTCACAGAGACCCTACCGGTGGAATAGAGCTGCTTCAGACGGCGATCCAGGCCGGGAATCTTCACTGAAGCAGCTGCCTCGTCCACCACCCCACGGAGCAGTTGAGGTTTTCCAACTGCCAACCTTCTGGTTATCAGACCCACGTTCAGCCCACAGCGCCACCAGTGTCCCTTTACACGCCCATAAGGATGACTGAAAACTGACAGACGATGCCCCATGTCTGCAGGAGGAGGTGGGCCACTCAGAACTTGTGGACTTGCTGGCCAGAATGCGCAGTGGCTGGTGGGGTTGAACGTAAACTTCCCACGTGGCCCAATGGTCCCGGCCCCCCACCCCCACCAGAGGCACTTCCCAGAGAGCGGTGAAACATTATGTCCACCCAAAGGCTTGCAGGCCAGTGCTCGTGGACACTCTGCTTCACTAGTCAGGCGATCTGAATGCTCTTCGACGCTGTTGTGGTTGTGACTGTGTGTTCTGGCTCACAGGAACCCAAGTACGATGGAGACAACCACTGCCCAGTCCTGGGCCACCTGCCCAATTAGTGTTGTGTGAGCTGATTCTGTGAGATTGAGGACCTGCCTCAATCTGGAATGAGCTCGCGTTAGCTTGATTACATCTACAAACCCTTTTTTCTAAACAAGTTCACATTCATAGGCTCCACGTGGCCATACTTTTTTTTGGGGTGGGGCATTATTTAGCTCAGTAACCCCAGCCTCTGGGTCCCCTCAGTTCACATACTTCTTACATGCAACATGCATTCGCTTCAGCCCATCACCCCAATACCTCATCTTTAACTCTGACGGCAAAACCTCGGGTAAACATCATTAAATGTCATTCACCCAAAAGGAAGCTTCGACCATCGTATTCTCAATCAGGTTTGAATGAGGCTCTCGGTATAGTGCATCTAGGGACAAAAGTCCTCTTCATGCACAGAGCGATGAAAGTAGAAACGATGAGCCGTCTGTTTCCAGCGCACAGTGACGGGGCAGGTGTAGAATCGAGGTTCTCTCTCTGGAGGATAAGCTAGGAGGAGTAACGAGGTGATGTCAGTGGCGGGAGAAGTCTGGCCAGAGTGCTTCTTAGAAGTAAGGACGGTGAGACATTGTCTCCCATACTTCGGGCCTGTTGTGGAGAGAGACCAGTCCCTGGAGGAGGACGTCATGTTGGGTCAGGCAGAGGGGCAGCAAAGGAGAGGACGGCCCGCAAGGAGATGGACCGACCCCGTGGCAGCAACAGTGGACTTAAGTGTGGACGCCATTGTGCAGGGGGCGCGGGACCGGGCGGTGTCCCTTCTGCCGCGCATCAGGTCGCCACGGCTGGAACCGACTCGGTGATGGCACCTAACGACCACAACGAGGTTGTGGGCCTGACCAAGTCCTCCAGGCAGCAGGACACATCCCACTGGATTCCAGGGCCCGAGGATGACCATTTACGGCCCAATGCTCTTGTCTTCTGCGCTCTCTCGCCCTCTCAGCTGTCCCCACCGTGGGCCTGCCCTTGAGAACCACCTGGCCTCAGTTCTGCTCCTCCCCGTCTGGCAGCGTGTCTCCTAGCACCGAATTCTCGAACGCCACCTTGGGGTTCTGTGAGAGCTGGGGCAACCGGTACCATCAGACTGCGTCAGAGTCATGCTGGGTCTCCTTTCTCTACCCTGGCTTCTTCCGAGATGCTGGAGTGGATCCATCGGTCACCGGCCTGGTGTCTTTCGCCAACGGCTGTCCAGACTCTTGGTCTGGTCTTCAGCGCACGCTTCCCGGACAGTCTGAGAGGTTCCCACCCAGCAAGTGAGGGTTCCTTCCTGCTTAGCAGCCCATTCCCAGGTTTCTCTCCTTCTCACTGCATTTTCTCCCACACCAAATGGGAAGCCGGGCCACGCTTCCCACACTTTCCTTGGAAATCTCTACCGCCTCAGATCCAAGTTCAAGAGTGAGCAAGTCCACTTCTTAACTCAGGAAAAGGCAAGTCAACCGGGTCTCTGCTGCTTGAGAACAAGGACCACCTTTGCGCCGGTTTCCAAGCACATGCTCCTCCTCTTCTCTGCAGCCTTGCCAGAAGCCGCTCCAGGGATCCCATGTAGCGACGTGCTGTGTTTACAGTGACGCAGGTCTTCTTTAATGTGATGGTGGAAAGAGCCCTGGTGGAGCGACAGTTAAGCGCTCGGCTGCTAACGCCGGGGTCAGTTTCCTAGGGCCGTCCGAGCAAAGTCCCCACTCTGTGGGTCTGTGGGAGAAAGAGGCAGAAATATGCTCCCATAAAGATCACGGCGTCGAAGACATCAGGGGGCAGGTCTGCTCTGCCTGGGGCCACAATGAATCCAAGATGGACCGACAGCTCCTACCAGCGAGACCATGGGAATCCGCTCAGAGGTTCTCCTCACTTCTGAGATAGCATGGGAACCGCATTTAGTGCCCGTCTCTCTCCCAGCTGGGTGTGTCTGCAGGGCGTCCTTCGCATTTCCCTATCACGCGCTCCAGAGTCCTCTGGACTTTCACTCCCTGTCCAGTTCCAAACTCGCCTCTACACGGTGAGTCATCGTCTGAGCAGCGGCCTGCTCCCGGTACCAAGATCTTTAGGGTAGGTTTTCTCCGGAGAAATGAAACCAATCAGAAACACAAACTCATTCTCATCGAGTTGGTGATGGCTCATGGCGACCTAGCTTAAGCCAGGGATCACCGAATGGACTCTGGCTCCTGGAGACCTCTGTGAGCAGAGTAGAACTGTGCTCCGTAGAGCTTGCAGTGGTGAATTCTTCAGAAGGACCACTGTATCTCCAGCCCTTTGCCCCAAAGCGCCCTGGTAAGGTGGACCTGCAACCATTCTGTTAGGCTGTTTGCACCACCCCGGGGCCCCAGAATACTTTGCTGGTGGGGGCTTTGTTCCGTGCCATGGAGTCAGCTCCGTTCTTCCATGTCCTTGCGTGGAAGAACAAAACTCTGCCCAATCCTGCACCGTTCTCACAAGTGTTATGTTTGCGCCCAGGGCTGAGGCCACTGTATCCAGCCATCTCGTGGAGGGCCTTCCTCATTTTCTGTGCCCCTCGACTTTACCAAGCATGAGGGCTTTGGTCCGGGGACGGGGCTCTCCTGGATGGTTATTGAGATTTGTTTTAATGAATTTTCTCCCATGATTGTGGGGACTGGCGAGTTGGAAATGTGCAGGGCAGGCAGCAGATTTGAAGTGCAGGCTGCAGTCAATGTTATAACTTGAGGTAGAACCTCAAGATTTCAAAGGGGAGGTACAAATCTCCTAGTCCATGGGTGTAGTGGGCTCCTGATTGTGTTAGGCAGGGTTCTCTAGAGAAACAAAATCAGGACACTTATGATATATATGGATAGATTTATACAGTGAGGAGAAATAGAACAGGTAGTTAGTCCACACAGCAGTACAGAGGGCTCAGTTCAACTCACTTTTGTGGAACAGTTAGTATACTGGAAGTCCTTTGACTCACATGGGCTTCCAGGCGCAAGGTCAAGGAAGCAGACAGCAAAGTCCTTCCTGAGGCAGGGCAGGCAGAGTCTGCCCACAGGCAGCAAGCAGCAGGGCGGGTCAGCAGCAGCCAGTAGCCCGGGAGCTTAGCAAAGCAGGCCTGGGTGGAATATCGAACACAAGCCATGCAAGACAGTGGAATCCACCAGCCTCAGGCTCAAGCCATGCACATGCCAGCAGCGTGGTGAAGTCCGTTTCGAAGGAGCCTCAAGTTCTAACGACACGATCCACAGCTTGACCTGGCCCACAGGTGGTGTAGCTCACAGGATGAGGCAGAGAATTAGCTACAGCAGCAGCACGCACACTCCAGCACACTCTGGTCACCAACGAGCAAGAGAGAGGGGGAGTCAGGCCTTGCAGAGCCATTTATTTCTCTTTGCCCTCCAATTAGACTGCCACCTAATTAATCCCATATGTTCCTATTGGCCTGATTGGCATAATAAATCTACCTATCACCCTTACTGTGCGTGTTTGTTAAGCTCACTGAATTGTACACATAAGAACTGAATTATTCTATAACAAAGCCGGCTTAAAAATTAAAATGAGCCTCACTCTGTCTGGTCAACTGGTGGTCCTGGGAGCTGAGAGGCCACATCGGGATGGGTTGTTATGCCCATGCAGCACGCTCTACAGCAGCGGTTCTCAACCTGGGGGTCATGACCCCTTTGGGGGTCAAACAACCCTTTCACAGGGGTCACCTAAGACCATCGGAAAACACATATTTCACAAGATATAATTACATATTCTTTTGTGATTAACCACTGTGCTTTAATTATGTTTAATTATGTTCCATTTGTAACAGTGAAAATACATCCTGCATATCAGATATTCACATGATTCATCACAGTAGCAAAATTACAGCGATGAAGTTGCAACGAAAATGATCTTATGGTTGGGGGTCACCACAGCATGAGGAGCTGTATGAGAGAGTCGCGGCGTGAGGAAGGCTGAGAACCACTGCTCTGCGAGGTCTACAGTGGCCCACGAGGGGCCAGGCTGTGGGTAGGTATGACAGATTGAATAAGGCCCCGCACATTTGTGGTGAAGCCCCAGCCCCCAGCACGCGCGCACAGGACCTTATCTGGAAACAACACGGCCCTCACAGCCATTATCAAGTTAACATGAGGTCATACCGACATGGGTGGGTCCTTTCTCGACTGAGGGGTGCCCTCCGAAAAGAGGAGATAGACTTTGGGGGTCGAACAACCCTTTCACAGGGGTCACCCGACTCATCACAGTGGCAAAATGACCATTATGAAGTAGTACAACATGAGGAACTGTATGAAAGCGTTGTGGCATTAGGAAGCTTGAGAACCATGGCTCTCGAGAGAGACAGAAGAGAAACAGCCGCAGGGAGAGAGAGGCAGAGACACGTTTGCTGCAGCTGCGAGCCCAGCCACTTCTGGGGCTGCCAGGAGCCAGGAAGGACAAGCAAGGGTCTTCCCTGGAGCCAACTTGAATTTGGGCTTTGACCTCTGTATTAGTCAGGGCTGATTAGATAAACAAATCTAGGGAAACTCATATGTGTGTAAGAGAGAGCTTTATATCAAAGAGCAATTGTATATTGAGACATCCCAGCCCAGTGCAGATCAAGTCCATAAGTCCGATATTAGCCCACATGTCCGATAGTAGTTCATAAATTCCTCTTTAAACTCAGGCAACCATGCGATGGTGCCGAACACAGGAAGATCACAGGCAGTGGGTGGAAAGTCTTGTGGATCCAGTGGCAGTGGAAGCATCTCAGCGCTGGCGTGGGGCTCCACGTGGCTCCTCCAGCTCCAGGGCTCTGGCTCCAACACCGTGTCTCCACATGGCTTGTCACAACAGCGATGTGTAGCAGAGAGAGCATCTGGCCTCCACGGAGCTATTTCTCTCCTTTGTGCCTCCAAGTGAGGTCATCCTGCTGCAACCTGATGGACAGGCCAGACCCCACCCTGTTGCCAGGTGACAGGAGATGATGTAAGTGTCACAGCCTCCAACCCTGTGACAAAATGCATTTCTGTGGTTGATGGTGACGCACATTGGGCGCTTTGTTTGCGGCAGCCCTAGGAACCGTGCGCAGTGAGTTGGTGACAGTGGGAGAGGAGGTCCTAAGATCGGACAAAAGGGCAGGCAGGGCCATGTGTCACGTGTTCCTTCCTGGAGGATGCCAGGGAAAGAGGACTTTATGGGAGGTGTCTCAGGCATATCCTGTCACCACTACTTGTCTAGAAGCTTCCTGCAGGCAGGGAGATGCTGACCCTCTGGCGCCCCAGCCCCTGGCTGGGCTCTCAGGGGAACATGCTGGCCAGGGGAGGTTGGCACAGTCAGTGTCCGTGCGCAGGGTAGCAGAGCTGGGTGTCCTGAGATAAGGGTGGCATGAGGGTGGCCCTCCAGGCTCCTGGGGGTTCTGGAGGAGTTTCTTCCCCTGTCACATTCTGCCACTGGAGGTTGGAAATTCAGTCATTCAAGTTAACCTCTTCTTTCTCTCCTCGCACTTTTCCACAAGGTGGTCCTGCTTCTTGGCTCCAGCCTTTGTTTCCTGAGACTGAAGGTCTCTCCATCCGTCTCTCCACCCACCAACCCACCTCTACCCACCCACCCGTCCATCCACTTATCTGTCCACTCACTCATCTTTCATTTGCCCATTCATTCGTTCATCCCCTCTGTTAGCTGCTGGTTTGACGCATTGTGTGTGTGACTCACGCCAACCCGTGTACACATACATGCCAGTCCTGAGCGGTCCTCACCAGTGCTGTCCACGTGGAGCCCACTGTAGAAGCTCCTGTGCCAGCCCATTGTGTCAAGGCTCCTGTGTCACAGACTCTGACCCTGCGCCTGATAGACAGGTAGACAGAGTCATCATGGCCAACACCTTGGCGAGTGACATAACTGAGCCAGGAGAGTCTCTGGGGCTAGCCTAAGGCCAGTCGGTGTACATGCTCCTGGGGACAGGGCATAGGTTTTAGAGGCCAGCATATGTTGGGAGAGGGAGACTCATATGTGTACAAGAAAGAGCTTTCTATACAAGAGCAATTAAAAATTGAGAAAACATCCTAGCTCAGTCCAGATAAAGTCCGTAAGCCCAATATTGGCCCACATGTCCAATGCCAATCTATAAAGTCCTATGTAGGCTCATGAAACACATGCAATGATGCCAAATGCAGGACGATCACAGGCCAGTGGGTGGGAAGTCTTGTGGATCTAGTGGCGGTGGAAGCAGCTCAACGCTGGCAGGGGTCTCCACATGGCTGCTCTAACTCAGGGCACTAACATAGTTCCGTGTGTCTTGTCAGTAGAGAATCTCCCAGGGAGTGAGCAGAGAGAAAGTGTCTCCCACCTCCAAGGAGGAAATACAGGAGTTCCCAGAATCCTTGGGAGAAGGCCATGCCCACACAGAGGCCTCATTGGCTATATCTTGATTTACACGCTAGACTCCACCCCTACATTCTGAATCCTCAAATTGACCCCCAGATTATGTAATACCACACCCACTACGCCCTTCAGGGTTCTTTCCATTCAACCCAGAGCACCAGCCACTCAGGGAACTCGACTGTGTGTCTGAGTGTGGGGATGGTCATTCCAGAGTCGGTCACACCAAGAGGGAAGCAAGGGGAACCGTGGCACTCTCCACCACACGCATTGAGGAACGCGGGACGACTGCTGGCTCTCAGTGGAAGACCCTACAGCATGGTGGTGAGTTTCTTAGAGCCACAGGGAGCACGGTGAGTGGATCTGAAAGACAGCGCTGAGGATAAAGCCCCAACAGCAAGAGGCCATTTATGGGGCGGGGGGTGGGGTGGGGGGTATAACCCTGCAGAGTGATTCTGCGTGTCATCTACAGGTACAGCATCGTGTCCATCACCTGTGTGTGCATGATGGACCTGACACTCCAGCTGCTGACCATGCCTGGGGAGAGAGAAGGGCACCGAGGCGAGGGGGCCGTGAGGCTGCGGTCACATTTCCCAGGCTGACTTTGGCTCTTGGCCTTAGTGACTTGAGACTCTTTCCTCTTTACCTTTAAGGAACGGGGAAAGAAGCTATTACAACATCGTGCAACAAATGATAGAACAGGACGGCCGAAACATGGCTGGGATTAAATCAGAGGAGTGCTACATAAATGGAAGGGCACCCCACGTTCATGGATCGGCAAAGTCAGGGTTGTTAACGTGGCACCCGCTACAACATGGTCTGTAGATTCCATGAACTCCCTATCGATAACCCAGCAAGCTATCTATTTTGGACATCGACAAGTGAATCCTAAAATGTATACGGTACGGAAAGGACTCGGAATAACCAAGGCAATCTGGAAAAATAAGTCTAAAGTTGGAAGACTTAGGCCCTTAGTAAAGCTACGGCCCTTAGTAAAGCTAACTGAGATAGTGGGGTAACGGAGTAAGAACAGATAGCTCAATCCGTGGGACAGAGTAAATTCTCCGATTAAGGGAGCTCATCATGACCGCTTCCATGAGCGTTAGCTGTGGATCCAACCTGAGTTAGTTTATTGTGCCAACCTGGCCGATAAGCACATGTGGGGTTAATTGAAGGGCAGAGGGATAAATGGCTCAGTGAGCCTCACCTTTCTAGTTCTCGGGTCTCTTGCTTTGTTATGGTCGGACCAGGGTGCAGCTGCCTTAGCAGTTCCCTGCTTCAGCCACCGAGGCTGAGTTCCTGCAAGACATCCCCGAGGAGAAGCCACATGGACCTACCCCGATGCAGCCCTGGGTGCTGGAGCAGCAGTGTGGAGACCCCTGCCAGCGCTGAGATGCTTACACACTCACTGACTCGGCTTTCCTCCTGCAGTCGGCATCTTTGTGTCTGTTTTGGGAGAGGGAGGAGGACCTTGTGGATTGGTGTTGGACATATGGGCTAATGGGCTAATGTTGGACCTGTGGGCTTGGACAGCACTGGGTTGCAATGTTTTCTTGATGCACACTTAACCTTTAAACCTATAAAACTCTCTCTTAAACATGGGTCTCTGTGGATTTGTTTCTCTAAAGCACCCAGACTCACACACAAGCAAAGGGAAATTCTTGACAACGCCCATCTTTCCTCCCTTTATCACGATGCGGTCAAGGCATCAAGGGACATAGACCATTGGGCAACTTTGCTGCACAATATTGAAGAGAAAAGACTCCACTTTTCGAGCTGAGGTGCACGTGACTCGGGCCATGGCACTGTCCCTCCCCGCCTACGCATGTGGAAGGTGGACATCGAATAAGGAAGACCGAAGATGATTCTGTGCCTGTGAGTGATGGGGCCGGAGAAAAGGATATTGAAGTCCATGGGTCGGATATAAGCTGAAGGCTTCTCCTGACTCGTGCAGCTAAAGAACATTAGAGGATCCCGGGCTGGTGGATTCGCAACGGAACTGGAATGTGTGAGTCTGCCATCTTGGTTCCTCCTGATCAGGGTTGGTTGGGTCATGTGAGTCCTTTGGATTTCTATTTGAATTTTAGATTCAATTGGTCAGTTCCTGTAAAAGAGGGGCATGGGTTGGATTGTGCCCCCCAAATAGGCCTGGCCTCATAGGGTGAGTTGGGCACGGTCTTGGCTCCCTAGTGCTGCAATAACAGCAATGCCACGTGTGGGTGGCTGGAGCACCCAGGAGTGTCTCCTCTCAGCCTGGCTCTGTGGTTGGGTGTTGTCAAGTTGTGTCCCTGTGGCGCATGGGACCAAACACCGCCTGGTCCTGTGCTGTCCTCGCACCTGTTCTTATGCTGAGCCCACTGTTGCAAACACAACGTCCATCCATCTCACTGAGGGTCTTCCTTTAATTTCTCTGCTCCCCCCGAACACTTTACCAAGATGTCCTTCTCAGGGACTGGCCTCTCCTGACATGTCCAAAGTAGGAGAGACAAAGTCTTGCCATCCTTGCTTCTAGGGAGCATTCAGGCCATACCCCTTCCAAGGCAGATCTGTTTGTCCTTGTGGCAGTCCATGGTGCTTTGGGGAGACTAGACATCTGGATTTAGGGGTCAGCTCTAGGGAAGCTCTTCTCTCTATGTTGACGATTGGGGTGGGGGGAAGAGGATCCTTATTACCTAGACACGTGTGGACCTGGTATTCCCTGGGGATCTCCTTGTGTCTCTGCATCCATCTTCCCGGGACTTGAGATTCTCAGCACCAGACCCTGCTCTCAGCCCTTCTCTCTTCAGAAAGAGATCTTCTCGCCTTCTGCCGGCTTCTCTCTCTTTCTAGCTCTTATAAGATAAAAGGGGATGCAGGTCACACCTCGGGAGGACTGCCCTCATCTCAGATCAGGGCTGAGTAAGAGTGATGGGTGCCAGCCCAAGCCTACCTCCTTGACATAACAAACACAACCCAATCCACGTTAACAGAGCCCAATCCCACCTCATTCGCTCATAGAACAGTGGTGCTCAATGTTCTTAATGCAGCGACCTTTGAATACAGTTCCTCATGTTGTGGTTACCCCAACCATAAAATTATTTTCATTGCTCCTTCATCGTCATTTTGCTACTGTTATGAATTGGGTGACCCCTATGAAAGGGTCTTTCCATCCTCAAAAGGGTCACAATCCACAGGTTGAGAACCCCTGACCTAGAGTCCATGTCAACTGGTAGCAACCCTATAGGACAGGGCAGGAAGGACAGGACAGATGTAGCCCTTCCAGGGAGCAGGAAGTGTCCTCTTTCTCCCTGAGACCACCTGTTGAGTTCCCACTGCTGGCCTGTCAATCACACAACCCAACGTGTGATTGACAGACAGCTAGAATAGGAATAAAGGGGGCTGTCTCCCCCAAATGCCTGCCTAGCGAAAATCTGCGGGCAGGGCCACAGTAAAAGGGGTTGGGAAGAAGTCAGGTACCCATCAGGCGCCCATGGGAAAAGAGCTAGACACCAGCAACGAGACATCACACAGGTGCCCCGGAACTCAGCCAATAAGGTCAACCAATACCCTGAACCCCGCCTCCCAGGCAGCGGGGATTGGAGGGATAAAAGCAGACTGCAGGCAGGCGCAGGATCTCCTGTGCTCTGTAAGAGGAGGGTGATATTCCCCGCTGTGGGTGGGCGTGTGCACACCCACCTGGGTGCCCGCTTGCGGCTGCTCACTCTCTTGTGATTCCCTGCACTTGGCTCCGGTATACCTTTCACGTGTTCCCCCACCCCCATCCCCCTGCACCCCACTCAGTTTCAGTCCCGAACTTCTTTCGTTGGGCCCTGCCAGGCGGTCCTGCGTGCTTTCCAGAAGTGGCGGGTACTGCCTGGGACTGCGATGGCCGAAACGTCCTTCATCAAAGTCGCTGGGGTTGGCGCGTGAATTCTGTCCGCGTTGCGGAGCAAGGACTGAGGTGAACCGTCCCAGAAACGGGCCACAACCACTTGGCCACCAGGGCTCCCGGCTTCCAGCCCGCGCGAGGCCATCACAGCCACACACGGCAGTCCACAACCGCGCGACATGGAGTCGTGGTCTCGGGACTCCTTGTGAGGGCACTAGGCTGGGAAGTGAGGGGTCTGGAGCCTGGGTGACCCCCCCCCCCAAACCCAAAGGGCCCATTTCCAGCCAAGAGGGCTTGGTCTCAGGACCCAGAAGAACTGCCCTGCCTTTGGACACCCGGGAGCGTTTGAACCAGAAAGGAAGCAGAGCGAACAGGAAGGGAGGGCGAGCTCAGGGAGGGGCGCATCCTTAATGCCGGCTTTTGCCGCCCCCACCCTATACCCCTCCCCCGGAACACGTGGCCTGGAAGCGCGCCTGTGGGCCTTCCCTGTGCCCAGGCGCCCACGGCGGACGGATCGCGCTGGAAGCGTCCAGCAGCCGGACACCCCCAGCCCACGAGGGTGCGGGGCGCACTGCGCCAGCCGGATATTTTGGGAGCTTTAATCCTCTTTCTGGTGGAAGCTCAGAGCCCCTCCCCCCAGCTCGCCCATGCGCCACCCAGAGGGGACCCAGAGAGCGGCCCAAATACAGAAAATGCCTAGGCTGGGGTGGCCCAACGCTGTACGCCCCTCCGCCCTCCTCACGCGCCCCCTGCCCCGCCCCCGCCCCCCGTCGGGTTTCCGGCTTCATCCACAGCGACAGGGAGCAGGGGCCAGGCCTGATGGTTCAGCAGCAGCTGAGATGCCCAGGAATCGTGGCCTCAGGCCCCATGAACTTTGAGCGCACCTGCCCTGGCGTCTCCTGGCCGTGAGGTGGCCGGCCCTGCCAGCCCTCCTTGCTTCCTAATGAGACCACTTATTTATGGCTTCCATTTTTTCATACTCGTATTGCTATTGGCTTTTCAGAATTGGAAGGCATAGATCAAACCCTCCATGGCCCTGGAATCAGGTCAGGCATCTCCAAAGCCCAGAAGGCACGTTCCTCCCCTCCGAAACCACCTGCAGTCTGTGGGGTGTTAATAATTAAAGTTAATTCCATCGGCTGGATTGAGTCTACATTTCTTGGAATCTGGCTGTGTCGTCACAAGGGTCCCCCTGCATCTGTCAGCCTGGTCCTGCCAAGCACCTTCCATCCCCCAACTTCTGTTTCCATTTTTGTTGCTTGTGGGATTCTTCGCTGTGCATTTTCTGTGTAACCAGGATTCACCTGGGTTTTTCTGGGGACACCCCCCCCACACACACACACACAGAGCCATCACAAGGGGTCCTGTGACGGGCATTGTGTGGGCTTGATGTCCCCTCACCCAGGCACATCCCACACTCACAGAGACACACTGTGGTCGGAGAAACCCGAGTTCTATCCCTCCATCCCTGGGGACCGCTGATCCCAGGGCCCCAGCTCCTCCGTGGGCAAGCCACAGGGCTCTGCTCCCTGAGGACGTCCACAGGGTCCGTGGGCAGGCGGGCTGAGAGAATACAGCAGGACCCTGTGTGTGGTGCACCCGTCCCCGAGACGATGGGTTCAGGTCCTCACCCTGTGTCCGTCTGTCAGTAAGTGTGACCTGTCTGGAATCAGGGCCTTTGAAGATGCGGTCAGTCATGTTCACGGGAGACCCCGCTGGAGCCCCACACTCATGGCTGGCTGTCGAGTGGATTTAGACCCGCCGAAATCTCACCTTTCTCTCTTCTCCGGGGTGGCTGGTGGTTTGCAAGTGCTGAACTGGGGGGACTTGGAACCGGGTAAGGAGTCTGCCGTACTTTGAACGTCTTCTCAGAAGAGGCCAAAACAAAAACCAAACTCTGCCACCGAGCCTGTCCCGACTCCTGTGACCCTGTAAGAGAGGGCAGACTGTCACTCTATGGTGTAGACAGCCACCTCTTCTCCCCCGTAGCGGCTGGTGGTCCCTATGGATTAGCCACCCAGAACATAAGCCACTGTGCCAGCAGGCTCCTCAGGAAAGACCAGCCCCCGGAGGACACCGTGCGTGGTAAAGCAGAAGGTTATCAAGAGAGGAAGGCCCTCGATGAGGCCAGGCGGATGACACCCTGCTTCCAGCACTGGGTGCAAACAAAGAGCTCTGGTGAAGATGGGAAGATGGCCCGGGCCGGCGGACTTCCTGCTGTAGTGCGTAGGCTGGCTGTGGGTCAGAGCTTTAACCACAGCCGCTCTGAGGAGGCCTGGTGGTGCCTTGACGTGGGCATGGGGCTGTTCACCACAAGGCCAGTTCAAACCCAGCAGCTGCTCCGTGGGAGAAAGCAGAGGCTGTCTGCTCACGTAGATTGACAGTCGTGGCAGCCTTCCAGGGCAGTTCTACCCTGTCCCGTCGGGCAGCTGTGAGTCGGTGTGTTAGTCTCGGTTGACTAGAGAAACACACTCATAGACACTCAAATGTGTATAAGAAAGAGCTTTCTATACAAGAGCAATTAAGAAACCATCCCAGCCCAGTCCAGATCGAGTCCAAAAGTCTGATATTAGCCCATATGGCCGATACCAGTCTATAAAGCCCTCTTCAGACTCACGCAACACATGCAATGACGCCAAGTGCAGGGATAGCACAAGTCAATGGATGGACAGTTTTGTGGATCCAGTGGCGGTGGAAGCATCTCAGCGTTGGCGTGGGTCTCCACATGGCTCCTCCAGTTCCAGGGCTCTAGTGCAGCTCTGTGTGTCTTGTCATCAAGAATACCAAGCAGAAAGTCTGTCTGTATCTGGCCTCCAGTGAGCTATTTATCTCCATGGCACCTCCAAATGAGGTCATCCAGCTGCGACCTGATTGACAGGCTAGACTCCACCCCTTCACACGTTGACACCAGATGATGTCACTGCCACAGTCGGGGTCACTGGAGGGCAGCAGAATCCCATCTGAGCACTGTCCTTATAAAGAGGGGGTTGCAGACAGGCGCAGGGAAGAAGGATGGGGAGAAGGTGCTTCTTCAAGCCAAGAAATGCCAGAGGCGACCAGAAACTGGTGAGCAAGGAGGGTCTTCCCGCTGAGACTGGGGAGCAGCCAGGCCTGGGGGCTCCTTGGCTGGACCCCCAAACCCCGAGCCCTCGAGAGAGGAAGCTTCAGTATGTAGGGGCTCTCCATTGGTGGGTCTTTTTGACGGCCGCCCCAAGAAAGTGAGATGGCCTCAGTGGTGGGGTCTCAGAACCACGTGTGGCATGGAAGGGGAAGACACTCTGGATGGGGTGGTGGCCCCTGTGCGGGCCTCTGTTGGGCACTGCTCTCTCTGTGGAGTGAGGCGAAAGCAGGGCCTGCCAGTTGGCCCAGTGGCCGGGACAGGGCCTGAACACAGTGGCTCTGAGTGGCCACAGGACCTGCGCGCTGCTAAGGTCTGCTTCGCCCCTCCTGCCCGTCCCTGATCCTGGACTCTGGCCACTGCCCCACCGTGTGCAGGGACCCTAGGAACCCACCTTGCTGCCGCCTCTGCTGCCAGAGGAAACCAGCCTCAACAACCGAGGGGCCAGAAGGCGCACTGTATGATGGTAACATATACAGATGACAGTAGAGTCACGGAGGATGAGAAAGATAGGAGAGAGAGTAACGCAAAGGAGTCAGATACATTGTATGGTAGCATGCTCACCTCCGCTCCTCTGGGTGGTCCACGTGTGTGGGAAACATAAAAGTTATTCCCCAGGTTGTCCCCCCACAATATGTGCCAAACCTAAGGCCCTGACTGTCCACTTGGAGGTCAACTGCTTAAAGGTTGTCTGTCTGAAGGTTATCGGCCATCCAGAGCACTCAGACCTCTAGGCTGTCCCACCCTAAGTAGAGCCCACTCCCTTCTGATCAGGATAACGGACGGTTCCCCCGAAGCAGAACCCAAAGGCACCAAGGTCAAGCCAACTCAGGGAGGACCAAGGTTAGGCTTCCACCTTGACTCTAGAGTCCGCTCATCTTTTTATGTGTCTGCCTTCCTGTCACAGGTGTGCCCCTAGCCCCTCCCCTTCCTATTGTGTGCACACCCCTAGCTCGTCCCCTTCCTGTCACGCGTATGCCTACTGGACAGCCCCTTCTTGTTACACATGTGGTTACCTGTAATTAGGGGGCTTGTACGCCCCCTGAGTGTATCTAAGCCTTGGTTGGAAATATATCCTCTCTCTGCGGACCTGAATGCCGAAGTCGTGGCTGTCTGGGAGGTGAGCAGCCGCATGCTCTGATCTGGTCTGATGTCTCTTTCAGTTTACCCCTCGCTCACACAGCCGCTCCTCGGGCCCATTTGATTGTGGGGCTGGTACCCCACACGCACGGGACTGGGAGAAGTGAGAGTGAACCTGTCCATGTTGGGACATTTATAGGTCGCCATCGATATGCATATTCAGCAGTTACACATGTCACAAGGTGGGTGGTAACTACAGTAAGGTCCCTGAGGTCACAGGTGAGGAAACCAAATACCTGCATTGGGGGAAGGTATGCAGGGTGGGGGGGGGCTGGGTGACAGGTGGGAAGAGAAAAGGTCATCTGCTTCTCTAGGGAGAGAGCATCAACCATGTGCTTATAAGAGGTGACTTTAAGGTAGCACTATGATGGGACGATATAGCGGCCAACAATATTGATTATGAGAATGTGATTGGGACTCACCTCCAGCTCACAGGGTGAAGGCCTCCCTCCACCCCAGGAGACCAGCCTGCCAGGCTCCTTAATATGTGAGACAAAAGGCTTCATCCGTGTACACTCTCTTCCCGGTCTCTGCTCCCCACACCCTACCTCCAGCCTCTCTCTGTCTCCCCGGGGTCCCATGCCTGCCCAGAGGTTCCCATTTTCATCCTCTCCCTTTCTCTGCCCCCCTGGGTCCCCAGACTGGAGGCCACAGGCATGTGATGGCCACTGCACCCCCTGGTAAAGGTCCAGCCTAGGGCAGCTCTGGGCTGGACTGGCTGCTTCTCCCCACCCATTCCAGGGGCTGGGTCTGCAGGGACATCCTGAGACCTGAGCCTGTCTGTAGACCCCAGACTCACTCCCCTAGCCTGCCACCAGCTCCTGGGGACAGATCCTCCCTGTGACCCCGCAGACGGGCTTGTTCTGACATTGAGGCCACCTCTGCAGTGACCAGCCCAGCGGGCGCCACAGGCACCACAGAAGGGGTCAGGTCCTGCAATGGCATAAAGCTGGTCAGAGGAAGGCAGCAGGAGGGCGGGCTGGAGGCGGGGAGACAGCACCCACACATGTCCAGCACCCGAGACTAAGTACCTGCTAAGCACGACATCTCCAGAGCTACAGGCAGGATTTGGAAAGATAATGCCACTCTACACCCCTCCCGCCCCACCTTCCCCAGCGACAATCACAGCCCCGCCCTCCCCCTCCCGCTGGGCACTTCCTCCTCCCCCGCAGGGCACCAGAAGTGAGGTGTCCTCCTTACATGGCTGATGCTCCCTTCACCCAGCATGCTAGCCAGGAGGGTGAGACAGTTGGGGACCCCGGGCATCCAGTGAGCACAGAGCAGACAAGGGTCTCTGCCCTGGCAGCCCCACCCCCACCCTCCTGACTCCCCATGGCTGTGGGGCCCATGGTGCCCCTGTGAACCCGAGTGGCAGGCACTGTCTTGGCACCCACACAGGCTGCATGACAAGCCCCTCCCAAAACACCATGGCAGAACCCAGCCATCTGGGGGCTCACAGCCGGGCGGTGGGGAATGGGGGCAGGGGGCGGCCACAGCAGGAGGCTGGTCTCTGCCCCAAGAGGCCCTCCAGGCAGGGCCTAGCCAGTGCTGCCACCTGAAGGCTGCCGTGGTGATGGCTGAGAACCGGGCTTCCTGGGTCAGGGTGGCTCGGGGCTGGGTTGTCATTCGGGGCTGTGACCTTTTCCAAGCAGAGCACCGGGTCTCTGCTTTATGAACACCTCTGAGTGGGTGCACCCCATCACCCAGGGCTTCTAGAAGGTTGCCACCTCCCAGGAGTCTCCTTTCAGCCGCCCCTCACCCTGAGGGCAAGCTCCGCCCTGGTGTCTCTGCTCCGAGTCTGACCCGGGGCAAGCCAGCATGGGCCAGTGGGGGCTGTCCTCTGGGGAGTGTCAAGGTTGTGGCCTCTCAGGAACCTGTCTTCCAGACCTGTCCCCCAAAGCACCCCTGGGTGGGTATCAGGGGCTGCGTGTGTCCCTCCCAAGCATGCATCAACCCGACTGGGCCGTGGGTCTCAGGGGATTGGCAGTTACGTACACAGTGCTGGGACATTTATGGAATGAGGCCTTCATCTCTCCAGTGCGGTCCGATGGGGTGCAGCACCGGCACCCAAGTCACAGGCCGGATCCGATGGCAGGGGGGTGTCCCTGGAGTGCATCCCATGTTTCAGGCTGGGCTTTGCAGAGAAGCAAAAACAGTGAGCCTTCTCAGTGTGTGCAGATAGAGAGTTTATAGCAGCAGTTCTCACCCTGTGGGGCGCGACCCCTTTGGGGGTCAAACGACCCTTTCACAGGGGTTGCCCGACTCATAACAGCAGCAAAATGACAGTGATGACGTAGCAATGAAAATAATTTTATGGTTGGGGGTCACCACCACATGAGGAACTGTATGAACGGGTCGTTGTTTCAGGAAGGTTGAGAACCAATGGTTTATGGCAAGAAATGCCTGGCACAATGGTACAGGCAGCAAGGTGCCGACTGGTTCAAGTCCATTGGTCGGGTGTCAGCTGCAGCTGCAGGGGCTGGCCATCGAAAGCCAGAAGGCCACAGGCCAGTGGATGTGTTGCTGAATGAGTCTGGGGTCAGCTGAACGAATCCAAGGTTGGCAGGCCACTGACGTCTCCCGGGCTTGGGCAGGAAATATAACAGGAGGCCGACAAAGCCAGGGAAGGATCCAGAGCCTGCAGAAGGGGAGGGGCCGAGAGAAAGCTCAGCTCTGCTCGGAGGTTCTCTCGTTCAAAAAGCCACACCCCACGGAGGCAGCACTGGGCCGTGGTTTTATAAATGGGTTGAACCAGACCACTGCCTTCAGCAGAGTTGACATAGCATCTAGCCATCGCGGCCTGCACCATCTTTAATCTTACAAGAGACGGGAGGAGAGAAGCAGGAAGAGAAAGCGGAGACCCAACACCACCAGGAAAGAAGAGCCTGGGGCTGAGTGTACCCTGTGGATCCAAGGTCCCTGCGCTGAGGGCCTCCTGTCCCCAGGGAGCACTGGTTCCAGGGACGTTCCCCAGAGCCGACAGAGCGCATTCTCCTGCAGCCAGTGGCCTGAATTCAGACGTCAGGTATGAGGGGACACATGTCTGTTTGCTAAAGCCAACTCTTTGTCGGATTTTGGTGACAGCCGCACTTTGGCGGTGGTTGTCAGGTGCTGTCAATTCCAAGTGGCCCATGTATAACAGCATGAAACTGCCAGCCTCACCCTCGTTGCCACGTGTGAATTCATTTCTGGGCCACTTCAGGAGGGACCCATCCCTGGAGAAGGGCGTCATATTTGATAAAGTAGTTGTTAGGGGCCTGTGTCAGTTACATCATCTGGTGTCGATTTGAGAGGATTAAGAGCAAAGGGGTGGGGTTTAGCCTGTCATTCAGGTCGCAGCTTGATGACCTCATTTGGAGGCGCTAAGGAGATAAATAGCTCACTGAGGTGGGACACACACATCTCACTGTGAGACATTACTGACAACGAGCCTGGTGGTGCTATACTGATGGAGCCAGAGCCCTGGAGCTGGAGGAGGCACGTGGAGACCCACGTCAGCACTGAGATGCTTCCACTGCAACTGGATCCACAAGACTTTCCACCCACTGGCCTGCGATCTTCCTGCATTCAGCGCCATTGCATGTGTTGTGTGAGTCTGAAGAGGACTTTATAGATTAGTATCGGACATATGGGCTAATATGTATGGACTTGATCTGGACGGAGAGGATGGTTTCTCCATACTAATCGCTCTTGTATATAAAGCACTTTCTTGTGCACATGAGTGTCTGTGACTGTTGTTTCTCTAGTCCACCCAGGCTCATACAGGGCCACCGAGTCAGCTTCCACGAGTAAGACCCTGAGTTGTAAAAGGAGGTGAGCCCTGCCCGCCCCCCCCTGTGTCGCCCTCACAGCTGTCGCTGTCTGCATCCATTGTTAAAGCCTCCGTGTCGCCCATCTAGCTCCTTGAGGGTCTTCCTACTTTTGCTGACCACCTCCCAAGCATGGCGTCTTTTCCAGGGGCTGATTCTTCTTGATGGCACGTGAGTGCAAGGGCAGCGCCCCTCCGGGCATCTAAGTGGGATCTGGCTGGACGTAGCCCTTCCAGGACAGATGCTTCTTCTGGCAGCCATGGTACTTTCAAGGTCTTCATCAACGCCTGTGATAGGTAGGCTTGTTGTGCCAACGTGACAATGAGCATGTGTGAGGTTGGTTGACGGGCATAGAGATAAATAGCCAGGCTAGTTCAGTCGGTAGAGCACAGTCAGCCAGATGACAGGGTCCGACAGTCCTCAGCTCAAGAGATGTACCTTCCAGCAGCGTGGCGAAGCAGGTCGTGAAGGAGCCTCACGGTACAGCGACACAGTCCACAGGTAGGTGTCCCACAGGTAGCGTAGCCTGCAAATGGAGGCACAGAACAAGCAAGGCAGCCGCACACTCAACCGATGATCAAAGAGCAAGAGAGACAAACAGAGACAAACAGACAGAGGGGTGGGGTGGGGTGGGGGCGAGGCTCACCGAGCCATTTATCTCTCCTCCCTTCAACCAATTTCACATGTGTTCACTGGCCATGTTGGCACAAGAAACCTACCAATCACAACACCATAATTCTTCTTCTTCTTTTAAAAGAAATCATTTTATAAGGGGCTCTTACAGCTCTTATAAAAATCTGTACATTCATTGTGTCAAGCACATTTGTACATATGTTGCCACCATCATTTCCAAAACATTTTCTTTCTACTTGAGCCCTTGGCATCCGCTCCTCATTTTTTCCCTACCTCCCCGACTCTTCCACCCTTGTGAACCCTTGATAAATTATTATTATTTTTATATCTTCCACTGTTTCCCTTCACCCATGTTTCTGTTGTTCGTCACCCTGGGAGGGGAGGGGTTAGACATCAATCATTGTGACCAGTTCCCCCTCTCTCCCCCCACCTTCCTCCTACCCTCATGGTACCATTACTGCTTGTTCCTGAGGAGGCTATCTGTCCTGGATTCCGTGTGTCCAGAGCTCTTATCTGTACCATTCTCTGGTCTAGCTGGATTTGTAAGGTAGAACTGGAGCCATAATAGAGGAAGCATTAAAGAACTAGAGGAATGTTGTATGTTTCATCAGTGCTATACTGCACCCTGGCTGGCTTGTCCCTTCCTTGTGACCTTTCTGTGAGGGGATGTCCAACTGTCCATGGATGGACTCTGGGTCTCCTCCCTGACCCCCTCATTCTCATCGATCTGATTGCTTGTCTTGGGTCTTCTGATGCCTGATACCTGACCCTGCTGACATCTCATGATCACACCACCCTAATTCTAAGGCACCAACTCTTCCGTGGGCTTCCTTGGCCCTGGTCCAGCCTGCCCGGGCGGGGGGCACTGACAATGCCAGCTTGGAGTAAGCACAGCTTTGTCCTCACAGTGGCGTCTTTGCTCCTTGACATTTTAAATCGATCACCTGCAGCAGACCAACCCACGGCAACCGGTCCTCTGCTTTCTTGACTGCGCCTCCCAGGCGTGTCGGTGTGGATCGGAGTGCAGTGCAGTTGTGGCGGTCCAGAAAGCCCCTCCAAGGGCCTCGGTGCTGTCCCCAGGTCCCGTGGTGAGGACTTTGCTGTCCTTACATCGAGTGGTCCTCCGTACGAAGGGACGTCGTCTTTGATCTTCATGGTAAATGCTTCCAAGTTCTCCTTGCTATCAGTAAGCAGGTTGTGTTGTCTGCCTCCCACTGGCTGTTTGCAAGCCTTTCTCCAACCCTGACGCCTGTGCTCTGTCGTACAGTCCAGCTTCTGTACTGTGAGCTCAGCATACAGACTGAGTAACGGGGTGAAAGAATGCAGCTTGCACACACACACCCCTGATTTCACAGCTCGCCGTATCCCGATCTGTGTCACGTGCTGCCTCCGGGGCTCAAGGAAGGGCTCTGGAATGTCCATTTTTCGAAAGGGTGGCCACAGCCTTTTGCGATGTACACGGTGGACACACGCGTGAGCATCTTTCTGGTTCTCTCTGCTTTCAGCCAAGACCCAGCTGACGTCAGCAGCAATGGACAGAGCAAGCGGAGAGAGCATCAGTGAGTATATCAGCAGGATATGAACGTGATGTGATCATTCTGACCCACTGGGTGTAGAGAACGCCTGGCTTTAGCAACCCGCAGTAGGGCTTCTTTTCCAGCACACAGAACATGGACCAAAACAAACCCTGTCGTGAATTTAAACTCATCTGTGTAGTTGTACGGGGCCGCTGTAAGCCAGAAGCACAGGAGGTAAAGTCATGGAGGCGGGGGTGGGTTGGCGGCAGAATTCTCCCCTTCAGTGGGTGGTCTGGGTTCAATTCCTGCCCAACACCCTTCACCCAAAGCCACGGCAGTCTGTGGGGGGAGACCGCCGGCTGCTACGATGCTGGCCAGTTTCAGCTGCATGTCCAGGCTGGGAAGAGGGGCCTGAGGCTCCACAAGGGACAGTCAGCCCATATGAGCCCGATGGAGTGCGCTGATCCAATCAGATGCCCCTCAGGGGTTGGCACGAGACTGCGGAACACGTCGCTCTGTTGCGCCCGGGGTCTCCGTGCGTTGGAAGCGACTAGTCAGCAGCCTGTCCCAGCAGGACCCGCCCCGACCAAAGGGCAAGCCTCAGGAACCGCGCAAGGATCAGGAGCATCCAAAGCATCGTGATTTGACCAGCATGGGATTAAAACAGAATCCGGGGAAGAAAAATGAAAGTGGGAGACAGTCCCATGCTTAGAAACAAGCTGGGTGCTCAGGGCCAGACTGGTGAATTGTGCAGAATCTCACCCCAGGCAAGACCCCGGAATCCCTCTGAGGGTCCACCCTGACAATGAGAGACCCAAGGGCGAGGCTGAGAGAGCAGAAGGGATGGAGAGCCATTGTTCACTCCCCCCTCTCTCCCTCCTGCCCGCCCGGGCAGCTGCAAGGGCCCTATGGTGGCAGACCTTTTGGTCCTGGGACCAGCCTGGGCATCACTTCTGAAGAGCTACGGGTGAGGGACAGTGTGTTGGGCAGGGTTCTCTAGAGGAACGAAACCAGGACACTGATGATTAGATAGATAGATAGATAGATAGATAGATAGATAGATAGATAGATAGATAGATAGATTTATTCAGCAAGAAGGAGCATAGAGCTAATTAGTCCACACAGCAGTACAGAGGGCTCAGTTCAACTCATTTTTGTGCAACAGTTAATATACTGGAAGTCATTCGACTCACATGAGCTGCCAGGTCCAAGGTCAAGGAAGCAGACAGCAAAGTCCTTCCTGGGGCAGGGCAGGCAGAGTCTGCCCACAGGCAGCAAGCAGCAGGGTGGGTCATCAACAGTCAGTAGCTCAGGAGCTTAGCAAAGCAGGCCTGGGTGGAATATCGAACACAAGCCATGCAAGACAGTGGAATCCACCAGCTTCAAGCTCAAGCCATGTACACACCAGCAGCGTAGCAAAGCGGTTCTCAAAGAAGCCTCAAGCTCTCAAGACGTGATCCAGTAGTTGGCTAGATCCACAGGTGGTGTAGCTCACAGGTTGAGGCAGAGAACTAGCCAAAGCAGTAGCATGCTCCAGCACTCTCTGATCACCAGAGAGCAGGGGGAGGGGGCTTGTAGAGCCATTTATCTCTTTGCCCTCCAATCAAACTGTGACCTGATTAATCCCACATGTTCCTATTGGCCTGGTAGGTACAATAAACCTACCTATCACACACGGCATTGGGGCAGCTTCCAGCATGTCAGCGCTGCAGCCACCAGGGCACAGGGAAGGGGGTTCCCTGACTGCAGAAGTCTGAGTGGCACCAAGCACAGAGTGGGTGAGTGTCATTACTATACTGGGTGACGGGGCCAGGGTAGTACCTGTAGGACTTCTGGCAGTAGATCATTGATCATGGTGTCTCAGAACCTCTGGCAGTGGATCGTTGATCATAATGTCTCTCTAGGACGGAAGCCAATGAGTAGACGATCAAAGCCTTTATTGATTTCCTGAGTGGGACCCACTGCAAGTTCAGTGAGCAGAGGAAGACCTCAGTCAGTGCAGGGGGAGGGTCCCAGCCCCTCCCACAGAGCCTGGACCAGAGCCCTGAGGAAGAAGGGCCCAGCTCACCCCACGGACCGACCCGGAGACCCTGTAAGGCCAAGGACCCACCAGTGTGGGAGGCCCAGGCAGCCCAGACATGGCCCAGCCCCTCCCATATCGGTCATCACACAGCCACACCCCCAGGGCCACAGAGTCCCCACGGCATCTGAGGATTTGGGTGACACCTTTTAGGAAATACCAGGAGCCCTGGTGTCATCATGAGTTATGCCTTGGGCTGCTAACAGCAAGGACGCTGAAACCAGCAGCCCTTCTGGGGGATGAGGCCTTCTGTTCCCATCAAGATTGACAAGCAAGGAGATCCACCAGGGCAGTGCCCCTGTCCTCTAAGGTCCAGCTCAGTGAGCGGACTCTCCTAAGCGGTGGTGGGCATCCGGGTGGTAATATCTCAGCCCCCACTTCTTTGAGCCCCTCATCCTCCAAACAGATGGTTTGCAAGGCACCGGTCGGCTGGAAACACAGGCGATGGCTCCCCTGGCAGCTGCGCATCCAGATGTGTGCTACGGATGGAACACAGCAGCCAGCTGTCCTTGTGCCACCTCCTCCACACCCCACATGTGCTTGTTTTCACCTGGCGGGGCGGCAGAGCATCTGGTGGACTTGACTCCGTTCTCTGTGTCGCCTTCCCATAATGCAATGCTCAACAGCCTCAGTTGTCTTCAGCTTGATCATCCCACAGGACAGAGAGCCAGCCCACCCACTGCTGATGTCATTGCCTCACAGGACAGAGCCAGCCCACCCACTGATGACATCATCATCCCACAGGAAGGGAGCCAGCCCACTCCATAAATGACATCAGGACAGGGAGCCAGCCCATCCACTGATGACGCCATCACCCACCAGCCCACCTACGGATGACATCATGGTCACCTGGTAGCCAAAGCCCATTTCCATGTCGTAGATTCCAACAGGGCGGGGCAGCCCCAGGATGTCCTACTCCATCCTCTCTAAGGGGGAACCGCCACTGCTTTCCCTCAGGGAGCAAATGGTGGGCTTGAACCCCATGTCGGCTAACAGCTGAGCACTTAACCCCTGCACCACCAGGCTCCTTGACTTGGCGGTGGCAGCATAGCAACATAAGATCCCTCCCTGGGGGGTGGCTGTACATGGGGTGCATGGAGAAGGATTTGGACTTGAGTCTCGTGCATGGAAGGCAAGAGTTCTAACACCGAACCCCTACTGACCCCCACTGTCTGCCCAACCAATGTATATTGTTGTTCCCTGGGGCTGTCCAGCAGGCTCGGCCTCAGCCACCCCACACGCCACGGGAAGAACACCGCCCGATCCCGGCCGCCTCATCCTCACCAGCGGTGTGATACCTGAGCCATGGCTGCAGCCACCGGGGCCATCCCTCTCCGTGACAGTCCCCTTTTCTGCTGGCCCTCCACTTTACCTGGCGTGAGGTCCTCTTCCAGGGACTGGTCTCTCCCAACAACACGTCTCCCCATCCGTGGCTACAGAGCGCTCTGGCCGGACTTCATGCAACACAGACCTGTGTTTCCTTCCGGCCGGCGCAGGATCTGCCACTGTTGTCGACAATGGGGCCATACTTCAATGCCCCTGTTTCTCCAAAGTCTCCCTTCTCTGTTGTCCAGTGTTCACACGGACAGATGAATGGACACGCCCTGCTTAGGCATCCTTGCCCTTCAACTTGAAAGAATGTTATTAGCGCTTCCGCTCTCAGACCACCCTGGGGCTCCACAAGAGCAACAGTGCAGTGGCTGCCCCGCGGGCGGCGGCGGCTTTGCCTGGTGCAATATAGCCTTTGAAGGCTGCCTGGAGCGTTGGCTGGGGGGTGGGGGGGTGCTATCCTAGCCAACCCCCCGCCTCTCCTACGTTGTCCAGGATATTGTCTATTGGGCTACTGTGGAGACTAGGGTTTCTTTACACTGAGTTGTAAGTGGGGCATCCATCCGTACGCACATGTATGTGAGCGACAGAGAATTCATGGAAACGCTGAATCAGAAGATAGTGGCACTTCTCCAGGAGCTTTAAGAAGGCCCTTCTGTGTAGGGGTGTGTGTGTGTGTGCGCGCGTGTGTGTGAGCGTGAACACGCCCACCGCTCCTGCGGCTCATCCACTGACTCAGCCCCTCACCAGGGGTCTCCCGCTCTTTAATGACGTGTTAGGAAGTTGTGTTAGGAATAATAAAAGTGTCGTGTCCAAGTATCTTCGTAGGCATGCATGTGTTTGGGTGAACATGTATACAGCACATAGAGCATGTATGATGAGGGACCCCACCACTTACTCGCCAGGGTGCCCCACGGTGGTGGCTACATGCACCTAATCAGCTGTCTGAGGCCAGAGGGCTACCCGACACGACACCGAGGACTGACAAGAAGGGGGCCAGGTTCACAGACCAAGCGGAAGCGAAGGAGGTCAGCCGAGTTCCGCGGCAGTCTGCACATTGTGAACCCAGAAAGGCACTCGAGTGGGCGTTGGCCTAAAGCGCAATCAACTGTCCTTCAGAGGAAAAGCCGCCCCCACCCCCCCTAGCCTGCAGACACTGCTCCACTCCAGGGTCTGGGAGCCGCATTTTAAGGGCAGACTTCGCCCCAGTGCCCTGCCTTGCAGGAGTGGCTGACGGAGTCTGGGCATGAACCCAGAGACAGTGCAACTGGGAAACGTTGCGTCCGCAGCAGGCAGGGGTGGCGGGACGATGAAACGTGATGGTGGCCAGGTGAGCCCTGGCCACATCCCATGTTGGCATTCATTTCACTTTCCCGATTCTGTCATGCACGGGTTCCCAGAGAAAAGGGCCCAGGTGGCCGAGGGGGAATTCAAACCCTGGGGTGGAGTTCAGGGGTCACTCCTGCCACCTTCCACAGCCCGGGGGTGGGGGGTGGGGGTCTGGGCTGTGGGCCTGCAGACGGACCCTCTCCCAGGAAGGGCTTGAAATTTCTGCACTTGCAGAAAAATGACCTCCTGACCACAGAATGGGTGGGTGGGGCACAAGAATGTGCTGTCCAGCTCCCTCGCCCTGGCTTGGTGGAGGAGCCACCCTGAGGCCCCAAGCAAGGCAGCCTGGGCTTCCCACGCTGGGGGAACGTGATGGCATGTCTGCCCCACCCCTGTTAGATGGGCATCCAAAAAGGATGGGTTTCTAGGCCCAGAGGGTCCTAGGGATGGAGAGGGGGCTGGTGGTGCAAGGAGGGGAGGGAGCAAGAAGCAGCCCAGTGGATGCCTGTAGGGGGAGGTCAGGGTCCGAGTGAGTGGGGTGGCTCAGGTGGAGTGCCGAGGGGTGGGGGGACACAGGTCTCCCATCATATAAGGTGGGTGGGTGGGCTTGAGCCTGTCCTTTGCCCCAGAGTGATCATGGGGGAAAGGGAGTGTCCCTTGCTGTCCCTCACAGCCAATTCCAAACCCTGAGGGCCTGCAGAGACGCATCAGCTCCTCCCCACGCCCAGACCTGGGGGGTTGGGGGCGGTGTGACAGGGAGACCCATGCGTCCAGCTCATGGAAGACTTTGGGCTGCTGCCCCCCCTGCCCATACCTGCCCTGCCCCCCGCCAGGCAGAACAGCAGGTTCAGACACCACCCTGCTAAAGCCTGGGTGGGCTAGCTGAGCTCGGCCCTGGGCCATTCCAGTGCTGGCCAGGGGCGATAACCAGTGCTCCACCAGGTGCTGGGCGGGGTCCTGAACCCAGCGCGAGTTCAGGTGCTCAGTGGAGTCCTGATGCGGGGCTAGCTAGGACTTGCTAGATGCTCTGACCTTGCTGGCCCCGCTGGGTCCTGGGACCAGAGTCTGAACTCTGGATGCAGGGGGGCTTCCTGGTCTCTGCCCGCTCAGCTCCTGGCCAGGTGCTGGCCCCACACTGCAGTGCGTGCTAACTTACAATACTGCACAACTGACTGGTGGCCTCTGTCTTTACCCGTCTCTCCTCTGAGTCTTGGACTCGAATCTCTCTCCTTCCTCTCAGAAGGTCACCTGCCACTGAAATCAGGGCTACTGGGGAGACCTTGGACGTGCTCACAACTGTAAAGATGGTTTTCTACTTGAGGCCCGAGCAGCGCTGCAGGGATGCGTGGCATCATCGAAGGGGTGGAGGCTAGCCTGTTAATCGGGTCATAGCCAACAAGGGCTGAGTGTGGGCATGGCCTTCACCTGAGGATTCTGGGAACTCCTGTCTTCCTCTCTAGAGGCAGGACACACTCACTTTCTGCTCCACATTCCAGCTGACAAGCCACATGGAGCTACACTGAGGGAGTCAGAGCCCTGGAGCTGGAGGAGCCATGTGGAGACCCACGCCAGCGCTGAGCTGCTTCCACCATCACTGGTTCCACGAGACTTTCTACCCACTGGCCTGTGATCTCCCTGCATTCAGCATCATTGCATGGCTGCATGAGTTTAAAGAGGACTATAGACTGGTATCAGACATGTGGGCTAATATCGGACTTATGGACTTGATCTGGACTGGGACGTTTTCTCAATATACATTTGCTCTTTGATATAAAGTTCTCTCTTACACACATATGAGTCTCCCTGGATTTGTTTCTCTAGTCAACCCGGACTAACATGGATGGGTTGTCTGTTCACCCAACTGCAGCCCTCAACCTGCTCAGGCTGGCAGAGCGCCTGTGGAGACTGCACGTGGGGCCAGAGTTCAGACTGGTCTGCCCTGCAGAGAAGGGGATGGGACCCAGCACTGGTGATTGTGTGGGGGCATGTCACTCCACCATCTGAGCAGGAGCCATGCCAAGGGTCAGCTTGGGAGCTCTTTTCAGAAACACCCACCGTTGGAAAGACACCACCCCTGTACTCTCCCTAGAGGGGGTGCAGCTGAACAAACACCTAGGGAAGGTTCCAGAAGGGCCCTCAGGAAACAGCTGAAAGGTGGAGCACCAGGCAAGGAAGCGATGAGGGGCTTCTGATGTTGACCTTGAGGATGGCTCACCTCTGGGTGGGGGGACCCGGGCACAGGGCACCCCGGGGAACCTGGGGGGTGGGTGCCAGAAGTCACCTCCTGACCACACCCTCTCCCAAGGGTGGGGTCGACCCCTTACCCTCACCTCCTGCTGTCCCTCCCCACCACCACCACAGTGTCCCTGTACCCCAGTTTCCAACAGCTTCAGGTCAGGTGCAGATTCAAAGGTGGATGGTGTCCCTGCTGTGCATGGGGTGCCCGACATGGCCTCCGAGGTGAGCCCGGAAGGAGACCATGGTTTGCAGCTGGGCCCGCTGGGAGGTGTGGGGCAGGGACAGGCGGGATCACCCGGATGGCCTGGGAGAGCCGAGGGAGGTCGAGGGAGAGGAGCGACCAGGCTTCCTTGGCTTTGAGACACTCGCCCAGGGACCCCAACCTGATGGCACTCAGAAAGCGGAGATACGGTCCAGTCGACCACGTGACCACAGGCTTCTGGCCTTGCCCCTCCCTCAGGGCCCAAAGCCCCGCCCCTCAGAGTAGGCCCCACCCAGGCTTTACCTGGGAGGCCGCCCTCCAGCCCTGGTCAGTGCAATTTTAAATCATGCCAGGCCACCAGAGACAAAGGAACAAAGTCAGGAGATGGAGCAGGTGGGGGACCCCCCGAGGACATGGCCAGACAGGAGCAGGTGGAAGACCCCCAGGGACCCGGAAGCCTTTGTGCAGGCTGGGGGTCGGTGTGGGGGCAGGAGGAGGACATCAATCATGATCTGACCGAAGGGCATTTGCATCTGAATAGAAGAGGCTCCAGGGGCGGGGTAGGGGCGGCCCTGGGAGAGATCTGCACACATCTCTGTCACCAAGTTCTGAGAACAGATGGGAGCTGGCAGCCTATCCTGGTACCAGGCCCCCCGCCCCCGGCTGGGAAAGACTTCAAAGGGCCAGTCTGCTCCCAGGCTCAGGAGGAGTGGGCTCGCTCCAGGCTGGGCACTGGCGGGCAGGTGGGGGTGTTCAGTGTCTGGGGCAGCCACGACTCAGCCCCACAAACAGGCGGCAGGGGGTGGGTGGTGGTGGTGGTTAAAGGATAGAAATCCATCCTCCAGGTTCCAGACGGAGCCTGCATTCAGGGCATCCGTGGGCAGCATCATCCTGAGGCTCCGAGTAGAATCTGCATCTTGTCCGGGTCCTGCCACCAGTGTCACCTTATCAAGGTCACCCCTCCCTTCCCCAGCCAGGCCTGAGCCTCTGCTCAGGTGGACCAGGACCCACCTTGATCCTGTGAGCCCAGCTGGTCAGCCTTCCAAAGACCCATGGACAGCTCTTGCCCACACAGGTGAAGCTGGCTGGTCTGGGATGGGGCAGGATGGGGTGGGTCCACAGCACAGGGGGCTGGCTTTCCTGGGGGACTGTCAGCCTAGAAGCAACTGTGTGCATCTGAGGACACTCTCTCTGTGTGGCCAGCTGGCCCTGGGCTCAAGTGAGAAACATCCTCCCAGGTGTGGGTACAGTTCACCTACCAGCACCCAGGTGTGGGCACTGCTGGCTGTGGGTGTCAGTCTGTCCCCTGGCCTCACCGTCTGGTCTGAGTTCTCACAGGTACGGAATGTGTGCGGGGAGGATGGGTGTCAGGGTCCAGGCCTTGAGCCCACGGGGAGGGTCCGAGGCCGGCCAGGGCACCTGGGGCAGGCGATGGGGGTGTTGCAGGAGGAAGGAGCCTCCTGCGGTCTGGCCAGGACTCTCCACGGAGTCCCCTGGCAGAGACACAGCGCCAGGACTTGCCCTTCACCTGTCCGGTCCCAGAAAATGACTAGAAATGTGGATGACAGAGCCCCAGACAAGCCTCACTTCCTCTCTCTGTAAACAAGCTGGTTCCATTCACAGAGGAAGGTGGGCCGGGCGGACTGGGCTGGTACCCAGGGAGAGTTAGGACAGGAAGTGTCAAGTCTGAAGTGGATGACACAAGAAAACCAAGTACACTCACTGCTGACTCACAGCAAGCCTGTAGGACCGGGTAGAACTACCCCCTGTGGATTTCCCAGACTGGGACTCTATGAGAACAGAAAGCCTCATCTTTCTCCCATGGGGCCTCTGGTGGTTTTGAACTGCTGACCTTGCGTAATCACGGCGCGGCCAGGCTGCTTAATGACACCAGAGGTGAGTCAGCACTGCTTCTGAGGTTCCAGTTCACAGGGACAAAGCGGGTTTCAGCCTGTAGGCTGCAGCCAGAGTCTCTCAGCCATGCCCTTTTCTTAGCCTCCTTAGGGGGCCTTCAAAGAAGGTCCCGTCAAGACAGGGACCTGAGGGCCAGCTAGATTCAGGGCCGAGAGGTGATGATAGTCCAGGGGAGGGATTCCAAAGAGATTCTCGAGACACTCTTTGTCTAAGGACACAGGACGGTCTGGGGCTTTTCCACACTGGTGAGTAAAGGCCTGGAATTGTCCCAAGGGCGCTGCCCCACCTCGTCAGCACACCTGCTCCTTCTCCGAGGGCAGCAAGGACTGTCCTAGGGGAATCTCGTCGCGCAACCTGACCCCATCCACTCTCAGCACCAATCCTGCCCCTTCAGACCTCTTTCTGTCCCCCAAGCTCAACATGGACATGAAATCAAGTCCAGTCCCCGGAGGATACTCAGACTAGCATTTTGATGTGGCCTGGACTGAAGAGGGAGGCGCTTTTCAGGGCAGAGTGGGGGATGGTGTGTTAGTTTGTAGGGAAACAAATCCAGAGATACTCGTATGTGTGTGTGTCAGAGAGAGCTTTAGATCAAAGAGCAATTGCATCGTGAGACAACATCCCAGCCCAGCCCAGATCAAGTCCAGAAGTCCGATTAGCCCACATGTCTGATTCTAATCCCTAAATTCCTCTCCAGACTCACTCATGCAGCACACGCAGTGATGCCGGTGCAGGAAGATCCCAAGCCGGTGGGTGGAAAGTCTTATGGATCCGGTGGCGGTGGCAGCATCTCAGCACGGCACAGCTCTCCATGTGGCTCCTTGAGCGCCAGCGCTCTGGCTGCCACGAGCTTGACTCCACGTGGCTTGTCACCAGGAATGTGAAACACAGAGAGAGTATGGTCCCTCCTCCCAGGAGAAAAAGAGGAAGTTCCTAGAATCCTCCTGGGGGCTATGACCTTGTGGCCTGATTGACCGGCTAGACTCTGCCCCTACATTCTATTTATCAAGTTGACATGATAACTGCCACGATGGAGGATCCGTGGAGAAACCGCAGCTTCACCTTCTGATGTTCCAGTTCAATGATGTTTCTGATGCGCGCATTCTAGAACTTCCCTGCAAGACCATACACAACTTGTCTGGTCTCCTAACCTCTTCCCTGAAGAAAGCCAAAACAGTTATTGCTAATCTTCAACAAGAAATCAGTTACATCCAACAGTCCCTCAAAAGCCAAGCTGAGGTCAATGAAATGCTGTCTACTGCTATCAAGACCCTTAAAAAGAAACCCAAAGGTGAAGATCTGCAGCAACGACTACCTACCTCCTGGAGCGATATTAGGACCGTGGCCATTTTTAAAACCAGGTTCTCCACTAACGGTAACATGAAGGTAAACTCGGACATCACACAACCCAGTGGCTGTGACTCAGTGCACCCCTGCACGATCACTGTGCTTGCACTTACCAATAGACAACCTATCCTGCCCCTAAGCCCATACCTTATAAAGTTGGGGATGCCTGGTTCGCATGTAAAGATACTAAACCATATGTGGGTGGACTTATCATAGACAAGAGACAATTTCATATCTGGGATGAGGAAACATTAATCACACGCCAAGGCATACAACATTCTTCAGACATGACGTCAGCCTGCAGAACTAACAAACCATGGGGAGCCCAAAAGCTAGGACGCTTCCAATGCCTTTGTTGTGACACGAAGCTTATGTACTAGGATCATGTCACAGACACCACACACGGCTGGATTGCACAGACTTGCCCATTGTTAAATGACGTCATCACCATTACGAAGGGCAATGCTTCTAGTCTCACATGGACACCACGTGTCTTACCAGAACACATCGTTCCAAATACTGATGACACACCTACTGCAAACATCATGGTCCCACATGGCCTAGAAACAGATCAGGAACTAGCCCTAAACCATTTACAAAACGAAACTGATCAATTAGTTCAACATATGGCCAAAGATTTCAAAGAGGCTAAAATCCTGAATCATACTTTTTAATCGTTTTATCAGGGGCTCATACAACTCTTATCGCAACCCATACATACATCAATTGTGTAAAGCACATTTGTACATTCGTCCCTAATCATATTTTAAAAACTGAACACTCATTAGATGTCACTCCACAACTCTCTGACTGTGGCTGGGCGACAGCCTGGAAGAAGTTGTTTTTCCCATACCTGTAAGCTTGCTTAGATCTCCGTTTATTCAAAGTAAGATGTTTTGGGACTCTTTTCTCTAAGCTTGGTCATTGGATGTTCACTTCTCTAATTAATGTATTTGCTATTACATGTTTTATCGTTTTACTTGTATTCTTGTATGAGCACTTATTGTTAAAATGTTTTGGTTCCCGGAAGTGTTCTTAACTTCTTGCGCTCCCTGGAACCAGGGGTGGATATGATGAGAGCCTTCTCGAACTTCCTTGCAAGACGTTGAACTACGTTGCAAGATGCTGAGCCACCTCACAAGAAACAAACACAAGAACCTCCATTTTAGAGAAGACATAAAGTGTGACATTGGGGCCCAGCCAAGAAGTTGAACCATCATCAAGAATCAACAGATGGTCCAAGAAGCCACCCCAAAAGCATGGGGAACCCCGGTAAGACTTGGCTGGATTTGGACACTGGTAACATCAAAGAACCAGCCAAGTTGTCCGTTGAAACCTGGGTGAGACACTGACTTTTTAGAGAGCTAGGAACCAAGGAGACATCAACTCCTGCTCTGCTCTCTCCAACTCTACCCGGGTGAACGCACCGATGAAGGCAATGCTTGTTGGGACTATGATGCTAGAATGATACGTGTGCAGAGCGCTGTTATTATGCGCATACTTATGATCACGCTTGCTTGTTCCAGTCCTTTTATCCTTTGGATTTATTTTTGGCTGGTGTGATGTGTGTCTGCAGTGAATAAACCGAGCATTCGAAAACGTCTAAGAGCGTTCAGTAATTATTGATTGCACCGCTCGTGACAATTTCGGTTACTTTGTAGCAATGAATGTGGACTTCCTTTACAAGCAGCTCCGGGCCCTGGGGGAGCAGGGGAGAAGTCCGCTGGCCACTACCGGGCAATTGTGTGCCCACCAGCTGCGCCACTACCAGAAGACCATGAGCAGGCTGCTCCCCTGCCAATGCACAGCCCTGGAGACCCCCAGGGGCTGTGGGCCTCTCTCCTCCTGTGAGCTCCCTGTAAGTGCCATGGCCTCAAAGACGTGTCTTGGTTTTGTTTGGGTTTTTTAAGTATTATTGGCACTTCATCCTCAGGTCGTACCATTCAATCATTCCATCGCATTAAGCAGAGCTGTACAGTCATCACCCCAGTCAATCCCAGAACACTTTCTTCTGCCTTCTGCTCACTGTTATTCATGTAATTATTGCTTTTTAATTGTGGCAAAACTATACCCAATAAAACACTCTCCGATTCAACAACGTCCACATGTATAATTCAGTGCATTGATTAGACTCTTCATGGTGGGCCTGCATTATTGATATCCTTTTCCAAACTATTCCACCACGAGTAGTATAAACTCAATGCCCGCCAAGCACAGCCTTCCTCCGCCACCCATGGTAACCATTGGCCAAGTGTGCTTCCTTCTCTTTCTTTTCAGTAGTGTTCTTGAGCTAATATTCACAAACCACACACTTCCAAAGTTAAATTGCTCTAAAAGAGTTTCATATACACCATCACAATCAGTTCTAATGCTCCCTGCCCCCAAGGACGCGTTCTTTTACTTTATTAGGTACGGGAATAAAACAGGTGTCCGCTAGTATCTGGAGTAGTCTTGTGTGGCTCCAGGCTGTTGGCCGCCCTGCTAGCCTCAGGGTGCTGCCCTGGGGGCTCATCCAGCACCTACATGTGCCCCGCCCCTGGAGTAAGGTCTAACCTGCGGGTGCTGTGTCTGCCATAAGATCAGCTGGGGCGGAAGGGCAGTGCAGAGGCACGTGCGATCAGTGTTATTTCTGGGCCAGAGAAGAAGCCCTGGTGGCCTAATGGCTACAGATTGGGCTGCGGTCTTCAAGGTCAGCAGTTCGAAACCACCAGCTACTCTGGGAGAAAGCTGAAAATTTCTACTTCCATTAAGAGTTAGTCTCCAAAATGCACAGGGGCAATTCTACTCTGTCCTATGAGTCCAAATGGACTGAATTGATGGCAGCTGCAAGTGAGGAGGGGTGGGGTGGAGCTGAAGAAGGGAAGGGGTAGATGGAGAAGTGGGGCTGGAAGAGGGGCGTGCCTGGAGAGGGTGAGGCTGGAGCGGGGGAAGAGGGGCGGGGCCAGAGGAGGGTGGGACTGGAGCAGGGGAGGGGCAGGGCTGAGGGAGGGGGCGGGGCTGACAGAGCGGGTGGGGCTGGAGGAAGATGGGGGATCTCGCCTTTTCGCTTTTGCCTGTCCACTGGTTCCCACATGCTTCTCCCTCTGGGTGGTGGGGACCAGCAAGGACTGTCCCCTCCCGTGCTGGTTGCAGCCCGGCTCATCAGATTCCCCATGACACTATTGTGGGACCTTCTTGGAGGCTTTGGGTGACTCCCCTTCCCACCAGCCCTCGTGTTGGAAAAACGGCGGGCGCAGTCCTAACAGCTTACTTCTGCACCCTGCAGCGCCGCGGAGGCCCGTGCTGCTGACGTGCGTGGGTGGCCCGAGTGGGGTCCATGGACAGAAAAAGGGGTGAGGCTGGGGCATAGAAACTGCAGGGAGTGGATGCAGCCCTGCACTGGGGCTCCCAGGGGCGCTAGGGCAACCGGGGAATGCGAGGGCCAGGGCAGCGCATCAGAGTGACCGCCGGGTCCAGCAATCCACTGAGGGTGGTCCGGTAGGCAGGACAAACAAGCCACTCCGAATCCTTCAGCAGTCCAAGGATCTGTGCCCCCAGAAAGGGGTGGGGCGGGACAGAAGAGCAACTGGGATGAAGTGACCGCTCCTGGAAAGGCATCAGACTCCAAGACCCCTCCCCAGGCCCACTCTGCTGAGGAACCTCCCCAGGCCCAGTGCAGCTATTCTGTGGAGAAGGTTCAAGTGGGGGTGAGTGGTTAATTGTGCCAACCTGGCTGATAAACATATGTGGGATTAATTGAAGGGTGGAGAGATAAATGGCTCAGTGAGCCTCTTCTTTCGAGTTCTCGGGTCTCTTGCTTTCTGATGGTCAGACCAAGGTGCAGTTCCCTGCTTCAGCTGGCAAGGCTGACTTCCTGCAAGACATCCCCAAGGAGAAGTCGCATGGACCTACCCCGATGCAGCCCTGGGGGCTGGAGCAGCCGTGTGGAGACCCCTGCCAGCGCTGAGATGCTGACACACTCACTGATTCCGCTTTCCTCCTGTGTATGTTTTGTGAGATGGAGGACTTTGTGGATCATTGTCGGACATATGGGTTAATGTTGGACTTGTGGGCTTGGGCAGCACTGGGTTGGGATGTTTTCTTAATGTGCACTTACCCTTTGTATAAAACTCTCTTATGAGTTTCTGTGGATTTGTTTCCCTAATGTACACAGAGTAACACAGGGGGTCTCTGGGCTGGGAGGCTCCGGGTGCCATTGCTGAGCACGGGAGAATGACTGTCTAGCAGTCACTGGGACCCCAGCCCGCATCTCCTCTCAGATTCCAGACACTGGCCTCCCAGCCCAACCCCCTCCAGGCTGGGAGACCCCTTGGATCCCAGCAGTCCAAGAGCAAGGCCTAATGAAGCCAGCACTTGAGGCTTTTTGTCAAGTGGAGAAAGACACCATTTATTGAATTGAAAGACTTGAGGCTATTAGGAAATTAGGACTAACAGACGGCTTCCAGGAGTTAACAAAGAAAAAGGACAGTCCCTACAGGCTCCTAGTAAATTCTCCGAATGAAGTTAGGCAGGGCCTTGCTGCTGCTGACTTACTGAGAGTTGGCACCTTGCAGCTGTGAGTGCCTGGCATTGCGTTACTGGCCTGCCTGGCCCGGCAGCTCCCGAGCACTGAGAGGGGCCGGGCTGGATTATGACACGTTACTATGTTAATCCCCTGCTGCCCGGCTTGCTATAGTTTCATTTAGAAAAGCTTAGAAACAACAGTGTATCTTTCTCTGTGCACACGGAGTGCATAATTACACTCCCGGAAAACAGCACTTGACTCCGGGAATGTTGAGAGCCAAAAGGCAGCAACCGGAAGAGAAGCAAACCCTACCTGCAGGGTTTGTCGGCGTGTTTGTGTAACCTATGGAGTCATGGGAAGTAGATGAAGAAAGACCAAGCTGTCTCACCACCCCCCCCCCCCCACCACCGCCCTGCAAAGACCTACCACCTCAAAACCACTGCAGAGCTGTTCTCTGGCCAGGAGGGTCGCAATGGATGGGAACCAAGCCAATGGCAGTGGGTTTGGGGTAGACTGTGTCTGTGGACAGAGGAAGCCCTGGTCAGCAGTTCGAAACCACCTGCTGCTCCTCAGGAGAAAGATGAGGCATAATGCTCCTGGAAACCATTGCAATGTAGGAAGCTCCCAGGTGCGTCCTGCCCTGCTGCTGTGGGTCCGCGTCAACTCGGCAGGGAGCTGGGGTTTTAACTTGGCATCTGTGTGACTGTGTGTCCACAATTATGTGTGGCTGTGCCATCCTGTGTGTGACTGTGTCTGTGTGGGGAGGGAGGGGGGCGCTATGACTGTGGACAAGGTGACTTCAAAAAGTTAGTGGGAAAATTCCATTCTTTCAAATCCAATTTTTCTGCAAACTGTTTTAAGGCCCTTCGTATATCTGTGCATATGGTTGTGTATGTGTGCGTGTGTGAATATATGCCTGGAGCCGTGCGCTCCCAGGTGTGTAACTGTGTATGCACCTGTGTGCCCAGGTGCATATAGCGGTGGCTCCGTGTATCTTCTGTGTCCCAGTGTGTGATGGTGTAGATCTGTGTGTGGGATAGCAGGGTGGGGGGCTGAGCACACCCAGGGTCATAGGGAGCTGCCCATGTCTTGCTGGGTGCTGGAAACAGTCAGGTGGCTGAGGTCAGGCATGCTCCTGTGTGAGCTCTGGATGGCCACTGGTGTCCCATTGAGAGCTTCCAGTTGGTCCTTCTTGTCTTCTGTCCTGGACATGGTTCCCCTCTGGGGTCCCATTAGAATGTCAGCGTCACTCCAGGGGAGGGTTCTTGGCCCATCTGTCTACTCTGCACCCGGCTCATAGGAGGGTCCCACTACACACTAGGCACCTCATCCTACCTTCAAAGTGACCCGGCTACCAAGATTGTCAAACATCACAGCTATAAACCCACTCAGTCAGGGCCCACCACTTTCCCCTCTCGGGCATTTCTACCCGTTTCCTGTCCTCTTCGCGATGGCCGTACACGCTGTCTTTTCTCCTTTCAGAGTCAGGTCTGAACTTTAAGATGATGGTCCGCTTCCCTCATGTCAGCTTGGCCCTCAGTACTTCCCTCCCTCAACGCAGGGCATGTTTTATGGTTCTTTATTCGAAGCTGATTATTTCATGCTAATCTCTCTTATGTTCTAATCAAAGCCCGGAAACCGCCCTCTGCGCTCCTCTTGGATGGCTCCCTGGGGGTTCCCAGCGAGGGCTCTAGATGCCAGTTGTGTCTAAATAGCTGTGAGCTCCGATTCTACTTCCTCTTTACCCAGAAAGTTATTTAGAAAGGTGTTTTTGAAACGTCAAGGGGTTAACGCCGCACTTTAAAAATACACATTTTAAAATTAGAAGATCATTTTATTGGGAACTCTGACACCCACACACCGACTGCATCAAGCATCTTTGTACATGTGTTGCCATCATTCTTTGCTGAACATTCACTTTCCATTTGAGCCCTTCCAACTCCACACTTTCGTTGCATGATGTTCTGAGAACAGGTCACGTGGGGACCACGCTGGGGACTTTGGCAGTTTCCTACATGGGGCTAAACACAGTCTCCAGGTCCCTTGGCTCCAGGAATTGGAAAGCCGGGGTGTCACTTGAGTCTCTAAGGTGCAGCTCCCTCAGGCCTCGCCTTGCCTGCATGTTTGTCAACATCGTCTGCCAAGTCCGGGAAAGAGCCGTGGCACAGCTCCTCACTGCGCCCAGGACTGGTCCTGCCAGGTCTGACGCTCCTGCTCCTAGGGAGCGTTTTAGGTACGTGATGAGGCCACTGTAGGATGAATCTTTTGCTGTGGGTGGTGTTAGGTATCGATTGCGTGCCAGGTCACAGCGACCCCATGCACAACAGAACAACACCGACTGGTCCTGTGCCATCTTCATCGTTTGTCATGTTTGAGCCCATTGTTGAGGCCACTGTGTGACCCACCAACCTGGGGGCGGCAGACTCTCTAGCAGGCATGGTGTCCTTCTGTCCTGAAATGTCCAAAGAACGTGCGATGAAGTCTTATTCCCAAGGGGCATTCTGGCTGTACTTCTTCCAAGACAGAGCTGTCCGTTCTCCTGGCAGTCCACGACACTTTTTCTTAAATCATTTTATTGGGGCTCATACAACTTTTATCACAATCCATACATACATCCTTTGTGTCAAGCACATTTGTTGCCAACATCATTCTCAAAACAGCTTTCTACTTGAGCCCTTGGTATTAACTCATTTTCCCCCTCCCTGCTCGCTTCCCCTCCCTCAAGAACCCTTGATAATTTACAAATTATTTTGTCATATCTTACACTGTCCAATGTCTCCCTTTACCCACTTTTCTGTTGTCCATCCCCCAGGGAGGAGGTTATATGTAGATTCTTGTAATCGGTTCCCCCTTTCCATCCCATCCTCCCTCCCAGTATCGCCACTCTCAGCACTGGTCCTAAATGGATCACCTATCCTGGATTCCCCGTGTTTCCAGTTGCTATCTGTACCAGTGTACATCCTCTGGTCTATCCGGATTTGTAAGGTAGAATTGGGATCATAATAGTGGGGAGGGGGGAAGAAGCATTTAGGAACTAAAGTTGTATGTTTCATCATTGCTACACTGCACCAACTGGCTCCTCCCCGCAATCCTTCTGTAAGGGTTGCCCCCGATCTGCACTCCCTCTCATTTGATTTTTTGTTCTTTGATGCCTGATACCTGATCCCTTTGACACCTTGTGATCACACAGGCTGGTGTGCTTCTTCCATGTGGGATTTGTTGCTTCTGAGCTAGATGGCTAGATGGCCACTTGTTTACCTTCAAGCCTTTAAGAGCACAGACGCTATATCTTTTGATAACCAGGCACCGTCAGCTTTCTTCACATTTGCTTATGCACCCACTTTGTCTTCAGTGATCATATCAGGAAGGTGAGTATCATGGAATTCCAGTTTAAAGCAACAAAATGAGGGAGTACTTGGAGGCCCAATGTCTACCTGCTACCTTAATATTAAACCCATAAATATATGCACACAGATCTATTTCCCCATACTCATATATATATTTACATATGTACATGCCTTTGTTTAGAGCTCTATAAACGTCCTTTGCCTCCTAGTTCTTTCCTCTACTTCCTTTGACTTTCCTCTTGTCCCACTGTCATGCTCAGCCTTCATTTGGGTTTCAGTAATTCCTCTCGGTCACATTACCCTTGATCACGCCCTACCAGGCCTCCTACACCTTCCCTGATTCTAAACAAAGCAATATCCCCTCGTTTTATTCAAATCATTTTGTCCTGCTCTATGTACAGTTCACGTGAGTAAAATGCAATGTTTTGGAATTCCGATTCTTTGTGATGGTCTCCATCGTTTGTTATGATCCACAGCTGAACGCCTTTGCACAGCCGACGAAACACAAGTAGCCATCTTGATTTCTGGTAAGCCCGCTTTCAGTCAAGTTCCATCTGACAGTAGTAGTGATTTCCCGCCTTCGTGTCCTCTTCTGAATTCAACTTGCTTTTCTGGCAGTTCCCAATCAATGTGCTGCTGCACCCATTTTGAATTGTCCTCAGCAAAGTTTTTACTTCAATGTGATATTAATGTTGTTCAACTATTTCCACATTCTACTGGTCATGTTTCTTTGGAATGGGCATGACTCTGGACCTCTCTCAGGTCTGTTGGCCAGGTATCTGTCGTCCAATGCTTCAGTAGCATGTTGAAACATTCTAACTGGTATCTTGTTACTTCCGAGGGCCTTGTTTATGGGCAATGTCTTCAGCGCAGATTGAATTTTCCCTTCAATACGACTTGTTCTTCATTGAATGCTGGCTCGAGGAACAGTCGAATGCCAGCCACTAGTCTCTGGTACTGGGACTCTGTGTGGTCCTTCTGTTAGGGTTCTCAATGGTGGGGTTAGAGATACCTCGGTCTTTGGCTTCACGTGAGAAAGAATTCACGCCGAAGCCTGGTTTCTGACCCAAGTGGGTTTTCTATAAAGGATAGAAGCAGGTTCTACAGTGAACCGAACACAAGTGAGAGAGAAAGATAGGCCGCAGCACAGTTGCGAGGGACTGTGGCCCAGCACCGCTGAACTGTAGAGGAGCCACAGGGAGAACGGTCTCAAAGCTTCTGGCTTTTTCTGCGCCCCCCCACCCCCACTGGGAGGCATGGTTAACGGTACTAGTTAAGCCCATTGGCTGAAGCAAGCCCACCTGGCCTGGATGCGGGACAACTCACACGGGTTTACCGGCTTCCTGTCTCAAAGACCTGAATGTGGGCGTGCCATCTAGCTTCATGCAGCTTCCAGCTTCCTGTAAGGGGGCAGGGAGGCTTTGGCATGTAGACGGACACCCCTAGTTCTGCTCTAGCTACCTCACACTTTCATCTTCTTTTTGCATCTTCCCACTTCAGCTTTGAATATTTTGCCCATTTAATCCTTCAACATGTAAACCGCGGCTTGCAAGTTCTCTCAGTGTCAGCTTGGGAGATGCCGAGTGTATTGGTCCCTTTTGTTTTTCTAATCCAAGCTCTGAGTGCATTTCATGATTGTTTCCCATTGTCTTCTTGAGCTGCCTTTGGAATTTTCTGTTCGGCTCGTTGGCATCATCCATGTGCTTTAGCTAGTCTGCAATCAGGAGCAAGCTCCAGCGTCTGTCCTGACGTCCACGCTGATCTCTCTTCTTTGGTCTTTTTAATGACTGTTTGCTTTCTTCACACATAATGTTCTTATCCCACAGCTCATCGGGTCTTCAGTCTTTAGTGTTCCATGCATCCAGTCCGTTCTTGAGGCGTTCTCTAAATTCAGGTGGGATAGACTTGATGCTGCATATTGGCATTCACAGATTCGCTTTTTCTACAGCTTGAACTGAACTTACATGTGAGCAATTGGTGGTCTGCTCTCGGTTGGCCTTGCTCTGGCCCATGACGTAGTGCCTCCCTGGTGCTTGTTCGCACAGGTGTAGTCAGGTTGACTCCTGTGTGTTCTGTCTGAAGAAGTCCATGTGTGCTGCCAGTGTTTATGTTATTTTGCTGCAATGAAGGTGTCAATAGTCTAGCAAAGCTCTATTACGTCATCTCCAGCTCTGTAACACCAAGGCCATAGGCTCCAACTACCGATGCTTCTTGCTAGTGGTTCTCAGTGCAGTTTGATGGCATATTTTATCAATTTCTGACTGAAAACGTTGTTTGAAAAACACTTCGGTTTCTTAATCACTGCCATTTGTGGTTGGTGCGTAAATTTGAATATGAGTTGTGTTCTCTGGTCTTCCTTCTAGGCATTATAAATATTGTCTTATCAGCACTGTACTTCAAACAGGTCGTGAAATGCTGCTTGATGACAGGTGTGATCCCACTGCTCTGGTGTTTGAGTTTGTCACTCTCAGCACAGTAGCCCACGTGACGCGTGGACTCAGAAGGGTCCCCATCAGCCCATTCAGCTTGCTCACGCCTCTGGTGTTCTTTATGCAGTCACTCTCACTTCTGAGCATTTCCAATTTTTCCAGATTCGCGTTGTTGTCGTTAGGTGCCATTGAGTCAGTTCCACCCCATCACCGCCCCGTGAACAACAGAATGAGACACTGCGGCATCCTCACCGTTGCTCCCGTGAGCCCAGCAAGGCAGCCACTGTGTCAATCCAGCTCATGGAGGGCCTTCCTCGTGGTTTGGTTTTTTTTTAACCATCCCTCCACTTTCTCAAACATGATGTCCTTCTCCAGTGATGGGTCTCTCCTGACAATATGAGGGGTACCCCCCCAAAAAAACCCAAAATTTTCCCCCAAAATGATGGATTTATTTTTTACATGACAACCTTATCACCTTCAGAGTGCTCTCCGTCACACTCAATACAGCCATCACGTCTGTGATCCCAGTCTTTGGAACATTTTCCAAACTCCTCTGTTTGAGTAGCTGGCAGCACTTTCCTCTTTTTCCCTTCACCTCTTCGATGTCGTCAAATCGCCATCCTTTCATGCCCGTCATTAGCGGAGACAAAAAGAAGTTGCATGGAGCAAGGTCAGCTGAATCGGGTGCTTGAGGCAAAAGAGGCATGCTGTTTTTTGCCCAAAACTGGCACACTGAGATGGCTGTGTGAGCAGGTGCATTGTCGTGGCGGCAAAACCAGTCCCCCATCGGCAACAAATCAGGCTTTTATGGTCACACACTATTAAGCAATCTTTTCAGAACCTCTGAATCAGTAGTTCTCAACCAGCGGAGTCGCAGCCCCTTTGGGTGTCGAACCACCCTTACACAGGGGCCGCCTAAGACCATCGCAAAACCATCTTTCTGATGGTCGTAGGAACCGAGTCGCCGCTCCTCTATTTCCAGGCGGGACCATCCACATGCAGATACCCCCACATACAAGTGCCCAGCGTGAAGACGATTACCAATGCTACACCAAGCTTCAAGACAAGATTTCATTTATTTGTAATTAGAAATAAATATTTCATAATATATAATTGCATATTGTTTTTGTGATTAATCACTATGCTTTAATTATGTTCAACTTGTAACCTTGAAAATACATCCTGCATATACAATTCATAACAGTAGCAAAATCACAGTTATGAAGTCACAACGGAAATCTTTTTATGGTTTGGGGTCAGCACAGCATGAGGCACTGTATGAAAGGGTCACGGCACTAGGAAGGCTGGGAACCCCTGCTCTAAACAACCTGATGAGCAGTCTGACCTGTTCGAACGAACTCCAGATGCGCCGAGTTGACATTCTCGTTTGGGAAGTTGGCTGTGGTAGTTACACAATTTCATGTCAACTTGATACAAAATGAAGTGGTGGCGTTTAGCCTATCAAATCAGGTCACAGCTTGATGACCCCGCATCGGTGTGGCCTTCTCCTGAGGATTCTGGGAACTTCCTCTCTTCCTTCCTGGAGGTGAGACGCTCTCTCTTCTTCACCTTCCTGTTGAGGAGCCACATGGAGACCGCACCGGCGATGAGATGCTTCCACGGGCCTGTGACCTTGCTGCATTCGGCATCATTGCATGCGGTGCATTAGTCTGAAGAGGAACTTATAGCCTAGTATCGGACATATGGGCTCATATAGGGCTTATGGACTTGATCTGGACTGGGCTGGGGTGTTTTCTTAATGTGCAATTACTCTTTGATATCAAGTTCTTTCTTATACATACATGAGTGTCCCTGGA